>NC_092046.1:70123333-70866738 GCF_003086295.3 Arachis hypogaea | reverse complement strand
ATGGATTGCACAACACCCTAGGACGAGACAGAGAGTTGCGCTGAAACGGTGCTGGAGTCGTGCGTTTAGCACAATGTCCAGCGACGCGATCGGCGACCCATGCGATCGCGTCATCCCCTCTTCCATCCCTTTCATTCGATCGCGCACCACGCGATTGCCTCACCCCCTCTCCACCTCGCACGCATCGGCGACCGTGATCGTGTCCTCCATTTCACCCCCACGCGACCGCGTGCCCACGCGACCGCGTAGATTCGAAAATATAACCCCCCAGCCACGCGAACCCTACATCGCGCAGCCCCCCCCCAACCCTCCTCCCTCTCTGCCCCCTTCTCTCAACCACCACCCAGCCACCATCGCCGCCGACCCCCAGACGCCGCCGCCCCCAGACGCCACCGCCACCGCCCCCTTCCCCCCCCCTTCTTTCTTTCTCCTTCTTCCTCTTCCCCTCTCCACCCACCGCCACTCCCCCCCCCTCACTGCCCACCGCGCCGCCGTACCCCTTCACCGCGCCGGACGCCGCCGCAGCCACCACCCAGCTGCTTCCTTACCCCTTCTACTTCACGCTTCCAGGTTCCGCATGACGCCGCCTTCCTGTCCTTCAGTTTTTCCTTTTTTTTTTTTCTTTTATATTAGGATAGATAGATTGCATGCTGTAGTGATTTTAGGTTGTTAGGTAGTTAGGCTGTGGTTAGTGGATTAGGTCTATTTATTTGCACTGTTCCTGCTTCTGTTTTATCATATTTCAAATCTGCTGTTGCTGTGACCTTGTTCATATGCTGTGATTTCTGCATTTGCTGCTTGTTATCTGAATTTTCATGTTTCTATTAATTATAGATAACTACAGCAAGTTTTTAATTCATATGAACTGCCTTGTTTGCTATTTATTTTTCGGGACAATCCAACTTTAGCCGGAATGCTGCCCAAATTTTTTTGTGAATTGTTTTCGTTCATGTTTTGGTTTGGCAATCTAAACTATGTTGTCCTCTGCCTTACCCAAACCATTTCATGAATGCTATGTCAGACTTTCTTATCCTCTTTGATTTCCTGGTTTATAAACTGCATCTGTGATATTCTGATTCCAGTTCTTGCTTTCTTTATATCTATTAGAATCAATATCACCCTTTTTCCTTGTTCGTTGTGAGTTAATTCTAGCCATAATTGTGAATCCTTGTTATATGGACTATTTTCTTTATGCCACTTACCTTAAAACCACATTTTATTGACTCACTAATTTTAATTTACTAACTTCTTTTTAAATTCTAACCATACTAACCTTTCAAAGTCTCTTTTTGATTTTTCACTTTCCTCTAACTTTCTAACCATGGCGTAATGACTATTTTTCTATTTACCTTGGATTCTGATAAATTTTGGATTGTAAATTCTTCCTTTCAAACTTTTAAACTACTATACAATCCTTAATACACCATTCCTTAACTCATTTACCTATTTCCAATTCTCTTTTGCCGCTTTGATTTTTCTTTGTTTAACTTGCCTATTTGCTTCCCTATTTTTATCCATATCCTGGTTTTCCATTTTTCAGGATGTCTGCCTCACAGAGAAAGGGAAAAGGCAAGGCTACTGGCAAGCGCAAGAGAGAAGATTCCTCCCAGTCTATCATTGCCCTCATGCATGATTCCTCATGGCGGGAGAAGAACTTTACACAGCATGAAAAAGCTGACCAGCTGCTCCCTGCAAATGATCCAACAAAATTTGCAAATCGGTACTGTGAGCTGAAGTACCCGGCTTTTGCAAACTCTAGGAATCTATACCTGGAGAGAACTCTGAAGATTTCAGAAGCACTCCAGCAGTACACCATTGAGTAAATCAAGCAGAGAGGCTGGTTCTTTCTGGAGAGAACACTGACAGAGGTAAATGCATCTTGGGTCTGGGAATTCTACTGCAACTACTACATTACCACCCTAGATGCAGTGAACCTGAGAGGAAAACAAATTCTAGTCACTGACGAGGCCTTAGAGGACATTCTCCAGCTCCCAGCCAAGTCCGATCAGCCTGATGGTTATTCAAAGGCTGAGGAGGACATGCGCCAGATGCAGTTTGATTGGGATGCTGTAAAGGCACTGATAGCTCTCGACCCGACTGTTCCTTGGGAGATGGGTCAGGACACCACCATGCCTAGAGGGATCAAGAGGGCGTACTTAAATGATGAGGCTCGGTTATGGCACCAGATCTTGAGTAATTATGTGATGCCAAGTACTCACGAGACGGAGATCCCAGCTGCTATGATCACCCTCCTATGGTGTGTGCTGGAGGGTAAGGACCTTTATCTACCACGCTTTATCCGACATTTTATGGCCAGGGTCCATGTCCGCGGCACCCTCCCTTTTCCGTACCTGGTTACAAAGCTAGGCCGTCGAGCTGACGTGCCATGGGAGGATGCCGATGAGAGACCACCAGCGGCGGACTGCAGGAAGATCATTCCTCATAGCAGGAACTTCCTAGCTTTGGGCTACAGACCACCACCCTTCACTGTTACTGATGAGACAGCCCCACCGTCTGCTGGACCCTTTTCATCTACAGCTGCCACTGCTGTCCCTGCTGCTACCACTGCACCTCCACCTGCCTCTGAGCCCATATACCGCCTCGTGCACTGCCTATTCCGCTAGCTTGATCAGATGGAGTGCCGTAACCGGCGCCGGTATGAGAGATTGGAGCGTCACAGCCAGCGACGCTATTCGCATCTGAAGCTGATGATCCGACAGGGTGGTGACATCCCCTCCGAGCCCGACACACCATCAGAGCCATCAGAGGAGGAGGAGGATGAGCACGAGGAGGAGACTCACTTCCAGGAGGAGACCCATCAGCAGGCAGACACTGAGCAGGCTGCCCCGCATCAGGAGGCTACGCATCAGATAGAGGCCACAGATCCGGAGATCCCGATCCAATCAGCACCGCCTCTACAGCAGCCAGACCCTCAGCCCACCACCATCACAGAGCCTCCAGCTACCATCCCTACCAGTGATGACACCCCTTCACACCCGGCTTGACTGAGCATCAAGGACGATGCTTCATTTTAAGTGTGGGGAGGTCGCCATCTCTGGCGTTTTATTTTAGTGAACCACTACATCTCTTTTTCTTTTATTTTGGATATTTTTCTGTATTTTTCTTTTTTTCTGAGTACTTATACATTGCTGCTTTTATGTATTCTTACTCTATTTTTGCATTTTGCATTTCTAGTTCATATTTTTAGCTATTTAGTTTAGTTTGCAATTCTGACTTATTAGTGGATTAATTAGTATAGTTTACCCTTTTTAGCATAAGATAGCATAGTTAAATTGAAAAATATAAAAAGGAAGTAAGCTAGGAAATTGAACATAATAGATTTAAATCCATAAACCTTGTATATATAGCATTACATCATATAGTTAAGTTGACAACATTTCATCAAGGAGGAACATTAAAACTTTAAAGGCTACCCTAAATAATTTTTTTATGAGAATAATGAAAATTTTTAACTAAACCTGCATAACATATATGAATGATATATGATGCTTGAGTTAGAGAACACACAGCCTGTGAGTATTGAGCTTAATTGTATGGTTGCATTCAAACCATAATTTCATTCCTGTGTGTTTTGTTTCTTTTTATTCTGATGTTCTTTACTTTGCTTTAATCTATAAGTCCAATTATAGAATATAGATACATGCCAAAAGAATGATTAAGGCCATCATTTAATTTTAGCTCACTTACCCCAAAATAACCTACCTTTCACATCACCCTTGTTAGCCCCCTTGAGCCTTTAAAATCCCTTTTATTCTATTTAGTCACACTACTAGCCTTAAGCAGAAAAACAAAATAAAATCCCAAGTTGAATCCTTGGTTAGCTTAAGATAGAAAATTATGAATAGATTAAAATGTGGGAAACCTATTGGGAACATGGATGATAGAAACAACAGGTAGAAAAGTTGAAAGAAATAAAATAATTCAGAAAATTTGGGAAGCATGCTCATGAGAAATCAAAGTGATTCAATTACCATGTGCATTAAAAAAAAGTTATTTTTCAGCATTCAATAAAAGGGGATACAAAAAAAAATTCCCCAATGCAAAATAAAAGCAATGCACATGGGATAAAAACAAAAAAATTGAAACATGAGCATGTGACAACAAGTGGGATTACATGGGAAAATTGGTAAAAAAGCTTGTTCTACTAAATATGTATGTTAGGTGAGATCTTAGTCTAATTAAGGATTCACTTATTAGCTCACTTAGCCTTATACATATATCCTTACCTTTACCTTGGCCCCATTACAACCTTAATTAAAGACCTCATGACTTTTGGTATGAGTGTATTCTATAATTTTTGATTAGTTAGATGAAGAACAAAGTGATAGAAAGTAAGAATAAAAAGAAAAGTAGAGTGAATAAACCCAATAAACACTGAGTGACTAGAGGGTAAACACAAAATCCAGTGAGGGTTCAATAGCTCATCAGCATATATCTGTGCTTAAATTACTAATTGTTTTGCAAATTTGTACAATATTTCCCATCTCATTTGCTAAAATGCTTTATTATTTAAGGGTTGGCTATATATATATATATATATATATATATATATATATATATATATATATATATATATATATATATATATATATATATATATATATATATATATATATACATATGACTCCTTGAGAATGTGGATTAATTTGACTACATGTAAGCTTTATATATGAGTGAATAAATTGGAATTGCATGACTCATTTAGGTAGATGCATTTAGAATAGGTTGCATTGCATAACATTCCACCACTTTAACCTTATCTTATTCTTTACCTTGGATTTGGCATGAGGACATGCTATTGTTTAAGTGTGGGGAGGTTGATAAACCCATATTTCATGAGTTATTTTGTGCTTAGTTTGAGTGATTTATTCAATCCTTCACCCACTTATTCATATTAATTGCATGGTTTTACTTTTCCTTCCTTATTATGTGATGTATGTGAAAAACATGTTTCCTAAGCTTTAATATTAATTATTTTAATTACCTTTATTTCCATTCGATGCCGTGATTAGTATGTTGAGTAGTTTCAGATTTTCTAAGGCAGAATGACTTAAAGGATGGAAAAGGAAACATACAAAAATGGAAGGAAAGAACAAAACGGAGCTTCTGAAGAAACTGGCATCCACGTGATCGCATGGACGAAGCGATCGCGTGCCAAGCACGAATCAGCAGCGACGCGACCGCATGACTGACGCGACCGCGCGCCTTAAGCAGAACGCACATGACGCGGTCGCATGACTGACGCGGCCGCGTGGCAACGAAATGCTCCGAATGACGCGACCGCGTGACCCACGCGGACGCGTGACAGAGGCCACGCACCAGGACTTGCAGAAAATGCTCATAGCAAATTCTGAAGCCCTTTTTGGCCCAAATCCAAGTCCAGAAGGCAGAGACCAGAGGTTATGAAGTGGGGGAATGCATCCATTCAGTAGGAGCTCGCCAATTTTCACTTTCCATGATTTAGATTTAGTTTGAGAGGGGTTCTCTCCTCTCTCTCTTAGGATTAGGATTAGGATTAGGATTTAGGACTTCTCTTAGTTTGTAAGAGTGACTCTCGATCCAGGTTTAATATTTACTTTAATGCTTTTATTCGTACCTATAAATGTTGCCAACTTGACTTATGAACCCTTTCCATTTTATGATTTGAATTAATAATTATTTGAGGTATTTCAGTTATTGATTGCTTTCTCCTTAATTTGTGTTGCCATTGCTTTTCGTCTAAGGATATTTTATTCCAACAATTTTACTTTCTCCCTTTGGTCTTGGTTAAGAAATCAGTAACTCAACATTATTAAACTCAGCATAATTGATAATCGTTATCTTGCTAATTGAACTGAACTTCAATAATCCCAACTTTTTCTTAGGAAAATAATTAGGATTCGAAGGTCAAACTAATTAGTCCCTTGACTTTCCTTTACTCTAGTAAAGGTTAAGTAAGTGGAATTTAGATTCAACTTTCATTATTGTTGAGGGAGATAACCAAGTTGGACTTCCAATTTCTCTTACCTTGCCAAAAGTTACTTTACAGTGTTTATTTATTTCAATTGCCCTCTACTTTATTTGTCATTTAAATCACTTGCTTCTCACCTTCTACATCCCAATTACAACCTCTATAGCCAATAATAAGAACATACTTCCTTGCAGTTCCTTGAGAAGACGACCCGAGGTTTGAATACTCAGTTAACAATTTTTATAGGGGTTTGTTACTTGTGACAACCAAAACGTTTGTACGAAGGGATTTTTGTTGGTTTAGAGACTATATCTACAACGCGACTGTTTTTATGAACTTTTTTACTGGCAAAAATCCTAACGTCACCCCTCCCGCTTAAATGACACACCCTCACTAGCCTAAGCTAATCAAAGATCCAAATTTGAGGACATTTATTGTTTTTCACTTAGGGATAGTGATGTGCTAAATTAAAGAACAAAGGGGGTTTAACATAGGCTCAAAATTGGTTAACAAAGGTGGATAAAAGGGTTAAGGCTATTTGGGTAAGTGAGCTATTGAAATAATGACCTCAATCATATAAATGCATTCATACACAAAATAATGGACATATAGAATCGAACAAATCAAGGGTTGCAATCATAGAAAGAGAACAATGATCACAAGAATGGAAATAAGTGGTTATATGATGTAACAACGCAATTAAGCTCAAAACTCATATGCTTGTGTGTTCTTAGCTCAAAAACCTTTTCCAAAATTTATTTCTTCAAGCAAGCTCAACACAAAAATTTTTTTAAATTGGTAGGGTGCCCTAAAAACAGTTTCTTGGAAAAGCAATTATCACCCTAACCAAGTAGTCCTAACAAGAAATAACTACCATGCTAAAAGTGTTTAAATGCAAAAACTAACCATGCAATGCAAATTATCCTAATTGACGAAAGAAAATTAAGATTTGGGTGTTGAAAAGAAGGTTTATTACCTACGAAAGTCGGTAAACGACCTCCCCAAACTTAAAAATTTGCACGGTCCTCCGTGCTATCAATGAGGAACAGAATGGGTCCAGGAGTGTCACTCGCAATGGCCATAGGATGGCGAAACAAGGACATCTCCTTTTTCACCTCTTGATTACTTCTTTGCCATGATTCAAAGTGAACCCTGGAGCGTCGGTTTCCATCACAGGTGGGTTGGTGAATCTTTTGGGAACTTCCTTTTCTGCCTCATCAATGTGGCTAGAGTTCTTCAACCGCTTAGAAAGTGGTTTAGCCTTCGAGCAAGTTTGCGCCTTGACGGTTGTTCTTTGAGTTGCTCTCCTTGTAGATGGCTTTTGGAGGTCTTTTCCATTCCTTTTTAGTGGTCATCCTAAAAAGGAAGAAAAGAGAAAAACATTAAGCTCAAAGAGACAAAAACCAGAATTAATGCAATGCAAGTGAAGATTAATGCCACAAAAGAGTGGAATGTCTTAAAAATATGGTAGCTACTTCATACAAGTAAGACGACAAAATTATCAAGGAGGCACATCACTAGCATGAGATGCAAAAGTGAAAGAAGCATGCAAATACAAAGCATGAGAAGAATAAACTCAAGCATCGATAACAACAATGACAAACACATGCTAAAATGGTGAAAGCCATAGAAAAACTGTTTCCTCAACTAACTCCAGGACAATAAAGTCTAGAAATTGAAGAATGTGGGGTTAGAGAGCATTGAACCACTCATTCTTGCATGATGCTATAAGCATAGCATTTGATGATGAAAATCATGGAAATGGCGCTCAATGCTCATGTAGCGCAAGTGTTGTGAAAAATAGGCACTAAGTTGAAAGAAAAAGATCAACAATGAACAAAGATGTCATTGGCTCTTTTTCACAAACACTTGGTATGCAAAGTGTAAATAACAAGCAAGATTGATGAGTCCAAGAGGAATATGCCCCGAAATAGAATGTCATCTACCAAAGCACAAACAATCCAAGAAATATGAAATAATACCCTAATTCAAAAGTAAATGAGATTCAACACCCATACAAGAAAATAAAAGGGAAGAAAAGAAACAAGAGTGAGCAAACAAAAAAATAAACAACAAAGTTAAAATGCAACCAAGAACGGAGAGAGTAGAGTAAATAAATGCAATAGTAAAGAAAAATTTAAAAAAAAACAAAAGATGAAGAAGAGAAATGCAACCTCGAAAGGAGGAAGAAAGTGAGGTTGAGTATAAGTGAGAAGAGGAGAATAGAAAGGAGAAGAAGAGAGGGGAGAGAGAAGATGTGGGACCGCCGGAGGTGGTGGTTGTCGGTGGTTGTGGGCAGAAAAGAGATGGGTAGGAGAAGGAGGAAGAAAGAGTAGAAGAAAGAAATCGAAAAAGGAGAGAACAGGGCAGCGTGCCCTGTTAGCTGCGTCAGACATGCGACGCGCGCGCTTCACCCACGCATACGCGTGGGAAGCAGGAAATGGGGCATGATGCGTGAGCGTCATCCACGCCTACGCGTGGCCAGCAAAATGAGAGGGGACGCGTACGCGTCAGCTGATATGCACGTTTGGGGCCAAAATGTGCTTTTCGCACATAAGCAGCACCACTCCAGCGCAACTCTCTGGTTTTTGTACCAAGAGTTGCAACATCAGCAAACGACGCATACGCATCATCCACGCTCACGCGTCGGTTTGCGAAAATGACCATTGATGCGTATGCGTCACAGACGTGCACACATGGAAGGGATTGTGCTCCTAGCATGAAATTTGCACAGTTCCATCACAACTCTCTGATTTGTGTACCTGGAGTTATGGCATTAAAATCGACGCGTACGCGTCGTCCATGATTACGCGTGGAACGCCCCTCTTTTTTTTAACAAAAAATATGAGGGAAGACAATTGTAGCACAATCTTGGCATTCATATAAGCTAGATGCTTCAAAAATACTTAGAATTTCATGCAATACTCAAAATTAAGTATTTTTTTTAAAATTACCAATTTAACCAAACTAAGATAAATGAAATCCTCATTAAAACTCTAACAACTCAATGAAATCAACAAAATCAAGTACACTTAAACAAACTCAACAAAATCAAACAAAGACTCTAAAACTACATGCAAGAAACTATGTACAAGGAGGATCTTACCATGGTAGGGTGTCTCCCACCTAGCACTTTTCTTTAACGTCCTTAAGTTGGACGGTCATGAGCTTGCGATCAGCTCTTTGGAACATCCTCAAGGACATCCATCTTGTCCTTCTTGTTAACCTTGGAAAGAGTGTTTTTCAAGGGGAGATACTTCTACTTGTCAATCGAACCATGATTGGGTGCCTTATTTTCTTGATAATATGGAAGTCATGGATCCTTTCCCTTTTCCTTGCTAACTCCTCTTTTCCCCAAGTTTCTATTAACACTTATCTCATCATCACTCCTAAAGTGTTCTTCAATTACATCATCTTCAACAATGTCACAACCAAAAATTGAATGTACCTCTAGAGGTTGCCTCATGCTTTCCTCCAATTTTAACTTCACCACCTTCCCTTTGGCTTCAAATGAGTAATTCCCCGAAAAGCATCTAATTTAAACCAGGATGTCTTCAAGAATGGCCTCCCAAGTAAGATGGAGGATGGCCTATCCGAATCAATGAGAGGTGTCTCTAGGATATGGAAATCCACCGGAAAGATTAAGTCCTGAATCCTCACCAATACATTCTCAGCAATACCCACAACTGAAATTATACTCTAGTCCGCAACCACAAACCTAGCCCCGAATCGCCTCAATGGTGTAAGGTTCAACTTCTCATAAATTGAAAGTGGCATAATTGGTGCATGAAATTGCGATCATCAACAATGGCGCCAAAGGCTTGGTGCTCTCAAATGTGAATCACACTTTGTCACAACTTCGCACAACTAACCAGCAAGTGCACTGGGTCGTCCAAGTAATAAACCTTACGTGAGTAAGGGTCGATCCCATGGAGATTGTCGTCCTGAAGCAAGCTATGGTCACCTTGTAAATCTCAGTCAGGCGGATTCAAATAGTTATGGTGAATTGATAATAAATATAAATAAAATATAAACTAGGATAGAGATACTTATGTAATTCATTGGTGAGAATTTCAGATAAGCGTATAGAGATGCTTTCGTTCCTCCTGAACCTCTGCTTTCCTGCTGTCTTCATCCAATCATTCCTACTCCCTTCCATGGCAAGCTGTATGTTAGGCATCACCGTTGTCAATGGCTACATCCTGTCCTCTCAGTGAAAATGGTCCAATGCGCTGTCACTGCATGGCTAATCATCTGTCGGTTCTCGATCATGCTGGAATAGGATCCATTGATCCTTTTGCGTCTGTCACTACGCCCAGTACTTGCGAGTTTGAAGCTCGTCGCAGCCATCCCTTCCCAGATCCTACTCGAAATACCACAGGCAAGGTTTAGACTTTCCGAATCTCAAGAATGGCCATCCATGGATTTTAACTTATACCACGAAGACTCTGATTAAGGAATCCCGGAGATACTCATTCAATCTAAGGTAAAACGGAAGTGGTTGTCAGGTACGCGTTCATAGGTTAGGAATGATGATGAGTGTCACAATCATCACATTCATATTGAGGTGCGAATGAATATCTTAGAATCGGAATAAGCTTGAATTGAATAGAAAAACAACAGTACTTTGCATTAATACTCGAGGAACAGTAGAGCTCCACACCTTAATCTATGGTGTGTAGAAACTCTACCGTTGAAAATACATATGAACAAGGTTTAGGCATGGCTGAGAGGCCAGCCTCCATGATCAAAGGATCAAAAGACAATCCAAAGATTAAACTAAAGATGTAAATACAATAGTAAAAAGTTCTATTTATACTAAACTAGTTACTAGGGTTACAGAAATAAGTAAATGATGCATAAATCCACTTCCGGGCCCACTTGGTGTGTGCTTGGGCTGAGCATTGAGCTTTACATGTGTAGAGGTCTTTCTTGGAGTTGAACGACAGTTTGTAACCTGTTTCTGGCGTTTAACTCCACTTTGCAACCTGTTTCTGATGTTTAACTCCAGAATGCAACATGGAACTGGCGTTGAACGCCAATTTGTGTCATCTAAACTCGGTTAAAGTATGGACTATTATATATTTCTAGAAAGCCCTGGATGTCTACTTTCCAACGCAATTGAGAGCGCGCTATTTGGAGTTCTCTAACTTCAGAAAATCCACTTTGAGTGCAGGGAGGTCAGAATCCAACAGCATCTGCAGTCCTTCTTCAACCTCTGAATCTGATTTTTGCTCAGGTCCCTCAATTTCAGCCAGAAAATACCTGAAATCATAGAAAAACACACAAACTCATAGTAAAGTCCAGAAATATGAATTTTATTTAAAAACTAATAAAAATATACTAAAAATTAATCAAATCATACTGAAAACTATGTAAAAACAATGCCAAAAAGCGTATAAATTATCCGCTCATCACAACACCAAACTTAAATTGTTGCTTGTCCCCAAGAAACTGAAAATCAAATCGGATAAAAAGAAGAGAATATACTATAAATTCCAAAATATCAATGAAACTTAGCTCCAATCAGATGAGCGGGACTAGTAGCTTTTTGCCTCTTGAATAGTTTTGGCATCTCACTTTATCCATTGAAGTTCAAAATGATTGGCATCTATAGCAACTTAGAATTTAGATAGTATTATTGATTCTCCTAGTTCAGTATGTTGATTCTTGAACACAGCTACTTTATGAGTCTTGGCCGTGGCCCTAAGCACTTTGTTTTCCAGTATTACCACCGGATACATAAATGCCACAGACACATAATTGGGTGAACCTTTTCAGATTGTGACTCAGCTTTGCCAAAGTCCCCAATTAGAGGTGTCCAGAGTTCTTAAGCACACTCTTTTTTTGCTTTGGACCTTGACTTTAACCGCTCAGTCTCAAGTTTTCACTTGACACCTTCACGCCACAAGCACATGGTTAGGGACAGTTTGGTTTAGCCGCTTAGGCCAGGATTTTATTCCTTTAGGCCCTCCTATCCACTGATGCTCAAAGCCTTGGATCCTTTTTATTACCCTTGCCTTTTGGTTTTAAGGGCTATTGGCTTTTTGCTCTTGCCTTTTGGTTTAAAGAGCTTTGGCTTTTTCTGCTTGCTTTTTCTTTTTTTTCTTTCTCTTTTTTTTCGCCATTTTTCTTTTCTCTCTTTTTTTTTGCATTTTTTTCTGCAAGCTTTGTTCTTTACTGCTTTTTCTTGCTTCAAGAATCATTTTTATGATTTTTCAGATTATCAATAGCATTTCTCCTTTTTCATCATTCTTTCAAGAGCCAACATATTTAACATTCATAAACCACAATCTCAAAAGACATATGCACTGTTCAAGTATTCATTCAGAAAACAAAAAGTATTGTCACCATATCATAATAATTAAACTAGTTTCAAGGATAAATTCGAAACCCTGTACTTCTTGTTCTTTTGTTTTTAGAACAGTTTTCATTTAAGAGAAGTGATGGAGTCATAGGACATTCATAGCTTTAAAACATAGACATTTAAACACTAATGATCATATAGTAGAGACACAAACATAATTAAAACATAAGGCTCAAAAAACGAAAAACAGGAAAATAAGAACAAGGAGATTAAGGAACGGGTCCACCTTAATGAGGGTGGCATCTTCCTCTTCTTGAAGAACCAATGGTGCTCTTGAGCTCCTCTATGTCTCTTCCTTGTCTTTATTGCTCCTCCCTCATAGCTCTTTGATCTTCTCTAATCTCATGAAGGATGATGGAGTGCTCTTGGTGCTCCATCCTTAGTTGTCCCATGTTGGAGCTTAATTCTCCTAGGGAAGTGCTGATTTGCTCCCAAAAGTTTTGTGGAGGAAAGTGCATCCCTTGAGGTATCTCAAGGATTTCATGGTGAGGAATTTCCTCCTGCTCTTGTTGAGGTCCATGATCTCTTGTTGTGCAGTCAAATGCTCTATTATTGAGCTATGGACCCTTGAGATGAATCTCTCCATCTCCTATGACTCAGAGGTTGAAGCAATTCCCTTCCCTTTCCTTTTTCTTGAGGTTTCTCTGGCCTTAGGTGCCATTAATGGTTATGGAAAAACAAAAAGCAATGCTTTTACCACACCAAACTTAAAATGTTTGCTCATCCCCGAGCAAAAAGAAGAGAAGAGGGAGTAGAAGAAGAAGAAAATAGATGAGATGGAGAGGTGTGAGTGGTTCGGCCAAGGGAGGTTTTAGGTGGTTATGATGTGTGAAAAGGAAGGAGTGAGGGTTTAAGTTTGAGTGGGTGGGTGTAGGTGAGTTGTATGATGGTTTTGGAGGAGTAATGGAGGTGATTGGTGGAGGTTATTTTGGGGAAGAGTGTTATGGAAAGGTGTGAAGAGGAGAGAAGAAAAGGTGGGGATCCTGTGGGGTCCACAGATTCAGTGGGGCCAAGGACTTAACATCCTTGCTCCAATTAGGCGTGTAAAACGCCCTTGCTGTGTATTCCTGGCATTTAACGCTAGATTGCTGCTTGTTTCTGGCGTTAAACACCCAAATGTAGCCTGTTTCTGGCGTTTAACGCTAGGTAGATGCTTGTTTCTGGCGTTAAACGCCAGACAGATGCTTGTTTCTGGCGTTTAAACGCCAGAATTCTCCTCCTCCAGGGTGTGCTATTTTTAATGCTGTTTTTCATTTTGTTTTTTATTTTTCAGTAGTTTTTGTGACTCCACATGATCATCCACCTAATAAAACACGAAAATAACAATAAAAATAAAATAGATATAATTAGATAACATTGGGTTGGCTCCCAACAAGCGCTTCTTTAATGTCAATAGCTTGACAGTGAGCTCTCATGGAGCCTCACAGATGTTCAGAGCATTGTTGGAACCTCCCAACACCAAACTTAAAGTTTGAATGTGGGGATTCAACACCAAACTTAGAGTTTGACTGTGGGGGCTTTGGTTGACTCTGCATTGAGAGAAGCTTTTCATGCTTCCTCTCCATGGTTACAGAAGGAGATCCTTGAGTTTGAAACATAAGGTTGTACTCATTCAGTTGAAGGACCAACCCTCCTCTGTCCACATCAATCACAGCTCTTGCTGTGGCTAGGAAAGGTCTTTCAAGGATGATGGATTCATCCTCATCCTTCCTAGTGTCTAGGATTATGAAATCATCAGGGATGTAAAGGCCTTTAACCTTTACTAACACGTCCTCTACTTGTCCATAAGCCTGTTTTCTTGAGTTGTCTGCCATCTCTAATGAGATTCTGGCAACTTACACCTCAAAGATCCCAAGTTTCTCCATTACAGAGAGTGGCATTAAGTTAATTCCTGATCCCAGGTCACACAGAGCCTTCTCAAAGGTCATGGTGCCTATGGTACAGGGTATTAAGAATTTGCCAGGATCCTGTTTCTTTTGAGGTAATTTCTGCCTATCCAATGCATTCAGTTCATTGGTGAGCAAGGGAGGTTCATCTTCCCAAGTCTCATTACCAACTAATTTGGCATTCAGCTTCATGATTGCACCAAGGTACTTAGCAACTTGCTCTTCAGTAATGTCTTTATCCTCTTCAGAGGAAGAATACTCATCAGAGCTCATGAAGGGCATAAGGAGGTTCAATGGAATCTCTATGGTCTCTAGATGAGCCTCAGATTCCTTTGGTTCCTCAAAGGAAAACTCCTTATTGGTCACTGAGCATCCTAGGAGGTCTTCCTCACTAGGATTCACGTCCTCCTCCTCCTCTTTGGGTTCGGCCACACTAAGTAAGGTAATGGCCTTGCATTCTCTTTTTGGATTCTCTTCTGTATTGCTTGGGAGAGTACTAGGAGGAGTTTCAGTGACTCTTTTACTCAACTGGCCCACTTGTGCCTCCAAATTTCTAATGGAGGACCTTTTTTAATTCATGAAACTCAGAGTGGCCTTAGATAGATCAGAGACTATATTTGCTAAGCTAGATGGATTCTGCTCAGAATTCTCTATCTGTTGCTGAGTGGATGATGGAAAAGGCTTGCTATTGCTAAACCTAATTCTTCCACCATTATTAAAGCCTTGTTGAGGCTTTTGTTGATCCTTCCATGAGAAATTTGGATGATTTCTCCATGAGGGATTATAGGTGTTTCCATAGGATTCACCCATGTAATTGACCTCTACTATTGCAGGGTTCTCAGGATCATAAGCTTCTTCTTCAGAAGAGGCCTCTTTAGTACTGTTGGATGATTCCTTCAATCCATTCAGACTCTGAGAGATCATATTGACTTGCTGAGTCAATATTTTATTCTGAGCCAGTATGGCATTCAGAGTATCAATTTCAAGAACTCCCTTCCTTTGAGGCGTCCCATTATTCACATGATTCCTTTCAGAAGTGTACATGAATTGGTTATTTGTAACCATGTCAATGAGTTCTTGAGCTTCTGCAGGCGTTTTCTTTAGGTGAATGGATCCACCTGCAGAATGGTCCAATGACATCTTAGATAATTTAGACAGACCATCATAGAATATATCCAGGATGGTCCATTCTGAAAGCATGTCAGAAGGACACTTTTTGGTCAGTTCCTTGTATCTCTCCCAAGCTTCATAGAGGGATTCACCTTCCTTCTGTTTGAAGGTTTGAACATCCACTCTAAGCTTGCTAAGCTTTTGAGGAGGAAAGAACTTGGCTAAGAAAGCCGTGACCAGCTTATCCCAAGACTTCAGGCTATCTTTAGGTTGAGAGTCTAACCATATTCTAGCTCTGTCTCTTACAGCAAATGGGAAAAGCATAAGCCTGTAGACCTCGAGATCAACTCCATTGGTCTTAACAGTATCACAGATCTGCAAGAATTTAGTTAAGAACTAAAAAGGATCTTCTGATGGAAGTCCATAAAACTTGCAGTTCTGTTGCATCAGAGAAACTAATTGAGGTTTTAGCTCAAAGTTGTTTGCTCCAATGGCAGGGATTGAGATGTTTCTTCCATGTAAATTGGAATTTGGTGCAGTAAAGTCACCAAGCATCTTCCTTGCATTGTTATTATTTTCGGCCATGTCTCTTTCTTTTTCAAAAATTTCTGTCAGATTTTCTCCAGAGAGTTGTGCTTTAGCTTCCCTTAGCTTCCTCTTCAGAGTCCTTTCAGGTTCAGGATCAGCTTCAACAAGAATGTTCTTATCCTTGTTCCTGCTCATATAAAAAAGAAGAGAACATAAAATATGGAATCCTCTATGTCACAGTGTAGAGATTCCTTATGTAAGTATAAGAAGAGAATAATGGAGGAAGGAAAAGATAAGAATCCAAACACAAGGGAGAGGAATGAGTTCGAATTCTTGGGTGAAAGAGGGGTGTTAATAGATGAATAAATAAACAGAAGGGAATGAGAGATGAGAGAATTCGAAAATTAAATAAATTAAATTAAAAAAATATTTTTGTTTTTTTTAAATTAAAGTTAAAATTCGAAAATTAAAAAAAAAGAAAAATTAAATTAAATTAAATTAAAATTTAAAACAATTAGTTAATTAAAAAGGAATTTTGAAAAAGAGGAAGGTGATTTTCAAAAATTAGAGAGAGAATTAGTTGGGTAGTTTTGAAAAAGATAAGAATCAAACAAAAAGATAAGATTAATTGAAAAAGATTTGAAAATTAATTTTTGAAAAAATAAGAAGTTAGAAAAGATGTTAGAAAAGATTTTGAAATTGATTTTGAAAAAGATGTGATTGAAATTTATTTTGAAAAAGATTTGAAAAAGAAATTTAAAAAGATTTGATTTTGAAAACTAAAGTTGATTACTTGACTCACAAGAAACAAAAAAGATATGATTTTAAAATTTAAAGATTGAACCTTTCTTGATAGGCAAGTAACAAACTTAAAAATTTTGAATCAATCACATTAATTGTTAGCATTAATTTCGAAAATATGAATTAGAAATAAGAAAAAGGTTTTGAAAATCAATCATAAAGTTTTCGAAAATATGAAAGAAAAAATGAAAAAGATTTGATTTTTGAAAAAGATAGAATTTTTAAATTGAAAATTTGATTTGACTCATAAGAAACAACTAAATTTTAAAAAGTTTTGAAAAAGTCAACTCAAATTTTCGAAAATTTATGAGTGAAAAAGGAAAAGATATTTTTTTATTTTTGAATTTTAATGATGAGAGAGAAAAACATCAAAAAGACTCAATGCATGAAAATTTTGGATCAAAATAAATGATGCATGCAAGAACACTATGAATGTCAAGATGAACACCAAGAACGCTTTGAATGTCAAGATGAACACCAAGAATTTATTTTTGAAAATTTTTAAGAAAAGAGAAAAAACATGCAAGACACCAAACTTAAAAATTTTTCATGTATGGACAGTAACAAATTGAAAATGCATATGAAAAACAAGAAAAGACACAAAGCAAGAAAATATGAAGATCGAACAAGAAGACTTACCAAGAACAACTTGAAGATCATGAAGAATACAATGCATGGATTTTCGAAAAATGCAAGAAAGAGATAAACATGCAATTGACACCAAACTTATGACTTGACACTAGATTCAAGCAAGAAACATCAAATTGTTTTTGGTTTTATGATTTTATTAAAATTTTTGGTATTTTTCGAAAATTAATTGGAATTTGCAAAATAAGGATTTCAAAATTTTTAATAGGAATTCCAGGAATCTTGCAATGTTAGTCTAAAGCTCCAGTCCAGGAATTAGACATGGCTCACTAGCCAGCCAAGCTTTCAGTGAAAGCTCCGGTCCAAAACACTAGACATGGCCAATAGCCAGTCAAGCTTCAATAGGACATTACATACAGCAGCTAATTTGCTGGAAAAGACAAAGAAGCTCTTCTCTTGAGATAGTTGAAACCTCGGTCCAAAAGATTAGACATGGCTTAACGGCCAGCCAAGATTCAACCTATCTCATGAGATTCTAGAATTCCTTCTTAAAAATCTTGAAGAACTTAGAATAATTTATTTAAATTTTTTTCTCGAAATTAAGAATAATAAAAACAAAAAGCTTAAAATTAAAATAAATTTACCTAATCTGAGCAACAAGATGAACAGTCAGTTGTCCAAACTCGAACAATCCCCGGCAACGGCGCCAAAACCTTGGTGCACGAAATTGCGATCATCAACAATGGCACCAAAGGCTTGGTGCTCTCAAACGTGAATCACACTTTGTCACAACTTCGCACAACTAACTAGCAAGTGCACTGGGTCGTCCAAGTAATAAACCTTACGTGAGTAAGGGTCAATCCCATAGAGATTGTCGGCCTGAAGCAAGCTATGGTCACCTTGTAAATCTCAGTCAGGCGGATTCAAATGGTTATGGTGAATTGATAATAAATATAAATAAAATATAAACTAGGATAGAGATACTTATGTAATTCATTGGTGAGAATTTCAGATAAGCGTATAGAGATGCTTTTGTTCCTCCTGAACCTCTGCTTTCCTGCTGTCTTCATCCAATCATTCCTACTCCCTTCCATGGCAAGCTGTACGTTAGGCATCACCGTTGTCAACGGCTACATCCTGTCCTCTCAGTGAAAATGGTCCAATGCGCTGTCACTGCATGGCTAATCATCTGTCGGTTCTCGATCATGCTGGAATAGGATCCATTGATCCTTTTGCATCTGTCACTACGTCCAGCACTCGTGAATTTAAAGCTCGTCGCAGCCATCCCTTCTCAGATCCTACTCGGAATACCACAGATAAGGTTTAGACTTTCCGGATCTCAAGAATGGCCGTCCATGGATTCTAACTTATACCACGAAGACTCTGATTAAGGAATCCCAGAGATACTCATTCAATCTAAGGTAGAACAGAAGTGGTTGTCAGGCACGCGTTCATAGGTTGGGAATGATTATGAGTGTCACGATCATCACATTCATATTGAGGTGCAAATGAATATCTTAGAATCGGAATAAGCTTGAATTGAATATAAAAACAATAGTACTTTGCATTAATACTCGAGGAATAGCAGAGCTCAACACCTTAATCTATGGTGTGTAGAAACTCTACCATTGAAAATACATAAGAACAAGGTTCAGGCATGGCTGAGAGGCCAGCCTCCATGATCAAAGGATCAAAAGACAATCCAAAGATTAAACTAAAGATGTAAATACAATAGTAAAAAGTTCTATTTATACTAAACTAGTTACTAAGGTTACAGAAATAAGTAAATGATGCAGAAATCCACTTTCGGGCCCACTTGGTGTGTGCCTGGACTGAGCATTGAGCTTTACACGTGTAGAGGTCTTCCTTGGAGTTGAACGCCAATTTGTAACCTGTTTCTAGCGTTTAACTCTGCTTTGCAACCTGTTTCTGACGTTTAACTCCAGAATGCAACATGGAACTGGCGTTGATCGCCAGTTTGCGTCGTCTAAACTCGGGCAAAGTATGGACTATATTGATGGAAAGCCCTGGATGTCTACTTTCCAACGTAATTGAGAGCGCGCCATTTGGAGTTCTGTAACTACAGAAAATCCACTTTGAGTGCAGGGAGGTCAGAATCCAACAGCATCTGCAGTCCTTCTTCAACCTCTGAATCTGATTTTTGCTCAGGTCCCTCAATTTCAGCCAGAAAATACCTGAAATCACAGAAAAATACATAAACTCATAGTAAAGTCCAGAAATGTGAATTTTATTTAAAAACTAATAAAAATATACTAAAAACTAATCAAATCATACTGAAAACTATGTAAAAACAATGCCAAAAAGCGTATAAATTATCCGCTCATCAATAATGCTCACACACGACCCAGGTCGCACATGCAATCCTTTAAGTTGAATCTCACCAATCATACAAGATACCAAGCAAGGACCAGGATCACTATATTTTTCAGGAAAATCATCAACCACAGAAGAGATACAATTATCTAATGGATTCATTCCTAGTCTACCAATCTTCTCTTTGTGAGTGCACACATCTTTAAGGAACCTAGCATATTTTGGAACTTGATATATGTGGCATCGAATAGTGGAATAGTTATCTCCGCATTCTTGAAGATTTGCACTATGTTAGGACCAAGCTCCTCATGCTTCTTGGCCTTCTTGGCTATCATAGGGAAAGGTATAGGAATTTGTTCCTTTAAGTTGTTCTTCCTCTTCGGTTCCTTGGCCCTCAATTGCTCTTCTTCTTCCTTCACAACTTCTTCCTCCTTGTCATCTTCATCTATCTCCATTGTTTCACTAACTTCTACATTAGGAACATCCTCCGCCAACTTGATGGGCTTGGGTTTAACTTCCTCAAGCATTGTACCACTCCTCAAGGTGATTGGATTGATGCTACCCCTTGGGTTTGGGATAGGTTGGGAAGGAAGGCTAGATGAGCTATAGGCATGGTTGGTGTTAATATTATTGGTAGGAGGTAGGGTCAACCTTGAGAGAATCTTGGCTATGGAAGACATTTGGGCACTCATAGTGCCAACTTACGCATTGAGATTCTTAGTGTTCTCTTTATTTTTCTCTATCATAGCCCTAAGTCTTTCTTGTTCTTGGTAGAGTGCACGGTGAGAGTCATCACCTTAGTTTGTGGGAGAAGAAGAAAGTTGATTAGTTTGTTGTATTTGGTAAGGCATTTAGTATCTATGGTTGTTGTTGTGGTTTTGTTGTGAGTGTTGGTATGGTTGGTTATGATGGTTTCGGTTGGCTTGGTAGGTATTATTGTGGTATTGGGAAGAAGATTTGCCTTGGTTCCATCTTTGATTGTGGTTATTTCCTTGAGCATTGTCCCTCCACCCTTGATTAGAGCTATTACCATAGGAGTAATTTCTTTGACCTTGAGATTGATAGGGTGGATGGTTGTTATAGTTGTTGGCTACCGCAAGAGTGTAATCCTCTTAGACTTGATGGCATTGGTCAGTGTAATGTGCGGTACCAGAGCATAAACCACATACTCAAGGAGGTCCTTCAAGTTGGAGGATTTGAGGTGGGGGTTGGATGGCTTGGATTGATTGAGATGCCTTTTCTCCTTGGCGGAAGAAGGTGCTTCCAACACACTCTTGGGATGATTGTTCCTCACTTTCACATGTTGGGTAACTTCGGCAATATCATTGATCAAACTCCATGCTTCCGCCGCCTTCTTGATCTTAGAAAGGGAACCACCACTAAAGGCGGTGAGCAATCTCTTATCCGATGCCCAAAGACCTCTAGTGAAATAGCTAATGAGCAAGTGAGTATCTAACCCATGATGCGGACAAGATTCCAACAACCTCTTAAATCGAGTCCAATATTCATAGAGTGTCTCTTGGTCTCTTTGTATTATACCGAAAATTTCCTTCCGGATGTAGTCGGTCTTCTCCAGAGGAAAGAACTTATCTAAGAACTCTCTTCTCAATAGGTCCCATTCAGTCACCACATCATCAGGTTAGGAGCAGAACCATTCTTTTGCTTGCCCCTCAAGAGAGAAGGGGAAAGCAAAAAACATGATAGCAATCTCATCAGCACCATGCCTTCGAGCCGTAGAACAAGCTACTTGAAAGTCTCTCAAATGCCTAATGGGGTCTTGGCCCAGTAGTCCATGGTACTTAGGAAGTAAGTTAATCAGACTATTCTTCAGCTCAAAATTAGGATCAAGATTCGAATACCTAGCTTGCAACAGTTGAAGAATGAGATCTGATGCTCCTTGTTCGTGCAAGGTAATCTTACGTAGCTCCGCCATGCGGTTTTCACCTGTAGTATGCAAGGATACATCAGTAGTACTAACAGAGGAATAGGAAGTTCCTTCGTTGAATGTGGACTCTAGATCACTCTCGGTTCCGTCTAGTGTTTCGGAAGGTTCCTCAAGAGAAGCCGAAGCACTAGCCGTGTAATCCAACCGCCGTCTAGCTTGCCGAGTATGTAGTAAGGTTCTTTCAATTTCAGGATCAAACTCGGCTAAGCTAGGATTCGGTTGAGACCGAGTCATTCAACCTAGAAGTCATAGCTCATGCATTAAAGAAAATATAAACTAAAAACCAACTAATGAAATCAAATAAACTATCTACAATATTCACAAATTCACATAACTAATATCAAAGCACACGTTGCAACCATTCCCCAGCAACGGCGCCAAAAATTTGATGATTGAATTAGTGTCGGTCTAGAATTTTCATCAATAGAAAATCAAATCATTATCATAGTATAGTCCTAGACTAACATATAATCCTATCGATCAACTTTTGATATGGTTGTCACAAGTCAACCCCAATAAAAAGTAACCGAGAGTATTAGTCTCGGGTCGTCCTCAAGAGAATGGGCAAACATGTGCATCCATATTGGTTAAAATGGCGGTTTTTTTGGGTAATTACGGCGGTTTGAACCGCCATTATTACCAGAAACGGCAATTTTAGAAAACGACGTAATTCTGGGCGCCATTCTGGTTATTACAGCGGTTTTCAAAAAACCGCCACAATTTCTTGGGTTAAAACGGCGGTTCAAACCACCATTTTTTCCAAATAAAATGACATTTTTTTGTTGGTTAAAATGGTGGTTCAAACCGTCGTTATTTCCAGGGTTAAAACAGTGGTTTTGGTTGGTTAAAACGGCGGTTTTGGTTGGTTAAAATGGCGGTTCAAACCGCCATTATTTCCAGGATGAAAATGGAATTTTTGGTTGGTTAAAACGGCGTTTACGAACGGCCATTTTTACCCTGACAGTAGTATTTTGATTGGTTAAAACGGTATTTTTAGTTGGATAAAATGGCATTTGAAACTGCCATTTTACCGAGTTAAAATGACATTTTATGTTGTTTAAAATGGCAATTACAAACCGCCCTTTTTACCGGATAAAAGTGACATTTTTTAATCATTTACAAAGACAAATTTTAACCGTCATTTTTATTGCATTAAACAAATAATTTTTTTATTAAACTTTTTCATTAACAAAAAATCAATACTCAAACAAAATATTATATAACTCATAAACAATGTATTAAATATAATATATTATTTTCTAGTATTAAAAATCAAAAAATAATAACCCCTATACAAATAAAGTATTTAACATAACATAATTTTTTAATTATAAATGTCTTAACATGTATCTCTTAATACATAAAATCTCCATCATAGCTTTTGGTACACTTTGTCATGATAATCTCTGTCCTCACTCCAATCCTTCTTTTGTCTTGATTATTTGCCTGAAAGAAAATCATGTTCATTTTAATTAATTTTCTTTCACAGCTTGGTTTATTATTATTATTATTATTATTATTATTATTATTATTATTATTATTATTATTATTATTATTATTATTATTATTATTATTATTATTATTATTATTATTATTTTCTATAATAATGCCTAATTAATTATTTCTAGCTATCTAAGAGATTCTGGAATGAAACACAAACTAATCAACAAGCAAAAACAAAGTGCTAAGCCTTCAAATTTTCCAAGCAAAGCCAATAGAATTAGACCATTTTTTCTTCACAACTTAATAAGTGATCAGCAGTTATTCTTGTTCTTCAAGTATACTGAGTCTAAAAGAGATGGATGCATACAGAATTTTTATACCTCATACTCAAAACTTTCCTGCATGGATTAGATTTTAAGGAACAAGCCACTACTGCTATTAACAGATTCTTTAATTTTTGCCACCCAAACACACTCTTAGTAGAAGAGATATCTATTATTGACTTAAATAAATAAACTAACAAGTTCTTCTTATGATATATACATACCAATAACTAATAAGGAATATTTTGTTTGAGAAATTTTTTATTATACTTTATACTTTTATAATTACTATTTTCTTGATCAATATATACTCATATTTCTCTAGTTTACCTTATGTAATAGAAAGTTTGAAGATAGAAGAAAGTGATTGAAATAAATTAGAGGTGAGATGGCAATGTAAGAGCCACCTAACCAAATGAGGATTGTTCTTTATACTCTCATAGCTCATTTCCTCAATCACCTTCTTTTATAATTTTTCCTTCTGCATATAATATTGATGAAGAGATGAGATATTCAATTAGATGAAATTCATATTAATTAAGGATGTTGATTAGTAAAATATAATATAGTAGTGTCTACTTACTAAGCAATATTCTGGACCAAGAAATAGAAAATTTGTAGGCATCCGTATTCATTTACTTCATGATCGCAACATCTTCCTAATAATATAAGAGGTGCAGTCAATATTCCATATACAAAACAATTGTCAGAACACAGAAAAAAGAAAGAAAAGAGGGGGGAGCCAGCAGAAGAGAAAGAGACAAGTGGTTTAAAGGAAATTCTAAAACTTAGGGAAAAAAATAATAAAAGAGATTTTACCAGTTTTTATCGAGGGATCACTGTGATCGAGCAGAACAGTATTGTAAGGGTAGAATTTGTTTAGATCATACTACAAAGCAAAAACAAGATTTGTCAAATTATTATTACCCCCAAAAAATTGGAAATAACATGTTGAAGATTAAAATAATAACATTCTCTTGAAACAATGTTGCTACAAGAGCAACCCACCTTATATGAAACATAATTACCATGCCAAGCAACAACATCGAAGGGAGAGAAATCTAGGACTGCAGCAAATAGTTCACCACCAAAATTTTGCACTATAGTGTACCCATGATTGAATTTATCTTCAAGGAAATTCCTTGGAGATGCAAGACCATTAGCACTTAAAAAAAAAACAAAAAAAAAAACAAAACAGCAGATCAATTGATCTTTATACATTACAGTTAGTTTATTCACGTGGTAATTTAGATGTTCAGTTGTTAACATTAAAATTTTATCTTGTGATATCATTGCATTAAATTACTTCACAAATATAATAAGTGTACTCTAATTCTAACTAAGACAAAAAGAAATTATAAGGAGCAAAACTAATTATGAGAAAATGATGAAACAAAAAATAAGGATGACTTGAACATACACAAGGGGTAGATTTGTATTTGCAAATAAAAATAAAAAATAAAAAAGAAAACAAAAGAAAAGAGAATCAATCAGCTCCAGGAAGAAGCTTGGTACTTGATTGGAAGGTTGTTCCAAAACCTCTAGCAGCTGCAGGGATTACTCTTAATGGAGACACAACACCTCTGTAAACAAAGAGAAATAAGAATCTGTTCCTAGTCTACTCTGTAACCACCCTTTGTTCCCCGAGAACCCGTCTGCCACGATCCACGTGTTCTTGAAACCGAGGCTCGTTAATGTTCTTGCTACTATTTTTGCCGAGTCCGAGTACCTAATTTTGCATCCAGCACCAATGGTTAACACTTAATAATCAATTTATATAATGATGTAACTCAAAATAATAGTAAAGAAACTAACGAGTCCATGATCACAATGTTGGAGCCTTTGTTGATTTTCTTCATGTAAGAAATCTTCAAACCTGCTAGTTCAGCTTCCACTTTCTTCACATTCCTAACAAGTCCTCTGAGCTCGCTTGGTAGTTCTCACCTACAAAGCATGGGAGGAAGCGTATTAGCCGATGGTTTTGCATAAGAACTTGTTAATGTCAAAGGTACCTTTGTAACCACAAAAGTTGAAGGTGATGCCAGACCAAATTGGAGGAAGTAAGAGGTACGCAATAAAGAGTGCTCCAGCTGTTCCAGCAATCACAGTAAGATCTGAAGAAGATATTGTTTCAACTATCGTCGAAGCTATTGGCTTCGCACCTTCAATCACCTTGGTTGTTTGTTGTGCAGTGTCCACGACTGTCTAAAAATTACAGAGAATATCCAAACCAGGTCAAGAAACTTGGTTCTTCAAACATCATTCAAGTTTCTAAAAAAATGTGTAAACTTCTTGAAAGGCAAACTACAAAATTCTTAGGGGGTCATAATATGATCTATTTCTTTAGATTCAATATTCAGGGTCATAAAGCAGAACCTAAAATAACTAGTCTATTTTTCTTTTCCCTTTTCAAAAGTTCTGTTACTACTCGACTTCGAAAGGGGGAGAAAGAGTTTTGGTAGCATCAAATGAATAACACTTCGAAAAACAGAACACAGAAGAAAATTGAGTATAATTTAATAATGAAACTCCAAAGACATTTAGCAATCTCAATTCTAATCACACTCTTAATTAGACCTTATCTCTGAGCAAATTGAGAAATTTTCCAAAGAAGTCCATGCTTTCGTAACAGATTAGTATTTATTAAACACATGCTAAATACAGAAACTAGCACATTGTTGCTTAAACATGAACCGAATTGAGCACTACAGAAACTTGCATCAAACATCATGAATCATAATTCAGAATCAAACAAGTGAAATTTTTAAACCTTGGCAGCAGTGATGATAGGTTGGGGATCAACACCAGTGCTTTGGAGTGCCTTCTTGTACACAACGAACTAAATGAAGATCTAACATGTGAAAGCATTTTCACTTCAGTGAATATTGTTTTGACTTTTTAAAAGCAATTGGCAAAAGAAACACACACAAAAAATAGCCAATCTAGCAAAAGAAACCGATCAAAATTAAGCATTTCTATTTCCCAGATAAACAGTAGACTAATAATATTTTAATACATCAAAATTAAATAAAATGCTCAAGCTAATATAGGGCAACTCTTGCAGCCAAAATTTTAACTCAAATATAAATATGAAAGCTTTAACTAACGGAAAAAAATCTCAACAAAAGAGTATCTAATTTTTTAATTCAATTTGTCAAGAATCATAACACCATGTATTTATAATTTATAAAAAATTAATATTTTAAAATTTGAGAGAGAGAGAGAGAGCACCTTTTCTCCCTGCTCTTTTCCATCAGTTCACTCCAAATCCAACACAAGTGTGCAAGGCTTAATGCCTGCACACCGAGCAATCCAGATTCCTTCGGTTGTTTTAAACCTAAAAACAAGCAATGCAAATACCATCACATATCACTTCTATACTAACACCTATCAAATAACTTTGTATATAGGGAATGGGGATTACAAGAATTACTTGCCTTCCAGCATCAGCGTTCATCTCTTGGAAATTGGTATAAAACAAATGATTCAAGAGTGTGCTCTTCCCTGCCCAAAGTGAAGAGAACAATAAGTTACCATCACAACAAGAGGGGGGCTCTAAAATGAGTATTGCTGAATATACATAACAAGAAACCATCATGGAGAATACTATTAATACCATAAAAGTTGACGAGCCGACTTCAGATAAAACAAACTTTGCTAGATCTTTTGGAGAAATGAGTTGATAATTTATAGAATCCTTCATTCCATTTTTTGAAACCCTGCAAGGATACAAGAACATATAAATTATTTGTCGAATTGATGTACCATACAATGCAAACATTAGTTGAAACCTAGAATAAAATCAAGAACAAGTTACAACCCTTTTCCTACATGTAGCGGCTAAATCAACATGTATATGATATGTATATTTTAAAGTTTGCATTTAACCTTGTTCAACATTTTCTGCTTACTTGCTAAGCTGTTCTACAACTTCAAATTTCAGTAAGTTTACATTCATCAACCTAGTTTAGTTTATTATTCATTAAGTTATACGTGAGTTACCATCAAGAATCCTAACACTTTAATGTTACAAATGGATGAAAACCTTAAGGTCTTATATAGATCTAAGAGAAATACCAGACCTAAGAGGAAACTAATAGCCAAAACAAAATTCAAACACCAACAGCAACAGAAATGAGACCTTATACTAAAAAAATCAATAAATCAATCACTGTCGATAGAAATAAATTCAAAAACTAAGAAAATAATATAAAAAAAATAAAATCCCTAACAGAAACGGAACATAAATGAGACCTTTGGAAGAGTGAGGGACAGCAGCAAAGGCACCAAGCAGAGAAATGGAGGAACGTCAGCGGTGGCAGAGCAGTGGAACACAAATTGTTGTTGATCTTACTGCGCAAATGGCGGAATCGACTTCTCCACTCGCGATGAATCCTCGCAAATGGCCTTAAAAGAGAGACTTATCATAGAGAAAGGAAATTAAAGGAAAGGAAAGGAAGGAAAGAAGGAAGGAAAGGAAGGTGTTGATGATTTTGGTGGAGAAGACACAGAGGTCGACAAGGAGAGGAAGCTGGAGGAGACGTCACTAGAGGAGATCGCCGCTGTAGAAGATGTCGCCGAAGGAGATCGACGCCGGATGAGATGTCACCGGAGAAGATCATCGGAGAACGCAAGAAGATCGGAGATCATTGCGCAGGCCAGGAGCAACAGCGTCACGCACGTGGTGTTTCGACTTTCAACTAAGGGTTTCTGAAAGGATTACTAATTCTGCTTTTATACCACGTGATAACTGCGGTTCAAAACCGCCATAATTACAAAAAATGCCACAAATCCAAAAATCAATTACGGCAGCAGCAGAAAATGCCGGAATATCCAAATATTACGGCGGTTCTTCAAAGTCGCCATAATATAAATGTCATTTTAACCTCTTTTTTTGTAGTCAAGAATTTAAACTACTAAATCTTAGCATGTAAGAATCTTAAAATGCAAGAAACCAAGTCAAGTAATCAAAGCAAAGTAAAAGTAAATGCAATCTAGTAAGGGAACATATAAATCTATTTCTACTCTAGAGCTAAGTAAACAACTAAACTAACTGTAACAAGAATCAAGAAATGGGTTGGGTTTCAAATATGAATTATAAAAAGGAACTCTTGGCTAGGCATAGGAATTGAGATCACCATCCTTGTCTAATAACCATATATTGACAATTACGAGGAACCAAGCCCATTAAGTCTACTTCTACAAGTGAAGTATGTCAAATGGCTTGGTCAATTTCAACTCATAAGTCCTAATCTATCTACTAATTGGCTTAGTAGTAGATTAGCGTCAATGGGTATCAAAATGACCACTAAGGGTTCTCAAATCACCAAATCAATTAGACCCAACGACTCAAGGTCACCCAATCCCCTTAGCCTAGTCCAAGAGTATAGAAAACTACTCCATAATCAAAGGAAACATTTCATCAAACACATGGTATGCACTAACTAAAGACATGTTTAAATTGAAAAATCAATTACAAATTACAAGTACCCACTAACAAGTATCAATAGAAAACAACTCAAATAACACTATCAAGTATAGAAAATATCAATGCATTAATAGAAATTCAAAATCCACAAAGTTCATAAAATGAGAAGAAACGGGGAAAATGACAAGAAAACACAAATTCAACACAAGATCTAAACAAAATTATAACAAGAGAACTCAAATTAAGTAATTGAAACTAGAATCCACAAGACCCAATTCAGAAATTCAACAAAGGAAGATCAAAACAAACTAAATCTAGAGAGAAGTAAGAGTTTCTCTCTCTCTAGAAAACAAGAACCAAAAAACTAGCTAAAATTATGTGTATGGTGTCAATGAATGAATCCTCCATTCCCCCTTAGTTCCTTGGGTCTTTTCCATGCAGAATTCAGCTCAGATTGGGCCTGGAGCCTCTCAGAAATCGCCAGCCACATTTTCCATTAATGAGGTCACGTGCTGGACGTCACGCGTGGGCATCATATTAACTCCTCAGCCACGCGTATGCGTCGGTCATGCGTACGCGTCGGTGGGATTTCGCATCACCACGCGAATGCACCAGCTTATGCGTGCTAGTCCCAGCTACACATGGCCACGTGTGCGCGTCAGCCACGCGTGCGCCGTCAGCCACGCGTGCGCCGTCGGCCACGCGTGCGCGTCGCCACCGATTCTCCAAAGCTTCATTATTCATGTCCCTTCCACTTGTGCATGCTTCCTTTCCATCTTCTAGGCCATTCTTGACCTATAGATCCTAAATTCACTTAACAAACACATCATGACATCATATGGTAATAGAAGAGGATTAAAAATTGGCATTCTTAGGGTTAAAGAAGTATGTGTTAAACCATGATGCAAAATTAGAAAGGAAACACAAAACCATGCAATTTATATGAATAAGTGTGAAAAATATTGATAAAACCTTCCAAATTCTACACAAGATAAACCACAAAATTAGGGTTTATCAGGCTACTAAGTGCTTCTGCACATGGTATGACATGACTTTTTTGATGACACAGTAAAAATTAAATGATAAATTATTAAATTTGTTAAATTTTAATAATAATAATAAAAAAGATTTGCAAGTGATTTAGAATCTTCATTCTCTTATTTCCTTTTTCAAAATTTACTTTGAACATAGTCCTAGCAGCTATTTCTAAGTTACATCCCTTGATCCACATCCACTTTTTGGAGAAGGAAGGAAGAAACGAAGATTCTAAATCACTTGTCAAATTTTTTTATTTAAATTTAACAAATTCAATAATTTATCATTTAGTTTTCAATGTGTCGTCATCAAAAGGGTCACATCACACAATGCACAGAGTCACTTGGTAGTCACTACCTCTGAAAAAGTTACTCAGACGACAAAAATGTAGAAATGACAACGACACTTGATATTGATGTGTACAGATGACTCATTAAAAAATTAGAGTGTACATCTGTCCACCGTGTAAAAAATCATGTGTACTTTTGCCCATTCTTCTTTTTTTAAAAGATATTATATAAAAGTAGAAGTAATTTTATATTTGGATATCTCATGCAAAAAGATCTTTTTATCTATCAATTATGTTTGAGTATAACAATATAAAAGTACTTTTTTGTTTATTTATTACGTGAAAAAAATCTTTTTTTAAAGAAAAAAATCTTTTAAAAAATATGTAAATTATAACTTCTCAAAAAAGATATTTTTATTTTTCTAGTACTTTTAATTTTTTATTACTAGAAATTTACCAACCACGATAAAAAATTAAAAAAAAAAAGATCTTTTTCATTGAAAAAATATCTTTTTTCATTGAACAACATCATTTTTATCAACTTAATGGGATCCAAACAAGTACTTATTCTAGTAATCTATCAACATACTTTATCCCATACTTCATTCTATTTTCATGTAAAAAATTTATTTACAAAAATAAAAAATTAGTCACTAAATCAGTTATTATATATTTATGTATAAATACATATATTATTTAACTCATTTTTAATATGTATTTTATTTTTAAATATATATTTTTTATGCGTGACTAATTTGATAGCTTTTTTTTGTCATGTAGCATAATCAACTATGAAACTAACTATTTTTCAATTAGCCAAACCTTTTCAAAATTATCCTTACTTTTGTTTCCATCTTCTCATTTTTCACCTCTTTCTCCTTCTTCTCTTAACACCACAACTTCACCTCTCATCAGTACCCATCTACTATTGCTCTATATGGTCAACTACCACCGCCGCCTATATTAAACCCTAACTAAATCATAAATCTTAAATTTTAAACCTTAAATTTTAAACTCTAAATTCTAAACTTTAAATTTTAATCTTAAATCCTTCAAAAAAAATAATTTTACAATAAAAATGATTAATTAAAAGTTAACTCCCAATATTTATTCTTCAATATAATAGAATATTCAATCAATAAAATTTAAAGCTCTAATTGTTGTGTAATTTTGAGTGTATTAAAGTCTTGCATCACTAAAATACAAGACCTTCATATATATGACTATTACCAATAGTCGTGCATGTCTCTATCCAGAGGCAGGTATGCAAGCTACTAGTCACACAAATCCAAAACATCTTTTATATATACACACGTAACCTTTCAGCCAGAATTCTATACTTGGATAGATATAATGTACAGAAAAAATTATCTTTTTAAAGATTGTTCTCCTAAAAGTTTTTAGACTTGCTCCTCAAAATTTCAGATGATTGATTGATCCTACAGATGAATTGCCATAAACTTGTGATGTTATACAGCCAAACCCGACATGTTCAGTAGCTAATCTTGGACAGTTCCAACGTGCGCGCATCTACCAAGAGAAATTTTACATTTTCAAGGAGAAACATCCAGAAAGGTATAAGTGTCTAGCCATAACTTGCGACCCAGAATCAACAGAGTTTCCACCACATCCCGGAGCAAGTGGAATCACTCCACTGCATCTACGCAAGCAGGTGTATTCGAAACTTAGATCAAACATTATTATCAAAGTGTCACATCCTGGAGTAAGCAAAATTACTACATTGCATCTACCTAGGCAATTACATTTCACCACGTCCCGAAGCAAGCAGAATCACTCCACTGCATCTACCCAGGCAAGTACATCTCACCACGTCCCAAAACAAGCCGAATTACTTCACTACATCTACCCAGGCAGATGTACTTCATCAAACTTAGTCTCCTTATCATACTTATCCTCAATCATATTACTCATAATCAATCACCATCATCCCTCATCATCATAATCATTCTATATCAACCACATCTCGGAGCAAGTGTGACGTCGTAGAAATTGGCCGATTAAGAAATTGATATAGAAATAACGTTGCGAGTACAGTTCTTAACCAGCAAAAATCCGCTTATCAATTTAGAAGGGTTGTCACAAAATTAGAATAAAAATAATGGGAGTAGGAATCCCAGGTCATCTCCCAACGAGTTGACAAAAGAGAGAATTTAACGAGAGAATTTATATAATCAAATAAAAACCTTGACCGGGGGTAGATTAATTGGAAGTTCTATCCTTGTTGGTTTTTTCCAAGTGGAATAGCAAGAGGTTGTTGTTCTACTTAGTCATCCCTTACTAAATAAAGGAAAGTCAAGCAACAAACTAATCAACTCTGAATCCCCAGTCCTAATCCTCTCCTTAGGAAGGATTAGAGTCAGAGACTAGAGAGTTAGCCAATAACTTCTAATTTAACTAATCACTTGAGTATTCCAACTCTAGGGTCTCCTTTAAATCAACCCCCAAGTCAAGTTGGGAGTCTACTTCATTGACATGAATATAACTTTCACAAACATATAAAGGGAATAAGAAGAAGACATGATAAATTAAATAATAACTGAAAACTAATTAAAAGTAAAAATAGTACTTTGCATTAATAAATCCCAAAATGTAACATCCTTATCTGAACAGGGTTAATGGGCAATTAAAAGAGTAAAGGAATAAGAAAACAAACTAGAATAATGGCAACTTCAATGGAGGTAATGACTCTTCTCAATATCCAAAGCAAAAGCATAAAAAGCATAAAAACTAGAAATCTATGAATGTGAAGGAAACCTAGAAGAAGTTGTAATTTCTCTCTAAGATTCAAAACTAGAACTAAAACTATGCGAATGAGAATGTGCGTTGAGTCTCTGCTTATCCCCTGGCTCTAGTCTGTGTTTTTCGGCCGAAAACTGGGTCCAAACTCAGCCCAAAATCGACCCGTCATTTTCTACGATTTCTGCAGGTAGCGCATGTCATGCATACGCGTCAATATTCTTTTTCACCTTTCGCGCGTACGTGACAGGTACACGCACGCGTCGCTGTGAATTTCTCCAAATCACGTGCACGCGTGAGCCATGCGTGCGCGTCGATGCTCGCTGGTTGTCTCCTTCATTTCTTGTGTTCTTTCTATTTTTGCAAGCTTTCTCTCCATCCTCTAAGTAATTCCTTCCCTATAAAGCCTGGAAACACTGAACACACAGATCACGGCATTGAATGGTATAAAGGGGAATTAAAAATATGAAATTTAAAGGTCTAGGAAGCAATTTTTCAATCATAGAACAAAAACTTGGAAGGAATTGTAAAATCATGAAAATCATATGAATAAGTGTGCAAAGACTTGATAAAAACCACTCAAATTAGCACAAGATAAACCATAAAATAGTGGTTTATCAATCTCCCCACACTTAAACATTAGCATGTCCTCATGCTAAGCTCAAGGAGACAAAAAGAATGAATAGGGGAAAGTAAGACTCATGAAATGCAACCTCTATATGAATGCAACTATATGCTAAGATGATTCTGTCTATTTGGTTGAAAATAAACAAGTTCTCCAAGAAAAATATAAATCAGATTCCACTAATTCAAATCATACAGTAAAGACAAGTAAACTTGCAAGAAGATAGCTCATGAAAGCAAGGAACACAGAATCAAGCATTGAACTCTCACTGTAGTGTATATCACTCTAACTCTCTCAAGTGTCTAGGGTTAATTCACTCACATCTTCTCTAATCATGCTTTCTAAACTTTGTTCTTCATCTAACCAATCAACAAGAATTTAGTATACCAATGCAAACATCATGAGGTCTTTTCAAGGTTGTAATGGGGCTAAGGTAAGGGTGAGGATATATGTATGGCCAAGTGAGCTATAATATGAATTTTTGACTAACCTAAGCTTTCACCTAACACACACACACTCTATGTAATTCCAAAATTCATGCCTAGCTACCCATAATTCCCACTTTTGTATAATTCACATACTCATGTACCAAATTGTGTTTTAATTTTCATCACATATGCATTGATCTTTTATTAAATTTAACATTTGGGTAATTTTGTCCCCTTATTTAATTAACTATTTATTTGAATATTTTTGTTTTTTTTATATAAAAGTAAAAATATAAAAGTAAACATAACATATCAATGCACATGGATTTTTAATTTTTCTGGTCTCACATGAGTAGTTACCCAAATTCCCAATATTTTATCAATGAAGCACTGTACACTTTCATCAACCCAAGTTCCCACAGTTTTCCACACTTAATTGACACACAATCTCTATCTTAAGCTAACCAAAGATTCAAATTGGGGTAATTAATTTATTTTTCTGCTTAAGGCTAGTGATGTGGTAAAATATAGAATAAATGGGGATTAAAAGGCTTAAGGTGGCTAACAAAGGTGATTAAAAGGGTAGGCTATTTAGGAAGAGTGGGCTTATAACAAATGATGGCCTCAATCATATGCAAGCATGTGAATACACTAAACACTAGACATATAGAATGGAACAAAATATAGATTACAATCATAGGGAAGAAAAAACACAAGAATAAAATATTACGGTTAAATAATGTAACCATGTAATTAGGCTCAAATCTCACAAGTTGTGTGTTCTTTGCTATAATTTATGTTCCAATTTTACAGTCTTCAAACAAGTTTAACACAATTTTTCAATTTAAATTAGTGAAATGCTATAAAAAGGGTCTTGAAAAGAAACTCATTATTTTAACCAAGCAAAACATACATGCAAATAGTTATTATCATGCAATCTATCCTATCTAACAAAAGAAAAACTAAAAATGTTGGTGTTAAGAGAGAGAAGTTACCTCCGAAAGTCAAGGACTGACCTCCCCACACTTAAGGCTTGGCACGGTCCTCCGTGTCATCAGTAAGGAGCAAGGGATGGCTGGAAGGGTCACCTCCAGTGTCTGGTTTGCCTTGGCTTCCTGTGCTATTGGATGAAGGGGAGTCTAGAGTGTCCTTTGGTTATGGAGGTGGGTGTGTACCAACTATGAGGTCCTTCAAATAGTTGTATCGGCGCTTGTTACGGTGCTCCACTTGCTCCATCCGCCGGTCTTGCCGGTCGAGCCTCTCAAAGATCTGAAGGAACATCTGATGGATGGATGGTGCTTGTGGTGTGGATGATGGTGGAGTAGAAGGAGGAGAGTATCCAAAGATGGGCCTGCAGGCCGGCTCGCAGAGGGAACTGGTGGCTTGATGTACTTCCCATTTGGGACATACTGATCAGCTCTAGGGATCATGACCTTCGTGTCACCTGCCCGAGAGGACACACCTGTTGCAGAGACTAAATCTAAAACCAAGGCAGGGAAAGACAGGTTACCTACTATCTGTACGTGTCCCATGGCATCCTGGATGTGTCGAGGCAGGTTGAGGGGTTGCTCTGTCAGGATGCACCAGATGAGGACAGCCATGACTGGTATGAAGGTTGACTCGTGAGTGCTCGGAAAGGCATAGTGGGACATAATTTGTGTCCACACATAAGCCTCCAGGGTGAGTGACTGGGCTGAAATACTCTTGGGTTTTGAACGATGCTGCCCGTAGATCCAAGTGCTACCAGGTTGGGCTATAACTCCAAGAACACTACCTCAGTCGAACTGATACATCTAGCGCTTGCGGGATGCCTCTTGATATGCATCACATCCCTCTGGACTAGGTGGAAGGTCCAATGCTCTCTGTATGGCACTCTTGGAGACAGGGACCAGCTGCTGACGGACGAAGACAGTCCGCAGAGTAGGCGAGTAGAAGTTTGAGTAGAACTCAACGACCTATGATAAGTTGGCCTCTCGCAGCTGTCTCCTCAAAAATTCCCACAGTCTCCTCTCTATGCGGGGCTCTACAAAATCAACAGTGTGTTGGAACAATGAGCAGATACTCATTATTGTAGTTCCTCTTAGCTAGTATTGGGAACATCTGTTTGCAATAACGGTTAGCAAATCGTGTGGAGTCTCTGACGGGAAAGGCTTTCTCTGATTCATCAACCTTAATGATCCTCTTCACCCGCTTTGTTGGTGGCTTGACACTGGTAGATGGAAGTTCTTTTGCTAGTATTCTCTTGGTTCCTCTCCTTGCTGGTGTCTTGTCAGTGGCCCTCTCTTTTCCTTTCTTGGTACCCATGCCTAAGAAAGAAGAAAAAGGAAGAGTGTGAAATATAGATAACTAAGACCGGAAGGGAGAAAATTCCAAGTGATAATGAATGCCAAAGGAAAGATGATAGCCCAAATACATGGTAGCTACAACATGTAGGTAAGACATCAATAAAAATCAAAAAGGCAATTCATAAAATAATAAGATGCAAGAGGGTAAAAACATGCAAGTAACAGGCATGAGAAGCATAACTCAAGCATCAAGTAATAAATGTGCCAAATAAAAGAGCATTTGTAATGATGACAATTGTGAATAATAATTCCAAATACATGTGGGGCACAAGTATTGTGAAAAAGAGGCATTCAAGTAAAAGAGTAAAAGAAAATAGGATTCAAAGTGCCATAAAGGCTTTTTCACAAACATGTGGTGTGCAAGGTATAATAGGAATGAAAATAATGTAATCCAAATGTATAGAAGAGCCAAATTAAAATAGCAATTGTCAAATCACTCCTCATATTATCCACAAGCTTTAGTATAAGAAGGTAATACCCAAATAAAATTCCAACACCAACATAAAAATGCATGGGAGAAGAAAGAAAAAGAAAACATAGATAATGAAATTAAAAGAAAAAGAAGAAGGAAACATAAATTAAAGTAATAATGAAAGAGTAAAAGGGAAAGAAGAAAAAAACCTTCATGAAGAAGATGAAGAGGGAAAGAAGAAAGTAGTAGAAAGTAAGAAAGAGTAAGGAAGAAGAAAGAAAGAACAAAGAAGAAATAACTAGGATTGAAAAGAATTAGGATCGGAGGGGTGGAGGATTTGAAATCAGGCGCTGAGGTGTTTTAGTTGTGCGTCGCATGCGACACGTACGCGTCAGGGACGTGTACGTGTGACATGGGTTGTACAATTGGCGCGAAGGCAGCCTCGCGCACGCACAACTTTCTATCCAAGATGTACATGTTCCAAAATTTTAAACGACGCGTGCGCGTTAGGGACGCGCATGCGTGGATAGCCTGGATGGGAAAATGACGCGTGGACGATAGGACTTGTGCTCCCATCACAGTTCCAGCCCCACACCATCATAACTCTCTGGCCATACACCCATTTACGCCGATTTGCAGGGTCACGCGTACGCGTGAGGGACGCGTACGCGTGAACTGGGGATTTCGCAAGCGACGCATACGCATCAGGGACGCGTATGCGTGGGCTTGTTTATGCCTAAAGTATGCTTCCAGCCCTGCTCCCACGCAACTCTCTATTCAATTCCTCTTTATCCCTCACGCACATATGACGCGTACGCGTCAGCGATGCTTGCGCATCGTGTGCCATTGTTTTTTTTTTTTTTGCAAAATGCAAAATGCAAAATGCAGCATGCAGATGAATATGCAGAATTTATGAATGAGTAATGTGAAAAACAAAATAAACTAAAATGAAACTAAGAAAAATGAAAGATCGTACCATGGTGGGTTGTCTCCCACCTAGCACTTTTCTTTTACGTCCTTAAGTTGGACGGTACACAAGCTCAGTCTTCTTCTGTTGGTGGATCTTCCAAGAGGAAGATCTCTAGATCGTTGGTGTTCTTCATCTTTTCACCATGATACAGCTTTAAGAGATGTCCATTGACCTTGATGAACTTGGAGCTTGAAGGATGACTCAGGTGAAAGACTCCATATGGCTCCGCCTTCTCTATTCTATAGGGGCCTTCCCATCTGGATCTCAGCTTGCCTGGCATGAGCCTCAGTCTGGAGTTGTAAAGGAGAACTAATTCCCCAGGTCTGAACTCTCTCCTCTTGATATGCTTGTCATGCACAGCCTTCACCTTCTCTTTGTATAGTCTAGATTTGTTATATGCTTCGAGTCGAAGGGTCTCCAGTTCTTCCAGTTGCAGCTTTCTTTCAGCACCAGCCTTCTTAAATCCCATGTTAATCTCTCTTACCGCCTAGAATGCTTTGTGCTCTACCTCTACTGGGAGGTGACATGCCTTTCCATAAACTAAGCAGAAGGGGCTCATCCCGATTGGTGTCTTGTACGCTGTTCGATATGCCCAAAGCGCATCTTGTAGCCTGGTGCTCCAGTCTTTTCTATGAGGCTTGACAATCTTCTCCAGGATACGCTTTATCTCTCTGTTCAACACCTCGGCTTGTCCATTAGTCTGGGGGTGGTAGGCAGTCGCCACCTTATGGACAATGCCGTGTTTCTTCAGTAGTCCTGCTAATCTCCTGTTTCAAAAATAAGTGCCTTGATCACTCACGATTGCTTGTAGTGATCCAAAGCGACAGATAATATGATTTCTAACAAAAGAGACAATAGTGTTAGCATCATCAGTACGGGTAGGAATCGCTTCCACCCATTTAGAAACATAATCTACAGCTAACAATATATAAAAGAAACCGCTAGAGTTTAGGAATGGACCCATGAAGTCAATGCCCCAAACATCAAAAATTTCACAGAATAGCATAAGCTGCTGGGGCATCTCTTCCCTCTTGGATATATTACCAAATCTTTGGCATGGGGAACAAGATTTACAGAAGGCAGTAGTATCTTTAAAAAGAGTAGGCCACCAAAATCCACAGTCTAAAATTTTTCTAGCTGTTCTTTGAGGGCAAAAATGTCCACCACTCTCAGATGAGTGGCAGGCCTCTAAAATGGACTGAAATTCTGATTGAGGCACACACCTTCTAATTATCTGATCAGCACCATACCTCCATAAATATGGGTCATCCCATATATAATATTTGGATTCGCTTTTCAGATTGTCCCTTTGATGCTTAGTAAAATTGGGAGGGAAGGTATTACTAACTAGATAATTAGCTATAGGCGCATACCAAAGAACTACTTCAGATATTACATGCAAGCTATCAAATGGAAAAGCATCATTGATAGGAGTGGAGTCATCCTTAATGTGCTCAAGGCGACTCAAGTGGTCTGCCACCAAATTTTGAGAACCACTCCTATCTTTAATTTCTAAATCAAATTCTTGCAGCAGCAATATCCAACGTATTAGCCTTGGTTTGGACTCTTTTTTAGCTAATAGATATTGTAAAGCTGCATGGTCTGAGTACACTACCACCTTAGTACCAAGTAAATAGGCTCGGAATTTATCCAGAGCAAAAACAATAGCCAGAAGCTCTTTTTCAGTGGTAGTGTAATTAGACTGAGCAGCGTCTAAGGTTTTAGAAGCATAGGCAATTACGAAAGGATCCTTACCTTCACTCTGAGCCAACGCCGCTCATATTGCATGGTTGGAGGCATCACACATAATCTCAAAAGGCTGGCTCCAGTTTGGTCCTCTCACAATTGGAGCTTGAGTCAAGGCGATCTTCAGCTTATCAAACGCTTCCATACAGTCCTCACTCAGCTCAAATTCAACATCCTTCTGCAGCAGTATGGATAAAGGCAATGCTACCTTACTGAAGTCCTTTATAAATCTCCGGTAGAAACCTGCATAACCAAGGAATGAACGGACTTCCCTCACAGAGGAGGGTAAGGTAAACTAGAAATGATAGTTATCTTTGCTGGATCTACAGAAATACTGGTATTAGAAACAACGTGTCTGAGAACAATACCTTGTTTAACCATTAAATGACATTTTTCAAAATTTAAAACAAGGTTTGAACTAACACACCTGTCTAATACTCTAGATAAACTATCCAAGCAAAGGCTAAAGGAATCACTGTACACACTAAAATCATCCATGAAAACTTCCATACAGTTCTCAAAAATCTGAGAAAATACTCATCATGCATCTTTAAAACATCGCCGGTGCATTACATAAGCCAAAAGGCATCCTCTTGTATGCATACGTTCCAAAGGGACATGTAAAAGTAGTTTTCTCTTGATCTTCAGGAGCTATATGAATTTGAAATATCCTGTATAACCATCTAAGAAGCAGTAGTGTGATTTACCTGACAAACGATCGAGCATCTGATCAATGAATGACAAGGGGTAGCGATCCTTGCGAGTAGCCTAGTTGAGGCGCCTGTAATCAATGCAAACCCTCCAGATGTTCTGCACTCTAATTGCTATGAGCTCTCCTTGCTCATTTTTCACTGTTGTGACTCCAAACTTCTTGGGCACCACTTGTACTGGACTGACCCATTCACTATCTGAGATGGGATAGATGATATCTGCTTCCAGTAGTCTGGTCACTTCTTTCTTGACAACCTCCAAGATGGTGGGATTCAGTCTTCTTTGGGGTTGACGGACAGGCCTTGCTCCCTCTTCCAAAAATATTCTGTGCTCACAAACTTGAGGGCTGATGCCTACTATATCCGCCAAGCTCCACCCAGTTGCTTTCTTGTGTCTTCTCAGTACACTAAGCAGCTGCTCCTCTTGTTGGGAAGTGAGTTCCCTTGCAATGATAACTGAGAGCTTCTGATTATCCTCAAGGTAAGCATGCTTGAGGTGGGGTGGAAGGGGCTTTAACTCTATTTTTTGATCCTGACTGGGCACTGGATCTTCTGGAGCTAGTGATGATGGCAAAGTGTCCTCATTGTGTTCAGGAAGTTTCCCCACACTTGGACCATGCTCCATGTGCATCTCTTCTATGTCTTCTTGGTGAACTGCAGCTACAGTCTCGTCAATAATGTCGCACTGGAAGATGGAATGATCTTCCGGAGGGTTCTTCATTGCTTCTTCCAAGTTGAAACTGACTGCTCGGCCGTCTATCTCAAAAGAATAAGTTCCTGAGAAGACATCCAGCTTGAACTTTGAAGTCTTCAGGAATGGACTTTCAAGCAGGATGGATGATGGTCGTCCTGAGTCATTAGGGGGCATTTCCAAGATATAGAAGTCAATGGGAAATGTGAGCCCCTTAATGCTCACCAACACGTCTTCAGCAATTCCAACCACTGTGATGATGCTTTTATCTGCTAAAACAAAACGAGCTGCTGACCTTTTTAAGGGAGGGAGCCTCAAAGCATCATATATAGACAATGGCATAATACTCACGCACGCTCCTAAATCACACATTCAGTCAGAAAATATTACACCCCCAATGGTACAGTTAACCATGCATGGACCCGAATCACTACATTTTTCCGGTATATCACCCATTAAAGCTGATATAGAACTACCTAAAGGAATAGTTTCTAACTCATTAATTTTACCCTTATGCATGCACAAATCTTATAGAAATTTCGCATATTTAGGTACTTGTTGAATAGCATCAAAAAGGGGAATAGATACCTCAACCTTTTTTAAGATTTCTACCATTTTGGGATCAAGTTTCATTTGCTTTCTGGACTTCCTTCCAAGGTGTGGAAATGGAAATGGGATGGCGTCTCTTGTAGCTTTAGCTTCCTTTGGTTCTCCATTCCTTGGTTAAGTTGCTTCTTCTTCAACCATGTCTTGTACTTCATCTTCCTCTTCAACATCCTCCACTTCAACCATGTCCTCAACTGTGGCACTTTCTTGTGGGCTTAGCTCCTCGTGACTCCTCTCTTGTAGTGTGGTTCCAGACCTCATAGTGATGACATTGATTCCACCCTTGGGGTTAGGTAAAGGTTAAGAAGGAATGGCACTTGAGCTCGAAGGGTGGTTGTTGGGAGTAGATAATGACTCTATTCGGGAGACGAGAGCTTGTAAAGTGGCATTCAGACCATTTATGGTAGAGTTAAATGTAGTCTGCATGTCTTGTTGTCCTTGTGCAAGAGTGAGAAGTATCTCTTTATTAGAAGAGGAAGGTGGATAAGTGATCTGAGGGGCCTGCTGTTGGTTGTTCTGAGGCACTTGGGATTGCCTTAGGTGAGGCGCTCTATAAGGCTGATTCTGGTTCTGCTATTGATAGGGGGATTTTGCTGATACCGGTTTTACTGATTGTTATTATTTTTCCACCGCTGATTTCCCTGGTTGTTTCTGCCTCCTCTGTTATAGTTGTCCCTCCAGCCTTGGTTGGAATTATCTCTCCAGCCCTGGTTGGAGTTGTCTTTCCAACCTTGGTTATAGTTCCCACCTTGGTTATAATTGCTACCTTGTTGATAGGATCCTTGAGTTGGGCGGTCATAGAAATTGTGAGTAGCTGCCAAGGTGTTGTCCTCTTGTTGGAGCTGTGGACACTCATCAGTATAATGACTATAGCATGCACATATCCTACACACTCTCTAAGGAACCAATTGTTGACTATGTTGTGGTGAGGGAGGTTGAGATTATTGTTGATTCAGTTGTATCTGCTTCAGTAGGTTGGTCATCTCACATAGAGTCTGTGTGAGAGCAGGAGTCTCACTGCTAGAGGAAACCTCTGCAACAGCCTTGGGATGGTTGTTCTTGTGTCTAGCATTCTGAGTGGACTCAGCTAGGTCGTTGATCAGTTGCCACGCTTCATCCGCAGTCTTGTACTTTTTCAGAGAACCATTACTCGCACCATCCAATGTAGTCTTATCCTGAGGCTTCATGCCTTGTGTAAAGTAGCTGATCAACACCAATTTGTCAATCATGTGGTAGGGACATGCGTCCAGAAGATTCCTGAAGTACTCCCAATACTCATAGATAGTCTCTGATTCGCCTTGAATAACGCAGGAAATTTCTTTCCTTAGTCTATCTGTAACTTCAGCTGGAAAGTATTTTTCTAGGAATTCTCTCCTGAGCGTATCCCAGTTAGTAACAACCGCTTCAGGTTGAGTGTAGTACCACTCCTTCGCCTTTCCCTCAAGAGAAAATGGGAAGGCGGTTAGCAAAATAGCAGTCTCATCTGCACCGTGACGCCTAACAGTAGAACAGGCTGTCTGAAAATCCCAGAGGTGCTTTATAGGCTCCTGAGCAGGTAAGCCATAAAACTTGGGTATCAAGTTGATTACCGCAGTCTTCAGCTCAAATTCTGCAGCCAGATTTGGGTGACGCGCTTGATACGGTTGCAGTGTAAAGTCTGGAGCTCCAGCTTCTTGAAGAGTAATTCTTCTGGGCTCCGCCATATTACCTGCACGTGAATCAACCGAATTAGTAGAAGAGGAGCTTGTTTCTTCCTTAAATGGCGGTTCAGATTCGCCCTCAGATGAAACTGGTGAATTAATAGTAACCACTTCACCACCCTCAGAGGCTAAACGACGCCGAGCTCGCCTAATACGCGAAAGAGTTCTTTCAATTTTAGGATCAAATGCGGCTATGCTCGGATCAGGCAGTGAACGCGTCATTCAACGAAAGAAACATACAGCTCATGGTAATAAAATAAAATATACAAATATGAAAAATTAAAAATATTTACACCAACTAATAATTTAGCACACTATTGCAACTCCCCGGCAACGGCGCCAAATATTGACGTGGCAGAAATTGCCCGATTAAGAAATTGATATAGAAATAACTTTGCGAGTACAGTTCTTAACCAACAAAAATCCGCTTATCAATTTAGAAGGGTTGTCACAAAATTAGAATAAAAATACTGGGAGTAGGAATCCCAGGTCGTCTCCCAACAAGTTGACAAAAGAGTGCTATTTTATTAGTCAGGAGTTTTCCGAGAATTTTTAAGAGTTGGAGAACAGGAAATTAAATGATTGTAATTTAAGGCAATGAAAATTAATGAGAGAATTTATATAATCAAATAAAAACCTTGACCGGGGGTAGATTAATTGGAAGTTCTATACTTGTTGGTTTTTCCTAAGTGGAATAGCAAGAGGTTGTTGTTCTACTTAGTCATCCCTTACTAAATAAAGGAAAGTCAAGCAACCAACTAATCAACTCTGAATCCCAAGTCCTAATCCTCTCCTTAGGAAGGATTAGAGTCAGAGACTAGAGAGTTAGCCAACAACTTCCAATTTAACTAATCACTTGAGTATTCCAACTCTAGGGTCTCCTTTTAATCAACCCCCAAGTCAAGTTGGGAGTCTACTTCATTGACATGAATATAACTTTCACAAACATATAAAGGGAATAAGAAGAAGACATGATAAATTAAATAATAACTGAAAACTAATTAAAAGTAAAAATAGTACTTTGCATTAATAAATCCCAAAATGTAACACCCTTATCTGAACAGGGTAAATGGGCAATTAAAAGAGTAAAGGAACAAGGAAACAAACTAGAATAATGGCAACTTCAATGGAGGTAATGACTCTTCTCAATATCCAAAGCAAAAGCATAAAAAGCATAAAAACTAGAAATCTATGAATGTGAAGGAAACCTAGAAGAAGTTGTAATTTCTCTCTAAGATTCAAAACTAGAACTAAAACTATGCGAATGAGAATGTGTGTTGAGCCTCTGCTTATCCCCTGGCTCTAGTTTGTGTTTCTGGGCCGAAAACTGGGTCCAAACTTGGCCCAAAATTGCCCCCAGTGTTTTTTACGATTTATGCAGGTAGTGCATGTCACGCGTATGCGTCAGTCATGCGTACGCGTCGCTATTCTTTTTCTCCTTTCGCGTGTACGTGTCAGGTACGTGCACGCGTCGCTTTGAATTTCTCCAAATCATGCGCACGCGTAAGCCATGCGTGCGCGTCGATGCTTGCTGGTTGTCTCCTTCATTTCTTATGTTCCTTCCATTTTTGCAAGCTTCCTCTCCATCCTCTAAGTCATTCCTGCCCTATAAAGCCTGAAAACACTGAACACACAGATCACGGCATCGAATGGTATAAAAGGGGAATTAAAAATATGCAATTTAAAGGTCTAGGAAGCAAGTTTTCAATCATAGAACAAAATCTGGGAAGGAATTATAAAATCATGAAAATCATATGAATAAGTGTGAAAAGACTTGATAAAAACCACTCAAATTAGCACAAGATAAACCATAAAATAGTAGTTTATCAAAGTGGAATCGCTCCGCTGCATCTACCCGGGCAGGCACATTTCAATCTTAATCATTTATTACTATCTCTGAATATCATTATCCTCCTCATATCTCAATCATAATAAATCATCTTTACTAGCCATCCTCTTAGCCATTCGCTTCACATCTTAATCATAATCATATTCAACATTAACTCTATCATCAACTCATCACACATCACTTCATGTCATATTCAATTTTCTCAATTTCACTAACTCAACTTTTTAGATCTGGCCACTAGCTCTCCCATCCTTAATTACATCGGCTCTATACTCCTATCGGGGTTATAAAGGTTTAAAAGGCTAGAAGAATGGTAGAGGACGTTAAAAATTCAAGTTTGAAAATCTGGGTGGTCATGCATACACATGCCTCATGCATACGCATGAATGCGAAATTAGGCAAATTTGCGTACGCGGACTACCTTCGCGTACGCAGAAGGTTGGGCAATGGGGGAACGCTCACACACGCATCACCATGTCTGCATACGAATGAGAGCGTTTAGGCCAAAGTCGCGTACGCAGCCATGTCCTATGTACGAGTGACATATCAGAATCGTAAAAAGCTGATATGTTGTAAAAAACCATTTTTTCACCAAAAATTTTAAACCTTCGTTTCTTTTTTCACAAAATTCCTTTTTCAACCATTCTTAAACCGTTGGAAAGATCGATAAATAAATTTTCATAAAAGTCTAGTTTTGTAAAATTTCCAACTCCGAGGACTGAGTCACGGCCCGCCGAAGTTGGCCGAAAATCAATTTTTACCAAAAAGCAGAATTTTCCGATTTTTCCAAAGTTCACAAGCCAAAACAATTTTTTCACTCAACACATTGACCTCAAACCAGCTCAATCCACATATCCACACTCAACCAAAATTCAAACCTACTTCATTTACATATTCCAACTTAAATACATAATCCAACACCTCAAAATCTCATTTTTCATTATACCATCAATCATTCCAATTTTCACACATTCCATACCAATTCTTCATTCAAACTCATATATCATCACACAATTTTTCTGACCTCCGGCTCAAATTCCATAGCCTCCGGTCTAAAATTTATCAATTCAATTCAAATTCATATATGCATAATCATTATCCAATATTAATTCCATTCATACATTCACTATACATACTAATACATTCAATGAAACCATTCAAGCTTAATCCTAGGGGCATCTAACTTAGGAATTCTCATTACACCACACAGTACTTAAATGAAACTTAAACCTTACCTTTTGTGACGGCGGTTCACACGCAACACTTGAGTTCTCCACTCCAAAGTTCACCCCAAAAGTTTCACAAGCAATTTTAAGTCCTCAAAGTGTGTCAAACTCACCCAACAACACTAACATAACCAATTTCACATATGCATTAATCTAGGGTTTATAAAATCTCATAAATCACAAGGATTTGGGGATTTCTCACCTTAACCCATGGAATTTGTTGATGAAATTCATCAATAGCTCATTCTAGAGCATCCTTAAACAACTAAAATCGCAAGATTTCCTCAAAATCCAAACTAAACACATGAATTTAGAGGAAAAAAATAAAACTAAGCAGAGGACAACGAGATACTCACCACAATATCTAGTTCAAATCGAAAAGGGTGAGGAGCGCGATGCGTGGCCACAAACGACTCGTCAATTGGAGCACCGGAGATAGTTATGGTGGTTGGAAGATCAAGGAGTTTGGGTTTTGTTTCTTTACCTTCTTCTCTCCTTCTCAACGTGCTCTCTCTCTCTCTCTCTCTCTCTCTCTCTCTCTCTCTCTCTCTCTCTCTCTCTCTCTCTCTCTCTCTCTCTCTCTCTCTCTCTCTCTCTCTCTCTCTCTCTCTCTCTCTCTCTCTCTCTCTCTCTCTCTCTCAAAGGGAAAATGTGCTGAGCTTTGGCTGAAATGGGGGTATTTATATTGTGAGCTTAGGCCACTTAGGCCCGGTCTACTCGATTTAGCCTGTTGGCCTAACTTTGGGCCAAAACCTTTAATATTAGCGCTTTAATGTGCGTTTTAATTATTTTTACCATCTCAATTACAAATTTTAACTTCTAAACCTTTCTCACTCATAATTAATTTTCCCAACTATAGTACTGGACAGATCTCAGCCGTTACTGCCGGTCAAATTTTCAGTGCGCATTTTTACGCAGAAAACTATGTTTTCCTACTAGGAAAAATCCACTGAGTCCAAATATCCTATTTAAATTATCAAATTTCGATTGCTAAATTTTCTAAATATTTTTGCTCATATTTAATTAATTACTTAATTAATTATGGGTTAAACAGGTTATATACTCGGCAACATCACAGAATTCAGTTTTTCATATCTAACTTTTGACATTCATAACTTTCTCTATAAAACTCTAATTTTCCTCATCTTTATACTGTTGTAAAGCTCTCACATCTCACAACCATCTTCAATATGAATCAAAGTTCACTCAATTTCAAACTCTGAGGGCCAAGTTATAGCTACCAAATTTGGCTAAAAGTAAGATTTTATCAAATTTGTCAAATTCTCAAAAAAATGTCTCAAACCAAACCAATTTAATCACATCCCAAACAATACCAAAACAACCCAAAAATCCATACCAAACATTCTTCAACCATTTCTCAATCATTCAATCATCTAAATCATTCAACTCTCACCTCATCCAACAACTCTAAATTCCACCTAAATCACATCAATGCTCCTCAATTTCCATTAATCTGCATCAACATCAATATTACCATTCAAAATCTTCATCAATCATCAATTTTACATGTATTTAACCTTTCATTCAATTAATCACATTATCATCAATTCATCATGTTCAAAACTCATAATTATCATCAATTATTATCAACATTAATAATCATCAACATTAATAATCATCATAACTCCCATCAACATCAAAATCTTTATCAATCAACATCAACTTCATATTGCCACAACATGCTCAACAACAATTAACCATTTCATTCAATGTCATACAATTCAATCCTATCTTAAGGTCATCTAGCCTAAGTTTTCCACAACATTACATATTATTTAAAAGAAACTGAAATAATACCTTGGCCGATCCCACACAAGCACAAAATCACCAAATTGATCCTCTTCCACAAGCTTTCCACGTTCAAAAGGACACCAAACTTAGCCACCACTTTAGCTTATATTCCAAGAATTCCAATTATCAATTCCACTCCATACAACATTAATTCAAGCTAACTATTGTACAAATTACCAAAAATCAATTCTAGGGTTTAACAAATTGACAAACCACAAGGGTTAAGAGCAGTACAAAAACCCAACAATTTTTTAATACTAGATACCACCTAAACAACAAAAAACACAAAATCTACTCAACAACCAAACCCAAAACACAAAAATATATAGAGTAAAAAATTGGAGCATGAATTTTGAGATTTTTACCACTTTTTTTAGATAGAATCATAGAGCTCGGCACGAGCTTCACGTGGTCATAAATAGTACACAAATTGGATCTCCATAGCTCAAAATATGAGCCAAACAAGGAGATGATGAATAGTGTAACCCTTCTCTTCTCTTCTTCCTCTCTTCAGTGCCCTTCTCTCAATTTGGTGGGTGAAATAAGCTGAATGCTCATTAAGAAGGCTTATATATGTCGGCCCTTGGGCCCAACTTGGGTCCGATCCAACCAGTTAGTATTTTAGGTTTGTTTGACCCAACTTTGGACCAAAACTTTTAAAATTAGCACCCGATTTTCTATCCCAAATATTTTTAACTTCTCTAAATTATAAAATTTAAATTCTTAAATTTATGTACTCATTAACTTAATTCTCTCACTCGCAATGCCGGACCAATTTAACTGGTATGCATTTTTACGTAATTTTTGGAAAATTACGTTTTTTTCACTTGAAAAAATTCACTGAATCTAAATTTCACCTTTAAATTTTCTAATTAATATTTCTAAATTTTTGAACCTATTCTAGACAATTAAATTATATTTATCCTATTTTATTTAAATGGTAAATTAATTTTTCGGTTCTTACATCTTCCTACCAATTGTTTCACCTTTATGATTCTTAATGAGACAAAAGTTAAAAATTCTCTTTTGGAACTTTCAATATTGATCAATAAAATGTGCAATGAGGCAAAGATAGTTTAAATTTCATACAGAAGTCTAACAATCAATGGTCAAACACACACTTTAATTTGAGTTTATAAAGACACTCTTCAACTTATGTTTTTCATTCATGAACAAGTTCCAACAATCCCTAGCAACTGAAATCCTTCCTGGTATATGGAGTTTTGGCTGTAAAACACTCATGAAATAACAAAACCCCTCCCTTTCGACAAATCTAAAAGGCAACTCATCGAAGATTATCATTCTAGCAATGCCTTGCCTACATAAATCAGGATCAAATGATCCAGCAATTAAACAATTACCCAACCCATTTCCTTCATCTTTTTAAGATGTTGCATAACAAGTGTTTTTTGTGTGGGATTAAGTGAATCTTTTGAAAATTATCTACACTAACTTGACAAGTGACTTTTAAGATTGCTGGTACCATTTTTATATGAATCAGCAGCATAAGATGTTCCATACCACTTACATATAGCCCTAAGTTTGGGACCACTTTCATCTTTTTTTTTAAATGCTCCTAAGTCGTAAGATCTAGGTCTAACGAGTTTTTTGGTGTTACCTGGTTCCTCAGACTAGCCAAGATTAGGTGACTCATCAGTAACACTTGCTTTGCCTATCTTCCTCTTAGATCTAATTCCTTCATTGTTCTTATCACTACGCGGCGATAGCAGTGACAGTGATGGAGGCTTTGTCTGCGTCTGTGTCTACGTCTGTGTTTGTGGCTGCGACTGAGGCTGTGGGGGCAGCATTGACTCTGACTATCCTAAAGATCTTACTGATTCAAAAGTGGATGGAGTAGCACTGGTAAATTATAGCTCACTGTTTTGAGCATCCTGTGATAATAAAGAATAGTTAATCAATTTATGTTATTTTTCTCAATTAATCAACATATTCAATTGTTACCAACATAAACATTACAAAATAAAAATATTACCTCAGGTATGAAGCTGACATTGTTGACCTTCAAATTGGAAACTAAAATCAATTGAAAAAATGTAAAATCTACAAAAAATATAAAAAAAATAATTCAATCAACAAGAACAAAATACTTAATTTAACACAAAATTTAACAAATTTTAATCAACAAGAACAGATTGTCAAAAATAGCAAGAACAAAACAAAATTTAACACAAAGTTTAACAAAAACAAGACAAATTCCTTGAGAACAACACAAAATTAAATATAAAAAAGCAAAAACATATTGAGAAGAGGAGGAAAAAGCGAGTTCACCAAGAAAAGAAGGCGGTAGCAGCGCCATTGAAAAGAGGAGGCGGCGGACGACATCATTAAAAAGTGGAGGCGGCGGACGGCATGTGACGGTGAGATGAGAATGAGTGAGTGAGATACGAATACGAGAAAGGGGTTTCTCTTTTAGGTTAGGGTTTGGGTTTGTGGGGATTGGAGTGTGCGTGTAGCGATGCTAAGTACTAAGGGTCATATTATTATTATATTTAATATTTATATTATCATTATATATACAATATGCGGTTCCGTTTGGTTCAGTTGTGTAGAGTGGAACCTCAAACCAACTTGAGTATAACAATATAAAAGTATTTTTTGTTTATTTATTACGTGAGAAACATCTTTTTTTTTTTAAGGACAAAAGATCTTTTAAAAAAAATGTGAATTGTAGCTTATCAAGAAAAATATATTTTTTTTCTAGAGCTTTTACTTTTATTATTAGAAATTTACCAAACACGCTAAAAAATAAAAAACAAAACTTTTTTCATTGGAAAATATTTGTTTAATTTAAAAAACATCTTTTTTATCAACTTAATGGCGCCCAAACAAAAACTTAGTCTAGTAATCTAACAAGATACTTTATCCCATACTTCATTCTATTTTCATGTAAAAAATTTACGTACAAAAATAAAAAATTAGTCATTAAATCAGTTAATATATATTTGTGTATAAATACATATATTATTTAATTCATTTTCAATATATATTTTATTTTTTAATATATATTGTTTATGCTGACTAATTTGATAGCTATTTTTTTTTGTACATATAGCATAATCAACTATGAAACTAACTATTTTTTAATCAGTCAAACCTTTTCAAAATTATCCTTACTTTTATTTCCATCTTCTCCTTTTTCACTTCTTTCTCCTTCTTCTCTTAACACCACAACTTCACCTGTGATCGGTATCCATCCACTGTAGCCCTTTATGGTCAACTACCACTACCATCAATATTAAACCCTAATTAAATTATAGCTTCTAAATTTTAAACCCTAAATTTTAAACTCTAAATTCTGAACCATAAATTCTTAACTTTAAATTTTAGAAAAAATGACAAATAGGTCCCTGACCTTTTGTTCCGTGGACATTTTCATCCTTGACTATTGAAAAATACTTTTAAATCCCTGACATTCACAAAACTTGGACGGATCAGTCCCTCTGTCTATATGCCTCCGTCAGGGACTGATCCATCCAAGTTTTGTGAAGGTCAGGGACTTAAAAATATTTTTCAATGGTCAGGGACGAAAATGTCCGCAGGACAAAAAATCAGGGACCTATTTGTCCTTTTCTCTAAATTTTAATTCTAAATCCTTCAAAAAAAAAAGTTAAAAATAATTTTACAATAAAATGATTAATTAAAAATTAATTCCCAATATTTATTCTTTAATATAATATCATATTCGATCAATAAAATTTAAAGCTCTAATTCTTGTGTAATTTTGAGCGTATTAAAGCCTTGCATCACTAAAATACAAGACCTTCATATATATGACTACGGTTCCGCTTCGTTACCAACAACATATCTGCCAACTTCTGCCAACTTTTATTTATAATTGTGTTTCATGGAAGTGTGTTCGTGGATGTGTCTAATAAAAATGTCTTTTTTATAGCTGTATTTAATAGAAGTGTCTTTATAGATATTTTTTCTAGATGTGTCTCTTTATATATGTATTTAAAATATATTAATTATTAGACACATCCACGAACACACTTCCATAAAACACAATTATAAATAAGAGTTGGCAGAAGTTGGCAGATAATATATTGGTACTCTATACTTTTCCATATGACTATTACCAATAGTCGTGCATGTCCCTATCAAGAGGCAGGTATGTCTAGCTACTAGTCACACGAATTCAAAACATTTTCTATATATACACACGTAATCTTTCAGCCAGAATTCTGTACTTGGATTGATATAATGTACAGAAAAAATTATCTTCTTAAAAATTGTTCTATTAAAAGTTTTTAGACTTGCTCTCCAAAATTTCAGATGATTATTGATTGATCCTACAGATGAATTGGCATAAACCTGTGATGGTGCAATTAACATTAAAAATTGGACAGGATATGATATCTGATTCCCTCTCAAGCTTATAAAAAATTATGTTTGGGGAGTGGGAGTAAAAGGAAGAAATAAATATTATGTTTCGTGCATATATCACACACAATTTTTTCCACTAAAACCAATCTCTCTTGTTTTTCAATTAGTTCTGCTCACCTAATAATCACTAATGAACCAAAAAAAAAAAAAATCAGAATGGCTTATGTCGTGATGACCTTAAAACGTAATCATAATATGTTGAGTTGTGACATAGACTTAAAGGCAATAAAAATCATGCGTAATTATTCTTTACTTTATGTGATATACACAAACATCGTTGCATGGGAAAAACTAATTAAAGAATATATATCACTATCATCGCTCTTTTATTGCATGCAATCCAGAACCTTTATTTCCTGGTTAGAGAATGAAATAATGAATAAAACAAATAATAAACACAATAATAAAACCTACCCCTATATCCGCATATAATATTATTTTATTTTTTTATTTATACATCGATATGAACCCCTACTAACCTGACCTATGCTTGAAAAATTGAAAATACTAGATATTGTTCCATACTTCTCACCTACACGTGGCAAAAAATGAAACCTTTGTTAGTTTCCAGCTTACCCTAAATTATTAATTATTATTAAGTTAGCAGATTAATAAAATAAAGATCTTAGGGAATTGAGAATATATAGGATACTCAGTGGCACTTATATTATATTGCTGGCTTCATAATGTGTCAAATGAGGGTTCTAGACTTCTTCTGCTTCCCTTTCTTGTTGTCAAAATCTGGTTGGCTTGTAATGCCGTAATTATAGAGAGATACCATTCATTGTAGCTAAATATGGCAAACATAACACTGTAGATAATCACCATGTTGTCTTCTGCAACGTTTTAATTTGTTTAATTTAATCTTATAAAAAAAAAGCAGATTTGATGTACAGATATCTTGAATTAATGTGCAAAATTCGAAGAAAAGATTATACCTAAAAAATATAATGTAATAATATATCAAATAAGGTTGAACTAGTAACTTTAAAGTTATATGTAAAACAACTCAATCGTTATTCTAAGACACACTTTTATAATTTAACATTATAATATGGTTAATTATTACTATTCTTCCTTTTGTTTATTAAATGTGTGCAGAGACACAATATCTAACAGATAACATGCAACTTCCGCAATAGATAGAAAGATCTTGTGCAATTGTATTCAATTAATTAATTATATATTGTTTGACTGATCATCATCAATTTAATGGCCCCTTCAACTGTTGAAAGAGACCCTCTACATACGACGAGTGGCTTTTCCATGTATAAGAATTGAGTAGGATTAATATTAACAATATAATAAGTGAGCTTGCTTGAAGAAATTAAAGGACAGTCCGAATTCAAGATTTGTGTAATCATATCATCGTCAGTTTTCTGTATATGTGTATGTGTGTGATAATGTATGTCAATTTTCTTCTTCTTCTTGGTCAATATTTGTTAGATAGAGTTGGTGTTCTTGAAAATACAAACCAAAGCCCTGATTTATAGGATCTGCCATAATTTCTAATGATGGAAGCCTGAGACGAGACAACCTGCAACTTATTATAAATAAGAGAAAAATAAAATTAAAAGCCTCAGACTAAGAGTAATTTTTTTTTTTTGTGGATTGAACAATCCTTAATTCTAAGTATTCTAATAGATTGGACAATCCTCAATCTTAATTCTTAGGTACACAATACACATCCACACACTCCTCACATACTTACTAATTTTTTTTTTCGGTTGCAATTGGTAGGATTCGAACCCAAGACCTTTGAGATGAGAAGAGGGCGGAATGTCGTGTGAGTTATGGCTCATTCGCAGAGTAATTCTAATAGAGTGCTTTGAAGTTTTAAATATCTTAAATTTTATTTTAGATTACATGGGAGATGATTGATGAAATGAGATCGATTTTAATATAGAAAAACGATTTTATTTTAGTAAAAACCTAATTAAATTTTACTACTTGGTTTAAAATTTAAATTAAATTAAAATTAAATATTGAAGTGATAGCAACTCTCATAATTAATTTATGACGAAAATATAGTCAACAAATAAGGATATGATATTTTATGAAGCCCAAAATAAAATTGAATTAAAACGGAATCTTAGAAATGTTCTAATATTCTACTTAAAAAATAAAAAATAAGAAAAAACCACATGTTGAATAAAAGCATGAGATTTTAATAGTTCTGGTGTTGAAGAACTTCTTGATGTATAACTCCTTTTCCTGGGTGAAGTCAGTTTTTTTTTTCTTCTCCAACGGATGAGGCATACTTTGATAGTTGAAAATAGATATTTACAAAAGACAATTGATACTAAATTAATAGGATGTATATGTCGAATGTAATCAGGGATGGATCCAACTTATAGTGGGAGCGGACACTTCCTCTCATAGGATGTATATAGATATTATTAATATTTTTACCGTAATAATATTACGAGAATATATATTTTTTAAAATTATAGTTCATTTTATTATGACTTAATAGATGATGTATGATACAAAAAATTTATAAAATCAAACTATTTTATAAAAATTGTCGTAAATTGACAAAAGTTTTTGACTAAGAAGACTAAGGTATTTATTGATAAAAAATCAAATAATAATATTTTTAGTTATTATTTTTATATGAAAATATCTAATTTTTTATTAACAATTAATTTTAATATTTGTTATCTAAAATTTGAAACAATTTAACATGTATACTTTTATATTTAATTACGTGTTAAATCTATTGTACAAATAAAAATAATTAATTTTTATACTTGTTATTTAAAAATAATATTTTTTTCTCTATGTATATAAAAATATAATTAGATATTAGTATAAAAAAATTATATTGATAGTTTAAAAATTAATTCAAAATTAATTTTTTTAAAACAATTGAATTTTGATTCTAATTTCTAATTATAACATTAGTATTCTTTCCAAATTATATGTAATAAATATTCAAAAGAAGAAAAATAAAAATATAGATTAGAAAGATAAGTGATGAATATTTAAAACTAAAAATATATGTATATAATAATAATAATAATAATTTTTATCTGAATTATATTATTTTGTTAATTTTGTTTTTTGTAGAATAGAAAGGTAGAAAAAATAGAGAATGAAAGAAAAGAGAGAGAAAGATAAAATGAAGAATGAGAGTGAGAGTGAGAGTTTGTTAATTTTAGAAAAAAAATTATTTTAAAATTTATTTTAATTGTAATAAAAAATATCGAATTACATATTTTGATTTGTCAAAATTACTAATATAAAATATAAATTATATATAGAGTAAAAACGATAGAGAGAAATAGAAAAATGGAGAGAGGTAGATAAGAGAATTTAGGAAGGGAGTTTATTGATTTTGGAAAAAAATATTTTCGCTCAATTTAAATAAGAGAGTATCATGTGACACATTTGATTATTAAATTAGATAGGAATATATGATATATAATATAGGTATATTTCAATTTCAATTTTAATATTTTAATTTTAATTTTAATGCAATTAAAGAATGTCATGTTGTATATTTTGATTGTCAAATTAGTAATTAGTTATTGATATTAATATTAATATTAATAATAATATATAAAATAGATAGAGTGGTTGAAGAAATAAGAGAGATAGAAAAAAGAAGAGGGAGAAGGGGAGAACTCTTTAATTTTAGAGTGAAAGATTTGATTTTAATTGTAATAAAGGATTGACATATGACATATTTTGGTTGTAATTAGTATGGAAGAGGAAAAACTCTTTAATTTTAAAGAGAAAGATTTAATTTCAATTATAATAAAAAAGTGACATGTAATACATTTTTGTTGTAAAATTAATATGAAAAAAGAAAAATTTTTTTAATTTTAAAAAAAATATTTAATTTTAATTATAATAAAAAAATAACACGTGACACATTTTAATTATAAAATTAGAAATACATAATAGATTTTCAAAATCCTTATGAGAGGAAGAGCGTCCGATCGATATATATATATATATATATATATGTTTGTCCCTATTGTTACGTTGCTTTCGTCTCCATTTTATTTTATTTTGTTAAATTTAATTTAATATCTAAACTAAAAGTTAATAAATAAATCAACTTAATAAAAAACCAATAAATAATGATAATATATTTTTTAAGATTTTTAATTTGAATTAGTTAATTACCAAACTAAATATTAATTTATTTTAATTAAACATATGCAAAATTATTAGTATCTTTTTGTCATAAAAATTAATAGAGATACAAAAAAATGTTATTTATCTATTAATTAATATTTTTATTTTAAAATAATATAATATTTCTTTATTTTTACTCTTAAACGATCTTGTTTGTAATAATATTTTTTGTTAATATAGGTTTATTTTTTTTCTAATACTTATATATAATTTTATTTTCAAATTATAAATTAACATACTTATTAATTTACTCTTTTATTTATTAAATGTCTGAAAGTAACAAAAATAAAATTATTAGAGATAATAAGTTATTTATAACTTAATTAAGCTTAAGTCATGGAAATAAAAAGAAAAAAAATATTTTTTATAAATTTAATGAAAGATATTTTAATTAAAAGAGTTGTATACTAAATCCTTTTCAATTTTTATTTATTATTATCTCTACTACTACTTGTATAATAGTCGTGGCTAATAAGCCACGCGTTAACTTCATATTAAATGAGATTAAAAAATAAAAGAGAAAGCAAAAAGTAAAGTAGATCGCTTCTCTCTCTATGCTGTTTTTTCCCTCTCAAAGCTCAATTTCTCATTTTTTTCTATGTCCTCCTTCTGTCATTGTCTCAGTCTCTCACTTCCTCTATGGATTTCCTTTTTCGTCGTAAAAGCCAACTACACCGTTGACTTCGATACTATCGACGATGGCAGATGCTTTCTGGATTATATCCTTTCTTGGTTCTCTCTCTCTCTCTCTCTCTCTCTCTCTCTCTCTCTCTCTCTCTCTCTCTCTCTGGCGACTGCCATTCAGTTCTCTCTCGCTCTTACTTCCAAACCCTACCTCTTCACCTCCCATTTTGCACCTTCAGGTTTGTATGTATCTTCAATCTTCGCCAATTTCTTCATTCATTGTTCTAAAATCACCAATCCCTATGACCCTCACCCAAAACCCTAACCTTAGCTACTGGAATTCATCGTCAGAGAGCACAGAGAAGGAGGATGCGGTGGAGGCAGCAAGCCTCTCCGAAACCCTCAACCCACGGAGACACAAAAGCTGCAACCTTTCCTTTTGCTTTCGTCGCTCTGTCGCCGTCCATTGTGAACAACACGACATAGCGTTTTAGTTTGACTTTATCACTGAATGCTCATGATTCTCTTTCACTCTCCTATGCCTAATCCCCTAATGCTATTCTGCAAGGTTACGCTATCTATGTATCTTACTCTTCATTTTTATTTTAATTTAATTTTTAAATTTAATTTGGATACAAAAGTGTAAATTAGTTTTATTGGGATATGAAATTACCCTTTAGTTCTATTTTGTGTTTGAATTATGTACTTCGTCAAGTTTCTCTTTCTCTAATAAGTTGATGCTGCACTTTAAAACTTTCATTGCTGAGTTCTGACTTGTAAATTTCAATATGAAGTAGCTGTCAACAAAATTGATTTTGTATTTTTTGCATGCATTACTCTTAGATAAATGTTGCTGATATAAATATACATTTCTCCTAATCTGTTGTGTAGGCTATCCGAAGGTTTGAAAACAACTAGAGTTCTTGCTCCAATACCTAGACATACCATGTAATGGACTCCTAAATTTTCAACAAAGGTACAAACTCTGGTTTTTTGTGAAAATTTGCAGGTTGATAGGTTTATTTATGGCCTTTATTACAAGTCTTCTTGAATTAAGATTGAATATGAATTATGATCAGTTTATGATTAGCCATGCCCTTTCAGTAACAGTAGTTTTAATCTATCTGGGAGGGTGGTACACTAATACCTATTTATCCAGGCCCTGTTTCAATACATTATATTTATATATGACAAAAAATGCTTATAGTTGAGATGGACACCCCTTATTGAAAATAATATACTTAATTGATTACCCTTATCTTGCATATTGTGGCTTGGAATGTATACCTTGACTTCTAATATTGTTTCTACTTTTCATTCTATACATAAAAATGAAGTAGTGATCATATTGCCATGGCTTCTAAATTTGCAATCTTAAAAGATGGTACCCAAGTCTGCAGTGACGTTTAATGGTACTATGTTTATTGTCTTAAAAGATCTTGGAAAGTCTGAGAAGAAAGAGGAGGATAAAAAATTTAAAAATAAGAAGATAAAAAACATGGAGGCATAAAATCAGTGGCCAGATTGTAACACCCTACTCTTCAAAACCTTATGCTTAAGTCATAAATAATTGAGGGTTTGGTGTTACAACACAAAGCTGAGATATAAATACTAAGGTATAGAAGAATATATCGAGCTAGAAACCTGTAAGAGGATTTGAACCCCAGATAAAAAGACAATTCGCTAATCGTTCACACTCGATACCATACATAAGCACGTTAGAAAAGTAGATAAAAAAGCTTAAAGGAAGAATAAGAGTAAAGATACATATATAAGTATATATAAATATCTACTAGTCTCCACCCACGAAGATTAAGCCAGCTAGAGTTAAAATAGTAAAATAGTTGATATACGTAACCTATTTCTCCAAGAATACATCATAAGCATCTATAGGCAAGTCTTTAAAATAAATACATCATATAAGTTTTTCCAAAAGAAGGAGAGATTCTAAAACCAAAAGAAAAATAAAAGTCTTATTCGCCATCTTCCAGATAAAACTCTTGCTCACTGAGGAGTGTTGGGACCTACATCTGAAAATAGAAATAATATACGAGTGAGAACCCAAAACACCGGATTCCCAGTAGGGTAAAAGTGCCGAATCGATACAATATAAGGTAACAGGAACTCTCTAAGCAATCTTAATCTTCCACATCTCATTGATCTAAGTCTAGGGTTCTTATTAAACCAGAAAATGGCAACTTACCTAAGAGAATTCTAATGTAGCCATTTATTCTCAGTCTTTTCTGCAAACCTCCAATCACCACATTAGGAACAACCCTCAGTATCACCACCGTGAGCATAAGGGATCTCTTAGTTGTTCAAACACATACAAAGAAATATAGAGAATACACAAATAGAGAGAATAAATAAAGCAATTAGATCAAATAGCATATACGACATACAATTATTCAACAAGGCAAGTCAAATACAAGATTTGCACACTCAATCAATACACATAAATGCAAATGATACATGTCTACTCTATGGCCAATGAGCTCATATGTCGGTTATAAAGACAAAACCTGACATGTCCAGTAGCAAACCCTGGACAGTCCATCGTTGCGCGCATCCCAAAGAGGTATTCACTTCTCTTAGGGAAATTATTCGAAAGGGTCTAAATGTGTGGCCACATCATGTGACGGAGGGTCAACAAAGTCTCAAATCTAAACTCAGAGCAAGTGGGACGAACCACTGCATCTACCACGGGAGTTCCAATCTCGACCCGAAGCAAGTGGGTGAACCACTGCATCTATCCAAGGAGTTCCAATCTCAACTTGGAGCAAGTGGAGTGAACCACTGTATCTATCCAGGGAGTTCTAATCTCAACCCGAAGCAAGTAGAGTGAACCACTGCATCTACCCAAGGAAGTATCATATCAATTAAACTCTTTTCCATCATCCAATCACATCAACTCATCCCTCCAATCACTTCCAACTCATTCCGACTTAATAATTTCCTTCCCAATGCTTTCTACCCTCTAATCCACCATCTCTATACTAATTATAGGGGTTACAGAAGTGAAAGAGCTTGTTGGATAGGCTAAAACAGTTAAAAATCATCATTTTTGGAAAATACGACAGTCGTGCGTATGCACGAGTTCCCTTTTTGCGCATACGCATAAAACGCGCACGAAAAATGTTCAATTCTGGAATGCAATTTGTACGTATGCATAGGTCATGCGTACAAATGACTTGGCTTTTATGCGTACGCATAGTAGGCATACGAAACCATTTCACTTCTGTAACACCCCTCATGCGTATGCATAGGTTGTGCGTACGTATGGTCCTATTTTTCTGCAATATTTGCAGAGTTTAGTTTTTAACCTCCAAATTCAAACCTCTATAATTTTTTGTGAAATTATCCAATTTCTTTTATTCTTAAACCATTTTAGAGGTCTTTTCACTAGTTTTAATTTAAGATAAATTTCACAAAAATTTGAACTCTGAGTGTCAAGTTATAGTCCGTCAAAATTGGCTAAAAATATGTTTTTACCAAATTTATATAATTCTTCAATTTCAATAATTCATAATTCAATTCAAGCCTAAACCAAAATTTACGTAAGTTTTTACAAAAGAATGAGAGATTCTAAAACCAAAATAGAAACAATATTCTTCTTCGCCATCTTCTAGATAAGACTCTCGCTCACTGAGGAGTGCTGGGACCTGCATTTGAAAAACGGAAATAATATATGGGTGAGAATCCAAAACACCGGGTTTCCAGTAGGGTAAAAGTGCCGAACTGATACAATATATGGTAACAGAAACTCTCTAAGCAATCTTAATCTTCCACATCTTATTGATCCAAGTCTAGGGTTGTCACAAAACCAGAAAATGGCAACTTACTTAATGGATTCTAAACTATCCATTTATTTTAAGTCTTTCCAATAAACCTCCAATCACCACATCAGGAACAATCCTGAGTGTCACCACTGCCAGCATCAGAGATCTCTCAGTTGTTCAAACACATACAAAGCAATATAAGGAATATACAAATAGAGAGAACAGATAAAGCAATTAGATCAAATAGCATAAAGATACAATTATTCAATAAGACAAGCCAAATACAAGATTTGCACATCCAATCAATACACACAAATGCAAGTGATGCATGTCTGCTCTATAGCCGATGAGTTCATCTGTCAGTTATAAAGCAAAAACCCGACATGTCTCGTAGCGGACCCTGGACAGTCCATCGGTGCACGCATCCCAAAGAGGTATTCACTTCTCTTGGGGGAATTATACAGAAAGGTCTAAGTGTTCGGTCACATCTTGTGATGGAGGGTCAACAAAGTCTCAAATCTCAATCCAGAGCAAGTGGGATGAACCACGACATCTACCCAGGGAGTTCCAATCTCAACGCAAAGCAAGTGAGGGAACCATTACATCTACCCAAGAATTTCCAATCTCAATCCGGAGCAAGTGGGGTGAACCATTGTATCTACCTAGGGATTTTTAGTCTCAATCCGAAGCAAGTGGGGTGAACCACTGCATTTATCCAGGGAGGTATCATATCAATCAAACTCCTTTCCATCATCCAATCACGTCAACTTATCCCTCCAATCACTTCTAACTCATTCCGACTCAATAATTTTCTTCCAACGCTTTCTATCCTCTAATCCACTGGTGCACAAATTATGAATCACACTTTTCACAACTCGTACCACTAACCAGCAAGTGCACTGGGTCGTCCAAGTAATACCTTACGTGAGTAAGGGTCGAATACCACGGAGATTGTTGGTTTGAAGCAATCTATGGTTATCTTGTAAACCTTAGTCAGGAATTCAATTATGTTTATCAGTTGAATTGCGAATAACCAAGAGAGCATAAATTAAAGGTTACTTGTTATGCAGTAATGGAGAATATGTTGGAGTTTTGAAGATGCTTTATCTTCTGAATCTCTGCTTTCCTCTGTCTTCTAATTCACGCACACACGTCCTCCTATGGTAAGCTGTATGTAGGGGATCACCGTCATCAATGGCTACATCCCATCCTCTCAGTGAAGAATATGCTCACATGCTCTGTCACAGCACGGCTAATCATCTGTCGGTTCTCAATCATACTGGAATAGGATTCTTCATCCTTTTTGCGTCTGTCACTAACGCCCAGCACTCGCGAGTTTGAAGCTCGTCACAGTCATTCGATCATTGAATCCTACTCGGAATACCACAGACAAGGTTTAGACTTTCCGGATTCTCATGAATGCCGCCATCAGTTCTAGCTTATACCACGGAGATTCTGATTAAGGAATCTAAGAGACACTCATTCAATCGGATATAGAACGGAGGTGGTTGTCAGGCACACGTTCATGGTTTGAGGAAGGTGATGAATGTCACGGATCATCACCTTCATCACAGTTAAGCGCGAATGAACATCTTAGATAGGAACAAGCGTGTTTGAATGGAAAACAGAATTACTTGCATTAATTCATCGAGACACAGCAGAGCTCCTCACCCCCAACAATGGAGTTTAGAGACTCATGCCGTCAAAGAGTACAAAGTTTAGATCTAAAATGTCATGAGATATAAAATAAGTCTCTAAAAGTTGTTTAAATACTAAACTAGTAGCCTAGGTTTACAACAAATGAGTAAACTATGATGGATGATGCAGAGATCCACTTCTGGGGCCCACTTGGTGTGTGCTGGGGCTGAGAATTAAGCAATCCACGTGCAGAGGCCATTTGTGGAGTTGAACGCCAGTTTTTGTGCCAGTTTGGGCGTTCAACTCCAGCTTTTGATCCTTTTCTGGCGCTGGACGCCAGAATTGGGCAGAGAACTGGCGTTGAACACCAGTTTACGTCGTCTATCCTTGTGCAAAGTATGGACTATTATATATTTCAGGAAAGCCCTGGATGTCTACTTTCCAACGCAATTGGAAGCATGCCATTTCGAGTTCTGTAGCTCCAGAAAATCCACTTTGAGTGCAGGGAGGTCAGAATCCAACAGCATCAGCAGTCCTTTTTCAGCCTGAATCAGATTTTTGCTCAGCTCCTTCAATTTCAGCCAGAAAAATACCTGAAATTACAGAAAAACACACAACTCATAGTAAAGTCCAGAAATATGAATTTTTCCTAAAAACTAATGAAAATAGACTAAAAACTAACTAAAACATACTCAAAACTATATGAAATTAACCCCAAAAAGCGTATAAAATATCTGCTCATCACAACACCAAACTTAAACTGTTGCTTGTCCTCAAGCAACTAGACAAATAAAATAGAAGACTAATAGGTTGAGAAGCAATAATATCTCAGAGTTTTTGATTGAAGCTCAGATTCTAATTAGATGAGCGGGACTAGTAGCTTTTTGCTTCTGAACAGTTTTGGCATCTCACTTTATCCATTGAAGCTCAGAGTGATTGGCATCTATAGGAACTTAGAATTCAGATAGTGTTATTGATTCTCCTATTTCAGTGTGATGATTCTTGAACACAGCTATTTTATGAGTCTTAGCCGTGGCCCTAAGTACTTTATTTTCCAGTATTACCACCGGATACATAAATGCCACAGACACATAATTGGGTGAACCTTTTCAGATTGTGGCTTAGCTTTGCTAAAGCCCCCAATTAGAGGTGTCCAGGGTTCTTAAGCACACTCTTCTTTTTGCCTTGGTCCTTGACTTTAACCGCTCAGTCTCAAGTTTTCACTTGACACCTTCACGCCACAAGCACATGGTTAGGGACAGCTTGGTTTAGCCGCTTAGACCAGGATTTTAGTATTTTAGGCCCTCCTATCCACTGATGCTCAAAGCCTTGGGATCCTTTTTATTTGCCCTTGCCTTTTGATTTTAAGAGCTTTTGGCTTTTTCTGCTTGCTTTTTCTCTCTTTTTTTTTCTGCAAGCTTTGTTCTTTGCTGCTTTTTCTTGCTTCAAGAATCATTTTTATGATTTTTCAGATTATCAATAACATGTCTCATGTTCATCATTCTTTCAAGAGCCAACATATTTAACAGTCTTAAACAACAAATTCAAAAGACATATGCACTATTCAAGCATTCATTCAGAAGACAGAAAGCATTGCCACCACATTTAACTAATTAGAATTTCTCTTATTAAAACTCGAAATTTTATTGCCTCTTATTCAAAAGATCTACTACTTTATTCATGTTTGCTGATGATGAGAAAAAATAAACTATAGCTTAATTGGAGATAAAATCAAAATAGATACTAATTACTATTATATGACTCCTAAGGTAAACTTCTATAAGGACACTGTCACAGAGTTAAGGTAGAAATTGGAAATTAACTACCTTTATTCTAGGAGCACAGGGGTTCCTCTGATCCTTGGGGTGCTTGGTCCTACAAGAGAAGACTTTTGGCGCTTCAATTCCCTTAAGTCACGCCCTTGCTCCTCTTGTTCTTTAAACATATAGGTCAGCATTTGACTGTGTTCCTTCTGTTCTTTTATTATTTGCTCCATAGCTTCCCGTATCTTGGTAACAGACGTCTCAAGATACTCCCAGTATTCAGATTGAGGGATCTCTGGGAGGAATTCCTGTGCTCTCTTCTTGATGGGATCATCCTGTGCTTGTTGTTTTACCATTGATGCTTTGGTGATTGGCTTCTCAACTGAGATATACTCAGTTATTCCCATCCTTACTCCAGCGTCCTTGCAGAGTAGAGAAATCACGCTTGGATAAGCCAACCTGGCCTCTTTAGAATTTTTGTTAGCAATTTTGTAGAGTTCAGCTGAAATCAGCTGATGAACCTCTACTTCCTTTCCCATCATGATGCAATAGATCATCACTGCTCTTTTAACTGTGACTTCAGAACGGTTGCTAGTAGGCAACAGAGAATGCCCAATGAAGTCTAGCCATCCTCTGGCGACTGGTTTGAGATCCTCTCTCTTGAGTTGATTTGGGACACCCTTTGTGTTGGTGGTCCACCTGGCTCCAGGGATACATATGTCCTCTAGAATCTTATCCAGGCCAATGTCTGCTCTCATCATCCTCCTGTTGAAGGAATCTGGATCATCCTTTAGCTGAGGTAGCTTTAAGATCTCCCTGATTCTGTCAGGGTGGGTATGAACAATCTTTCCTCTGACCACGGTCTGATAGTCATAGAAGGCAGTTCCAGATAGTTTCTGCTTGTCAGTTTGCCACATATTAGCATAGAACTCCTGAACCATGTTCCTTCCCACTTTCGTTTCAGGATTAGCTAGGACTTCCCAGTTTCTGATTCGAATTTGCTCCTGGATCTCCGGATATTCATCTTCTTTCAGATCGAATCTAACTTCCGGGATCACTGATCTCAGACCCATTATTTTAAGATAAAGGTCTGAATGTTCTTTAGATAAGAACTTCCCTTGATTCCAAAGTGGTTTTGGAACGCTCTCTTTCTTGCCTCTTGGAGTGGGTTGTTTTCCTTTAGGAGCCATGATCTTAGTGATCTCGGATAAACACACCAAACTTAGAGGTTTGCTTGTCCTCAAGCAAAAGAAAAGAAAGGAGAGGGATAGAAGGAGAGCTAGTGCAATTGGTGATGGAGGAGGAGGGAGGCCGAACCCAAATTTAAGGGGATGGGGAGTGGGTTTTCGAAAAATTGGAAAAGATAAGATAAAAAGATTGAGTTGAAAAAGATAAGATAGAAGATATAGTTTAATTTTGAAGAGATATGATAGATTTTTGAAAAAGATAAATCTGAATTTTGAAAAAGATAATATGGAGATTTGAAAAAGATATGGATTAGTTGAAAAGAATTTAGAGTGAAAAAGATAGATTTGTTTTCAGAAAAGATTTGAAAAGAGTTGGATTGAATTTGGAAAGAGGGATTTTTAGAAATTAAGGATTTTAGAAATCAGGGTTCTTAACATGTTCATGTAAAAATCATGCATTGAAACATAAAATTTAAATTAGAATGGAAATACGTGTGGAAAAATGAATTTGGCTCCTCCTTGCTATCCCGGCGTTTGAACGCCGAAACACTGCCTGTTTTGGGCGTTCAGCGCCCAAATGCTGCTCTCCTGGGCGTTCAACGCCCAGCTGCTGCCATTACTGGCGTTCAACGCCCAGTGGATGCCCATTTCTGGCGTTGAACGCCCAGATTGCTACCATTACTGGCGTTCAACGCCCAGTGGATGCCCATTTTGGGCATTGAACGCCCAAAATACACTTTTACTGGCGTTTTCTTGTCAGTGAGCTCTTTTTCTCTGTTTTGTGTGCCGAGGTTTTCTGTAAATGATTCCTCACCTTAGTGTTAGTGAAATTTATATAAACAAAAAATAAAAATAAAAATAAAAAATAGGGCAAAATGCTTAGAGGATTGTTGCCCCATGGCTGGGTTGCCTCCCAGCAAGCGCTTCTTTATTGTCTTTAGCTGGACCTTGCTGAGCTTTTAATCTATCTTCAGCCTTGAGCATTCTTGCTCAATGTTGCCTTCAAGATAATGCTTGATTCTCTGTCCATTGACAATGAACTTCTTATCAGAATCAATATCTTGAAGCTCCACATAACCATATGGTGATACACTTGTAATCACGTATGGTCCCCTCCACCGGGATTTCAGTTTCCCGGGGAATAGCCTGAGTCTAGAGTTAAACAACAGAACCTTCTGTCCTAGTTCAAAGATTCTAGATGACAGCTTTCTGTCATGCCACTTTTTTAATTTTTCTTTATAAAGCTTGGCGTTTTCGAAAGCTGTGAATCTGAATTCCTCTAGCTCATTTAGCTGGAGTAATCGTTTTTCTCCTGCTAATTTGGCATCAAAGTTTAGGAATCTGGTTGCCCAGTAGGCCTTATGTTCCAGTTCCACGGGCAGGTGACATGCCTTACCATACACGAGTTGGTATGGAGAGGTTCCTATAGGGGTCTTGAATGCTGTCCTGTAAGCCCACAGAGCATCATCCAAGCTCCGTGCCCAATCCTTTCTACGGGTATTTACTGTCCGTTCCAGGATTCTCTTTAATTCTCTATTAGAGACTTCAGCTTGCCCATTGGTTTGTGGATGATATGGAGTGGCCACCTTGTGGCGAATTCCATACGGAACCATGGCAGAGTAAAGCTGTTTATTGCAGAAGTGAGTGCCCCCATCACTGATTAGTACTCTAGGGACACCAAATCTGCTAAAGATATGTTTCTGGAGGAATTTTAGCACTGTTTTAGTATCATTGTTGGGTGTGGCAATAGCCTCAACCCATTTTGATACATAGTCAACTGCCACCAGAATATAAGTGTTTGAGTATGATGGTGGGAAAGGTCCCATGAAGTCAATTCCCCATACGTCGAACAACTCAATTTCCAGGATTCCTTGTTGAGGCATGGCGTAACCATGAGGCAGATTGCCAGCTCTTTGGCAGCTGTCACAGTTACGTACAAACTCTTGGGAATCTTTATAGAGTGTGGGCCAATAGAAGCCACATTGGAGGACCTTGGTGGCTGTTCGCTCACCTCCGAAATGGCCTCCATATTGAGATCCGTGACAATGCCACAGGATCCTCTGTGCTTCTTCTCTAGGCACACACCTACGGATAATTCCGTCTGCACATCTCTTAAAGAGATAAGGTTCATCCCACAAGTAGTACTTTGCATTAGTAATTAATTTTTTCTTCTGTATCCTGTTGTACTCCTTGGGTATGAACCTTGCAGCTTTATAGTTTGCAATATCGGCAAACCATGGTGTTTCCTAAATGGCAAACAAATGCTCATCTGGAAACGTCTCAGAGATCTCAAGAGAGGGGAGGGGCGTCCCTTCTACTGGCTCTATCCGTGATAGATGATCAGCCACTTGGTTCTCTGTCCCTTTTTGTCTCTTATTTCTATATCAAACTTTTGCAGAAGCAATACCCATCTGATGAGCCTGGATTTTGAATCCTGCTTTGTGAGTAGATATTTAAGAGCAGCATGGTCAGTATACACAATCACTTTTGATCCTACTAAGTATGATCTGAACTTGTCAATGGCGTAAACCACTGCAAGTAATTCTTTTTCTGTGGTTGTGTAGTTTTTCTGGGCATCATTTAGAACGCGACTAGCATAATAAATGACGTGCAGAAGCTTGTCATGCCTCTGTCCCAATACTGCACCAATGGCGTGATCACTGGCATCACACATTAGCTCAAATGGTAACGTCCAGTCTGGTGCAGAAATGACTGGTGCTGTGACCAGCTTAGCTTTCAGCGTTTCAAACGCCTGCAGACACTCTGTGTCAAACACAAATGGCGTGTCAGCAACTAGCAGATTGCTTAGAGGTTTTGCGATTTTTGAAAAATCCTTTATAAACCTCCTATAGAATCCTGCATGCCCCAGAAAGCTTTTGATTGCCTTAACATTGGCAGGTGGTGGTAATTTTTCAATTACCTCTATTTTTGCTTGATCCACCTCTATTCGCTTGTTTGAGATTTTATGCCCAAGAACAATTCCTTCAGTCACCATGAAGTGACACTTTTCCCAGTTTAAAACTAGGTTGGTCTCTTGGCATCTTTTCAGAACAAGTTTCAGGTGATCAAGGCAGGAGCTGAATGAGTCTCCATATACTAAGAAGTCATCCATGAAGACTTCCAGAAATTTTTCCACCATATCAGAGAAAATAGAGAGCATGCATATCTGGAAGGTTGCAGGCGCATTACATAGCCCAAATGGCATCCTTCTATAAGCAAACACTCCGGATGGACATGTGAATGCTATTTTCTCTTGATCCTGGGGATCTACTGCAATCTGGTTATAGCCTGAGTAGCCATCTAAAAAGCAGTAATAATCATGACCTGCTAGTCTTTCTAGCATCTGGTCTATGAATGGTAAAGGAAAATGATCATTTCTGGTGGCTGTATTGAGCCTTCTGTAGTCAATACACATGCGCCACCCTGTAACTGTTCTTGTAGGAACCAGTTCATTTTTTTCATTATGAATCACTGTCATGCCTCCCTTTTTTGGGACGACTTGAACAGGGCTCACCCAGGGGCTATCAGAAATAGGATAAATAATCCCAGCCTCCAGTAATTTGGTGACCTCTTTCTGCACCACTTCTTTCATGGCTGGATTTAGCCGCCTCTGTGGTTGCACCACTGGTTTGGCATTATCCTCCAATAAGATTTTGTGCATGCATCTAGCTGGGCTTATGCCCTTAAGGTCACCTATGGACCACCCAAGAGCTGTCTTGTGTGTCCTTAGCACTTGAATAAGTGCCTCCTCTTCCTGTGAATTTAAAGCAGAGCTTATGATCACTGGAAAAGTGTCACCTTCTCCCAGAAACGCATATTTCAAGGATGGTGGTAATGGCTTGAGCTCAGGTTTAGGAGGTTTTTCCTCTTTTAGAAGAAAGTTCAGAGGCTCTTTCATGTCCTCTGAATCCTCCAAATCAGGCTGAACATCTTTAAAGATGTCTTCCAACTCTGATTCGAGACTCTCAGCCATGTTGATCTCTTCTACCAAAGAGTCAATAAGATCAACTTTCATGCAGTCTGTTGATGTGTCTGGATGCTGCATGGCTTTGACAGCGTTCAACTTGAACTCATCATCATTGACTCTCAGGGTTATTTCCCCCTGTTGGACGTCAATGAGGGATCGTCCAGTTGCTAGGAAGGGTCTTCCTAGAATGAGAGTAGCACTCTTGTGCTCCTCCATTTCCAGCACAACAAAGTCAGTGGGAAAGGCGAATGGCCCAACTCTGATAATCATGTCCTCAATCACGCCTGATGGGTATTTAGTGGAACCATCAGCAAGTTGGAGACATATCCGGGTTGGTTTAACTTCTTCAGTTAAGCCAAGCTTCCTGATAGTGGATGCAGGTATTAGATTGATGCTTGCCCCAAGATCGCATAAAGCTGTCTTGGTGCAATTACCTTCTAATATGCATGGTATCAGAAAACTCCCAGGGTCTTTAAGCTTTTCAGGAAAGCTCTTCAGAATGACTGCACTGCATTCTTCAGTGAGGAGAACTCTTTCTGTTTCTCTCCAATCCTTTTTATGACTCAAGATCTCTTTCATGAACTTGGCATAAGAAGGTATTTGCTCAAGTACTTCTGCAAATGGAATCTTTATTTCAAGAGTCCTGAGATAATCTGCAAAGCGAGCAAATTGCTTATCCTGCTCCTCTTTCCAGAGTTTTTGAGGATAAGGTATCTTGGCTTTATATTCTTTAACCTTAGTTGCTGTAGGTTTATTGCCTACAGAAGTGGTTGAAGAAGCCTTTTTAGAGGGGTTGTTATCAGCGTTTGTGTGTGTCTGATCCCTCACTGGCAATTGAGTGCCAGAGTTAGAAGCTGGAGTGAAACTGGATGCCAGCTCCTTGTCTGCTCCTGGCGTCTGAACGCCAGAACTGTGCCCATTTTGGGCGTTCAGCGCCAGATCTTGCCCATTTTGGGCGTTCAACGCCAGATCCTTGCCCATTTCTGGCGTTGAACGCCAGTCCTGCCTTGTTTCTGGCGTTGAACGCTAGTTCTGAGCATGGTCTGGGCGTTCAGCGCCAGCCTTCTACCAATTTTCTGGCGTTTCAGTTCCAGAATTACTTTTCCCTGGGCTCTTACTATCCTCAGGTGAATTTTGGGTAGTTTGCTCATTTCTTAGCTTTTTGCTGCCTTGAGGTGGGGTATTTAATGTTTTCCCACTTCTTAGTTGAACTGCTTGGCATTCTTCTGCTATTTGCTTTGACAGCTGCTGCTTTGTTTGCTTAAACTGTTCGTCCATATGTATATTAGCCATCATTGTCTCTTGTAACCTGTCTTTAAATTCGGCTAGCTGCTTTGTTAGAAAGTCCAATTGCTGATTGAATTCAGCAGCTTGTTTTACAGGACTGAGTTCAGCAGTTACTGTTTTAACCTCTTCATTCATGGAAGGGTTGCTGCTTAGGTACAGATGCTGATTCCTGGCAACTGTATCAATTAGCTCTTGAGCCTCTTCAATTGTCTTTCTCATGTAGATAGATCCACCAGCTGAGTAATCTAGAGACATCTGAGCTCCTTCTGCAAGCCCATAGTAGAAGATGTCTAACTGAACCCACTCTGAAAACATTTCAGAGGGACATTTTCGTAGCATCTCTCTGTATCTCTCCTAGGCATCATAAAGAGATTCATTATCTCCTTGCTTAAAGCCTTGGATGTCCAGCCTTAGCTGTGTCATCCTTTTTGGAGGGAAATATTGATTCAGAAATTTTTCTGTCAGCTGTTTCCATGTCTTTATGCTGGCCTTAGGTTGGTTATTTAACCACCTCTTACCTTGATCTTTTACAGCAAATGGAAACAGTAATAGTCTGTAGACATCCTGATCTATTTCCTTATCATGTACTGTGTCAGTAATTTGTAAAAATTGTGCCAGAAACTCTGTAGGTTCTTCCTGTGGCAGACCGGAATACTGGCAGCTTTGCTGCACCATGATAATGAGCTGAGGATTCAACTCAAAGCTACTGACTCCAATGGAGGGTATGCAGATACTACTCCCATATGAAGCAGTAGAGGGGTTAGAATATGACCCCAGAGTCCTCCTGGACTGTTCATTTCCACTTAGGTCCATGGTGGAGAAAGGGGAGATGATGTAAAATAGAGAAAATATTTTTATTTATTTATTTATTAATTTATTTCAAAAATAAAATAAATCAAAATAAAATAAATAAAAATGAGTAAAAGATTTTCGAAAAAGTGAGGAGAGAGAAAGTGGTTAGGAGATTTTGAGAAAGATATGATGATTTTTGAAAAAGGTTTTAAATTTTGAAATAAAAATCTGAATTTTTAAAGGAGAGAGAAAAATAATAAGACAACACAGGATTTAAAATTTTTAGATCTGAGGTTTCTTATTTTCGAAAATTTTGGGGGGGAAAAAACAGCAAGGAACACCAAACTTAAAATTTTTAGAAAACCAAAATAAATTTTCGAAAAACACAGAAAAATCAACAAGAAAACACCAAACTTAAAGTTTGGCACAGGATTTAATAGAAAAATTATTTTTTTGAAAAAGATTTTTTTTTTAAAAAGAAAATAAGGATTCTAAGATTCTAACACAACAATAAAAAGAGACTCTAAACAAAAAGAGAATTTTTTCCTAATCTAAGCAACAAAATAAACCGTTAGTTGTCCAAACTTGAACAATCCCCGGCAACGGCGCCAAAAACTTGGTGCACGAATTATGAATCACACTTTTCACAACTCGTACCACTAACCAACAAGTGCACTGGGTCGTCCAAGTAATACCTTACGTGAGTAAGGGTCGAATCCCACGGAGATTGTTGGTTTGAAGCAATCTATGGTTATCTTGTAAACCTTAGTCAGGAAGTCAATTATGTTTATCAGTTGAATTGCGAATAACCAAGAGAGCATAAATTAAAGGTTACTTGTTATGCAGTAATGGAGAATATGTTGGAGTTTTGGAGATGCTTTATCTTCTGAATCTCTGCTTTCCTCTGTCTTCTAATTCATGCACACAAGTCCTCCTATGGCAAGCTGTATGTAGGGGATCACCGTCGTCAATGGCTATATCCCATCCTCTCAGTGAAGAATATGCTCACATGCTCTGTCACACACGGCTAATCATCTGTCGGTTCTCGATCATACTGGAATAGGATTCTTCATCCTTTTTGCGTCTGTCACTAACGCCCAGCACTCGCGAGTTTGAAGCTTGTCACAGTCATTCGATCATTGAATCCTACTCGGAATACCACAGACAAGGTTTAGACTTTCCGGATTCTCATGAATGCCGCCATCAGTTCTAGCTTATACCACGGAGATTCTGATTAAGGAATCTAAGAGACACTCATTCAATCGGATATAGAACGGAGGTGGTTGTCAGGCACACGTTCATGGTTTGAGGAAGGTGATGAATGTCACGGATCATCACCTTCATCACAGTTAAGCGCGAATGAACATCTTAGATAGGAACAAGCGTGTTTGAATGGAAAACAGAATTACTTGCATTAATTCATCGAGACACAGCAGAGCTCCTCACCCCCCAACAATGGAGTTTAGAGACTCATGCCGTTAAAGAGTACAAAGTTTAGATCTAAAATTTCATGAGATAAAAAATAAGTCTCTAAAAGTTGTTTAAATACTAAACTAGTAGCCTAGGTTTACAACAAATGAGTAAACTATGATGGATGATGCAGAGATCCACTTCTGGGGCCCACTTGGTGTGTGCTGGGGCTGAGAATTAAGCAATCCATGTGTAGAAGCCATTTGTGGAGTTGAACGCCAGTTTTTGTGCCAGTTTGGGCGTTCAACTCCAGCTTTTGATCCTTTTCTGGCGCTGGACGCCAGAATTGGGCAGAGAACTGGCGTTGAACGCCAGTTTACATCGTCTATCATTGTGCAAAGTATAGACTATTATATATTGCTGAAAAGCCCTGGATGTCTAATTTCCAACGCAATTGAAAGCATGCCATTTCGAGTTCTGTAGCTCCAGAAAATCCACTTTGAGTGCAGGGAGGTTAGAATCCAACAACATCAGCAGTCCTTTTTTAGCCTGAATCAGATTTTTGCTCAGCTCCTTCAATTTCTGCCAGAAAAATACCTGAAATTACAGAAAAACACACAACTCATAGTAAAGTCCAGAAATATGAATTTTTCCTAAAAACTAATGAAAATAGACTAAAAACTAACTAAAACATACTCAAAACTATATGAAATTAACCCCAAAAAGCGTATAAAATATCCGCTCATCATCCACCATCTCTATACTCATTATAGGAGTTACGGAAGTGAAAGAGCTTATTGGATAGGCTAAAATAGTTAAAAATCATCATTTCTAAAAAACAGGATAGTCGTGCGTACGCATGCCTCGTGCGTACGCAGAAGTTCCCTTTTTGTGTATGTACAGAACGCGCACGAAAAACGTTCAATTATGGAATGCAAGTTCTGCGTATGCATGGTATGCGCATAAAACAACCATTTCACTTCTGTAACACCCTTCATGCGTAGGCATGGGTCGTGCGTACGCATGTCCCCATTTTTTTTTTGCAACATTTGAAGATTTCAGTTTTTAACCTCTAAATTTAAACCTCTATAACCTTTTGTGTAATTATCCATTTTCCTTCATGATTAAACCATTTTAAAGGTCTTTTCATTAGCTTTAATTTTAGATAAATTGCATCTAAATCCAAATTCCGAGCGCTAAGTTGTATCCCGTCGAAGTTGTCTAAAAATCTATTTTTACCAAATTTACATAATCCTTCAATTTCAACAATTCTCAATTCAATTCAAGTCCAAACCATTCCAAACACTCATTTATCAATCTTTAACCATTCCAAGCCTAAATCAACCCATTTCCAACTTATTTAACACATTCATCAACTATATCCATTTTACAACAATCACACACAACACTCATATATCCAAATTCACCATCAACCAAGAATCAATCATCTCATTAACATATAAAAATTCACACTACTTATCTCCACTTACCAAATAGAAAATTTCTCACCCTATCGTGGCCTCCGGCCTAATGTTCTCATCAAATCATCATCATAATCAATAACACCACCCAATTCACAATATCACAACCAATTAAATCATGCAATTATCTAACATATCACAATTTCCACTAAACTAAACAATCAACCACAAAAATTCAACAATAATCCTAAGGCCACTAGCCTAGGACTTTATGTCTCATTACATGGTATTTACCCGAAACATAAACCCATACCTTAATGTCACAAACTTCAAGCTTTTTCTTCCAACTTTCCAAGCCCCCAAATTGACTCACACCAATGTCCAAGTCCAATTTCCACAAATTCACTAAATCAAGCTTTTAACTACTCAATCTAATACCATATTATACAATTTGGCACATTGTCAAAATTAGGGCTCATATAAATTGATGAACCAAGAGAGAAAAAGGGATATTTACATTTACCCACCGAATTTAGTGATAGAAACCACTAAGAATACAAGCTAGAGAACTCTTATAACATTAAAATCACCAAAAATCTTCAATACTCAAACTTAAAATGCAAATTCAGACTTAAATGAGAAACCGGAGCTGAGATTTCAAATTACTTATCAAACTAACTAGATAGAATTGAAGTGGAGGTGATAAGCTTCACGTGGTCACAAATGGTACGGTGTTCCAGAGTAAAAGTTATGGCCAAATGAAGATGACGAAGGTTAGGGTTTGGCTCTTGATGAGTTGATATTTTATACGCTTTTTGGCATTATTTTCATATAGTTTTTAGCATGTTTTGTTTAATTTTTATTAAGTTTTCATAGGATTTAGTGTTAAATTCACATTTTTGGATTCTACTTTGACTTTGTGTGTTTTTGTACAATTTTAGGTATTTTCTGGCTGAAATTAAGGAGCTGGAGAAAAAGTCTGATTCAGAGACACAGAAAGCACTGTAGATACTGTCTGGATCTGACCTCCTTGCACTCGGAAGAGCTTTTCGGGAGCTACAAAAGTCCAAATGGAGCGTCCTTAACGGATATGGAAATCTGACTTCCAGAGTTTTCCAGAAATATATAATAGTCCATACTTTACCTTAGATTAGAAGGCCCAAAACGGTCGTCCAACGTCAGCATCCTGCCCCATTCCAGGCATCTAGCACCCAAAGGAGGAGACCAGCGTCCAAACGCCCAGAGAGGATCCCCTAGCCAACGTTCAACGCCCTAGAGGCCTCCTAGCACGTGGATCTCATCAAAGCTCATCCCAAACACTCATCAAGTGGGCCCCAGAAGTAGATTTTAGCACTAAAAGACTGTTATACCCTTTCTTTTGTAATCCTTAGTCATTAGTTTAGTATTCAAAGAACTTTTACACCTCTCATGAGGGGGACGCACACCATATTTTATTTATCATTGTATTTTCTATCAGTATGAATTTCTAAACCTTCTAGGTTGAGGGGAGGAGCCCTGCTAAGTTCTATGAATTAATAAAAGTATTACATTTTCTCTTCAATCTGTGTTTGATTCAATTCTAAGATGTATATTCGTTCTTCAACATGATGAATGGGATGATCCGTGACAATCAGCTCCGTTCCTCATACTAAGACCGCGTGCCTAACGACCACCTGTGTCTTCTTGGGTTCGTGTGAATACATGACTGGAAAGCATCGAACCGCCAGCTTAATTATACATCTCTTAGACGGCTAATCCATGACTTCGTTGGGGACTTCTTGAGACACCAGTTCAGCCGAGATATGGGGAGATTAGGGTATCTGTCATAGAGGCTAGAACCCAAAGGTGCAGCATTCTCTGATCTGAAAGATTCGACCTTATCTGTGGCATTTTGAGTAGGATCACTAAGGAAATAGACTGCTAGAGCTTCACCCCCCTTCAGATTGGATGACCGCAGCCATACGGCGTTTGATATGAAGCAGAGGAGATTGGCAACTGCGGCCATACGGCGTTGATCACATGATGACAAGTCATCTTATGCTAGCTTTTCGATCATTTTTCACTTGTTTCATTAGGTTTTATGCACTTTCTTGCATTATAGGTAACTGATTTGGAGTGGATTTGCTTGGTTATGTTGAATCAATCAACCATCCTTTATTTGACACAAAATCATGAGGTTTAAGCTAGAATTAGTTGGTTTTTGAATGATTTATAAACCTTGTAAATTTGGTGATACTTTGATTGGTTGTTTTGATTACTTGTAGGTGAAGAAAAAAAGAAACAAGGAAAGTGCAGCCTATGCTAGAAAAGTGTTGCGCATCACAAGGGTCAGCAAAGGCCAACCAAACCAACCAAGGCCATAGCGCTCGAATAATGAGCGTAGCGCTCAAAAAGTGAGCACTAGAGGAAGGTTCACCAAAGTAAAGCCAAGACGCAAGGGTGCTGCGTTAAGTTACACAACGGAGCGCTACAAGGAACCAAAGAAAATAAGGAGCACTCCGTTAACTAAGTTACCTTTATCATGGCCCATCCAAAGGAAAATAAGGCGCGCTACACCAAGCAATGAAGGAGCCAAGGTTCGAAATGGGGAACAAGAGGAAGCAAAGAAAGGGTGCTCCGTTTGGTTGCTTCACTGAGCGCTAGTATGAACAAGGAAATGGGCACAATTGAAACCACCAAGGCTCAAAATGGGGACCATGTGCAAGAAAATAAGGGTGCTACGTTGATGAGCGGATAATTTATACGCTTTTTGGCATTGTTTTTAGTATATTTTTAGCAGAATCTGGCTACTTTTAGGGATGTTTTCATTAGTTTTTATGTTAAATTCACATCTCTGGACTTTACTATGAGTTTGTGTGTTTTTCTGTGATTTCAGATATTTTCTGACTGAAATTGAGGGACTTGAGCAAAAATCAGATTCAGAGGTTGAAGAAGGACTGCTGATGCTGTTGGATTCTGACCTCCCTACACTCAAAATGGATTTTCTGGAGCTACAGAACTCAAAATGGCACGCTTCTAATTGCGTTGGAAAGTAGACATCCAGAGCTTTCCAGAAATATATAATAGTCCATACTTTGCCGAAGTTTAGACAACGCAAACTGGAGTTCAACGCCAGCTCTCTGCCCAATTCTGGCGTCCAGCGCCAGAAACAAGTTGCAAGGTGGAGTTCAACGCCCAAACTGGCACAAAAGCTGGCGTTCAACTCCAAGAATGACCTCTACACGTGTAACATTCAAGCTCAGCACAAGAACACACCAAGTGGGCCCCAAAAGTGGATTTATGCATCAATTACTTACTTCTGTAAACCCTAGTAGCTAGTTTATTATAAATAGGACTTTTTACTATTGTATTAGACATCTCTTTTTTAGATCCTGGATTGTATTTTTGATCCTGTGATCACGTTTTGGGGGCTAGCCATTCGGCCATGCCTGAACCTTCATCACTTATGTATTTTCAACGGTAGAGTTTCTACACTCCATAGATTAAGGTGTGGAGCTCTGCTATTCCTCAAAGATTATTGCAAAGTACTACTGGTTTTCTATTCAATTCAACTTATTCCGCTTTTAAGATATTCATTCGCACTTCAACCTGAATGTGATGAACGTGACAATCATCATCATTCCCTATGAACGCATGCCTGACAACCACTTCCGTTCTACCTTAGATTGAATGAATATCTCCTGGATCTCTTAATCAGAATCTTCGTGGTATAAGCTAGATTGATGGCGGCATTCATGAGAGTCTGGAAAGTCTAAACCTTGTCCGTGGTATTCCGAGTAGGACTCTGGGATTGAATGACTGTGACGAACTTCAAACTCGCAAGTGCTGGGCGTAGTGACAGATGCAAAAGGATAGTAAATTCTATTCCAGTATGATCGAGAACCTCAAAGATGATTAGCCATGCAGTGACAGCGCATCGGACCATTTTCACAGAGAGGAATAGGATGCAACCATCGACAAGGGTGATGCCTCCAGATGATTAGCCGTGCTGTGACAGAGCATTTGGACCATTTTCCCGAGAGGATTGAAAGTAGCCATTGGCACCGGTGACATCCTTACAAAAAGCCAGCCATAGAAAGGAGTAAGACTGATTGGATGAAGACAGCAGGAAAGCAGAGGTTTAGAGGAACGAAAGCATCTCTATGCGCTTATCTGAAATTCTCACCAATGATTTACATAAGTATTTCTATCCTTATTATATTATCCTTTTTCGAAAACTCCATAATTATTTTATATCCGCCTGACTGAGATTTACAAGGTGACCATAGCTTGCTTCATACCAACAATCTCCGTGGGATCGACCCTTACTCATGTAAGGTTTATTACTTGGACGACCCAGTGCACTTGCTGGTTAGTTGTATCGAAGTTGTGACAAATTATCAATTGAGATTAGAGCACCAAGCCTTTGGAGCCATTACCAGAGATCACAATTTCGTGCACCAAGTTTTTGGCGCCGTTGCCGGGGATTGTTCGAGTTTGGACAACTGATGGTTCATCTTGTTGCTGAGATTAGGTAATTTTATTTTTATTTTATATTCAAAAATTTTTCAAAAATCTTTCAAAATTTTCTCCTTTGTTTTTGAAAAAAAATTTTAAAATAAAAATGTTTTCAAAAATATATTTTTCTTCAGAATTTTTAAGAATGAATTCTAGCGTTTCATGAAGCATGTTGAAGCCTAGCTGGCTGTAAAGCCATGTCCAATTCTTCTGGATAGGGTATGTCAGGCGTGTCATGTCTGAGTTATATACTAAAGCTTGGCTGGCTATTCAGCCATGCCTGACCCTTTGATTGGAGCTTTAGACTAAAGAGCATAAGATTCCTGGAATTCATATTAAAAATTTTGGAATCCTTATTTTTCTCTTTCAAAATGATTTTCGAAAAAAATTAAAAGAAAATACAAAAAAAAAATTCATAAAATCATAAAAAACAAAAATATTTTTGTGTTTCTTGTTTGAGTCTTAAGTCATGTTATAAGTTTGGTGTCAATTGCATACTCATCTTGCATTTTTCGAAAATTTTCATGCATTCATAGTGTTCTTCATGATCTTCAAGTTGTTCTTGGTAAGTCTTCTTGTTTGATCTTTGCATTTACATGTTTTGTGTCTTTTCTTGTTTTTCATATGCATTCTTGAATTCTTAGTGTCTAAGCATTAAAGAATTCTAAGTTTGGTATCTTGCATGTTTTCTTTGCATATAAAATTTTCAAAAATTTGTTCTTGATGTTCATCATGTTCTTCATAGTGTTCTTGGTGTTCATCTTGACATTCATAGCATTCTTGCATGCATTCATTGTTTTGATCTAAAAATTTCATGCATTGCATCATTTTAGTGTTTTTCTCTCTCATCATAAAAAAATTCAAAAATAAAAAAAAATATCTTTCCCTTTTTCTCTCTTAAAATTTCGAAAATTAGATTTGACTTTTTCAAAAATTTTTAAAAATCTAGTTGTTCTTATGAGTCAAATCAAATTTTCAATTTAAAAATCTTATCTTTTTCAAAAATCAAATCTTTTTCATTTTTCTTAGTTATTTTCGAAAATTTTAAAAATATTTTTCAAAAATCTTTTTCTTATCTTTATCTCCTAATTTTCGAAAATAACATCATCAATTAATGTTTTGATTCAAAAAATTTCAAGTTTGCTACTTACTTGTTAAGAAAGATTCAAACTTTAAGTTCTAGAATCATATCTTGTGATTTCTTGTGAATCAAGTCATTAATTGTGATTTTAAAAATCAAATATTTTTCAAAACTAATTTCAATCATATCTTTTCAAAAATATATTCTTATCTCATCTTTTTCAAAATTTGATTTCAAAATATCTTTTCTAACTTCTTATCTTCTTATCTTTTCAAAATTGATTTTCAAAATTTGTTTCAACTAACTAACTAACTTTTTGTTTGTTTTTTACCTTTTTCAAAACTACCTAACTAACTCTCTCTCTAATTTTCGAAAATATCTTCCCTCTTTTTCAAAATTTCTTTTTAATTAACTAATTATTTTAATTTTTTATTCTAATTTTCGAAAACTACTAACCTTTTTCAAAAACTATTTTCGAAAATCACTAACTCTTTTTCAAAAATTATTTTCGAAAATTCACTTCCCTCTCTCATCTCCTTCTATTTATTTATTCATCTACTAACACTTCATCTCACCAAAAATTCGAACCCCCTCTTCCATCCGTGTTTGAATTTTCTCTTCTTCTACTTACACAGGGACCTTTATACTGTGGTAAAAAGGACCCCTATTATTATTATTTTTTCTGTCCCTCTTTTTCATATGAGCAGGAGCAAAGACAAGAATATTCTTGTTGAAGCAGATCCAGAACCTGAAAGGACTCTGAAAACGAAACTAAGAGAAGCTAAATTACAACAATCCAGAGATAACCTTACAGAAATTTTTGAACAGGAAGAGGAGATGGCAGCCGAAAATAATAATAATGCAAGGAGGATGCTTGGTGACTTCACTGCACCTAATTCCAATTTACATGGAAGAAGCATCTCCATTCCTGCTATTGGAGCAAACAATTTTGAGCTGAAACCTCAGCTAGTTTCTCTGATGCAGCAGAACTGCAAGTTTCATGGACTTCCATCTGAAGATCCTTTTCAGTTCTTAACTGAATTCTTGCAGATCTGTGATACTGTTAAGACTAATGGAGTAGATCCTGAAGTCTACAGGCTCATGCTTTTCCCTTTTGCTGTAAGAGACAGAGCTAGAGTGTGGTTGGACTCTCAACCCAAAGACAGCCTGAACTCTTGGGATAAGCTGGTCACGGCTTTCTTAGCCAAGTTCTTTCCTCCTCAAAAGCTGAGCAAGCTTAGAGTGGATGTTCAAACCTTCAGACAGAAAGAAGGTGAATCCCTCTATGAAGCTTGGGAAAGATACAAGCAGGTGACCAAAAAGTGTCCTTCTGACATGCTTTCAGAATGGACCATCCTGGATATATTCTATGATGGTTTATCTGAGCTATCAAAGATGTCATTGGATACTTCTGCAGGTGGATCCATTCACCTAAAGAAAACGCCTGCAGAAGCTCAAGAACTCATTGACATGGTTGCTAATAACCACTTCATGTACACTTCTGAGAGGAATCCTGTGAGTAATGGGACGCCTATGAAGAAGGGAGTTCTTGAAATTGATACTCTGAATGCCATATTGGCTCAGAACAAAATATTGACTCAGCAAGTCAATATGATTTCTCAGAGTCTGAATGGAATGCAAGCTGCATCCAACAGTACTCAAGAGGCATCTTCTGAAGAAGAAGCTTATGATCCTGAAAACCCTGCAATAGCAGAGATGAATTACTTAGGTGAACCTTATGGAAACTCCTATAATCCATCATGGAGAAATCATCCAAATCTCTCATGGAAGGATCAACAAAAGCCTCAACAAGGCTTTAATAATGGTGGAAGAAACAGGTTTAACAATAATAAACCTTTTCCATCATCCACTCAGCAACAGACAGAGAACTTTGAACAAAGTACCTCTAATTTAGCAAACTTAGTCTCTGATCTATCCAAGGCCACTGTAAGTTTCATGAATGAAACAAGGTCTTCCATTAGAAATTTGGAAGCACAAGTGGGCCAGCTGAGTAAAAGGATCACTGAAATCCCTCCTAGTACTCTCCCAAGCAATACAGAAGAAAATCCAAAAGGAGAGTGCAAGGCCATTGAATTAATCACCATGGCCGAACCTGTAAGGGAAGGAGAGGACGTGAATCCCAGTGAGGAAGACCTCCTAGGATGTCCAGTGATCAATAAGGAGCTTCCCTCTAAGAAACCAAAGGAATCTGAGGCTCATTTAGAGACCATAGAGATTCCATTGAACCTCCTTATGCCATTCATGAGCTCTGATGAGTATTCCTCTTCTGAAGAGAATGAGGATGTTACTGAAGAGCAAGCTGCTAAGTTCCTTGGTGCAATCATGAAGCTGAATGCCAAATTATTTGGCATTGAAACTTGGGAAGATGAACCTCCCTTGTTCACCAAAGAACTAAGTGATCTGGATCAACTGACATTGCCTCAGAAGAATCAGGATCCTGGAAAGTTCTTAATACCTTGTACCATAGGCACCATGATCTTTAAGGCTCTGTGTGACCTTGGTTCAGGGATAAACCTCATGCCTCTCTCTGTAATAGAGAAACTGGGAATCTATGGGGTGCAAGCTGCTAAAATCGCATTAGAGATGGCAGACAACTCAAGAAAACAGGCTTATAGACAAGTAGAGGATGTGTTAGTAAAGGTGGAAGGCCTTTACATCCCTGCTGATTTCATAGTCCTAGATACTGGAAAGAAAGAGGATGAATCCATCATCCTAGGAAGACCTTTTCTAGCCACAGCAAGAGCTGTGATTGATGTGGACAGAGGAGAATTGATCCTTCAAATAAATGAGGACAACCTTGTGTTTACAACTCAAGGATCTCTCTCTGCATCCATGGAGAGGAAGCATAAAAAGCTTCTCTCAAAGCAGAGGCAAACAAAGCCCCCTCAGTCAAACTCTAAGTTTGGTGTTGGGAGGCCACAACCAAACTCTAAGTTTGGTGTCAAACCCCCATATCCAAACTCTAAGTTTGGTGTTGGGAGGTCTCAACAAAGCTCTGCACATCTGTGAGGCTCCATGAGAGCCCACTGTCAAGCTATTGACATTAAAGAAGCGCTTGTTGGGAGGCAACCCAATGTTTATTTATCTAATTTTCATTATTTTTCATGTTTTATTAGGTTCATGATCATGTGAAGTCACAAAATAAATACAAAAATTGAAAACGGAATCAAAAACAGCAGAAGAAAAATCACACCCTGGAGGAAGACCTTACTGGCGTTTAAACGCCAGTAAGAAGCATGTTTTGGGCGTTCAACGCCAGAACAGAGCATGGTTCTGGTGCTGAACACCAGAAATGGGCAGCATCTGGGCGTTTGAACACCAGAATTGCACCCTGGAGAAGAGCTGGCGCTGAATGCCCAGAACAAGCATGGTTCTGGCGTTCAACGCCATAAATGGGCAACAAATGGGCGTTGAACGCCCAAAATGGGCACCAACCTGGCGCTGAACGCCCAGAGTTGTGTGCAAGGGCATTTTACATGCCTAATTTGGTGCAAGGTTGTAAATCCTTAAACACCTCAGGATCTGTGGACCCCACAGGATCATCTCAGGATCTGTGGATCCCACAGGATCCCCACCTACCTCCACTCACTCTCTTCTCTCTTTTCAATCATCCTCTATTACCAATAAACACTCTTCCCCAAAACCCTTCACCTATCACCTCCATCCCTTTTCCCTATTAACCCTTCACCACTCACATCCACCCACTCTTCCCCATAAACCTACCCAATAAACTCCACCTACCTTCAAAATTCAAAATCAATTTCCCACCCAAACCCACCCATATGGCCGAACCTTAACCCCCCTCCCTTCCCTATATAAAGCCTTCCATTCTTCTTCATTTTCACACAACACAACCCTCTCTTTCCCTTCTTGGCCGAAACACACCTCCCCCCTCTTCTCCATATTTTCTTCTTCTTCTTCATCTAATTCTTTCTTTTCTTGCTCGAGGGCGAGCAATATTCTAAGTTTGGTGTGGTAAAAGCATAAGCTTTTTGTTTTTCCATTACCATTGATGGCACTGGTGCACGAAATTGTGATGTCCAGGCTCGAACAATCCCTGGCAACGTGAGCAACTTGGTACGCGTAATCGTGATTACACTTTAATTATGTAAAATTCATGGCTCTTTCTTTCCCTGGGAATGGCGCCAAGAACATGGTGCCAATACCATGGTTCACAACTTCCATACAACTAACCAGCAAGTTCACTAGGTCGTCCAAGTAATACCTTACGTGAGTAAGGGTCGAATCCCACGGAGATTGTCGGTATGAAGCAAGCTATGGTCACCTTGCAAATCTCAGTTAGGCAGATATAAATTGATAATGGTGTTTTCGAATAATAATTAATAGAATAGGGATAGAGGTACTTATGTAAATCATTGGTAGGAATTTCAGATAAGCGAATGGAGGTGCTTTTCGTTCCTCTGAACCTCTGCTTTCCTGCTATCTTCATCCAATCAGTCTTACTCCTTTCCATGGCTGGCTTTATGCAAGGGCATCACCGTTGTCAGTGGCTACATCCCCTCCTCTCAGTGAAAAATATGCTCACATGCTCTGTCACAGCACGGCTAATCATCTGTCGGTTCTCGATCATGCTGGAATAGGATTCACCCTCCTTTTGCGTTTGTCATTAACGCCCAGCACTCGCGAGTTTGAAGCTCGTCACAGTCATTCAATCATTGAATCCTACTCGGAATACCACAGACAAGGTTTAGACTTTCCGGATTCTCTTGAATGCCACCATCATTCTAGCTTACGCCACGAAGATTCTGATTAAGAGATCTAAGAGATATTCATTCTAGCTTATTTCATGTAGAACGGAAGTGTTTGTCAGGCACGTGTTCATAGGGGAGAATGGTGATGAGCGTCACACATAATCATCACCTTCATCACGTTCTTGGGTGCGAATGGATATCTTAGAAGCGAAATAAGATGAATTGAATAGAAAACAGAAGTACTTTACATTAATCTTTGAGGAACAGCAGAGCTCCACACCTTAATCTATGGAGTGTAGAAACTCTACCCTATGAAAATACATAAGTGAAGGTCCAGGCATGGCCGAGATGGCCAGCCCCCAAAACGTGATCACAGGATCAAAATACAATCCAGGATGTCAAAAAGACTAGTAAAAGGTCCTATTTATAATAAACTAGTCACTAGGGTTTACATGAGTAAGTAACTGATGCATAAATCCACTTCTGGGGCCCACTTGGTGTGTGCTTGGGCTGGGCTTGAGTGTTGCACGTGTAGAGGTCCTTCTTAGAGTTGAACGCCAGCTTTTGTGCCAGTTTGGGCGTTCAACTCTGGTTTTGGCTCCTTTTCTGGCGCTGGACGTCAGATTTGGGCAGAAAGCTGGCGTTGAACGCCAGTTTACGTCGTCTATTCTTGGCCAAAGTATAGACTATTATATATTGCTGGAAAGCCCTGGATGTCTACTTTCCAACGCAATTGGAAGCGCGTCATTTCGAGTTCTGTAGCTCCAGAAAATCCACTTTGAGTGCAGTGAGGTCAGAATCCAACAGCATCAGCAGTCCTTCTTCAACCTCTGAATCTGATTTTTGATCAAGTCCCTCAATTTCAGCCAGAAAATACCTGAAATCACAGAAAAACACACAAACTCATAGTAAAGTCCAGAAATGTGAATTTAGCATAAAAACTAATGAAAACATCCCTAAAAGTAACTAGATCCTACTAAAAACATACTAAAAACAATGCCAAAAAGCGTATAAATTATCCGCTCATCAGGCACCTAAGACCGGAGAATCCTCTAGAAAAGGAAAAGGGAAGACAAAAGCTTCCACCTCCGAGTCATGGGAGATGGAAAGATTCATCTCCAAAGCTCATCAAGACCACTTCTATGATGTTGTGGCCAAGAAGAAGGTGATCCCTGAGGTCCCTTTCAAACTCAAGAGAAATGAGTATCCAGAGATCCGACATGAAATTCAAAGAAGAGGTTGGGAAGTTCTAACAAACCCCATCCAACAAGTCAGCATCCTAATGGTTCAAGAGTTCTATGCCAATGCATGGATCACTAGAAACCATGATCAAAGTTAGAACCCGAATCCAAAGAATTATGTTACAATGGTTCGGGGGAAATACTTAGATTTTAGCCCGGAGAATGTGAGGTTGGCATTTAACTTGCCTATGATGCAAGGAGATGAACGCCCCTACACTAGAAGGGTCAACTTTAATCAAAGGTTGGACCAAGTCCTCATGGACATATGTGTGGAAGGAGCTCAATGGAAGATTGACTCCAAAGGCAAGCCGGTTCAACTAAGAAGATTGGACCTCAAGCCTGTAGCTAGAGGATGGTTGGAGTTCATCCAACGCTCCATCATCCCCACTAGCAACCGGTCTGAAGTTACTGTTGATCAGGCCATCATGATCCATAGCATCATGATTGGAGAGGAAGTAGAAGTTCATGAAGTCATCTCCCTTGAACTCTACAAAATAGCCGAAAAGCCCTCCCCTGGGGCAAGGCTAGCTTTTCCTCATCTTATTTGCCATCTATGTTACTCAGCTGGAGCTTTCATAGAAGGAGACATTCACATTGAGGAAGAGAAGCCCATCACTAAGAAAAAGATGGAGCAAGCAAGAGAGCCCATTCATGGAGCTCAAGAGGCGTATGAAGCTCATGACCATGAGATCCCGGAGATGCCTCAAATGCATCTTCATCCACAAAACTATTGGGAGCAAATCAACACTTCCCTAGGAGAATTAAGTTCCAACATGGGACAATTAAGGGTGGAACATCAAGAGCACTCCATCATCCTTCATGAAATTAGAGAAGATCAAAAAGCAATGAGGGAGGAGCAACAAAGACAAGGAAGAGACATAGAAGAGCTCAAGGACATCATTGGTTCCTCAAGAAGGAAACGCCACCATCACTAAGGTGGATTCATTCCTTGTTCTTATTTCTTCTGTTTTTCGTTTTCTATGCTAAGTGCTTATCTATGTTTGTGTCTTCATTACATGATCATTAGTAATTAGTAACTATGTCTTAAAGTTATGAATGTCCTATGAATCCATCACCTCTCTTAAATGAAAAATGTTTTAATTCAAAAGAACAAGAAGTACATGAGTTTTGAATTTATCCTTGAACTTAGTTTAATTATATTGATGTGGTGACAATGCTTCTTGTTTTCTGAATGAATGCTTGAATAGTGCATATGTCTTTTGAAGTTGTTGTTTATGAATGTTAAATATGTTGGCTCTTGAAAGAATGATGACAAGGAGACATGTTATTTGATAATCTGAAAAATCATAAAAATGATTCTTGAAGCAAGAAAAAGCAGCAAAGAACAAAGCTTGCAGAAAAAAAATAGGCGAAAAAAAAATAGAAAGAAAAAGCAAGCAGAAAAAGCCAAAAGCTCTTAAAACCAAGAGGCAAGAGCAAAAAGCCAATAACCTTTAAAACCAAAAGGCAAGGGCAAATAAAAAGGATCTCAAGGCTTTGAGCATCAGTGGATAGGAGGGCCTAAAGGAATAAAATCCTGGCCTAAGCGGCTAAACCAAGCTGTCCCTAACCATGTGCTTGTGGCGTGAAGGTGTCAAGTGAAAACTTGAGACTGAGCGGTTAAAGTCAAGGTCCAAAGCAAAAAAAGAGTGTGCTTAAGAACCCTGGACACCTCTAATTGGGGACTTTAGCAAAGCTGAGTCACAATCTGAAAAGGTTCACCCAATTATGTGTCTGTGGCATTTATGTATCCGGTGGTAATACTGGAAAACAAAGTGCTTAGGGCCACGGCCAAGACTCATAAAATAGCTGTGTTCAAGAATCATCATACTGAACTAGGAGAATCAATAACACTATCTGAACTCTGAGTTCCTATAGATGTCAATCATTCTGAACCTCAATGGATAAAGTGAGATGCCAAAACTATTCAAGAGGCAAAAAGCTATAAGTCCCGCTCATCTGATTGGAGCTATGTTTCATTGATAGTTTGGAATTTCTAGTATATTCTTTTCTTTTTATCCTACTTGATTTTCAGTTGCTTGGGGACAAGCAACAATTTAAGTTTGGTGTTGTGATGAGCGGATAATTTATACGCTTTTTGGCATTGTTTTTAGTATGTTTTTAGTAGAATCTGGCTACTTTTAGGGATGTTTTCATTAGTTTTTATGTTAAATTCACATTTCTAGACTTTACTATGAGTTTTTGTATTTTTCTGTGATTTCAGTTATTTTCTGGCTGAAATTGAGGGACTTGAGCAAAAATCAGATTCAGAGGTTGAAGAAGGACTGCTGATGCTGTTGGATTCTGACCTCCCTGCACTCAAAATAGATTTTCTGGAGCTACAGAACTCAAAATGGCGCGCTTCCAATTGCGTTGGAAAGTAGACATCCAGGGCTTTCCAGCAATATATAATAGTCCATACTTTGCCCAAGTTTAGACGACGCAAACTGGAGTTCAACGCCAGCTCTCTGCCCAATTCTGGCGTCCAGCTCCAGAAACAAGTTGCAAAGTGGAGTTCAACGCCCAAACTGGCACAAAAGCTGGCGTTCAACTCCAAGAATGACCTCTACACGTGTAACATTCAAGCTCAGCCCAAGCACACACCAAGTGGGCCCCAGAAGTGGATTTATGCATCAATTACTTACTTCTGTAAACCCTAGTAGCTAGTTTATTATAAATAGGACTTTTTACTATTGTATTAGACATCTTTTTTTCAGATCCTGGATTGTATTTTTGATCCTGTGATCACGTTTTGGGGGCTGGCCATTCGGCCATGCCTGAACCTTCATCACTTATGTATTTTCAACGGTAGAGTTTCTACACTCCATAGATTAAGGTGTGGAGCTCTGCTGTTCCTCAAAGATTAATGCAAAGTACTACTGTTTTTCTATTCAATTCAACTTATTCCGCTTCTAAGATATTCATTCGCACTTCAACCTGAATGTGATGAACGTGACAATCATCATCATTCCCTATGAACGCATGCCTGACAACCACTTCCGTTCTACCTTAGATTGAATGAATATCTCTTGGATCTCTTAATCAGAATCTTCGTGGTATAAGCTAGATTGATGGCGGCATTCATGAGAGTCTGGAAAGTCTAAACCTTGTCCGTGGTATTCCGAGTAGGACTCTGGGATTGAATGACTGTGACGAACTTCAAACTCGCAAGTGCTGGGTGTAGTGACAGACGCAAAAGGATAGTAAATTCTATTCCAGTATGATCGAGAACCTCAAAGATCATTAGCCATGCAGTGACAGCGCATCGGACCATTTTCACAGAGAGGAATAGGATGCAACCATCGACAAGGGTGATGCCTCCAGACGATTAGCCGTGCTGTGACAGAGCATTTGGACCATTTTCCCGAGAAGATTGAAAGTAGCCATTGGCACCGGTGACATCCTTACAAAAAGCCAGCCATAGAAAGGAGTAAGACTGATTGGATGAAGACAGCAGGAAAGCAGAGGTTCAGAGGAACGAAAGCATCTCTATGCGCTTATCTGAAATTCTCACCAATGATTTACATAAGTATTTCTATCCTTATTATATTATCCTTTTTCGAAAACTCCATAATTATTTTATATCCGCCTGACTGAGATTTACAAGGTGACCATAGCTTGCTTCATACCAACAATCTCCGTGGGATCGACCCTTACTCACGTAAGGTTTATTACTTGGACGACCCAGTGTACTTGCTGGTTAGTTGTATCGAAGTTGTGACAAATTATGAATTGAGATTAGAGCACCAAGCCTTTGGAGCCATTACCAGAGATCACAATTTCGTGCACCATATGTTAACTTAGTTCACTGAGCGCCAGTATGAACAAGGAAATTAGCACAAAGGGGCAGCCAGCAAGGTTCGAAAGTGGAGCCTCACTCAAGGCATGTAGCGCTATGTTATGTGCATTAACTGAGCGCTACACCCACAATGCTTGGCATGGGATAGATTGAAAAAGCACACAAGGCATTGGGCACTGCGTTGCCTTAGATACCGAGCGCTCCCCTGGAAGGTGTCCATTGTCCAATTTCAATTAAATGCCATCTTAGATCCAATTCTTCACCAATTTAAAAAGTCCACTCCAAAGTCTGAAGATCAAAAATTAGAAAGTGTATAAATAGGAGTTAGTTTGATTTGTAGAGGACCTTCTTTTCATTTTTAGTTTTACCTTTTGCTCACTTTTCAATTTTACTTTTAGCTCATTTTTCATTTTTAGTTTTCATTGAGAGTTCTGAAACTGAGATTGGATCTGAGTCTTGCTGTCTAGTTTTCATTTTACTTTCTTCTGCAATTTCTACTTTCTGTTTTTGAGTTTTGGGATTGAGATTGAAGGAATTATGTTTCAAGTCTTGATCTGAAATTCATCTTTGTTTTTCTTCTGTAAAATTCTGAGAATTAAGGAATTGGATCTGAGTTTTATTTGCTGTTTCATTTACATTTCTTCTGCAATATATTTTCTGTTCGATCAAGGGAGAAATTGAGATCTAGATTTGCTTTCTAACCTCATATCTCCTCTTCGATATTTAATTTCTCTTTCAGATTTCATAATTGAGCTAAGTTTCTTTCTATTTTGTTTCTTCAAGAAATTTTCCCTTTCTGTTCAGATTTTATGCAGCTCATTTCATTTTCTACTTCCCTAATTGATTGCACTTCACATTTTCTTCTTGAATTCTGAATCCCAGTACCCAAATCCCTTTTATTCTTCAAGCAATTTACATTTCTCAGCAATTTAGATTTAGTCATTTAGTTTTATTGCACTTTAAGCTTCAGCCATTTACATTTCTTGCAATCTAAGTTTCAGTCATTTACATTACTTGCACTTTAAGTTTCAACTCTTTTACTTTCTTGCACTTTATGTTTCATACAATTTACTCTTCTGCACTTTATTTTTTTGTCAATTTCCCCTCTCCCTTTTATTTTCATGCAATTTAGCTCCTGCTATTCAAGTTTCACTCAAATCATCAACTATTTGCTTAACTAAATTCATCACCTAACTAAAATTGCTCAATCCATCAATCCCTGTGGGATCGACCTCACTCATGTGAGTAATTACTACTTGATGCGACCCGGTACACTTGCCGTGGAGTTTTGGTGTGGAATCCGATTTTCACCCATCAAGTTTTTGGCGCCGTTGCCGGGGATTGATCTAGATTGACAATGATTAAGTAAGGTGATAGTCTAGATTAAGCACTTTTTCTTTGTTTTTGTTCATTTTCTTTGTTTTTAACAAGCACACTAACTATTTGAGACTTTGTCTCTACTAACTCTCACTGCATTCAAGCTACAGAGTGCTTGGTGCATGGCAGAAATTAGGCCAATTAAGAGATTATAATATCATAGAACAGTGTTGCAAGTATAGCTCTTAACCAGCTAAAATCCGTCTCACCAATTTAAAAGAGTGTCACAAAAATTTAGAATAGAAAAATATTGGGAGTATGAATCCCAGGTCGTCTCCCAACGAGTTGCGAGAAGGTATGCTATTTTATTAATTAGGAATTTTCCGAGAGTTTTGAGAGTTGAATAATGAGCAATTAAATAATTGTAGATTTAAGCAATAAAAATAAACTAAGAATAATTATTGATATTCTAAATAAAAAACCTTGACTGGGGGAATGATTAATTGGAAGTTCTATCCTTGTTGGGATCTCTTAAGTGAAGTATTAAAAAGATTGTTGTTTTCACTTAGTTAATCCTTACTAAATAAAGAAAAGTTAAGTGATTAAGCTAACCCTTATTCACAAATCATAGTCCTCTCCCTTGGGAAGGTTTAGCGTTAGTAAATACAGAACTAGCCAACAACAATGGTCAACCCCAGAGGAGAGTCTTGGCTTCTTACACATTTGCTAACTCAAGGTATTATGGGAGTAGAATCCTTACCCCGAATGTCAATGCAAACAACTTTGAATTGAAGCCCTAACTCATCACCTTAATACAAAACAACTGCTCCTATGGAGGAAGTCCATTAGAAGATCCAAATTAGCATTTATCTACTTTCCTAAGGATCTGTGATACAGTAAAGTCCAATGGTGTGCATCCAGACATATACAAATTATTGCTGTTCCCATTTTCATTGAGGGACAAGGCTGCTCAGTGGCTTGAAGATTTTTCACAACAAAGCATCACAAGCTGGGAGGATCTAGTGAGTAAATTCCTAGCCAAGTTCTACCCACCTCAGAGGATTATCAGATTGAAGACAGAGGTGCAAACCTTCACACAAATGGATGCAGAATCCTTCTATGAGGTATGGGAGAGACACAAGGCCTTGATTAGAAAATGTCCCCCTGAAATGTTCAATGAATGGGACATACTTCAGAATTTCTATGAAGGATTGAGTCTGAAAGCTCAGGAAGCACTAGATCATTTAGCAGGAGGCTTATTGCAACTAATGAAGATAGCAGAGGAAGCTCAAAACCTCATAGATATGGTGGCAAACAATCAATACTTATTTGCTCATCAAAGGCAACGTCAACCAGCTCAAAGAAAGGGAGTACTAGAGTTGGAAGGTGTGGACACCATTCTAGCTCAAAACAAGGTGATGCAGCAGCAAATCCAGCAACAATTTGAGTAGATGGCTAAGAGGATTGACAGCTTACAAGTTACATTAGTGAATGTCACAAGCCAATCACCAGTTGGGTGGGGGCAAAATGAGGAAAGTTGTGAAGATCAGCAGCAGGAACAAGTGAACTACATGCACAACCAAGGATCTAGCAAGAATGAATTCCATGGAGACACAAACAACCCCTCTTGGAAGAACCATCCAAACCTAAGATGGGAAGACAACCACAATCAAAACCAGTAGCCCTGGAAGAAGAATTCAAACAAAAATAACTCAAGAAATACAAACCACAGCAACCAGCAAAACACTAACCATAATCTATGTAGAAAACCCTAAAACAACTACCCCAATTCCAGCTATTATCCACCCAATAACCCAGCCACTAACCAAAACAACTATCATCCACCTTCAACGTCCCACAACCAGCCACAAATACCACAAGATGCTCAAAGGATCTCAAACCTGGAGATACTGATGGAAAAAATGATGAAGCATCAAGAGATGAACAGCAAAAATCATGAAGCTTCAATGAGAAATTTAGAAAGGCAAATTGGGCAACTGTCCAAGCAAGCAGTGATTGAGAGACCAACAAGCTCACTCCCAAGTGATATCATTCCGAATCCCAAAGAAGAATGCAAAGCTATTCAATTAAGGAGTGGAAGAACCTTGGTGAATGACAAAGAAGTCAACAAGAAGCCTATGGACAATGACAAGGCTAGCAGCAAGAAAGATGAAGCCAGCGACAAGGAAGAAGACAAGAAGGATCAAGAGAAGCTTAAAGAGAAAGATGAGCAACTCCAAGGTTCAAGGAAAGAGAAACAAGTCATGGAGGAATCATCACAAGACTAGAGGAAGGTTATGAAGGCTTACACACCTCCTCTGTCATATCCTCAAAGGCTACAAAAAGAACTCAAGGATCAACAATTCCCCAAGTTCCTTGAAGTCTTTAAGAAGCTGGAGATTAATATCCCACTTACTGAAGCATTAGAGCAGATGCCTCTATATGCAAAGTTCTTGAAGGAGCTCATTAACAAAAGGAGAAGCTGGCATGAAAAGGAGACCATTATGCTCACTGAAGAATGCAATACTGTAATCCAAAAGGGATATTCCACCAAAGCTTAAAGATCTAGGGAGCTTTGTGGTTTTATACACCATAGGCAAGATGACATTAGAAAAAGCTCTCTGCAATCTAGGTGCTAGTATCAACTTGATGCCCCTCTCAATGATGAGAAAGCTTGCCATAGAAGAAATCAAACCTACCAGAATGTCACTGGTGATGGCCGATAGATCAATCAAAACACCCAATGGAGTTGTGGAAAATCTATTGGTGAAGGTTAGAGAGTTTATCTTCCCTGCAGACTTTGTGATCTTGGACACAGAAGAGGAAGGAAACAACTCAATTATCCTGGGAAGACCATTTCTAGCCACAGCAAGAGCTATTATTGATGTAGAAAAGGGAGAAATGACCTTCAGGGTGCACAATGAGCAAATGGTCATCAATGTTTTCAAATCAATGCAACATCCCCATGAGCAAGAGAACTACATGAGAGTGGACATGATAGAAGGTTTGGTGAAAGAAATATTGGAAGCCAATTATCATGAGCAACAGGAAGAAGAAGGGGAAGGAGATCAAGAGATGATGAAAGAACAAGTAGCTGAAATTTCCATTGAGGAAGAGGTGGAACAAGATAAGACAGAAGAGGTGCCAAAACAAGAATTAAAGCCTTTCCCCCCTCATCTCAAGTATGTATTTCTTGGGGAAGCAGATGCCTTACCAGTAATCATAAATTCCTCTCTGAACAAAGAAGAAGAAACAAAGCTCATCGAAGTGTTGAAGGCTCACAAGACAGCCTTGGGGTAGACCATTGATGATATCAAGGGCATAAGCCCTGCCATCTGTATGCATAAAATTCTATTGGAAGAAGATTCAAGGCCTATAGTTCAACCCCCAAAGAAGACTCAACCCAGCCATGAAGGAGGTGGTTCAAAAAGAAGTCATGAAGCTATAGAATGTTGGGATAATCTTTCCAATCTCTGACAGCTCATGGGTGAGTCCGGTTCAAGTTATACCAAAGAAGGGAGGAATGACAGTCATCACCAATGAGAAGAATGAGTTAATCTCCACCAGGACAGTGACTGGGTGGAGGATGTGCATAGATTATAGAAGATTGAATGATGCTACAAGGAAAGATCACTTTCCTCTCCCATTCATTGACCAGATGCTGGAAAGATTGGCTGGCCATGCCTATTATTGCTTCTTGGATGGGTACTCTGGGTACAATCAAATAGTGGTGGATCCCAAGGATCAAGAAAAGATTTCCTTCACCTGTCCATTTGGAGATTTTGCTTACAGAAGGATGCCCTTTGGTCTGTGCAATGCCCCTGCGACTTTTCAAAGGTGTATGCTTTCTATATTCTCTGACATGGTATAAAAATTTTTAGAAGTCTTCATGGATGATTTTTCTGTCTTTGGCAATTGATTTAACACTTTCTTGCATCATTTAACTCTTGTTTTGAAAAGATGCCAAGAAACTATCCTGGTATTGAATTGGGAGAAATGCCATTTCATGGTTCCTGAAGGGATAGTTCTTGGGCATAAGGTTTCAAGCAAAGGTATAGAAGTTGATAAAGCTAAAATAGAAATCATTGAAAAGCTCCCTATACCTGTTAATGTGAAAGCAGTAAGGAGTTTTCTTCGACATGCTGGTTTTTACAGGAGGTTTATCAAAGATTTTTTAAAAATAGCAAAACCATTGAGCAATTTGCTAATGATTGATAGTCCTTTCATCTTTGATGACAATTGCAAGCATGCCTTTGAAACTTTAAAGAGAAAACTCATTACAGCACCAATCATCACACTTCCTGATTGGGAGTTACCTTTTGAACTTATGTGTGATGCAAGTGACTTTGCAATTGGTGCTATATTGGGGCAAAAGAAAGACAAACTGCATCATGTTATATATTATGCTAGCAAGGTGTTGAATGAAGCACAGAAAAATTATACCACCACTGATAAAGAGCTACTAGCCATTGTATATGCACTTGATAAGTTTAGACAATACTTGATTGGTTCAAAAGTTATAGTGTATACTGATCATGCTGCTCTCAAGTATCTTATGTCTAAACAGGATGCAAAGCCCAGACTCATCAGATGGGTGCTACTACTACAAGAATTTGACATTGAAGTAAGAGATAGAAAGGAGAGCGAGAATCAGGTGGCAGATCATCTGTCAAGAGTGCCACAGAAGGCCAATCAAGATGTACCACAGCAAGTGAATGAGAAATTTCCTGATGAACATCTTTTCCAAGTTTAACAAGCACCTTGATTTGCTGACATAGCAAACTACAAGGTGGGAAGAAAGATCCCTCAAGAACTCTCCAAGCAACAAGTGTAAAAGCTACTCAACAAAGCTAGAAAGTTTTTGTGGGATGAACCATTTTTGTTCAAAAGATGTCCGGATGGAATGATTAGGAGGTGTGTCCCTGAAACTGAGATGAGAGACATATTGTGGCACTGTCATGGTTCAGCCTATGGTGGACACTTTAGACCAGAGAGAACAGCTGCCAAAGTACTGCAAAGCAGATTTTATTGGCCAACCATCTTCAAGGATGCCAGAGAGTTTGTTCACCAGTGTAATGAATGCCAAAGAGCTGGAGGATTGACAAGAAGGAATGAGATGCCTCAGAACTACATCTTAGAAGTGGAGCTATTTGATCTTTGGGGCATTGATTTCGTGGGCCCGTTTCCTCCCTCTTACTCTTTCAAATACATTTTGGTAGCAGTGGAGTATGTCTCAAAGTAGGTGGAAGCAATAGCCACAACCACATGTGATGCACAAATTGTCCTTCAATTCCTGAAGAAGCATATTTTCACTAGATATGGAGTACCTAAGGGACTTGTCAGTGATGGTGGCAGTCATTTCTGCAATAAACAGATGGAGAAATTACTTCACAAATATGGAGTGATGCATAAAGTAGCCACACCTTATCACCCACAAACCAATGGCCATGCAGAACTTGCAAATAGGGAGTTGAAGAGGATTTTAGAGAAGACTGTGGGAGCCACCAAAAAAGATTGGGCCAGAAAGCTAAAAGATGCACTTTGGGCATATAGGACAGTATTCAAAACTCCTATTGGAAAGTCCCCTTTTCAGCTGTTATATGGCAAATCTTGTCACCTCTTTGTAGAGCTTAAGCATAAAGTAAGCTTTCTGGGCCACTAAATCCTCAACCTTGATTCTCAAGCAGCAGGGAAGAAGAGGCTACTGATAAACCCCGATTTTGTGGTTTATCTTGTGCTTAATTTGGGGGGATTTTATCAACTTTTCTCATATTTATCCAATGAAATAGCATGGTTTTGTAATTCTCCATAGATTTGTGCTTAAGTGTGAAAACATGCTTTTTAGGCCTTAAAATAGCTAAATTTAACAAACTCTAATTCCATTCGATGCCTTGATATGTTTGTTGAGTGATTTCAGGTTCATAAGGCAAGTATTGGATGGAAGAAGTGAGGAGAAAAGCATGCAAAGTGGGAGAACTCATGAAGAAATGAAGGAACCGCAAAGCTAACAAGCCTGACCTGTTTGCACTCAATCAACCATAACATGAGCTACAGAGGTCCAAATGAGCCGGTTTTAGTTGCGTTGAAAAGCTAACATCCGGGGCTTCAAAATGATAAAAAAATTTCCATATTTGCCTGATGTATATGGGTGCGTACGTGCACATGACGCGCATCCGCTGATGGATTAGCGTGGGTCCATTTTGGGCAACTCGTTGGGGGCGATTTGTAGCTCATTTTGGCCCCAATCCAACTCATTTCTGATGCTATTGAACCCAAGGATTGAAGGGGGGAATGAACCAAGTAGTCATAGTTTAGTTTTTATCATGTTGTAGGTAGAAGTCTAGAGAGAGAAGCTCTCTTTTCTCTTTAGAATTTAGGGTAATTTAGGTTTAATTTTCTTAGATCCACTTTCAATTCTTGTTTTGATTTATTTTTCCCTTGTGAATTCCTTGATATTACACCTTTTTTCTTCTAGTTCTTGTTGTTAATTCCCTTTTCATATCACTTTTTTGTTCATACACTCTTGTTGGTTTTCTATTTTTCTTTCAATGCAATTTTATGTTTCCATGTTTCTTTTATGTTGATCTTGATTGTTATTGTTGATTTCTTGTTTATGTTGGTTATGGATTTCCTTTAATTCTTGCATTTTATGATGTTTACTTTTCTTGCATACTTTGTGTTTGATAAAATGTTTCCTCTAAATTTTGAGTAGTTTTCTTGACTCTTAGCCTAGGCTAAGGGAATTGAGTGACCTTGAGTCATTGGGTCTCATTGAATTGGTGATTTGAGAACCCTTGGTGATCAATTTGATACCCATTGACACTAACCCACTACTAATCTAATTAGTAGATAGGTTGGGACTTATGGGTTGATGTGATCAAGCCTATTTGATATACTTCAAGTATAGAAGTAAACTTAATGAGCTTGGTTCCTCATAATTGTCAATATTTGGTTTGTAGACAAGGATGGTGATCTCAATTACCTAAGTCTAGCTAAGAGTTCTTTCCATTTCTTTTATTAGTTCTCGTTATTTTACTTTCTTGCTTTTATATTTTCTTATCAATCATCAAAATCAAACCCCCTTGCATCTTCATAGCCAATAATTAAGCACTTCATTGCAATTCCTTGTGAGACGACCCGAGGTTTAAATACTTCGGTTAATTTTCATTTGGGGTTTGTTACATGTGACAACCAAATTTTTGATTGGGAGGATTGTTTGTTGGTGTAGAACTATACTTGCAACGAGAATTTATTCATTTGAGGAAATTCTATACCATCAAAGAATTCACTCATCAAAATGGTGCCATTGCCGGGGAATTGCAATGGTGTTATGTTATTGGCTATTGTATATATGTTAATAGGCTTCTTTGTTAGTTTTGCTTGCTTTAGGAGTTAGTTTTGATTAGTTCTTATTAGTACTTGTTCTTATTATGAATTCACTTTGGCTATGAGTTTGGTTCAAATTATGTTGTAGGAAATGGGAGCTACAATGAGGATGTGCATCAAGGATGGAACAATCAAGGATGGGAGGAGCCTCAAGGGATTGATCAACCTTCTTAGCAACAACAACCTCCGGATTCTTATGGGTATAACTCTAATCCTAATGCATATCAACCTAATGGATGTGGTGACCCTTATTGTGATTGTCAACAACCACCACCATATGCCTATGAACCACCTCCTCAACATAATTTTGAACAATCATACTCACAAGTCCCTTACCCCCAATCACTTCCATATGACCCTAATCCTTACCCACCATACCAACCACCTTATGAGCCATATGAACCATATGTAGAACCACTCCAATTCCACCACCAATACCCTCAAGAACCACCACCTCCACATTATTACGAAGATGAGCCACCTCCCATGTGTGATAACTTTCAACCACAAAATGAGTTTTCCTTTCCACCACAACCCTCCATGGAAGAACACTCATATCCATTCATCCAAGAGCAATATAATCCTACTTATGTTGGTCAAGCGAAACAAGAGCTAATGGATCATTTTAAAGAAGCAATGGATCGGCTTCAAGCAATCATCCGTCAAAAGGAGCAAGAGGAAGCCCAAAAGAGGCACGAAGCTATCGAGGCTAACCTTGCCAAAATTAAAGCCAATTTGGATGCGTGGGATTCATACCGTAGACAAAGCATCTCCACGGATGAATGTGGAGAATCAAACGAAGAGCGGAGCATAGAGTGTGTTGTGTAACAAATGGAAATGATGGAGATTGTTGAAAGGAAGAAGTGATTGAAGAGCTAGGCGAAGTTGAGCAAGAGGTGAATTCCAAGTTTGGGAACACATCCACACCAAGTGACATTGTTGATGATTTTGTGGAAGTTGTTGGACCTTATTCCATTGAGCTTGAAGGCGATGGTAAGGAGGGTGCTGGTGCGCGAATTGTGAATCACACTTTTCACAACTAGTACCACTAACCAGCAAGTGCACTGGGTCGTCCAAGTAATACCTTACGTGAGTAAGGGTCGAATCCCACGGAGATTGTTGGTTTGAAGCAAGCTATGGTTATCTTATTATTCTTAGTCAGGATGCCAACAACAGTGTTTTTCAACTTCAATTGTAAAGAGTCAAAGGACATAAATATAAATACTTATTGTGCAATGATGGAGAATATGTTGGGGTTTTGGAGATGCTTTGTCTTCTTTATTTCAGTTTATCTCTTGTACTCCTCTTCACACACGCAAGGCTCCTTCCATGGCAAGCTGTATGTAAGGTGTCACCGTTGTCAATGGCTACTTTCCGTCCTCTCAGTGAAAATGGTCCAAATGCTCTGTCACAGCACAGCTAATCATCTGTTGGTTCTCGATCATGTCGGAATAGAATCCCTTGATTCTTTTGCGTCTGTTACTACGCCCAACAATCGCAAGTTTGAAGCTCGTCACAGTCATTCAATCCTTGAATCCTACTCAGAATACCACAGACAAGGTTTAGACTTTTTGAATTCTCATTAATGCCGCCATCAATTCTAGCTTATACCACGAAGATTCTGATTAAGAAATCTAAGAGATAATCATTCAATCTGATGTAGAACGGAGGTGGTTGTCAGGCACACGTTCATGGATTGAGGAAGGTGATGAGTGTCACGGATCATCACCTTCTTCATAGTGAAGCACAAATGAACATCTTAGATAGGAACAAGCGTGTTTGAATGGAAAACAGAGATAATTGCATTAATTCATCAAGACGCTGCAGAGCTCCTCACCCCCAACAATGGAGTTTAGAGACTCATGCCGTCAAAGAGTACAAAGTTCAGATCTAAAAATGTCATGAGATACAAAATAAATCTCTAAAAGTTGTTTAAATACTAATCTAGTAACCTAGGTTTACAGAAAATGAGTAAACTATGATAGATAGCACAGAAAACCACTTCTGGGGCCCACTTGGTGTGTGCTGGGGCTGAGACTTAAGCTTCTCACGTGCCTGGGCTGTTTTGGGCGTTCAACGCCAGGTTGTAACCTGTTTCTGGCGTTGAACTCCAACTTGTAACTTGTTTCTGGCGCTGGACGCCAGACTGCAACATGGAACTGGCGTTGAACGCCAGTTTACATCGCTATCCTTGAGCAAAGTATAAACTATTATATATTGCTGGAAAGCCCTGGATGTCTACTTTCCAACGCAATTGAGAGCGCGCCATTTGGAGTTCTGTATCTCCAGAAAATTCACTTTGAGTGCAGGGAGGTCAGAATCCCATAGCATCAGCAGTCCTTTTTCAGCCTGAATCAGATTTTTACTCAGCTCCCTCAATTTTAGCCAGAAAATACCTGAAATCACTGAAAAATACACAAACTCATAGTACAATCCAGAAATGTGATTTTTAATTAAAAACTAATAAAAATATACTAAAAACCAACAAAATCATACTAAAAACTAAGTAAAAACAATGCCAAAAAGCGTATAAATTATCCGCTCATCACAACACCAAACTTAAATTATTGCTTGTCCCCAAGCAACTAAAAATAAAGTAGGATAAAAAGAAGAGAATAAAACATCTATGAAGATCAGTCTTAATTAGATGAGCGGGGCTATTAGCTTTTTGCTTCTGAACAGTTTTGGCATCTCACTTTATCTTTTGAAGTTCAGAATGATTGGTATCTATAGGAACTCAGAATTCAGATAGTGTTATTGATTCTCCTAGTTCAGTATGTTGATTCTTGAACACAGCTACTTTATGAGTCTTGGCTGTGGCCCTAAGCACTCTGTTTTTCAGTATTACCACCGGATACATACATGCCACAGACGCATAACTGGGTGAACCTTTTCAGATTGTGACTTAGCTTTGCTAAAGTCCCCAATTAGAGGTGTCCAGAGTTCTTAAGCACACTCTGTTTTTTTGCTTTGGACCTCGACTTTAACCGCTCAGTCTCAAGTTTTCACTTGACACCTTCACGCCACAAGCACATGGTTAGGGACAGCTTGGTTTAGCCGCTAAGGCCAGGATTTTATTTCTTTAGGCCCTCCTATCCACTGATGCTCAAAGCCTTGGATCCTTTTTATTACCCTTGCCTTTTGGTTTTAAGGGCTATTGGCTTTTTGCTCTTGCCTTTTGGTTTAAAGAGCTTTTGGCTTTTTCTGCTTGCTTTTTCTTTTTCTTGCTCTTTTTTTTCGCATTTTTTCTACAAGCTTTGTTCTTCACTGCTTTTTCTTGCTTCAAGAATCATTTTTATGATTTTTCAGATTATCAAATAATATTTCTCCTTTTTCATCATTCTTTTAAGAGCCAACAATTTTAACATTCATAAGCAACAAATTCAAAAGACATATGCACTGTTCAAGCATTCATTCAGAAAATGAAAAGTATTGCCACCACATCAAAATAATTAAACTATTTTAAAATTCAAAATTCATGTACTTCTTTTTCTTTTTCAGAAAATAATTTTCATTTAAGAAAGGTGATGGATTCATAGGACATTCATATCTTTAAGACATAGACACTTAGATACTAGTGATCATATAGTAAAGATACAAACATAATTAAACATGAAGCATAGTAAACGAAAAACAGGAAAATAAGAACAAGGAGATTAAGGAATGGGTCTACCTTAATGAGGGTGGCGTCTTCCTCTTCTTGAAGGACCAATGGTGCTTTTGAGCTCCTCTATGTCTCTTCCTTGCCTTTGTTGCTCTTTCCTCATAGCTCTTTGATCTGCAGTCAATTGCTATACCACTGAATTATGGAAAAACAAAAGCAATGCTTTTACCATACCAAACTTAAAAGGTTTGCTCATCCTCGAGCAAAAGAAGAAAGAAGTGGAGAAGATGGAGGAGATGGAAGTGTGTGAATGGGTGGGTTTGGGAGGGAAAGGGTTTGAATTTGAATGGTGAGGTAGGTTGGGATCCTGTGGGGTCCACAGATCCAGTGGGATCAAGGATTTAGCATCCCTGCTCCAGACAGATGCTTGTTTCTGGCGTTTAAACGCCAGAATGATCTTCCTCCAAGGTGTGCTATTTTTCATTCTGTTTTTGATTTTCCATTTGTTTTTGTGACTTCACATGATCATCAACCTAAAGAAAACATAAAATATCAATGGAAAATAAAATAGATATAATTAAATAACATTGGGATGCCTCCCAACAAGCGCTTCTTTAATGTCAATAGCTTGACAGTGAGCTCTCATGGAGCCTCATAGATAATCAGAGCAAGGTTGGGACCTCCCAACACCAAACTTAGAGTTTGGTTGTGGCCTCCCAACACCAAACTTAGAGTTTGACTGTGGGGGCTTTGGTTGACTCTGCAGTGAGAGAAGCTTTTCATGCTTCCTCTCCATGGTTACAGAAGGAGAACCCTGTGTCTTATAGTTTGCAATGTCTTCAAACCACAGAGCTTCCTGAATAGCAAACAATTGCTCATCCGGAAAGGTTTCAGAGATCTCAGTAGGAGGGAGGGATGCTCCTGCTACTGGTTCTATCCGGGACAGGTGATCAGCTACTTGATTCTCTGTCCCTTTTCTGTCTCTTATTTCTATATCAAACTCTTGCAGAAGCAACACCCATCTTATGAGCCTGGGCTTTGAATCCTGCTTTGTGAGTAGATATTTAAGAGCAGCATGGTCAGTGTACACAATCACTTTTGATCCTACTAAGTAGGATCTAAACTTGTCAATGGCATAAACCACTGCAAGTAATTCTTTTTCTGTGGTTGTGTAATTTTTCTGGGCATCATTTAAAATACTACTAGCATAATAAATGACATGCAGAAGCTTGTTATGCCTCTGTCCCAATACTGCACCAATGGTATGGTCATTGGCATCACACATTAGTTCGAATGGTAATGTCCAGTCTGGTGCAGAAATAACTGGTGCTGTGACCAGCTTAGCTTTCAGGGTCTCAAACGCCTGCAGACACTTTGTGTCAAACACAAATGGCGTGTCAGCAGCTAGCAGATTGCTCAGAGGTTTTGCAATTTTTGAAAAATCCTTTATAAACCTCCTATAGAATCCTGCATGCCCCAGAAAGCTTCTGATTGCCTTAACATTGGCAGGTGGTGGTAATTTTTCAATTACTTCAACTTTAGCTTGATCCACCTCTATTCCCTTGTTTGAAATTTTATGCCCAAGGACAATCCCTTCAGTCACTATAAAGTGACATTTTTCCCAGTTTAAAACTAGGTTGGTCTCTTGGCATCTTTTCAGAACAAGTGCTAAATGGTTAAGGCAGGAGCTGAATGAGTCTCCAAATACTGAAAAGTCATCCATGAAGACTTCCAGAAACTTCTCTACCATATCAGAGAAGATAGAGAGCATGCACCTCTGAAAGGTTGCAGGTGCATTACACAGACCAAAAGGCATCCTTCTGTTGGCAAACACTCCAGAAGGACATGTGAATGCTGTTTTCTCTTGGTCCTAAGGATCTACTGCAATTTGGTTGTAACCGGAATAGCCATAAAAAAAGCAGTAATATTCATGACCTGCTAGTCTCTCTAGCATCTGGTCTATGAATGGTAAAGGAAAATGATCCTTCCTGGTGGTTGTATTGAGCTTTCTGTAGTCAATACACATACGTCACCCTGTAACTGTTCTTGTAGGAACCAATTCATTCTTTTCATTATGAACCATTGTCATTCCTCCCTTCTTAGGGACAACATGGACAGGGCTCACCCATGGGCTATCAGAAATAGGATAGATAATCCCAGCCTTTAGTAACTTAGTGACCTCTTTCTGCACCACCTCCTTCATGGCGGGATTTAGCCGCCTCTGTCGTTGAACCACTGGCTTAGCATCATCCTCTAATAGGATCTTGTGCATGCATCTGGCTGGGCTAATGCCCTTAAGATCACTTATAGACCACCCAAGAGCTGTCTTGTGTGTCCTTAGCACCTGAATTAGTGCTTTCTCTTCCTGTGGCCCTAAAGCAAAGCTTATGATTACAGGAAAAGTGTCACCTTCTCCCAGAAATGCATATTTCAGGGATAGTGGTAGTGGTTTGAGCTCGGGTTTAGGAGGTTTCTCCTCTTCCTGGGAGTTTTCAGAGGTTCTTTTATTTCCTCTGGTTCCTCCAGATCAGGCTTAACATCTTTAAAAATGTCCTCTAGCTCTGATTCGAGACTCTCAGTCATATGGACCTCTTCCACCAGGGAGTCAATAATATCAACGCCCATGCAGTCGTCTGATGTGTCTAGATGTTGCATAGCTTTGACAACATTCAACTTAAACTCATCCTCATTGACTCTCAGGGTTATCTCCCCTTTTTGGACGTCAATGAGGGTTCGTCCAGTTGCTAGGAATGGTCTTCCTAGAATGAGAGTTGCACTCTTGTGCTCCTCCATTTCCAGCACTACAAAGTTAGTAGGGAAGGCAAATGGCCCAACCTTGACAATCATGTCCTCAATTATGCCTGATGGGTATTTAATGGAGCCATCAGCAAGTTGAAGACAGATCCGGATTGGTTTGACCTCTTCAGTCAAGCCAAGCTTTCTGATAGTGGATGCAGGGATTAGGTTGATGCTTGTCCCAAGATCACATAGAGCTGTCTTGGTGCAGTTACCCTCTAATATGCATGGTATCATAAAGCTCCCGGGATCTTTAAGCTTTTCTGGAAAGCTTTTCAGAATGACTGCACTGCATTCTTCAGTGAGGAGAACCCTTTCAGTTTCTCTCCAATCCTTCTTATGACTCAAGATATCTTTCATGAACTTGGCATAAGAGGGTATTTGCTCAAGTGCCTCTGCAAACGGAATCTTTATTTCAAGAGTCCTGAGATAGTCTGCAAAGCGGGCAAATTGCTTATCCTGCTCCTCTTTGTGGAGTTTTTGAGGATAAGGCATCTTGGCTTTGTATTCCTCAACCTTAGTTGCTGCAGGTTTATTTCCTATAGAGGTAGGTTGAGAAGCCTTCTTGAGGGATTTATTATCAGCACTTGCAGGTGTCTGATCCCTCACTGGCATTTGAAAGCCAGGGTTGGAAGCTGGAGTGGCGTTAGACGCCAACTCCTCATCTGTTCCTGGCGTCTGAACGCCAGAACTGTGCTTCCTTTGGGCGTTCAACCTCAGTTCCTTGCTTGTTTCTGGCGTTGAACGCCAGTCCTGAGCATGGTTTGGGCATTCAGCGCCAGCCTTCCACCCAATTTCTGGCGTTTTAGCGCCAGAATTATTTTTTCCTGGGCTCTTACTGTCCTCAGATGGAATTTGGGTAGTTTGCTCATTTCTTGGCTTCCTGCTGCCTTGAGGTGGGGTATTTAATGTTTTCCCACTTCTTAATTGAACTGCTTGGCATTCTTCTGTTATTTGTTTTGACAGCTGTTGCTTTGTTTGCTTTAATTGTTCTTCCATATTTATATTAGCCATCCTTGTCTCTTGTAGTCTCTCCTTGAATTCGGCTAACTATTTTGTTAGAAAATCCAATTGCTGATTGAATTCAGTAGCTTGTTCTATAGGACTGAGTTCAGCAGTTACTGTTTTAACCTCTTCTTTCATGGAAGGGTCACTGCTTAGGTACAGATGCTGATTTCTGGCAACTGTATCAATGAGCTCTTGAGCTTCTTCAATTGTCTTTCTCATGTGGATAGATCCACCAGCTGAGTAATCTAGAGAGATCTAAGCTCTTTCTGTAAGCCCATAATAGAAGATGTCTAACTGAACCCACTCTGAAAACATTTCAGAGGGGCATTTTCGTAGCATCTCTCTGTATCTCTCCCAGGCATCATAAAGAGATTCATTATCTCCTTGTTTAAAGCCTTGGATGTCCGGCCTTAGCTGTGTCATCCGTTTTGGAGAAAAGTATTGATTCAGGAATTTTTCTATCAGCTGTTTCCATGTCCTTATGCTAGCCTTAGGTTGGTTATTTAACCACCTCTTGGCTTGGTCTTTTAAAGCAAATGGAAACAGTAATAATCTGTAGACATCCTGATCTACTTCCTTATCATGTACTGTGTCAGCAATTTGTAAAAACTGTGCCAGAAACTCTGTAGGTTCTTCCTGTGGAAGACCGGAATACTGGCAGCTTTGCTGCACCATGATAATGAGCTGAGGAATCAACTCAAAGATACTGACTCCAATGGAGGGTATGCAGATACTACTCCCATATGAAGCAGTAGAGGGGTTAGCATATGACCCCAGAGTCCTTCTGGACTGTTCATTTCCACTTAGATCCATGATGGAGAAAGGGAGATGATGTAATAATAAAAAAAAGAAATTATTTTTATTTATTTATTTATTTATTTATTTCGAAAATAAAATAAATTAAAATAAAATAAATAAAAATGGGTGAAGATTTTCGAAAAAAAATGAAGAGAGAGAAAGTGGTTAGGAAGTTTTGAAAAGGATATGATGATTTTTGAAAAAGGTTTTAAATTTTGAAATAAAAATCTGAATTTTAAAGGTAAATTTCAAAAATTTGCTTTAAAATAGAGAGAAAAGATATTTTTGAATTTAAAGAAGAGAGAGAAAAACAATAAGATAGCACAAGATTTAAAATTTTTAGATCTAATGCTCCTTGTTTTCGAAAATTTTGGAGGGAAAACACCAAGGAACACCAAACTTAAAAATTTTAAGATCAAGACACAAGGAAAACTCAAGAACACTTTGAAGATTCACAAGAACACAAGAACATAAAGAAAGAACACCAAACTTAAAATTTTTAGAAAACCAAACTAAAATTTTCGAAAAACAAAGAAAAATCAACAAGAAAACACCAAACTTAAAGTTTGGCACAAGATTTAATAGAAAAATTATTTATGAAAAAGAATATTTTGAAAAGAATATAAAAGATTCTAACCCAATTACCAAGAACACAGACTAACGCTCTAGCCAACTGAGTTATGAATGTAACACTTGTTTTGAAGAAGTATTTTTTTTTAAATAACTAAGAATGAAAAAATATTTTTTTGAAAACTAATGTTTTGAAAAGGCACAAGAAAAACAAGAAAAATCACAAAACAAGAAAAACTAAAGATCAAACAAGAAAAATTCAATAAAAAAATAATTTTCGAAAATATTTTTCTTTGAAAGAGAAAATAAGGATTCTAAAATTTTAACCAAAAACATTAATAAGAGACTCTAAACCAAAAAGAAAAATTTTTCCTAATCTAAGCAACAAAATAAACCGTCAGTTGTTCAAACACGAATAATCCCCGGCAACGGCGCCAAAAACTTGGTGCACGAATTGTGAATCACACTTTTCACAACTAGTACCACTAACCAGCAAGTGCACTGGGTCGTCCAAGTAATACCTTACGTGAGTAAGGGTCGAATCCCACGGAGATTGTTGGTTTGAAGCAAGCTATGGTTATCTTATTATTCTTAGTCAGGATGCCAACAACAGTGTTTTTCAACTTCAATTGTAAAGAGTCAAAGGACATAAATATAAATACTTATTGTGCAATGATGGAAAATATGTTGGGGTTTTGGAGATGCTTTGTCTTCTTTATTTCAGTTTTTCTCTTGTACTCCTCTTCACACATGCAAGGCTCCTTCCATGGCAAGCTGTATGTAAGGTGTCACCGTTGTCAATGGCTACTTTCCGTCCTCTCAGTGAAAATAGTCCAAATGCTCTGTCACAGCACGGCTAATCATCTGTTGGTTCTCGATCATGTCGGAATAGAATCCCTTGATTCTTTTGCGTCTGTCACTACGCCCAACAATCGCAAGTTTGAAGCTCGTCACAGTCATTCAATCCTTGAATCCTACTCGGAATACCACAGACAAGGTTTAGACTTTTTGAATTCTCATGAATGCCGCCATCAATTCTAGCTTATACCACGAAGATTCTGATTAAGAAATCTAAGAGATACTCATTCAATCTGATGTAGAACGGAGGTGGTTGTCAGGCACACGTTCATGGATTGAGGAAGGTGATGAGTGTCATGGATCATCACCTTCTTCATAGTGAAGCACGAATGAACATCTTAGATAGGAACAAGCGTGTTTGAATGGAAAACAGAGATAATTGCATTAATTCATCAAGATGCTGCAGAGCTCCTCACCCCCAACAATAGAGTTTAGAGACTCATGCCGTCAAAGAGTACAAAGTTCAGATCTAAAAATATCATGAGATACAAAATAAATCTCTAAAAGTTGTTTAAATACTAATCTAGTAACCTAGGTTTACAGAAAATGAGTAAACTATGATAGATAGCACAGAAATCCACTTCTGGGGACCACTTGGTGTGTGCTGGGGCTGAGACTTAAGCTTCTCACGTGCCTGGGCTGTTTTGGGCGTTCAACGCCAGGTTATAACCTGTTTCTGGCGTTGAACTCCAACTTGTAACTTGTTTCTGGCGCTGGACGCCAGACTGCAACATGGAACTGGCGTTGAACGCCAGTTTACGTCGCTATCCTTGAGCAAAGTATGGACTATTATATATTGCTGGAAAGCCCTGGATGTCTACTTTCCAACGCAATTGAGAGCGCGCCATTTGGAGTTCTGTATCTCCAGAAAATTCACTTTGAGTGCAGGGAGGTCAGAATCCCACAACATCAGCAGTCCTTTTTCAGCCTGAATCAGATTTTTGCTCAGCTCCCTCAATTTCAGCCAGAAAATATCTAAAATCACAGAAAAATACACAAACTCATAGTAAAATCCAGAAATGTGATTTTTAGTTAAAAACTAATAAAAATATACTAAAAACCAACTAAATCATGCTAAAAACTAAGTAAAAACAATGCCAAAAAGCGTATAAATTATCCGCTCATCAGGTGCGCAACCTCCTAAGCATATAATGAATGATGAAGAATTGGAAGAAGGTGAGCAAGCGACAAATCTTCCTCTTGAAGATGATCCCACACCAACACATGATCCTTTGGTATTTGAGGAATCTTCTCCTCTTGAAATTGAGGTGGATGTTGAGACAAGTTTCACATTACATCTAAGTTGTGATATGAAGAATGGAGAAGAGCTAGAAGAGGTTGGTGAGGAAGTAATTGGACATGAAGAGCCTTGTCAAGAGGTGAACATGGAAGAAGCTTGCCAAGAGGTGGAGCTATTCAAAGAAGAGCACAAGGGAATGGAACTTACAAGACCATTGGAGATGTCCCTTCCTAAGTCACCATCCAACATAACATTCAAGTGGGTAAAATTCTTATCTCTAATCTTCACTTTCCCACTTGAATATGGTTTGATTGAAAATGATGGACAACTTAGAGCTCTTTGTGGGGTTAAGAGCAAAAGGAAATTGATTAGTGGGTGGAAATGCCAATCAAGGTTCCTTATGGTTGGAAACTCAAAGTCTAAGTACTATGGTTGGTATAGTTCTCAATTAAAGGGGTCTAGGAAGATGCTTTGGTGTTTACTTGAGAATTCGGATCACTTCTCACCCAATTGGAATTGTGATGATCAACTTGAAGATGGGTGTAGAAACAAGATTTGGGATCCGGGAATATATGAAGACCAATTTTGGAAGCCCTTAGCTCGTGTGGAACTTCATCAAAGTTTGGTGCCATTGATCTTGAATTTTGGAGCTTACTTGAAGTCCAAGCATTAGTGGAAGTTTCAAGATGAGTTCAAGCATAAGCCACCATGACAAGGAGCTTCCCAAATTTCCAACTTTAGGACTTAAACTAAAAGTGCTAGGTGGGAGACACCCCACCATGGTAAACTCTTTCCATTCTCTTGTAAATATAATCAATGGATGAATTGGGTTTCCATTGTTAGGTAGTTTTCTTCTTTGCGTACTCTTGTTTTAACATTTTGGTTGTTGGCTTGTTTGATTAGATTTGTGCCTTAAATTGTAGCTTAGTTGTTGTTGAGTAGTGTTTTGCTTGCAGTATACGTTTTGATTTTAGTGTATTTGAAAATTTCTCAAAAACCAAAAAGATTTGTTGTTAAATTTGATTATTTTAGAATGCTTGTAGATTAGGAGAGTATCCTGTTTTTGTTCTAAGCATCTTAAAAAAAAAACGGGTATCCGTGCGCGAGCGTGCTGTGCGTCCACGCGTCGGTGGTGCATCTCACACTCCTGGTACAAAAACCAGAGAGTTGTGCCAAAGTTGTGCCCACTCTGTGCCCGCGGCCTGACGCGCAAGCGTACGTGACGCGTCCGCGTCGGTCGCCAACTTCATCAAGCACGCGTACGTGTACTGTGCGCGTCCACATCGCCCTCCACGCCCTGTTTTTCCCCTGTTCTGCCCTGTTTTCTTTCTCCCTTCTTCTCTTCTTTTCCTTCTAGTTTCTTCCTCTTTCTTTCTCCTTCTTTCTTCCTTTCTTACTTTCTTTCCTTTCATCTTTTCTTTTCAAAATTCCACATTTTATTTTTCTTTTTTTCATTTTCTTCTATATGTTGCATTTGCATATTGTCACCCATTGCATTTTAATTTTGTTTTTATAACTTGTTCTTGTTTTCTTTTCCAAGTTCTTGTTTTAATAATGGTGTTGGATTCTTATATTCAATTGTTAAAAATTTCTTGGTTAATCTTGGTGCTTCGTGACTTGTTTGGCATTAATTGTAATATTTTCTCTACACACAAGATTAGTGCTTTAGTCCTTCCTTACTCATGATCCCTTGTATTTATACCTCATCATCATTGAGTTAGGATGGGACCAAATGCTCTCATGCTTATCACTAATCTTGTTTGTGTCAATTATTGATTAAGCTTAATGCAACATGATCTTCATGTCATGTACCCATGCTTTAACTTGTTCTTGCATCAAGTATTAGTTAATATGCCTTTGCTTGAATCGCCTTCTCACTCACATGTTGTAGCTACCATGTATTTAAGAACCATACTTTTATTTGGCATTAGCCCCCGCCTATGTTCTAATTGCTTTCATATCTTTGTTGTAGGCTTAATTTTTTTTTCTCTCCTTTGAGGTTGGCCACCAAGAAGGAAAGAAATGGAAAAGCTTTTAAATGGGGTAACAAATAAGTTCACCCACACAATCCTTTGAAGAAACTCATCAATTGTAGCAACCCGTCCACTTTACTCTTCTTTCCATGCACCGAGGATGGTGCAAATTTTTAAGTGTGGGGAGGTCGTCCGATCGATCTCCATGGGTAACAATTTCTTTCTTTCAACACCAATTCTTGATTTCCTTTGCTAGTTAGTTATTGCATTGCATGATAGGTTGCATGTTAGTTAGAATTTGTACATATTTCACCATCTCTTTTTATGTTAGGACTACTTGGTTAGGGTGATGATTTCTTTTCCAAGAAAAATTATTTTTAGGGCACCCTAGCAATTTGAAAAAAAAAATTTGTTGTACATGCTTGAAGGATTTATTTTGGAACATGGTTTTTGAGCTAAGAACACAAGCATGTGAGTTTTGAGCCCAATTGTGTGGTTACATCATATAACCATTTACGTTCCATTCTTGTGTGTATTGTTCTCTTTCTATGATTGTAATCTTTGATTTGTTTGATTCTTTATGTCCATTGTTCCATGTATACATGGATTTGTATGATTGAGGCCATCATTTTATTTAGCTCACTTATCCAAATAGCCTACCTTTCATCAACCATTGTTAGCTAATTTTGAGCCTATTTAATCCCTTTCGTTCTTAATTTTAGCACATCACTACCCCTAAGTGAAAAATAATAAATGTCCCTTAATTTGGATCTTTGATTAGCTTAGGCTAGTGAGAGTGTTTATCATTTGGGTATGGGAAACTTGGGACATTGGTTGAGGTAAAAGTGTAATCTTTATTTTTGTTAAAAATATTGGGAATTGGGTACATATTCATGCACTATATGTAAAACCATATGCATTGATATGTTTGTATACACTTTAGAAAAAAAATGATGATAAAGAAAAAGAAAAAAAAACATATATATATATATATATATATATATATATAAAATAAAAAAATATATAGAAAAATAAAAAAAAAGAGAAAAAGAAATAAAAAGGTGACAAAAATGCCCCAAGGTAAAGTTCAATAAAAATCAATGCATGTGTGGTGAATTAAAAAGAATGCAAGAGTATGTGAAAAAGTGGGAATCATGGGTAGCTAGGTTGTGTATTAGAATTGTATAGGTTGTTACATGTTTTAGGTGAGAGCTTAGGCTAATAAAAGATGCAAATTTCAAGCTCACTTGACCATATGCATCCTTACCTTTACCCTAGCCCCATTACAACCTATGAACAGTCCTCGTGATGAATGTATACATGCATTGAATAATTGTTGATTGTTAGATGAAAAACAAATCATAGAAAACATGAGTAGAAGAGAATTGAGTGATCAACCCTATACACTTAAGCGACTAGAGCGGATACACTTTCGGTGAGGGTTCGATGCTCAATTCCTTGTTCCCAGCTTTCATGAGCTTTCTTCTCGCAAGTCTATTTGAGCTTCATTTTGTGAGTCGTCATATGACCTTTGCCCTACTTGCTTATATATGTTCTTGGAGATGGATTTACTTTTAACCAAGTAGGTAGAAGCATTTTGCATTTAGTTGCATGCATGTAGATAGGTTTATATAGTTTCTTTGCATTGAATAAATGTTCATACCCCTTTTCTTGTCCTTCTTTATTCTTAGCATGAGGACATGCTTGGTTTAAGTATGGGGAGATTTGATAAACCCCGATTTTGTGGTTTATCTTGTGCTTAATTTGGGGGATTTTATCAACTTTTCTCACATTTATCCAATGAAATAGCATGGTTTTCTAATTCTCCCTAGATTTGTGCTTAAGTGTGAAAACAAGCTTTTTAGGCCTTAAAATAGCTAAATTTAACTCACTATAATTCCATTCAATGCCTTGATATGTTTGTTGAGTGATTTCAGGTTCATAAGGCAAGCATTGGATGGAAGAAGTGAGGAGAAAAGCATGCAAAGTGGGAGAACTCATGAAGAAATGAAGGAACCGCAAAGCTGGCAAGCCTGACCTCTTCGCACTCAATCGACCATAATTTGAGCTACAGAGATTCAAATGAGCCGGTTCTAGTTGTGTTGGAAAGCTAACATCCGGGGCTTCGAAATCATATAAAATTTTCCATAGTTGCCTGACGTATATGGGCACGTACGCGCACATGACGCGCACGTGCCGATGGATCAGCGTGGGTCCATTTTGGGCAACTCGTTGGGGGCGATTTGTAGCTCATTTTGGGCCCAATCCAACTCATTTCTGATGCTATTGAACCTAAGGATTGAAAGGGGGAATGAACCAAGTAGTCATAGTTTAGTTTTTATCATGTTGTAGGTAGAAGTCTAGAGAGAGAAGCTCTCCATTCTCTCTAGAATTTAGGGTAGTTTAGGTTTAATTTTCTTAGATCCACTTTCAATTCTTGTTTTGATTTAGTTTTCCCTTGTTAATTCCTTGATATTACACCTTTGTTCTTCTAGTTCTTGTTGTTAATTCCCTTTTCATATCACTTTTTTGTTCATACACTCTTGTTGGGTTTCTATTTTTTCTTCAATGCAATTTTATGTTTCCATGTTTCTTTTATGTTGATCTTGATTGTTATTGTTGATTTTTTGTTTATGTTGGTTATGGATTTCCTTTAATTCTTGTATTTTATGATGTTTACTTTTCTTGCATACTAGGTGTTTGATAAAATATTTCCTCTAATTTTTGAGTAATTTTCTTGACTCGTGGCCTAGGCTAAGGGAATTGAGTGACCTTGAGTCATTGGGTTTCATTGAATTGGTGATTTGAGAACCCTTGGTGATTAATTTGATACCCATTGACACTAACCCACTACTAATCTAATTAGTAGATAGGTTGGGACTTATGGGTTGATGTGATCAAGCCTATTTGATATACTTCAAGTATAGAAGTAAACTTAATGAGCTTGGTTCCTCATAATTGTCAATATTTGGTTTGTAGACAAGGATGGTGATCTCAATTACCTAAGTCTAGCCAAGAGTTCTTTCCATTTCTTTTATTAGTTCTTGTCATTTTACTTTCTTGCTTTTATATTTTTTGTCAATCATCAAAATCAAACCCCCCTTGCATCTTCATAGCCAATAATTAAGCACTTCATTGCAATTCCTTGTGAGACGATGATAAACCCCGATTTCGTGGTTTATCTTGTGCTTATTTTAGGGGATTTTATCACCTTTTCCCATATTTATTCAATAAAATAGCATGGTTTTGTAATTCTCCCTTGAATTGTGCTTAAGTGCAAAAACATACTTTTTAGGCACTTAAATTGGTGATTTTAACTCACTTTAATTCCATTCGATGCCTTGATGTGTTTGTTGAGTGATTTCAGGTTCATAAGGCAAGTATTGGATGGAAGAAATGAGGAGAAAAGCATACAAAGTGGAGAATGCATGAGGAAACAAAGAAATTGGGAATGCATCAATGGGTGCGCACGCGCAGAAGTGATTTCGCATAGAGACGCACAGGAGTACATACCGCGTCCGCGCGGATGAAGAAACAGCCAATCGACGCGCACGCGCCGATACTAGCACGTGACCCACTTAAAGGCAAAATGCTGGGGGGCAATTTCTGAGATGCCCAGGCCCAAATCCAACTTGTTTCTGAGTGTATTTCATGCAAAATTGAAGTCCAAGAAAAGGGAGAGCAATTAGTTAGTCAACATGAGCCTTTAGTTAGTTTTCTAGAGAGAGAAGCTCCCTCTTCTCTCTAGAATTAGGTTAGGATTAGGTTAAATTGTCTTAGATCTTGAATTAATTACTTGATCTCATCTTGTTTCTTTTATAATTTCTCATTTCTATATCTTGATTTTCTTAGTTGTAATGTTAATTTCTTATTTTGCTCTCTTTTGTGATGATGAACTCATGTTGAATTTGGTTTACATTTAATGCAATTTAATGTTGATATTTCTTTCATTGAGGAATTAAATTGTTGATTTACTTTCCTTGCAATTACTAGTTGTTAGATTTCATTATTCTTGCATATTTACCATGCTTTCCTTTATTACCCACCAAGTGTTTGACAAAATGCTTGGTCGGGCTTTAGAGTAGACTTTGAGAATTCTTGGCTTGGAAAGAGTAATTAGGCAATCTTGAGTCATGAAAACCCAATTTAGATTGGTGATCTAGAGTTGTTAGTTAATATTAATTCCATTGACTCTAATCTCTTGCTAATTTAATTAGTGAGTTGATTGGGACATTTGGATTGAGATTAGCTAGTCTTTTTTGACTTTCTCTCATGGAAGATAACTTACACCTTCTTCTAATGTTGGAGATGACGAAATAAGATAAATTCTTATTAAGCAGTATTATGATTAATGACTAGGATAAAGAGCCTATGATCTCAACCCTTGCCATGAATGTCTCTCCTTATTACTTGCTTTCTTTAGTCACTTGTTTGTTTTACCTTCTCTTGTTCCTCTTATAAACCAAAACCCCCTCTACCCCTTCTTAGCCAATAATTGGCTACTTCATTACAATTCTTAGGGAGACGACCTGGAGTCTAAATACTTCAGTTATTTTTCATTGGGGTTTCTACATCTGACAAAACCATATTTTAATTTGATGCGAGAATTGTTTGTTGGTTTGGGGCTATGCTCACAACGAAGTAATTCCTTTCTATAAGAGAAAAATCTAGATCATCACAACAAATCTTCGCCCATCAAATTAATGGCGCCGTTACCGGAGATAGCAATGGTGCTATGTTATTGGCTATTGTATATATTGTGAATAGATTGATTTTTGGTTTGTTTGTTAAGTTTTGTTAGTTTTAAGATTTTGTTCTCTTTGTTTCTTATTAATACTTGTTTTTTTTATTTTCTCGTTCACTATGAATTCTCATCCTTTTGGTTATGAGTGTGGTTCAAACTATGTTGTAGGAAATGGAAGCTTCAATGAGGATGTGCATCAAGGATTTGGAAATCAAAGATGGGAGGAGCCCCAAGCCTATGGACAACCTTCTTGGCAACAACCTCCTCCGGCTTCTTATGGGTACAATTCAAATCTTGATGCATACCAATCTAATGTGTGTGATGATCCTCATTGTGGTTGTCAACCACAATCATCATATGCAAATGAACCCCTTCCTCAATATAGCCCTACACCATACTCACATGCCTCACACCATCATTCAACTCCATTTGACCCTAACCCATATCCACCATATCAACCACCATATAAATCACGTCTAGAACCACCACCATCCCAATACCAATACTTCCAAGAACCATAAATTCCACGCACACCACCTCAAGAATTTCACCAATATGAACCACCTTCCAATTACAACAACCTTCCCTCAAACAATGAAACCTCTCTTCCACCACCACCTCCTGATGAAGCCTTCATTTTAGAACTGAGAGACCTTAAATCTCGTATCTTAAGGCAACAAGAGGAGGATGAAAATAAGTTTAAGGAGTTAAGAGCAAGGATGGCTAGCATAGTAGAAGCCGTGAGTCACCTAATATTCCACCTAAGCTCATGCGCCCTAAGTACTCCCGTTGTTGAATGTGGAGAAATAATCAAGGAGCCTAGTGAGGGAGTGAACTTGCAATTCCATGGTACAGAAGAGAAGTTAAAGCAAGAAGTGCAACAAGAAGAGGAGGTAGAGATCAGTGAGCAAAAGGAACTAGTGGGTGGATGTTTGGGATATGTTGAGCACATAAAGGAATCTCAATTTGAAGAGCCCTCTTCCACGGAGTGCAGAAGGGATGTTAAAGAGGAAAGTAATGTTGCAGAAGTAGACAGAGAGTTGAAGGGAATTGATCAAGAAGTGGATTCCATCATTAGTGATTTTTTGCCCACATTGATCAACCCCCTTGACGATCTTGTTGAGCCTTCTTCCAGTAGGCTAGAAAGCAATGTTGAGGATGATGTGCAACCTCCAAGGCCTATTGTGAGTGAAGAATTGGAAGAAGTGTCCCAAGCAACAAGCCCTCCTATCTATGATGATTCCGCATCAACATATGACCCTTTCGAGTTTGAAGAGTCCTTCCCCAAAATGCTTAGACTTGATGAGGAGGTAGACTTCACTAGACCTCCTATCTATGACGAGAGTGATGGGGAACAGATAGACATAATTGGTGAAGAAGAATGTGAACTTGAGGAAGCTTGGCAAGAGGAGGAACTTGAAAAACCTTGCCAAGTGATGGAAGCCTCTAAAAGAGGGTGGACGGAAGTGGAGCATGCTTTGTCAAGATCATTGGGAACTCCTCCACCTAGGTTGCCATCCAATCCTTCGCTTGAATGGGTAAAACTTCTAACTCTCAGCTTTATTATCCCACTTGAGTATGGTTTGCTTGAGATGGATGGCCAACTTAGGGCGCTTTGTGGAATTAAGCGAAAGAGGAGGATGTTTAGTGGTTGGCGTTGTAAATCTAGGCTCATTATGGTTGGAAGCTCAAAATTGAAGAGTATGGATTGGTGTAATGCTCAATTGAATGGGTCTAGGAGGATAGTTTGGTGCTTTCATGAGAATTTAGCTTTCTTGTCACCCGGACAGAATCAAGGCGTTCAACTAGAAGATGGGTGCGAAGACAAGATATAGGACCCTGGATCACACCATGAAAATCAATTCTGGGAGCTCATATCTTGGAGAGAACCTCGCCAACGCTTGGTAAGACGGTTAGAACTTCTAACGACCGATTGAAGGACAAGCACTCTTGGAGGTTTAAGGATGGATACAAGCATAAGCCACCTTGACAAGGAGCCTCCCAAAGGTCCAACTTAAGGACTTAAACTAAAAGTGCTTGGTGGGAGACACCTCACTATGGTAAACTCTTTCCATTCTCTTGTAGATATAATGAATGAATGAATTGGGTTCCATTGTGTATAGTTCTTTACTTCATAGTATATTTTGTTCTGCTTGCTAAGGTGTTTACACATTCTATACCTTAATTAGGGATGATTCTTTGAAATTGAGTTTTTGCTTGGATTGCAAGTTTCCTCAAATTATTTGAAAATTTCCCAATATTCAAAAATATAGTTGGTTTTACACTTTATCTGGTTTCTGAGTCTTAGAGAAGGCTAGGAGAATTCTGAGCTCTTCTTGGTGCTTTCCGAAAAAAAAGAGAGAGAGAGAGCAGCCACGCGCAAGCGCACAGTGTGCGTGCGCGCCGGCTGCGTATTTAAGCTTTCTGGGCCAAGGACCAGAGAGTTGTGCCACTTTTGGGCCAACTCTGTGCCTTAACCCACACGGACGCACGCTGTACGCGTCCGCGCCCTTTTTGCGTTGCCCTACCCACGTGTAGGCGCACTTGGCGCCTCTGCGTCCCATCATCAATTAACTCATCCACGCGTAAGCGCAAAATGCGCGCACGCGTCGATGCAGTTTTGCATCACCCCAGGCCAAAAGACTTGAGAGTTATGCCAATTCTGGGCCCCTTTTGTGCCTCTGGCCCAGCTCACTCGCGCGGACGCGCGCTGTACGCGTCCGCGCCCATGCCCACACAGACCATCTACGCGCAAGCGCATATGACACTTCCGCGCCGGTTCTTTATTCTCCCACCCACGCGGACGCGCACGGTGTGCGCACACATGGATTCAAATTTTCACTTACCCCAGGGATGCGAAAGCCCTAGTCTTCGCGTACCCTCACTCCCTCATCCTTTCTCCCAACGTCTCTCCCTCTCCTTTCTTCCTCCATAACCATCTCCTCTCAAACCTCCACATTCACCACCCATAACCGCCACCGTCCGGCGAACACCTCGTCGCAGCGCAACCCTCTCTTCCCTTCTACCTTCTCTCTCTCACTTCCTCTATTTCCCTCTCTCGCTCACTCTCACAGTTCCACCGCCGCGACCTTCATAGTCGCCGGCGAGCATCCCGCAACCACCACCGGTCACTACACCTCTTCCCTCTATTCCTTCTCTCTCTTTCTCCTTCTCACTTCGCCCCTGCCCTGTCTCCCCTCTGCCCCCTCTCACTAGCAACCTGTTCTGCCACCGCGACCAAGTGCGCCACCGTGAGCACCGTCGCTAGCAGCACCACCTTGCTGCCCCCTCTGTCCCTTTCTCCCATTTCTGTTTCTGCTCTGCTTCCAGGTCTCTGTCTTTCCTCTGTTCTGTTTTCTTTACTGCCTTATGTTAATTCTGTTAATTAGCTTAGTTAGTTAGAAATGCATGTTAGTTGATTAGGTGGTTAGATAATTTGAGCTGGATAGTGGATTTAGGTTTGTTTTGAACAATAATGATGATTGAAAGTGTTGCTGTTCTATTGATTTTCTTGCTTTGTTTGTGCTGTATGGTTTGCTCCTGCGCCAATTTGGCTTGATTGATGCTGCTGCATACTAATTTATTGCTGCTTTGTCCTGCCTGGTTGATGCTGAGTCTTGTTTTAATTTGAACTTGATCATTGGGTTCAGTTAGGAGCCTTTGTTTGAGTTCATGTTGCTTGCTTGTGCAGTGAGGATTTTTGCTGAATGTATGAATTTAAGTTGTCTTTACTACTGCTTTGGTGCTGTGTTTAAACCAGTATTTTTGTACATTTTTTAAGGAAAGAATGTTATTTGTTGCTGGCTAGTTTGGTTTAAATTGCTTTTTGATGTTTTGCTGCTGAAAGATTGGCTTATTTGTTCAATTCATATGAACTCACATATAGTTATTGTGTTTTTAATTGTTAATGAATTCATATGGAATCTGAATTGATTGTTTGAATTTGAGAAATGGCCAAATTACTGCTGAAATGCTATCAAATTTTTGCTAACCATATTTCATGAATTAAAATTGTTTTAATTGATGCAACAAGTTTCTATTTGACAAAATTTTGTGTCAATAGAATCTTGTTTGCTAAATGGATTTGGAAATTTTCTCTTGAGCTTTCTAGCAAGTTTTGGTCATACTTCTAACTTTCTTTGCTTACCTTTGATGTTAACTTACTTCTATGCATTGAATAGTTCAAGTGCATTTTCAACTTGACCATGAACTTGACATTCCTTGGAGAATTTGTGCCTCTTTTACATAAAAACACAAGTTGAAGGTTTTAATCTATGTGGCTGATTTGATTCACTTTATTCATACCTAATTTACATTAAATCATATAGATCATGAGTTTTTCCATTCTTGTTTCAACTTGTGACTTTTATGCCTCATTGAACTTGGTGTTGAATGTTTCTTGTTTGACTTGTTTTTCAAAGTTTCGATTTTACCAACACCACTTAATACAACCCTAGTGATCTTTACATTGATTGATGACTTGTTTTCATATTAGTTACTTTTTGGCAATATCATATTTCATCATCAATGACTATAAGCATTTCATGGTTGTGAGTATGCTTGCACCCCTATTTTGTACACTTCTTTTAATTGAGCCGATAATTGTCATATCACTGATTTTTGAACTAATTTCTAACTCTAACTTGATTAACCAACTGATTTCTTCCTTTTGTTTTGAACATAACTCTTTTAGTCATTCTTTTGAATATGGCGTTTCTTAGGCTCAATGAACAAGTATTGAGCAATTGTGGTTTGAATTCTTAGTTTGTGACTTGGTTTGAATTCTGTATTTTGTTACTTGCATTCCAAGAATTCTCTTTTCTTTACTCACTTCATGAATATGTCTTACTTTGAGATCTATACATCTACTTGGCTAATTGCTTATATCAAATCACATCTATTTTTCAGGATGTCAGACAAAGGAAAGCTATAGCCACTACTTCAAAGAAGAAAAAGCGCTCTAAAGCCTCTACCCCCTCACCTTACGCAAACTATGCTAAGAATCCCCTGAATGAAGTGGACAAAGAGAATCAGCTACTCCCATCCACTGACCCAATCAAGTTTCCCAACCTTTACTGTGAGCTTCGCTTCCCTAAATTCTGGAAGACGAACCTGAACATTGAGAAGAAGCTGGTCCTTCCTAATGATGTGAGACGCGCCATAAACAGCCGCATTCTGGAGTTGGGCTTGGACTTTGTTGATAGAGATCTGGGAAAAATAAACACTTCGTGGGTGAGGAAATTCTACTGCAACTTCTTCCGTGCCACTCTTGATTCAGTCCATCTGCGGGGTAGGGAGATTATGATCACTGAGGTTGCTATTGGGGAGGCATTGCTTTGCCGACTTCGCCCTGATGACACATGCGCCTATAAGCAGGCAGAGGTGGCTATCCACTGCATGACTTTTGATTATGAGGCGCTTAAGCGCGTGATCGCCACACCTGATGCCCCTTGGGTGATGGATTCTGGGAACAAGAAGCCCAAGGGGATGTTGTTCACTTATTTGTCGAGAGAGGCTAAGACTTGGCAGCATATATTCGCCCATTGTCTTTTTCACCACTCACTTCTCAGAGATTCTGATGGATATGCTAGTTCTCATTGACTGTGTCATGGAGGGGAAGGAGGTAAACTTCCCCTGGTTGATCAGGCAAAGTATGTGGCGAGCACATATCCGTGGCCTACTGCCATTTCCTACATTGGTCACCAGCATGATTGAGCTAGCTGATGTCCCGTGGGAGGATGATGACGTGACACCACCACCCCCAGATGACGACGACAAGGAGGTTACTATTCCATGGGGTGGGTGGGTGCACGAGAAGCCTCCACCAGACGCGGATCTCGAGCTAGAGTAGTGGTGGAGGCAGCTCACCCTTCATCTTCCGCAGCAGCAGTAGGACCCTCCTCTACTTCAGCAGCCGCAGCATCCTTGCCACCACCGCCAGCACCTGAGCCGACATACCTGTTGGTGCAGTGCCTGTTTCGCTTCATGGAGCGCAGCGAGCATCGTATCCTGCGACGTCTCGACCATATTGAGCTACCTCCACTCCCGGACTCTTCCGCCTCTGATGAGCAGGATCAGGAGGAGGAGCATGGTAAGCAGCCGACTCATCAGGATACACCCCCAGAGACACAGGCCACCACAGAGATTCAGCAACCAGTCCCTCAGCCCGGCGTGACTGTTGAGCCCCATCCCGAGATTCAGCAGTAGCATCGAGGACGATGCTTCATTCTAAAGTGTGGGGAGGTCACCGTTCGTGACCGGTGTATTGCATATATGTGGTGAACTTTCAGACATTTATCCTCTAGTTTCTGCTACTTTATTTTATTTTGCACTTTAACTTTGCACTTTATCCTTGAGATCATTTTGGGATTACTGTACATATTTGCTATTGTGGATACCCTTATTTTGGTTATTGCACACTTTTATTATATATATATATATATATATATATATATATATTGCATCTTGGCTTTTGATTGTGATTAGAAAAATATTTTGGATTGTTAAAACCTAGTTGACCCTTTTTATATAAGAATTGTGTTTTTATTGAAAAGGGGGTAAACTAGGGAAAATTTTTAAAATTTTCTAAATCACAACCTTGCATTAGAATAAGCTTAGTCATTATGATGAAATTTCCAAGAAATCCATTTCTAGGGCACCACTCCAATTGGTTGAAAAATTTTTTTAGAACTTGCTTGAATTATACAATTGTGGATCATGTTTTTGAGCTAAGTACACAAGCATGTGAGATTTGAGTCTAATTGTGTGGTTACATCATATAACCACTTATTTTCATTCTTGTGTGTATTATTCTCTTCCTATGAGTGTAGTCTTTGATTTGTTTGATTCTTTATGTCTATTATTTTGTGTACACATGCATTTATATGATTGAGGCCATTGTTCAAATAGCTCACTTACCCAAATAGCCTACCTTTTATCTTCTATTGCTAGCCAATTTTGAGCCTATGCTTAACCCATTTGTTCTTAATTGAAGCACATTAGAAGCTTAAGTGAAAAATAATAAATGTCCCTTGTTTGGATCTTTGATTAGCTTAGGCTAGTGAGAGTGTTCATCATTAGATTTTGGAGAAGTTGGGTACATTGGGTAGAGATAAAAGCATGCTTTGTAGTTGTGTGAAAATCTTGAGAATTGGGTACACACTCATATATTAATCATGTGTAAACCATATGCATTGATGCCCTTGTACATATTGAAAAAAAAATTTTTGCAATAAAAAGGAAACAAAATATCCCAAAGTTTAAATTTCCATAAATTCAATGCATATGTGTGGTGATCAAAAGAGAATCCATGAGTGTGTAGAAAAGTGAAGAATGGATAGCTAGGTTGTTTAGAATTATATAAGTTGTCATAGGTTAGGTGGGAAGTTTAAGTTAATCAAGGATCCAAATTTCAAGCTCACTTGACCATATGCATCCTACCTTGACCCTAGCCCCATTACAACCTATGGGAAAGCCCTTATGATATTTGTATGCATGCATAAAGTAATTGTTGATTGTTAGATAAAAAATAAATCTTGGAAAGCATGATTAGGGGAGAATTGAGTGAATCAATCCCATACACCTGAGTGCCTAAAGCGGATACACATCTGGCGAGGGTTCGATCGCTCAATTACATGTTTCCGCCCATGATCATCTTTTCTTGCAAGTTTGTGAATTCTTTCAATGGTTCAATCCAATTGTGGTTTGCTTTGATTGCCTTAGCCCTTGTGCTTGCATGTGTATTCTTGGAAATTGATTTATTTTGACTAAACTATTGCATCCATGTAGGTAGGTTGCATATAGATAGATTGCATTTAGTTAGTTTGCATTGAATAAATGTTGATACCCTTTGCTTCTTTCTTGATTTTAGCATGAGGACATGCTTAGTTTAAGTGTGGGGAGATTTGATAAACCCCAATTTCTTTATCTTGTGCTTATTTTAGGGGATTTTATCACCTTTTTTCACGTTTATTCAATGAAATAGCATGGTTTGTAATTCTCCCTTGAATTGTGCTTAACTGAAAAAACATGCTTTTTAGGCCCTTAAATTGGTGATTTTAACTTACTTTAATTCCATTCGATGCCTTGATGTGTTTGTTGAGTGATTTTCGGTTCATAAGGCAAGTATTAGATGGAAGAATAAGGAGAAAAGCATACAAAATGGAGAATGCATGAGGAAACAAAGAAATTGGGAATGCATCAATGGGCGCGCACGCATACAAGGCGCGCACGCACAGAAGTGATTTCGCATAGAGACGCGCACGTGTACATACCGCGTCCGCCCGGATGAAGAAAAAGCCAATCGACGCGCATGCATACCTGGCGCGTACACGCCGATACTAGCACGTGACCCACTTAAAGGCAAAACGCTAGGGGTGATTTCTGAGCTGTCCAGGCCCAAATCCAACTTGTTTCTGAGTGTATTTCATGCAGAATATAAGTCCAAGCAAAGGGGAAGCAATTAGTTAGTCAACATGAGCCTTTAGTTAGTTTTCTAGAGAGAGAAGCTCCCTCTTCTCTCTAGAATTAGGTTAGGATTAGGTTAGATTGTCTTGGATCTTGAATTAATTACTTGATATCATCTTGTTTCTTTTATAATTTCTCATTTCTACATCTTGATTTTCTTAGTTGTAATGTTAATTTCTTATTTTGCTCTCTTTTGTGATGATGAACTCATGTTGAATCGGTTTACATTTAATGCAATTTAATGTTGATGTTTCTTTCATTGATGAATTAAATTGTTGATTTACTTTTCTTGCAATTGGTAGTTGTTAGATTTCATCATTCTTGCATATTTACCATGCTTTCTTTTATTACCCACCAAGTGTTTGACAAAATGCTTGGTCGAGCTTTAGAGTAGACTTTGAGCATTCTTGGCTTGGAAAGAGTAATTAGGCAATCTTGAGTGATGAAAACCCTATTTAGATTGGTGATCTAGAGTTGTTAGTTAATATTAATTTCATTGACTCTAATCTCTTGCTAATTTAATTAGTGAGTTGATTGGGACATTTGGATTGAGATTAGCTAGTCTTGTTTGATTTTCTCTCATGGAAGATAACTTACACCTTCTTCTAATGTTGGAGATGACGAAATAAGATAAATTCTTATTAAGCAGTATTATGATTAATGACTAGGATAAAGAGCCTATGATCTCATCCCTTGCCATGAATGTCTCTCCTTATTACTTGCTTTCTTTAGTCACTTGTTTGTTTTACCTTCTCTTGTTCCTCTTATAAACCAAAACCCCCCTTGCCCCTTCTTAGCCAATATTTGACCACTTCATTGCAATTCCTAGGGAGACGACCCGAAGTCTAAATACTTTGGTTATTTTTCATTGGGGTTTGTACATCTGACAAAACCATATTTTAATTTAATGCGAGAATTGTTTGTTGGTTTGAGGCTATGCTCACAATGAAGTAATTCCTTTCTATAAGAGAAAAATCTAGACCATCACAATAAATCTTCGCTCATCAGACGACCCGAGTTTTAAATACTTCGGTTAATTTTCATTTGGGGTTTGTTACATGTGACAACCAAATTTTTGATTGGGAGGATTGTTTGTTGGTATAGAACTATACTTGCAACGAGAATTCATTCATTTGAGAAAATTCTATACCATCAAAGAATTCACTCATCAGCTGCTGCAACTAAATGAGTTGGATGAGTTTAGGCTAGAAGCTTATGAAAATGCTAAGATATACAAGGAAAAAGTTAAGATGTGGCATGACAAGAAGATCTCAAGGAAAGAGTTCAAACCAGGATAGCAAGTACTCTTATATAACTCTAGGCTCAAAGTCTTCCCTGGCAAGCTCAAATCTAAATGGATTGGTCCTTACTTGGTGACAAAGGTTTTCCCTTATGGAAGCCTTGAATTGCTAGATGAAGCAACAAAAAGCCATTTCACAGCAAACGATCACAGGGCAAAGCATTACTTGGGAGGCCAATGGGACAAAGAAAAGGAGGTTCAGAACCTGCGCTGAGCAAGAATGAAGGAATGTCAAGCTAATGACAATAAAAGAGCACTTGTTGGGAGGCAACCCAACCTGAGGTAATCTCTTTTCATAGTTATTTCAATAGAAAGGTTGAGTAGTCTTATCTGTATTGTAAGGAGCTAAGTTTGGTGTTGCACGCCAAAATAATTCAAGGAAGAACGAAGAATGCTAAGTTTGGTGTTCCACCAAAATCTCATTTAAAAACACATTTTCACCTTCTGCATAATTAGTTGCTAAGATCCAAGCAATCAGAGAAACTACTTAGCCATTGTTTGTTTTCTAGTTTTAGTGTTGTGACCTTCAGCAAAGGCACAAGATTTCATATATGGTTGGCCGGTTGCATAAGAAACATTGGCAAGGAACTAAGTTTGGTGTTCACACACCAAAAATAAGTTCAAAAGCCTACAAGCAAATCTTGCATACTAACCAGTTGCCTAAGGGCTTGAGAAACAAGCAACTTTTAAGGATTATGCAGGAAAACATTCAATCTATGAAAGGGGTTCTGCATCATAATCCAAAGGAGGAACATTAGAGAGAAGTAATGATGATAGAAGGAAAAGCTGAGAGACATTTCCAACAGGTTGTATTGACACTTAATCCTTGTTGCTTTGAAGTATTTTAACTTGGGGATTCATATATGTCTTGCTGAAGTGTTCAATTAGGTGCAAGTGTAAATGTTTGCTAAGAATGCTAGCCTGCATATTATGCTTGTCATAACTCATTAGCTGAAAATTTTGTTTTATTTCCCTTCTGCATAAATAAAAGAAAAATGTTTGAAACAAGAAAGTGATTGTCCAATGTTGTAGAAATTAGAATGAGAATTTAGTGGTGGTACTTGTTTGATTTAATGATTAGCTCAATAATAAAAGCTGCATGATAGAATATCCTTTGTAGTGTGAACTAAGTTGCTGTCATAAAGCCTTTCATTAATAAATATCCCCTTGAGAATGATCAAAGTAATAAAGAAAAAGAAAGAAAAAAGCCAAGAATTGGCAAAGAAACAAACAATAAGGCTAGACACCAATAGCTTAGACCTTAGGACATATGCCTGTGGTGTTTTTGTACTAGTATATGCTTGGACAATTAGGTTCTGAGGAGTATTTTAAAACTTGGCCACTTGGATTAACTAATCTGGGATTGCCAACCGAAAGTCCACTATCAAGAGCAACCTAGTTACAAAGCATTTAGTAATCCAAAGAGATGTTGGGCATCAATGTTCCTAGGAAGAAATTGTGAGCCATGTGTCTGTGGTGAAGTGGTGTTAAGAAAAATTGAGCCAAAAGGGCTGCTGCAACACTTGACACCAAGCCTTCATTAAGAAATAAGCTTTCTAAGCAAAAGTAAGAAAGAAAAAGCTAATAGGGGGCAATCAAAAAGCAAGGCATTATAGCAGCAACTCTAGTGAACCTTTAAGAAAACATTTCTTATCTATCAGCAAAGAATAAGTGAGCTACATTTGTCTGCATAAAACTCCATGAACCAAGTTCAATTATCTGCTAAATAAGGACATGTATGCTTCTCTGTTCCATTTCATTTCCTCTTATGTTTAGTGCTTGCTTGGGGACAAGCAAGGTTTAAGTTTGGTGTTGTGATGACAAGTCATCTTATGCTAGCTTTTCGATCATTTATCACTTGTTTCATTAGGTTTTATGCACTTTCTTGCATTATAAGTACGTGATTTGGAGTGGATTTGAATGGTTATGTTGAATCAATCAACCATCCTTTATTTGACACAAAATCATGAGGTTTAAGCTAGACTTAGTTAGTTTTTGAATGATTTATAAACCTTGTGAATTTGGTGATGCTTTGATTGGTTGTTTTGATTACTTGTAGGTGAAGAAAAGAAAGAAACAAGGAAAGCGTAGCCTATGCTAGAAAAGTGTTGCGCATCACAAGGGTCAGCAAAGGCCAACCAAACCAACCAAGGCCATAGCGCTCGAATAATGAGCGTAGCGCTCAAAAAGTGAGCGTAGCGCTCAAAAAGTGAGCGTAGCGCTCAAAAAGTGAGCGCTAGAGGAAGGTTCACTAAAGCAAAGCCAAGACGCAAGGGTGCTGCATTAAGTTACACAACGGAGAGCTACAAGGAACCAAAGAAAACAAGGAGCGCTCCGTTAACTAAGTTACCTTTATCGTGGCCTATCCAAAGGAAAACAAGGCGCGCTACACCAAGCAATGAAGGAGCCAAGGTTCGAAATGGGGAACAAGAGGAAGCAAAGAAAGGGCGCTCCGTTTGGTTGCTTCACTGAGCGCTAACAAGGAAATGGGCACAATTGAAACCACCAAGGCTCGAAATGGGGACCGTGTGCAAGCAAATAAGGGTGCTACGTTAACTTAGTTCACTGAGCGCCAGTATGAACAAGGAAATTGGCACAATGGGGCAGCCAGCAAGGTTCAAAAGTGGAGCCTCACTCAAGACATGTAGCGCTACGTTATGTGCATAAACTGAGCACTACACCCACAATGCTTGGCACGAGATAGATTGAAAAAGCACACAAGGCATTGGGCGCTGCGTTGCCTTAGATGACCGAGCGCTCCCCTGGAAGGTGTCCATGGTCCAATTTCAATTAAATGCCACCTTGGATCTAATTCTTCACCAATTTAAAAAGCCCACTCCAAAGTCAGAAGATCAAAAATTAGAAAGTGTATAAATAGGAGTTAGTTTGATTTGTAGAGGACCTTCTTTTCATTTTTAGTTTTACCTTTTGCTCACTTTTTAATTTTACTTTTAGCTCATTTTTCATTTTTAGTTTTCATTGAGAGCTCTGAAACTGAGATTGGATCTGAGTCTTGCTCTCTAGTTTTCATTTTACTTTCTTCTCCAATTTCTACTTTCTGTTTTTGAGTTTTGGGATTAAGACTGAAGGAATTCTGTTTCAAGTCTTGATCTGAAATTCATCTTTGTTTTTCTTCTGCAAAATTCTGAGAATTAAGGAATTGGATCTGAGTTTTATTTGCTGTTTCATTTACATTTCTTCTGCAATATATTTTCTGTTCGATCAAGGGAGAAATTGAGATCTAGATTTGCTTTCTAACCTCATTGCTCCTCTTCGATCTTTAATTTCTCTTTCAGATTCCATAATTGAGCTAAGTTTCTTTCTATTTTGTTTCTTCAAGAAATTTTTCCTTTCTGTTCAGATTTTATGCAGCTCATTTCATCTTCTACTTCTCTGATTGATTGCACTTCACATTTTCTTGTTGAATTCTGAATCCCAGCACCCAAATCCCTTTTATTCTTCAAGCAATTTATAATTCTCAGCAATTTAGATTCAGTCATTTAGTTTTCTTGCACTTTAAGCTTCAGCCATTTACATTTCTTGCAATCTAAGTTTCAGTCATTTACATTACTTGCACTTTAAGTTTCAGCTCTTTTACTTTCTTGCACTTTATGTTTCATACAATTTACTCTTCTACACTTTATTTTTTTGTCAATTTCCCCTCTCCCTTTTATTTTCGTGTAATTTAGCTTCTGCTATTCAAGTTTCACTCAAATTATCAACTATTTGCTTAACTAAATTCATCACCTAACTAAAATTGCTCAATCCATCAATCCCTGTGGGATCGACCTCACTCATGTGAGTAATTACTACTTGATGCGACCCGGTACACTTGCTGGTAAGTTTTGGTGTGTGGAATTCGATTTCCACCCATCATCACATATAGCCTGTCATAGAAGAAATCATTCATAATTGAAGAAGACAGTATTGCCAGAGTTAATCCAGAAAGAAAAAGCAACTCCAAGCCTTAACATCCAAGATTTAAGATTATCATTGTAAACATATCAATCTAGTTCAGATCTCTTAAATCCAACAACTCTTCTATCCACCTGACTAAGACCTACAAGATAACCATAGCTTGCTTCAAACCACAATCCTCTTGGGATCGACTCTGACTCGCTCAGGTATTACTTAGACGACCCAGTGCACTTGCTGGTACAGTTGTACGAAGCATGGGGATTCGTGCACCAGCTCTCACCACTCTCTGCACTCCATTTCAGCTGCTCTCTTTCTAAAATGAGGGTGTGGTGTTCTAAAATGCTCTAAGTAGAGAGCTTGTATATAATGAGTTTGGGCTTAGGGCCTAACATGGCCCTGTTTGGTATTTTTAGCTCGTTTGGCCCAACCTTAGGCCAAAATTTTTAAAATAAATGTCCAGTTTTGTATTCTAAATATTTTTCTCACCATTTCTACATTTTTATTTTTTTCACTAGTAGTACCGAACATATTTAAGCCGATACATAAAATTTTAATGCCGGTATGCGTTTTTCCCAAAATAATTATATTTTTGTGCTCAATTTAATTTTCTCAATTTAAATTTTACCGTTAAATTTATAAATTTTAAATTCTAATATTTTTACATATTTCGGGTATCTTAATCCCAATAAACACAATTTAATTAATTTATTTATTTAATTTAATTTCCTCGTGTTTTACACAGATAATGACAGAAAGAGAAATAAGCATGAATTGATCTCTAAGACAAAACAGGAGGTAATTTTTATATATAAATCACATATTATGATTGTTCTAGTTATTGTTTGAGATAAGATTGAATTGATGTTTTCTGTAGGTTGAAGCTGAGTACAAGGCTGCATCGTTTATCCCAAATGTTACTAAGAGGAGACAAATGCATTCTGAAACACTCTCTTCCGTGTTTGAGACGTATTTTTGCATTTTGAAACACACAATGTATTCTATAGCAACTAGGTTTGTATTTATATAATATGTTTGTGTATTTATATTACAGTAAGGCACCATTGGTTGTTGGATTGATAGGCTATAACAATGTTTATTTTTTTTATTATTTAAAATGAGGAAGAAGAAATATGTTTTTCTTAAAAAAATATGAATTATTAGAAAACTTTAATTTTGAGACATCTAGATGTGTTTGAGGAATGTAATATAAGAGAGTGAACAGAGAAAAGGTATACAAACAATTTATTTTTATTTATTTATCTTTTGAAAATCTATTAGAAATTAATTACTAGAACTATCATACGATCACTCTTTCATTGATTATTCAGATACACTTAGAAACTCTGCTGTTTATTGGATGAGATGCTTATTAGTTGTGTTACTTGAACTTTCCTTTGTTGTATTGAATTAGATAAAATTAATATTTTTTCTATGTTAAAGTCAATTTAAAATTTTTGTTATATCTCTATTTCGATTTAAATGTAACATTGTCATGATTAAGGCTTCTGTCGATTGAATGATACTTATTTAGTGAAATGACAAGATTGGTTATTAACCAATTTGCTAGAAGCGGACAAGCTTAGGTTTTGATGGTTGTAAAATATTGATAATTTAAGAATGATGAATTGTGTCGAGTGATGTTGGTAGCAATTGTTTTGCCTAATGTGTTGCTTTTTCGCATTTTTGTTCTTTAAAACTTGCATCTTTTATATTGCTCTAGTTTTCTGTATCTTGTATACATGATTCCTACCATTATTTTATCTGTTTAAACTGAATAAAAGTGAGTTAGACTAATATGTACCTTGATTTGTTTTTCGCAAAAGCATGTTGATGCTTGGTAGTTTATGAAGTTTCTTCATCCTGATCTTGGCATTGGTAATTCAATCTGTTTCCTTCAATCTAGCCTTTAACTCTTTCTTGAGCTGTGTTTTATCAACTTTGTTAGTTGGTTGTAGATCCAACCTCTGATACCCTTATATTCGGAATTTGTAATGATTTTATAAAATTTTGCAGAACTACCAGAAAGATTTTATGGTATTGATTGTCCCATTCCTGCATGTACCTATCTGAGTATCCTACAAATAAATTTAAAAGTCTTTATGTATAATTACTTTTTTCCTGCCCTTTTCCCCTATTTATTAAAAAAGTATCATGGTATAAATAGAATTTAAATCTTATATATTAAAAATATCATTGTACCAATGAAATTTGGGTCTTATGTATTATGGTTCATTTCTAAGAAATACTTTCTGACGAGTTTATTCTAGCTCATATTATTGGCTGCTGGGAAAAAACTATATTAACTCGTAATTTGCCTCTTCTTTGGGTGTCATCGATTGATATTGAGATGATAGAAATTAGCCCTTGATCTTATGCAAAGAAATTTCATTTCATATATATAAAATTGTGGATTAAGTTTTGATTGTTGATACGTGAGCATCTTATACCCTTTTTCATAGCATTTTCTAGTTGTTTCTAGTTAGATTTTATTAAATTTTTCTATGTTTTAGTGCAAAATTCATCTTTGGATGATAGTTTGAGTTTTTATGTTATTTTTATGATTTTAGGTGAATTTTGGACGAATTTGGCAGAGTCTTGTGAAAAGACAAAGAAAGGATAGCAGATGTTGTCAACCCTGACCTCCTTGCATTCCAACGAGCTTAACTTGAGCTACCAAGGTCTAATTGACACGGTTTTAATAGCGTTAGAAAGCTAACTTCTAGAGCTTTCCAACGATATATGATATCATATGTTTCTTTTCTGGAATCACTGCCAAATCAGACGCTAAACCCCAAGCCTGGCGTTTAGCGCCTAAGAAGGAGCAACTCCTGGCGCTGAACGCCCAAAACTGGCGTTCAACGCCAGCCAGGGAGCAAAGACCAGCGAATACTCCTCCCCTATGGGCATTCAACACGCAGATTGGTACTGAATGCCAGGAATCAGCCAAAACATTCACCAAGTGGGCCTCAAAGTAGATTTTAGCACTCCTTAGCTTATCTTATCTTATTCTTGTAACTTTTAAATTTAAATCAATATCTTTTAGGTTTAGTCTTAGAGGTTTTTACTATAAATAAGGGACTTCCTTCCTCCAAAGGATCACATCTCCGGGAGTGGAGACATTACTTTAGATCTTCTTCTACTTTTAACTCTATTTCCTCTGTAAGTCATGAGCAACTAAACCTCCTGGTTAATGTTAGGAGCTCCGTTTATTTCTATGGATTAATACTATTACTTTTCTATTTTAATATATGTTTGATTCCATTATAAGATGTATTTTTGTTCTTCAATCTAAATAAAATTAGGTGAAATGGAAGTATGACCCTTTTTCTACATGAGTTCTTGCGAGTCCCTGACAGGATAGTATTGAACTACAGCTTGAGAATACGTCTCCTAGACGGCTAATCCATAACTCGTTGGGGACATGGGAACATCTGTTCAGCCCGGATCTGGGATGATTAGGGCCTTTGTGGTATAAACTAGAATGTTGAGCTTCAGCCTCGTTCAAATCGAATGACCACTGACCCTGGCTTTTGATGAGAATCAGAGGAGATTAAATTGCTAAGAAATTAGGGTTTAATCACTTATAATTTGCCATGGAATGAATCATTCATTATTAAAGTGGTTAGTATGAAATATTAATCCAGAAAGATAAACATCTCCGAGACCTTAACTGCTTCCATATATTATCTCTTCACCAAATCTTTAACTGCTTTTCTTTATTATCTTGATTTATACGCCTACAACAACAACAACTCTCTTTTCGCCTGACTAAGTCTAGCAAGATAACTATTGCTTGCTCAATCCAACAAACCTTATTGGATCGACCCTTACTCAACTGAGGTATTACTTGGACGACCCGGTACACTTGCCGGCAAAGTTGTGCGAGTTTAAATTTCACGCACCATGTTTTTGGCGCCGTTGCCGGAGATTCTTCATGATTGACAACTACCGGTTGTCTTGTTACATAGATCAAGTACTTTTATCAGTTTTTGACCATTTATTTCCTTTTGAGTTTATAATTTTGAGTTTTACCCAAGGTTGTGAAACTCGCGAGTCTAAGTAAACTCGTGGAGTTGACCTAAACTCGACTCGTAGACTTGTACGAGTTTACCTGTTATTAATTTTTTTAAATATATATATATATATATATATACTCAAATTTAGGCATTCAAAATTAATAAGTTCAACTCCAAAACATATAATAAATTAAAATAGTACCACAATTATAACAGGTACTTTAGAACACACATTCAAATCCTTCACAAGTATGCATCTAGTTTAACATTGAATCCACACACAATCAAAGCTTCAAATAACACAACCAGAAAAAAGAAAACAACAAAATAACAAGTAAATGGACTAATAAACTAAAAGTCGAACTGAAATCCTTTAATATCTTCATCTTCTAAGGCATCAATATCCTCGTCTTCACCATCTTGTCCCTGAACCAACATTTTCAAACATTTTATCCCTAAATCAACAATAATAAATCATCAAATTAGTAAGTTCGTCCCTAAATAAAAATTCTTCTCCTAAATCAAATAATCAACTATGAACATTGAACCATATCATATACGAACACAGACACGCAGTAAAACTGTAATTTACTAAATTTGTAACTGTAGTAGCTTTCAATGATCAGAATTTAGATATTCAAAAGAATGAATTAACAATGATCATAATTCAAATATTCATAATTTATACAATCCCAGAGGCCAGAACAACTAAAAAATTAAAATTAGAAATAAGTAACAACTAGAAAGTTCAGGAAGTCAGTAATAAACTCAAGTAACAACTATGAAATATTTTTAAAAAAACATACGTGACTGAAGGCTGTGAATTAGTGCGGTCATGTAGGAAGAGAAGCAGCAAGGTCATGCAGCCGTAGAGGCAGAGAAATGGTGAATGATGGCAGCATAGCAGAGCACATCAACAGAGGCAGCAGAGGCTCGACAAACGTATGCAACTCTGCGCAACGGTAGAAGCTCAACGACAGTGTGGTAGACATGGCAGAGGCTCGACGTGCATAAAAAAGAACAGAGAACAAGATAAGGAGAAGGCGAGAAGCAGAGCAGAGAGTGAGATGCGGGATTGTGCGCGAAGCTGAGCAGACAGAGGAGCAGAAGCGCCAATTGGCAGAGAACGGCGATGAACGGCAGACGAGTGAAGCCAGAACAATGAGTGAGGGGGAGAGAGAGAACATCGGAGAGTGAGGTAAGAGGGAGCCATTGAGTCAATTAGGGATTTAGGATAAGTGGGAAGCATTTTTTCGGGTTTTTTGGGCCAAAATGCCAAAACGACGTCGTTTTTTGCCAAAATGGGCACCTAACGCAAACTCACTAACTTGCTCTCAAACTCGCCGAGTTTGACCGAGTTTATGCGAGTCTACCCGAGTTTACTCAAAAACAAGTTTGTCTCCGAGTTAACTCTATTTCACTACCTATTTCTCTATTTTTTTGAAAATTTTCATTATTTATTTTTCTTTATTTTCAAATTTTAAGTTTAGTGTCTTTTTAGTGTTTTTCTTTCCTTTTTAAATTTTGAAAATTTTTTAAAACTTTTCTCTTGAATTTTTGAAATTCTTGTATTTTTTTCTTATCTTGATTTAAAATTTTTAAGTTTGGTGTTTCTTTTTATCTTGTTTGTCTTCTTGAAATTTGGATTTCTATCTGGTTTATCTTTTCCTTTTAATTTCAAATTTTTGTTATCATCTTTTTAGTTAATTTCAAAATTTAAGTTTGGTGTCCCTTTAGTGATTTTCTTTTTGGTTTAATTAATTTACTTTTTAATTCTTGAATTCTATCTTGTTTATCTTTCTTAATTTTTTGAAATCTTATCGTATTTATCTTTTCTTTGTTTTCGAAACTTTGTTCCAAGTTATCTTATCTTTATTTAATTTCAAATTTTAAAGTTTGGTGTTTTCTTTTCTCCCTTTTTGAATTTCAAAAAATTTTAAAACCCTTTCTTTTGAATTTTCAAACATTTTAGTTAATTCTTACATCTCTATCTTATCTTTGATTTAAATTAAAATTTTAAGTTTGGCATCCCGTTAGTGATCTTTGTGTTTAATTTAATTTTCTTTTTAATCATATCTTGTTTGTCTTTCTTGATTTTTCATCTTTATCTTATTTATTGTTTCCTTGATTTTCAAATTTAGTAATCTTATTTTATTTTCATTTAAATTCAAATTTTAAGTTTGGTGTTTCTTTAGTGTTTTCTCTTTCTTTTTGAATTTTGAAAATTTTTAAATCCCTTTCTTTCTAATTTCTTTTACAATCTTTCGAAATTTCTAGTTATTTTTTTATTTTCAAATTAGTATTCTAATTTTTTTATTTATTTTTGAATTTTTATTTTTTTTTTAAATTTTTCTTTCTAATTCTCAAAACTTTTAAGACTAATTCTTGCATTCTTGTTTCAAATTTTCTTGCTAATTGGCTACTTTATTTTAATTTTATTTCTTTTGGATATCTCACTAGGAGCTCTCTAGACCATGACATAGAGACTCCCACGTTTATTTGTCTCTTGTTTGTACAGGAACACTAAAATCACTATGGATTCAATTGGGAATGCACAACCCAGAAGAATCCTGGGATCCTACACAGCTCCCACTCCTGATTTCTATGGAAGTAGCATTAGTATACCTCCTATTAGAGTAGATAATTTTGAGCTCAACCCACAGTTGATCTTCCTAGTGCAACAAAATTGTCAGTTTCATAGACTCCCACAGGAAGACCCCAATAAATTCATCTTTGACTTCCTGCAGATCTATGATACTGTAAAGACCAATAGAGTAGAACCTGAAGTCTACAAGCTGATGCTTTTCCCATTTGCTATGAGGGATCAAGAAAAAGATTGGATTCGCACCGAGTTCAAGGGGAGCTTGAACACTTGGGATAAGGTTGCTAACAAGTTCCTGAATAGGTTCTTTCCCTCGCGGAGATTGACTAAGCTAAGGATAGACGTTTAGACCTTCAGGCAGGAAGAGAGCGCGTCCCTCTATGATGCTTGGGAGAGGTACAAGCAGCTGCTCAGGAGATGTCCCCCCGATATATTCTCATATTGGGTCAAGATAGACATTTTTTATGAAGGTCTCTCTGAGATAGCCAAGAGGTCATTGGATCACTCTGCAGGTGGTTCTCTGCACATAAAAAAGACACCCGAAGAGACAGATGATCTCATTGAGATGGTTGCCAATAACCAGTATTTATACTCATCTGAGAGGACTACAGTTAGGAAGGAAGCTCAAGAACTGGAGAATGTAGATATGATCCTTGATCAGAACGCACTTATGTTGCAACAAATAAGTCTTCTCACTCAACAATTGAGCAGCATGCAGAGTCAAGTTACTGAGGTTCATAGTGCTCCTCCAGATACTGATGAGGCACAGAAGTTGGTGAATTAAAATTATTAAAATAGTTACGTTGCAAGTATAGTTCTTTACTCACTGAAAATCTGCCTATCAATTTAGAAATATATCACAGAGAGTTTAAATTAAAAATTACTGGGAGTTTAAGTCCCAGGTCGTCTCCCAACGAGTTGCAGAAAAGTGTGCTATTTTATTAATCAGATGTTCCAAGAAGTTGAGTTAAGTAGGTGGGAAATTAAATTGAGGAAATTCAAATAATAAGAAATAAAAGCCTTGACTGGGAGTTGATTAGTTGGAATCTCGATTGTTGATGGGATGATTTTAAGATTAATTTGTAATTAATGGTTGTTCTGTTTAGTTATCCTTTACTAGGTAAAGGAAAGTCAAACAAGTTGGAATGCTAGATCTGTTCACGAGTTACAACCCACTTAGTTCAAAGGGATTGGTGTTAGTGATTAGATAACAATCCAATAGTTAACCCAATTACAATTTTTCTTTCAATCCTTCCAACTCAAGAGTTCCTTTCAATCAACTCCCCATCAAGTGAGGGAACTACTCACTCATTGTAAATAATAAACCCATAACACATGAAAGGGAATTAAAAGAAGACATGATTATTGGAATGGAAAATAAATTAAAATGGAAGAAATAATCCTTGTACTAAATAATCATGAAAGTATTCAAATGACAAAAATGAACAAAGCAAAGAACATGGAAGAATAAAACCAAGTTAAGAGAACGAACTAGAATGACGAAGTCTTGATGAGGAAATAACTCTTCTCAATGTTCCAATGCTAAGACTAATTGAAAATTAAAATTCCTAAAACCTAGAGAGAGAAACCTAAGGGAGTAAAACTAGATCTAAAACTTGAAACTGTGTAGAATGAATGTTTTCTTTTGTTTCTGCATATTCTCTGGCTCTAGTCTGCTGTTCCGAGCCGAAAACTGGGTCGAAATAAGGTCCAAAATCGCCCCCAGCGAATTCTGCAGATTATGCAGATCGCACATGTCACGCGATCGCGTTAGTCATGCGGACGCGTCATTCGCGCTTTTCCTTGCCACGCATTCGCGTCGTCCACGCTACCGCGTCGCTTGAGCTTTTCCAATCCGTGCGGCCACGTGAGCCATGCGGCCGCGTCACTGCGATTTGCTCTCCTTCGCGCGGTCGCGTGAGCCAGGCGACCGCGTCACTTCTCGTTGGTTATCTCCTCAAATTCTTGTGTTCCTTCCATTTTTGCTAGCTTCCTTTCCAATCTCCAACTCATTCATGCCCTATAAAGTCTGAAACATTCAACACACAGATCACGGCATCGAATGGAATAAAGGAGAATTAAAATTACATAATTAAAGTCTCTAGGAAGCAGTTTTCAAACATGTTATAAATTCAGGAAGGAATTATAATTTCATGCTAATTTAATGAATAAGTGGGTAAGGATCATGATAAAACCACACAGTTAAGCACAATATAAACCTTAAAATAGTGGTTTATCAACCTCCCCACACTTAAACATTAGCATGTCCTCATGCTTAATCGAAGGAGATAAGGAAATAAGTATGAACATGTAGAAATTCATGAAATGCAATGCAAGCCTATATATATATAAATAAATGCAACTATATGATTCTTGCCCACTTGATCAAAAGTAAATAAGCTCTTCAAAACAATTACAAATCAAATTCCACTAATCCTATCATTATACAATAAAACAGATAAAAGTGCAAGAAGATAGCTCATGAAAGCAGGGAACATGAAAATTCAAGCATTGAACCCTCACTGATAATGTATGTACGCTCTAATCTCTAGTATATAGGGTAATCACTCTATCCTTCTCTAATCAAGCTTTCTAACTTTTGATCTTCTCCTAACCAATCAACAACAGTTAATATACCAATGCAAACATCATGAGGTCTTTTCAAGGTTGTAATGGGGCTAAGGTACAGGCAGGGGTATACATTTGGTCAAGTGAGCTAATAAATTGAATCTTTAATTAACCCAAGCTTCAACCCAACCTATATATTTTTAACGTAATCTTAAAGTTCATACCTAGCTACCCAGAATTCCCTTTTTCTATCCATACTCATGTATCAACTTTATATTTGGTTCTATCATATGTGCATTGATTTTTGAATTCTGAATTTGACATTGGGGTAATTTTTGTCCCCTTATTTATTTATATAATTTTTTTTATATTATTTTTTTATTTTTTATTTATTTTTTTAATTGACATTAAAATAAATATAGCTTATCAATGCACATAGATTTTTAATTCTTATAGTTTCACATGAGTAGGTATCCAAATTCCCATTAAATTCTCATGATACATTCCCTTAACAACTTTTGCTTCCACAATTTCCCATACTTAACTAGCACACACAATTCTATCTTAAGCTAACCGAAGATTCAATTTGGGATATATAATTGTTTTTCAGCTTAAGGTTAGTAATGTGGTAAAATATAGAACAAATGGGATTTAAAGACTCAAAGTGGTTAACAAAGGTAATTGAAAAGGGTAGGCTTAATTTGGATAAGTGAGTTTAAACAAATAATGGCCTCAATCATGTGCAAGCATGCAAATATAATAAATATTGGACATATAAGATAAAACAAAATATAGATTACAATCATAGAGAAGTAAACACACAAGAAAGAAATAATTATGGTTAAATAATGTAACCATACATAAAGGCTCAAATCTTTCACAGGTTGTGTGTTCTTTAGCTCAAATGTCATGTTCCAAATACAACTCAAGCAAATTTATCATAAAAATTTTGAAAAATTAGTGAAATTTTGTTCCAACGATAGAGTCTTAAAAGAAACTTATTGTCTTTTCAATCAAGTAGAACATGCATGCAACTATCCTAACCTATGCAATTTATTCTATTCTATAAAAGAAAGAAAATCTAACTAAAATATCCTAATTATTGGTGCTAGAGAAGAGAAATTACCTCCAAAAGTCAGGTACTGACCGACCTCCCCACACTTAAGGCTTTGCACCGTCCTCGGTGCCGTCTGCCAGGAACAGGGGTGGGCTGGTAGCAGTATCTCCACAATCGGAACCGTCATGGCTCCCTGTGCTGGTAAAAGAAGTGGAGTCCAGGGTATCCGAGTCCCTGAAGTATCACTTGAGTAGCTCCTTGAGGTGTTTGAATCGGCGCTCGTTACGACGCTCTCTCATCTTTGCTTTCTGTTCTTGCCGATCCAACCTTTCGATTATCTGCTGGAGCAATTCATCAGTTGTAGGTGCTTGTGGGGTTAAAGAAGGATTATCTTCAACTGGAGTAGTAGGAAGGCTTGTAGTGGCTGCTGGGAGTCTGAGGTATTTCCCGTTAGGGACATACTGATCATCCTGCGGAAGCACGGCTTTGGTGTCCCCAGCTCTGTAGGTGACTCCGGCTGCTGAGACAAGATCTGAGACCAAGGCGGGGAAAGGTAAGTTGTCCGCAATTTGTACGTGTCCCATAGCATTTCGGATATGTCTTGAGAGATTCAGAGGTTGATCTGTAAGGATGCACCAAAGTAGAAAAGCCATGTCCGCAGTGAAGGAGGACTCATGAGTGCTCGGAAAGACGTAATGGGACATGATCTGTGCCCATACGCGAGCCTCTAAGGTAAGTGCTGAAGCCAAGATTCTCTTAGGGTGGGTACGGTGGTATCCGTAGATCCAACGGCTGTCAGGTAATGCAATAACTCCGAGAATGGAGTCCCAGTAAAATTGGTACCTCTGGCGCTTAAGTGCGGCTTCTTGGAAGGCGTCCATTCCTTCTGGAATAGGGGGAAGGCTCAGAGCTTGCTGAATGGCCTCTTTTGTGATGGGGACTTGCTTCTGCCGGACATAAACAGACTGCAGGGTTGGCATGTAGAAGTTAGAGTAGAAGTCAACTACCCAAGAAAGATTGACCTGCCTTGGCTGTCTCCGGAGGAAACCCCATTGTCTTCGTTCAATTTGCGACTCAACAAAGGAAGCAATATTGGACGGGAGGATAAGAAGGTATTCATTGTTATAGTTTCTTTCTGCCAGGATAGGGAACATCTGCTCACAGTAGCGATTGGGAAATCGCGCAGTGTCCTTTGCTGGAAAGGCTTTCTCCTTCTCATCAACCTTTATTATCCTCTTAACTCTTTTTGTTGATGGCTTGACTGCGGTTGAAGAAGGCTCTGCCACTAATGCTCTTTTAGTTCCTCTTCTTGTTGGTGGTTTGGAAGTAGCTTTCTCTTTTCCTTTCTTGGTGGCCATCCTGAAAGAAGGGAAGAGAGAGTAAATTAAATTCAAAGAGATATACAGCAAGGAAGGAAATGGAAAAGAGGGGGATGGATGCACATGAAGATATACTGACATTAACACATGCTCGCGAGTACACGTGAAAAGCCAATAACGGAAAATAGCTAGTGCATATAAAGAAAAGTGACTGCAAGGTGTTTATTGGCATGCCGGCAAAGGGCATGAGTAGCATAGACCAAGCAATACTTTGTAACAAACCATCACGTTTGTATTGACAATTAAATTCAATTAATACAATAGTAAAGGAAAGTTGTGAAAAGTAAACATTGAATAGTATAACAACATAGAGAAGTGCATAATGCCATTTGAGCTTTTTCACAAACACATAGCATGCATGGTGAAAAAGGTATAGAAAATATGAAGGTGAACATGCAAGCAATCCCTTAAATAGAATAAAATTAATTGTCAAACAATTTGCAACAATCCACAAGCATATAATGAGGGATAATGACTCAAAATACATAATTAAAAATTTTCTAACACCATGTAAAAAGGAAAAAAAAAAAGAAAGAAAATATGAATCATGAAAAGAAAAAGAAAAGAAAAGAAAATACATATAAAATAATAAGAATGATAGAAAAAGAAAGAAGGAAGAAGGAAATAGAACCTTGGTAATGGAGGTGAGAAAGAGAGTGATAGGTGAGATAGAAGGAAGAAGGGAGAAGGAAGAAATAAAGAAGAAAAAGAAAAATTAGGATTTGAAGGAGGGAAAGATAAGATATGTGGCAATTTTTTTTGTTGAGTTGTGCGGCGCATACGACGCGGTCGCGTGGGGCACGCCTTCGCGTGGATGTGCTTCAAGTATGGTGATGCGATCGCGTCGGTCACGCGGTCGCGTGACGCATGTCATGCTTCTGGCGCGAGTGCAGCCTCGCACCAGCACAACTCTCTATTCAATTAAATTTATTTACCAAAATTGGGACGGCGCGATCGCGTGGGTCACGCGATCGCGTGAGTGTGCACCAGAAAATGGATGACGCGGCCGCGTCGGTGATGCGGTCGCGTGATAAGGATTGTGCTTCCAGCACCAATCCAGCATCACTCTCGCACAATATTTCATTGTGCACCCTTTTACGTCGAAAACTCAGGGCACGTGGCCGCGTGGGGCACGCGGTCGCGTGGGTGGATTTGTGCCATTGGCACGCCTCCAGCCACACTCCAGCGTGACTTTCTGTTCATTTTTATTTTTCTTTACTCCCCCTGTGACGTGGACGCGTCGCTGATGCGATCACGTCGCGTAGCAAAAAAATTTTTTTTTTTTAAATAAAAACATGTAAATGCAGATGCACGAAAGTACTAAGATTGAGAAGAGTTATTAAATAGGAAAAACTAAAAATAAAGAAAAGAACGATCATACCATGGTGGGTTGTCTCCCACCTAGCACTTTGCTTTAACGTCCGTAAGTTGGACACTCCACTAGCTCAATCTTCTGCTATGTGGGGATCTTCCAAGAGGAAGATCTCAAGCTCCTTGTTTCTCTACATCTTCTCACCATGGTATAGCTTCAGGCGTTGTCCATTAACCTTAATAAGTTCAGAGCTTGAAGGATGGCTCAGGTGATAAACTCCGTACGGTTCGACCTTCTCTACTTTGTATAGACCTTCCCATCTTGATCTCAACTTGCCTGGCATAAGCCTTAGTCGTGATTTGTAAAGGAGGACTAAATCCCCAGGTTGGAACTCTTTCTTCTTGATGTTTTGATCATGTACAGCCTTCATCTTTTCCTTGTATATTCTGGAGTTTTCATAAGCTTCTAGGCAAAGGCTCTCCAGTTCCTGTAGTTGCAACTTCCTTTCAGCTCCGGCTTTCTCAATTCCCATGTTGCACTCCTTAACTGCCCAAAAAGCTCTGTGTTCTACTTCAACTGGGAGATGACAAGCTTTTCCATAAACCAAGCGGAAAGGACTCATCCTAATGGGTGTCTTGTATGCTGTCCTATATGCCCAGAGTGCATCTTGTAGCCTGGTGCTCCAGTCTTTTCTATGAGGCTTTACTATCTTTTGCAAGATACGCTTAATTTCTCTGTTTGACACCTCGGCTTGCCCATTAGTTTGGGAATGGTAAGCTGTTGCAACTTTATGAATTATCCCATGTTTCTTCATTAATCCTGTTAGTCTCCTGTTACAAAAATGGGTGCCTTGATCGCTCACGATTGCTCGTGGTGACCCGAAGCGACATATAATATGGTTTCTCACAAAGGAAACAACAGTGTTAGCATCATCAGTGCGGGTAGGAATTGCTTCCACCCATTTGGAAACATAATCCACAGCTAACAATATATAAAAATATCCATTAGATTTTGGAAATGGACCCATGAAGTCAATGCCCCAAACATCAAAAATTTCACAGAAAAGCATAATTTGTTGAGGCATCTCATCCCTCCTGGATATATTACCAAATTTCTGGCATGGGAGACAAGATTTACAAAACTCAGCAGCGTCTCAAAAAAGAGTAGGCCACCAGAATCCACAGTCTAAGATCTTTCTAGCTGTTCTTTGAGGACCAAAATGTCCTCCACTCTCAGATGAGTGACAGGCCTTTAAAATGGATTGGAATTCTGATTGAGGCACACAACATCTAATTACCTTATCAGCGCCACATCTCCATAATATGGGTCATCCCATATATAATATTTAGACTCGCTTTTCAGCTTGTCTATTTGATACTTAGAAAAATTTGGAGGAAATGTGCGGCTAACTAAATAATTAGCAACAGGTGCATACCAAGGGACTACCTCAGATACTGCTTGCAGGTTATCAAAAGGAAAATTATCATCTATTGGAGTAGAATCATCCTTAATATGCTCAAGGCGACTCAAGTGGTCTGCCACTAAATTCTGATTACCACTCCTATCCTTTATTTCTAAATCAAATTCTTGTAATAGCAGTATCCAACGTATGAGTCTTGGTTTGGATTCCTTTTCAGCTAATAGATACTTTAAAGCTGCATGGTCCGAATACACTACTACTCTAGTACCAAGTAAAGAAGCTCTTTCTCAGTAGTAGTATAGTTGGAATGGGCAGTGTCTAAAGTCTTAGATGCATAAGCAATAACGAAAGGATCCTTACCTTCACGCTGAGCCAGCGCTGCTCCTACTGCATGGTTGGAAGCATCGCACATGATTTCAAACGGCTGGCTCCAGTCTGGTCCTCTCACAATTGTAGCTTGAGTCAGAGCAGTCTTCAGCTTATCAAACACTTGTTTGCAATCCTCACTAAACTCGAACTCAATATCCTTCTGCAGTAATTTGGATAAGGGAAGTGCGACCTTACTAAAGTCCTTAATAAATCTCCTGTAAAAACCTGCATGGCCAAGGAACGAACGGACTTCCCTCACAGAAGAGGGGTAAGGTAAACTAGAAATAACATTCACCTTTGCTGGGTCTACAGAAATGCCATTATTAGATACCACATGTCCTAATACAATCCCTTGTTTTACCATAAAGTGACATTTTTCGAAATTTAATACAAGGTTTGTATTAACACATCTATCTAATACTCTAGATAATCCATCTAAGCAGAGGCTAAAAGAATCACCATAAACGCTAAAATCGTCCATAAAAACTTCCATACAGTCCTCAAAAAGGTCAGAGAAAAGACTCATCATACACCTTTGGAAGGTAGCTGGTGCATTGCACAAGCCAAAGGGCATTCTCTTGTAAGCATAAGTCCTAAAAGGACATGTAAAAGTAGTCTTTTCCTGATCCTCAGGAGCTATATGAATCTGGAAATAACCTGTGTAACCATCTAAAAAGCAATAATGTGATTTACCTGACAGGCGATCCAGCATTTGATCAATGAATGGAAGTGGGTAGTGATCCTTACGGGTAGCTTGGTTGAGACGCCTGTAATCAATGCAGACTCTCCAAGCATTTTGAACTCTAGTTACTATGAGCTCTCCATGCTCATTCTTCACTGTAGTGACTCCAGACTTCTTGGGCACCACTTGTACTGGGCTTACCCATTCACTGTCTGAAATGGGATATATGATACCAGCTTCCAATAGTCTGGTCACTTCCTTTTTGACAACTTCCAAGATAGTGGGATTCAATCTTCTTTGGGGTTGACGGACAGGTCTTGCTCCCTCTTCTAAAAATATTCTGTGCTCACATACTTGAGGGTTGATGCCTACTATGTCTGCCAAGCTCCACCCAATTGCCTTCCTATGCTTCCTCAGCACATCAAGTAACTGCTCTTCTTATTGAGAAGTAAGTTCCCTTGCAATGATAACTGGAAACCTCTGCTCATCCTCAAGATAAGCATATTTGAGATGTGGAGGGAGGGGTTTCAATTCTAACTTTTGATCATGGGTAGGCTCTGGATTATCTGGAGCTTGTGAAAATGAGGAAGTGCCCTCATTGTCAGTTAAAAGGGTCTTCACACTTGGACCTTGTCCAGTGTGCCTCTCTTCTAACTCTTCCTTGTGAACTTCAGCTACACTTTCATCTATGACATCACACTGAAAGATAGAACGATCTTCTGGGGGGTTGTCAATGACTCCATTCAGATTGAAGATTACTATGCGGCCATCTATTTCAAAGGAGTATGTTCCTGAAAAAGAATCCAATTTGAATTTTGATGTCTTCAGGAATGGTCTTCTAAGTAGGATTGATGATGGCTTATCTGAGTCATTATGGGGCATTTCCAAGATATAAAAATCAGTGGGAAATGTAAGCCCTTTAATGTTCACCAAAACATCTTCAGCAACTCCAGCCACTGTAATAATGCTTTTATCTGCTAATACAAAACGAGCTGCCGACCTTTTTAAGGGAAGGAGCCTCAAAATATCATATATAGACAAAGGCATTATACTGACATATGCTCCTAAATCACACATGCAATCATAAATTACTACACCACAAATAGTACAGCAAACTATACAAGGACCTAGATCACTACATTTTTCAGGTAATCCTCCCATTAAAGCAGATATAGAACTACCTAAAGGAATAGTTTCTAATTCATTAATTTTGTCTTTATGGATACATAAGTCTTTTAGAAACTTTGCATATTTAGGTATCTGCTGAATAACATCAAAAAGAGGAACAGTTACCTCAACCTTTTTGAATATTTCTACCATTTTGGGATCGGGTTCCAGCTGCTTCCTGGGCTTCCTTGCAAGTTGTGGAAATGGAATAGGAGTAGTGTTTTCTGTGGTGTCTGCGCCCTTTGGTGCTTCCTCTTGTGGTTGAGTTATTTCTTCTTCAGCTATGTCCTGTATGTCCTCTTCCTCTTCAACATCTTCTATTTCTACTACCTCTTCAGTTGAGGTGTGTTCTGGTGGGCTTGTTCCTCCTGATTCCTCTCCTGCAGTGTGGTTCCAGACCTTAGGGTGATGTCATTAATGCCTCCCTTTGGATTAGGTAATGGTTGAGAGGTGATTCCAGTGGAGCCTGAAGGTTGGTTACTGGAATTTTGCGTTGATCCAATCTATGACATAAGAGCTTGCAAAGTAGAGGTGAGACCATTCAGACTGGCATTAATACTATTCATGATGTTACTTTCCATGGTCTGTTGTCTTCGCTCAAAAGATTGTAGTAGCTCTTCATTAGGAGATAAAGAAGAATGAGTAAATTGAGAGGTCTGCTTTTGATTGTTCTGTGGTCCTTGGTTTTGCCTCAGGTGAGGTGCTCTGTAAGGTTGATTCTGCTGCCTGTTGTTGTTATTATTCCACCTCTGATTTCCTTGATTATCTCGGCCTCCTCTGTTATTATTGTCCCTCCAATTCTGGTTAGAATTGTCCTGGCATCCATGGTTATTATTTCCACTTTGATTGTACCCTTGGTTGGGGCGGTCATAGAAGTTATGAGTGGATGCCACCATGTTGTCTTCTTGTTGGAGCTGCGGGCATTCATCAGTGTAGTGGCTATAATCAGCACATATTCCGCAAATTCTTTGCGGGACTAGTTGTTGGTTTTGCTGTGGTGGAGGAGGTTGAGCTTGCTGAGCTTGTTGTTGATTCAATTGCATCTGCCTCAGCAAGTTGGTCATCTCACATATACTCTGAGCTAGAGCCGCAGTTTCTCTGCTAGAGGATACTTCTGCAACGGCTTTTGAACGACCTTGCTTTTGTCTGTGGTTCCTAGTAGATTCAGCTAGATCACTGATCAATTGCCAAGCCTCATCAGTGGTCTTGTACTTCTTCATAGACCCATTGCTAGCACTTTCCAATGTGGTCTTATCTTGGGGCCTCATGCCTTGTGTGATATAGCTAAGTAACACTATCTTGTCAATCATGTGGTGGGGGCATGCTTCCAGAAGATTATTGAAGTGCTCTCAGTATTCAAAGAGAGTCTCATTGTCATCCTAAACAATTGTGGAAATATCCTTCCTCAGTTTATCAGTAACTTCAGATGGAAAGAATTTCTCCAAAAACTCCTTTCTGAGTGTATCCCAGTTGGATACATTTGCTAGAGGTTGAGTGTAGTACCACTCTCTTGCTTTTCCCTCAAGAGAAAACGGGAAAGCTTTCAGCAAAATTGAAGTTTCATCAGTACCATCACGCCTGATAGTAGAACAGGCTGCCTGGAAATCTCTCAAGTGCTTGATAGGCTCTTGAGCAGATAGGCCATGAAACTTGGGTATCAAATTTAGCAGTGCGGTCTTTATTTCAAAATCTGTAGCTACCGCTGGATGATGCGCTTGAAACGGTTGCATTGTAAAATCAGGGGCTCCTTCCTCCTGGATGGTAACTCTCCTAGCTGCCATGTCTTCTGCACGTAAAACAACCGAATCACTAGAACGGGGGCTGGTTTCTTCCTCAAGTTCACTTTCAGATCCGCCCTCAGAGCAGACTAACCGACGTTGTTCTCGCCTTATTCGTGAAATAGTCCTTTCAATTTCAGGATCGAATATTAGCAAGCGCGGATCAGGAAGTGAACGCGTCATTCGACGAAAGAAACATGCAGCTCATAGTAGCAAAATAAAATAAAATGCAATTAAATAAATTCTAATTAATAACTTTAGCACTCTATTTCAACTCCCCGGCAACGGTGCCAAAAATTGATGAGGCACAGAAGTTGGTGAATTAAAATTATTAAAATAGTTATGTTGCAAGTATAGTTCTTAACTCACCGAAAATCTGCCTATCAATTTAGAAATATGTCACAGAGAGTTTAAATTAAAAATTACTGGGAGTTTCAGTCCCAGGTCGTCTCCCAACGAGTTGCAAAAAAGTGTGCTATTTTATTAATCAGATGTTCCAAGAAGTTGAGTTAAGTAGGTGGGAAATTAAATTGAGGAAATTCAAATAATATAAAATAAAAGCCTTGACTGGGAGTTGATTAGTTGGAATCTCGATTGTTGATGGGATGATTTCAAGATTAATTTGTAATTAATAGTTGTTCTGTTTAGTTATCCTTTACTAGGTAAAGGAAAGTCAAACAAGTTGGAATGCTAGATCTGTTCACGAGTTGCAACCCACTTAGTTCAAAGGGGTTGGTGTTAGTGATTAGATAACAATCCAACAGTTAACCCAATTACAATTTTTCTTTCAATCCTTCCAACTCAAGAGTTCCTTTCAATCAACTCCCCATCAAGTGAGGGAACTACTCACTCATTGTAAATAATAAACCCATAACACATGAAAGGGAATTAAAAGAAGACATGATTATTGGAATGGAAAATAAATTAAAATGGAAGAAATAATCCTTGTACTAAATAATCATGAAAGTATTCAACTGACAAAATTGAACAAAGCAAAGAACATGGAAGAATAAAACCAAGTTAAGAGAACGAACTAGAATGACGAAGTCTTGATGAGGAAATAACTCTTCTCAATGTTCCAATGCTAAGACTAATTGAAAATTAAAATTTCTAAAACCTAGAGAGAGAAACCTAAGGGAGTAAAACTAGATCTAAAACTTGAAACTGTGTAGAATGAATGTTGTCTTTTGTTTCTGCATATTCTCTGGCTCTAGTCTGCTGTTCCGGGCCAAAAACTGGGTCGATATAAGGTCCAAAATCGCCCCCAGCGAATTCTGCAGATTATGCAGATCGCACATGTCACGCGATCGCGTCATTCATGCGGACGCGTCATTCGTGCTTTTTCTTGCCACGCATTCGCGTCGTCCACACTACCGCGTCGCTTGAGCTATTCCAATCCGCGCGGCCGCGTGAGCCATGCAGCCGCGTCACTGCAATTTGCTCTCCTTCGCGCGGTCACGTGAGCCATGCGACCGCGTCACTTCTCGCTGGTTATCTCCTCAAATTCTTGTGTTCCTTCCATTTTTGCTAGCTTCCTTTCCAATATCCAACTCATTCATGCCCTATAAAGTCTGAAACATTCAACACACAGATCACGGCATCGAATGGAATAAAGGAGAATTAAAATTACATAATTAAAGTCTCTAGGAAGCAGTTTTCAAACATGTTATAAATTCAGGAAGGAATTATAATTTCATGCTAATTTAATGAATAAGTGGGTAAGAATCATGATAAAACCACACAATTAATCACAATATAAACCATAAAATAGTGGTTTATCAGATACTCCTTGGGATATGAGTGGTAACTTTCCTTAAGGTGAAACTCACAACTATGGCCAGTGGACACCTGAGAAAGTTAATTACATGGGAACTTCCTCTAGAAACCCCTACAATGCCCCTTATTCTCAAACTTTTAATCAAGGGTGGAGTCATCACCCAAGTAAAGAGGAAGTAAAACGCCTAAGAGGGGGTAGAGAGGAAGTAAAATGCCCAGGAGGGGGCAGAATGGAAGAAGAACGCCCAGGAGGGAGCAAAATGGACGTGGAACGCCCAGAGATGGGGGCAATAGACATCAATAGAAATTCAAAAGACATTCCCTTTAGGCACCCTGACAACCCCTTTCTAGTCACTCTGGATACTCATCCTGCATTACCTAAGGCCCCATAGTACAAAGCCAAATGACCATACTCTCAGAGACTTCAGAGACCCCTCACTCTTCCTAGTGACACAATGCCTACCCCAAGAGAAGAATGCAAGTCCATAACTGCTGAATGATCGGAGCTACCATACACACCAGAAGAGGCTAAGAACATTAAAGTACACCCTCAGAAGTCACAAGAGGAGATCAAGGGTGAGAAATTCATTCAGTTCTTGTATAATATCCCTCTTGATGAGTTGATGGAGGAGGTGCCTCCCTACATGGACTTTGTAAAAAGCCTGCTGCTCTCTGGGAAGGAGACCTTGAAAGGAGATGGGACTGTGGTCTTTACCAAGGGGGCCGAGTCTAAGGAGATATATGTTGCTGAGGAATTAAAGGAAGAAAAGGCTCCAGAAGAGATTGAAAGGACATTGCTACACGTCCCATTGGTAGCACAGGAGCCTGAATTACCACACCTTCAGAAGCCCTAAAAGGAGACCAAGGATGAACACCACTCATAATCCTTGGACGTCTCTAAGTAGTTGCAAATAAATATTCATTTTTCTAAGGTTTTAGAGCAAAGACCTCTCTCTGCTGCACTCATGAAGAACTTAATTACCCCCTGAAAAAGAAGAAGAGTTAGAAGTGCATGAGCAAGAAAAAAAAGGCACTTGTACCAAGTAAAACCCCAATGACAAAAGAGGAAAACAACTATGGGAATTTGCATTCCAATGAAGCAGAGAAGGCATAGAGGGTGAATTCATTGAACCACCAATTCAAGAGGTTCTTGATGAAGGGTACACTCCACCTATCACACAACATCCAAATCCTGAATCCAGAGTGGTAGAGATAATCAAGGAATGTACTGAAAATGGGATTGTGACCAAGGAACAAAAGATGATATCCATGAAAAAGAGAAGGTCAGCAAGTAACAATACAACCCCTACCCTAACAAGCAAGGAGAATCAAGCTAACAATAATAAAAGAAAGCTTGTTAGGAGGAATTCAAATCTGAGGGCACTAATATTCTCCTCTTTTCCCTTGGAGTCATTTCTTTTAACTAATTGGAAGAAGAGGAAGATAATTCAACAATCAGGTCTCAAGCTATTGATATTAAAGAAGCACTTATTGGGAGGCAACCCAACCATAAGTATCTTTTAGTTTATTTCAGTTTTATCTCAATTTTATTTTTTTCTATTCTTTTCTGTTAATTTTCAAAGTTTTCCTAGGTTTTCTAATGTTTGTGACCATGTACAGTGTTTAGAACAGGGACAGAAGAACTCAGAATGGAAGAACAGAGCGCTTTGGAGCAAGAAGGCTCTAGTGCTAAACACCAGGTTGGGTGTTTAGCACCAGCAAGGAGGCAAGCAGTCTTGTGTGTAACGCCAACAAGGGACCAAGTTTTCTTTGCTTGGGGACAAGTAAAATTTTTAAGTTTGGTGTTGTAGAGCGAGCTCTGGGTTTATATTAAGCATCAATGGCACCAAAGGAAGGTGAATCATCTTAATGGATGATCAATAGCCACTATAACTGAGGTGGTTAAGTTTTATTATCCCTTCCTTTATCTTATTTCCTGTTTCTATTCTAGCTTTGGCATGATCACTATTAGGATTTCCTTTGCTTTCGAGTCTAGTAGTTCAATTTCAAATTTTTTGGTTAAAAGATGTCTCATGTATCACTCACTGGGCTTAAAAAGAAAAATATATTGAAAAAGAAGTAGTAAAATGTATAAGGTCTTGAGTTATATTAGGAGTTATTTTGATTACCTTGATGTGGTGGCCTTATCTCTATTTACTGAATGTATGAATTAATTGTGCATATTTGATATTGAAGTTGAGCATATGGGTTCTTGAGGAACAGGAATTTAGAGAAGTATTATTGATTCTCTGAAACACTAAAAAGATTGATTCTTGAAGCAAAAGAAATAGCAAAAAGAAAATTTAAAAAAAAAGAAAAAGAAAAATCAAAAGAAAAGGATCCAAGGCTTTGAACATCAATGGTTAGGAGATTCAAAATTGGCCTAAAAAGCTCAAAAGAGTTACTGTCCCTAACTATATGCTTGTGGTGTGAAAGTATCAAGTAAACCTTGAGACTAAGCATTTAAAGTCGTGACCCAATGCTATAAAGAGTATGCTTAAGGCTCTAAGCACCACTGTCTGGGAATTTAAGCAAAGTTAAATTCGAATCCAAAGGGTTTCCCCAGTTAAATGCTTGTGGTGTACTGGTGTTTATGTATCAAGTGGTAATACCTGAAAACAAAACACTTAGAGTCACGACTAGGCTCAAAGGTGCAAAGCACCAAAAGAAAACAAAAGTTATGTTCAAGAATCAAGATAAACTTAAAGAAGAGAGTCAATAATATCATCCAGATTTTAATTCTAAAGGATGCCAGTATTTTTGAGCTTTAAAGGAAAGTGAGATGCCAAAGCTATTCAGAAATAGAGAGATAACAGCCCCATTCAGTAATTAGACCTAAGCTTCATTAATAAGTCTAACATGATGTATTTTCCTCTTCCATTTGGTCCAATCTTATTTTTGGTTGCTTGAGGACAAGCAACAATTTAAGTTTGGTGTTGTGATGCGTGAGCATCTTATACCATTTCATAGCATTTTCTACTTGTTTTTAGTAGATTTTATTAAATTTTTCTATGTTTTATTGAAAAATTAATTTTTGGATGCTACTTTGAGTTCTTGTGTTATTTTTATGATTTTAGGTGAATTTCAGACGAATTTGGCAGAGTCTTGTGCAAAGACAAAGAAAGAATAGTAGATGCTGTCAACCCTGACCTCCTTGCATTCCAACGAGCATAACCTGAGCTACCAAGGTCCAATTGATGTGGTCTCAATAGTGTTAGAAGGCTAACGTCCAGAGCTTTCCAACTATGATAGTCTATCCTTCTTTTCTGGAATCATTGCCAAATCAGGCCCTAAATGCCAAGCCTAGTGTTTAGCGCCCAAGAAGGAGCAACTCCTGGTGCTAAACGTCCAAAACTGGCGTTTAACGCTAGCCAGGGAACAAGGACCAGCGAATACTCCTCCCCTATGGACGTTCAATGCCCAGATTGGTATTGAGTGCCAGGAATCAGCCAAAACATTCACCAAGTGGGCCCCAAAGTGGATTTTAGCACTCCTTAGCTTATCTTATCTTATTCTTGTAACTTTTAAATTTAAATCAATATCTTTTAGGTTTAGCCTTAGAGGTTTTTACTATAAATAAGGGACTTTCTTCCTCCTAAGGATCACATCCCTGGGAGGGGAGACATTACTTCAGATCTTCTTCTACTTTTAACTCTGTTTTCTCTATAAGTAATGAGCAACCAAACCTCTTGGTTAAGGTTAGGAGCACTGTTTATTTCTATGAAAATATTATTACTTTTCTATTTTAATATATGTTTGATTCCATTCTAAGATGTATTTTCATTCTTCAATCTAAATGAAACTGGTTGGAATGGAAGTATTATCCTTTTTCTACATGCGTTCTTGCGAGTCCCTGACAGCATAGTATTGAACTACAGCTTGAGAATACATCTCCAAGATGACTAATCCACAACTCGTTGGGGACACGGGAACATCTGTTCAGCCAGGATCTAGGGTGATTAGGGCCTTTGTGGTATAAACTAGAATGCTGAGCTTCACCATCGTTCAAATCGAATGACCACTGACCTTGGCATTTGATGAGAATCAGAGGAGATTAAATTGCCAAAAAATTAGGATTTAATCACTTATAGTTTGCCATAGAATGAATCATTCATTGTTAAAGTAGTTAGTATGAAGTATTAATCCAGAAACATAAACATTTCCGAGGCCTTAACTGCATTCATATATTATCTCTTCACCAAATCTTTATATGCTTTTCTTTATTATCTTGATTTATGTGCCTACAACAACAACACCTCTCTTTTTGCCTGACTAAGTCCAACAAGGTAACTATTGCTTGCTCAATCCAACAATCCTCGTGGGATTGACCCTCACTCACCTGAGGTATTATTTGGACGACCTGGTGCACTTGTCGGTGAAATTGTGCGAGTTCAAATTTCATGCACCAATTGTGGCTTTCTTTCTCCTTCTGTGCCCTCTTTATTCTATACCCCTCTATTTGTTTTAGGTTAGGATTCAGAGAAAGGGATAGAGGTTGAGAAATTTGTGGGAGTAATTGAAATACGGATCAAATAAAAAAGCTGAATTTATAGTCATTGAGCTGTTGTTTTTGCTCTCATGATGGCAGTTGTGAGTGATGTAATAACTTCCATAGATTAGTAGGCATTAGATTGATTTAAGTTTTCTAATAATTGGATTGTAGGTTATATTAAAGAATTTTGGGTTTGTTGAATTGATTAACTAAAAAGATTATACTTTTTTTCTCTGGATGAAGCAAAAAAGATAAGTGATTGTAGTTTCTGAGATAACAATTTCACAAAACTGTTGCTCCACATTAGGTATAATAACCTAGCAAATTGCAAGGATAATAAGCTCCATAATAAAAAAGGCAATATGATTTAGGGAAATAGTCTAATAAAGGATATGGTATGTATTATGTAAGCACTTTTTTATTCGTTCGATCATAAGCTTTGAGCTATTTCTTTTTCTAATTTATATATTTTTTGTATAGTAAACTGAATTGCACATTTATACTGATAGTTATCTACGTTTTGAAGGTAAAATACAGAAGTTAAATTATAAATTTCAATGGCCACCAAGATTGTTTTGAAGACTTTAGAGTTCTTTTCACCATAAATAATTTTTAAAATAAAAAACAAAGAGGCTACGTTTATCCATTTAGAGTTATTTTATCCCTTTGGTCTTTTTGGTATTGTGGCTTAAACCTACTATTTTGTAATAGATAGTCTGAAAAATATTTTTTTATTGATGTAAATACATTTTTGTTACTTTTTTTAGTCTAAAAATTAATTAAATAGACTGGATCCTATTAGTATTTCCTAATCACTATGAAATAGCTATCACTATCATTTTTTATTTTCACTGTTCATTGGTCACTCTAAAGAGGTCTTATGTAAGTTTTTCATATTGTGTCCATTGCTGTATGTCCTGAATATTCAACTTCAAATTCTAATTTCGTTGCTGTGAGTCATAGTTTTTTGACGTCTTTCTATCTCATTGTGGTGTTTTCTTATAAAATTTATTTTAGTATTTGGCCTTTTTTTTTTCTTTCACCCTTTTCATCCCATTTCAATATAAGAACTGCCATGGATATGATAAATAAAATTAATACTGAAATTACCTAGGATGCTATTTAGATTTTTTTTGACTCGCCCCTTTTTCCATTCACTACTACATACTTGATTTTTACAAATATTTAAAAAATGTTACCAAATCATATTAAAATGTTACCTATGTATATCAGTAATATTTTTACAAATGTTAAATATATTCTATGTTACTAAAGAGTTTTACTAATATTCTTCTAAAGATTTAATAACATTAGTAAAAATATTACAAAAGATATTCTATAGTAATATTATAAGAAAGGTTACAATAGATCATTCATAATAACACTTAAGAAAATGTTACAATAGATATTTTTTGTAACACTTAGAAAAATGTTACCATAGATATTTTTTATAACACTTAAAAAATATTACAATAAATCTTCTATAGCAACACTTTAATAAATGTTATGATCTACCTTTTTTGCTAACATTGAAAAAATGTTACAAAAAATCTTCTTTAATAATAAAAAAATATTACCATAAATTTTTGGTAACATTTATAACTATAATATCTATTTACTATTTTCATATTTTAATATGTAACCATTTATTTATTTATTTTTATTTACATTAGAAGGGTATTGCCACTAATTTAAATGCACAAAATATTGAAGATAAATTCATAATAAAAAGAACATTAATAAGCAAATTAAATTTCTTTTCTTTAATATTGTCTAAAATTACCACAGAACAATTTTAAAATAAAAAAAAGATTATAAAATCCAAATCTTCTCTAATTTTTCATCTTCAATCAATATTAACAATTCAAACAAACAAATTAGAACATAAAATCTAATCTTTTTTTGTTTGTCATCTCAATATTGCTAACACACCACTTTCTTCTTCTTTAATCTTTTCTTATGTTGATCATGCTTCTTTTTCTCCAATTTCAAGTCAAAAATCTCTTGATTTGAAGAAGAATAAAGAGTCTGCAAAAAGATAACAACTATTTTAAGACACCAATACTAATATTCTCACTGAATAAGAAGGAAAAAGTAATATCAACTTTATTTAAAGGTAAAACATCACTTCAATTAATCTCAATATGCTTATTACAAAGTATGAATCACAGATGCTACTTTAACTTCGATTTTAGTTCTAAATATACCTGCTTCTATTTAGGTGAAACAATCACATTCTTCTTCCTTGTCGAGGTAATAACTTAGCTTAAGACTTAGAAACACCTTCGGTAATAGTAGATGATTCTAAAATATTTCTACTAGCTGACTTTGATTTACTTAGAACCTATAACATAAGAAAATAATAAACATCAAATCTATTATTAGAGCATATGATGATCAGTGTATGTATACTAGCTATTTGACATGTAAATTTCTATATAAAGCATGATTATGTAGCTTTTTCAATAAATAAATTAAAATCCTTCTTTCTTTCTTCATTCTACCTACCTATCTATCTATCTATCTGTTCCAATTCTACTGTTGCAAATTATGCTCTTCTGCCGCTACTTCTATATCTTTCTATCTATCCATTTATCTATCTCTTATATACATTCAAGTCATGTCCCATAACGCATCATTTACATCATTCTCTCATTGCCACATCGCTTATTAGCACACTATTCCATCTCAGTTTTTATTTTTCCACACAAAATGCTAGCTCTCAAGACAGCAATTATCCACAAACACACTACTAATTAACTTTTATATAAAAATAAAAATCATTAATGAAGTTCCTATAATTCACTACTTACCTTATCTAAAGATAAATATACATGAGACCATATGCTTCTCACCTATATATACTAATTGTTATATATGTTTACATTATTTAGTTGAATTAAAACAGATGATGATCAAGATATCATTGACATACACAGCAATAAAATTATTAATATTATAAATGTGAAAATGATAAATTAGTGATATTATTAGTCTATAAATGCTAAGATTTGAGTTATTTTAGTGTAGATTAAATAATTGACTACATTTAGAATAACACTATGAAGTATAAATTTTATAATTAATTATTAAGGAAAAATACAAAGAAAGATATAAACACTTCTTTTTCAGTAGCAGTAGTAACTTCATGATGTGTTGTTGTAGTAGCTTCTACTTCCTTCTCATATAGAGTAGTTGACATGAAAGAGAGATTCGGAATATCTACTCCTGGGAGGCTTTTTTGTAGTTGATTTAAAAACATATTAAATCCACACAACATCTGTGACTTCATGGCTTCCATTCTTTCTTGAAGTTTTGTTTCCATCTCCTCTTACATTTTTTGTTGTATATTATGAATTTCAGCTTGAGTATTCTCTTTAACTTCTTCAATTAACCTCTCCATCTCAACTTGAGATTTAGGCCCCCACGAATCTGAAGCTATAACACCTCTACCATAAGTTCGGACACAACCGGGTTGATCTTTTCCCAACACTTGGGAAAGTATATCATCTTGGTTTGTACTTTCTAATTTTTCAGGATGTGAAGTTATGGCATCCTCAAGCTCTAACTAAAATCCAAATTTCAAACTACATTAATTTATGACAAAATATCTATATCACACAATATATATATATATATATATATATATATATATATTAAAAAAATACATATCTTACAAAAATTTTGCTTGTTCCCTCACTCATTGATTTTCCATCTCTTGGCTTGTGTGTTAAAAAGAACATGTTCACCCGAGATGGTTCTCTTCTATCAGGATTTTTCATTGCCTATCAACAAAAAACACAATTAACTAAAAAAGAACCAATGCAAATAAGACAATGTAAACACATTAATTTTAGCTCTTCTTCACGTATTTCAGCAAATATTTTTTATCTTGTTGTATGTTGACTTGTATTCTTTGCTCTACTAGCTTTATTCTTCTTGCTTTGTTCCTTCAAAATCATAAAAATATAATTGAATAATTAAGCCTAAAAATAGAAAAATTAATTAGTATAACTAATTATAGTATGAAAAAAATTACATGCTAAGAATTAGTATACCTTAATCATATCAGGGCTCTAAAATTGAACAAGAATCTTCCAACGATCAAGTGGAACAGTACGAGGACAATTCTTCATATTGTAATCTAGTGACATGTTTTCCTTAAAATACTGTTTTTTCAACCAACTTTTATATGTCCTCCAAGATGAACCCAAGGTTTTGAAAACCCACGCTTTACCAAGTACTACGATGTCAAACTTTTCCTGCACCATAATGGACATAGATGTGTTAATTAATATTTAGTTTTTAAAATCAATAAAAAAAAACACCTAAGTTAAAAGTGTAAAAGTGTAATACAATGGTAGCTTCCCACAAATCTTCCCAATTATCTTTAAGTCCACGCCAACTTATATATGTCAATGGAGCAAGGCGTGCATTTTTAACCAAAGTCCCCAAATGACTGCTTAACTTGGTGCGATTACAACCTATTGGTTGACCATGCTTATTTAATCTAATTGGCAACCGATCCTCATAGCTTAAACCATGAGTTTTAAAGCACTTTGTCGGACCCCTTTTCTCTTAGTTGTTGGTCCTTTTATGGAAATCAATAAATAAAAGACCATTATACATAAAATACTACACATATATCATTAGTATTAAACTAAACATAAAACATGATTACTTACTATCATTATCATTAGCTTGGGGTGCTAAAGCTGGTCCTATTATCAAGAATGAGAAAGTTTAGAATAGAGAGGAGAGAATTTCTAAAAGACATCTATCTATTCATTCAATCTAATATTATAAAAGTGCAATTTCACCATTTCTTAGAGTGTGCTAATCTCAATATGTTCATGTGTGTGTGTTGAAAAATCATTGTGAACTTAAGAGCCAATGCATAGCCAAACTCAACGTATTTTGAGAAACTAAAACTTTTATAACTCTTTTATGACAGGCTAAAGTTGGTCAGCCGCAAACATCTTAAGGTGAAATCAATAATAGTCATAACACTCAAATTAAAAAAATGCAATAAAGGATCACTTACCGCCATCATTAGTATGCAGTACTAAAGGCGTTTGTGAAGGGCTTGATGCAGTATCCTCTAGCTCACCAATGATATTAACCATAGAACCATCTTTCAATCTTCTAGTTTTCTTCATAGATGATATTAATCGGGATTGTCGAGGACCTAATTCAATTTGCTCTTCTTGTTCATAGATGATATCTCTCATTGAGATACTTGACCTTAAAGTTTTGTCTTTCTTGTTTGCCATAGCACTATAACTACTATAGAAGGTACATAAGATAAAATCTAAAGGCAATACATAATGGACAAAAGCAATACCATATAGAAGACCTACCATAGAATTGAAATGGCAAGTGGTGATTAATAATTAATAGATACATTACTCTCTAGCATGCAGTTAAACTATTACGATATCATTCCTTTAATGTTATCAAGTTATTCCTTTAATGTATAAAACTAAGGCTATATCTATATCTAAAATCAGTTCCATTCACGAAAGATAATGTTGAATGGAAGAACATTCACCAAAATGAAGCCATAACACTATAAGAATTATAAAAAGTATCTAAAATAAAATCTCAAGACTAAACATAGAAGAAGTACCTCCCCAAACTTTCTACCAAACAATTAGAAGAAGAGATCAAGGAATTCTTGACAATAATGCATAAAATCAAGTACAACATATAATCTAACACATGCATTCACTTATTATGATATAGATAAGAAAATCTACTTGTTTTGAAGCTCAAACGGTTGCTGAAATGGGGATTGACAGTAGCAGTAACAAGCAGAATTTGGGGAGCAGTCCAGCTAATGTGGTTGTGGTTGAGAATCAGCTATTGTTGCTAGGTACATTCAATTTCTCTGTAGGCTTGCTTGGTTCCTGAATTATTATAAACCAGAATAACAGGATTTATAAAGATTATTAATTATGTAGAATACCTAGAGACTAGAAAGTGAGAGAAAGCATTGAAGAAAAACCTAAACAGAATCCAGAACTAATTAACCAATAGTGTAATTGTAATTGATGGTCCATTTATATTCATAGGGTAGCTCATAGGTGTGCAGCATATACAACATACTATAGAAAGTGGCGACCAAGATGCTAATAATTTCAAACACAATAAAAAAGGGGCAAGATCAAGGGAGAATAAAGAGCAACATTGCAAGAGGATATAACTAGAGGTTCTTATCCTTTTGGTAAATAAGACCTTTCAGTTTCAGTTCCTCCTCATTTTTCTTTAATTATTTTGAATTTACACAATTAGCAGACTCTCAATTTAGAAAACCATAATACCCTTGTTTTGAACTAAATGAATTATAACAACCACTTAATTTGTTAAATAAAATAAAATGAGTACCACTTAATACTATTTAGAAATTAAGAAATTATCCAAAGAAGATACCTATGTTCTAAGCCTAGTAATGTAGCATCTCCTAACAGCAGTTGCATTATATTTTTGCAATTTGTACCTAATCAATGAAGGTTGAAAAAGTTCGATGCCTCTTTCTGTTGATCCTTATCCAAACTCTCCTTCCATATTTCAAACTCCTGAAATTTTGTTTGCACATCATATTTGAAAATGAAACCAAACTTTTCTATCTATGCTTATCAAAATTAAATAGAGTATGGTATACCTTTTTGTCCATGTCTTGTGGGTAAAAATTAGCACTAGGTGGTTTTTGCACGGGAAATGCAGCTCTATATTCCAGACCTTCCACTCTGTAACTGTCTTACTAGTTGCCTCAGAAAGAACTTTTATTACTAAATCTACACTTGTCAAAAATGCCATGAAAAAATCAATAAAGAATACTTAGCCTATTGATTACTTTCGCAAATCAAATTCATAGAACTTTATTAATGGACCATACAGTACAGATAGGGATGTGTGTTAACTAATTGAAATATTACTTTAATTAAGACCTGATAAATTCAATGAAGGCATTGGACTTCTTTTGCTTAGAGAGAAGAGAAAAGAAGAGAAGCAAGGAAAGTGGTTCAGTTTCTTATGTAGAGATTATTAAGCACAACAAAATGATTATCTCTTTATTATTATTTATTTGATAGAAGCATTGCTTGTTATGAGTGTCATTCTACAATGTGACAATACCTTGTCCATCCAGCAATGTAAGAAAATATTATTCCCCTTTCTATCCAACTAAAGCAAACATCTTTAAGTACTTTGGTTACTCATCTCTTAATCATTATTAATTACTACTATAACAAAAATTCAGATGAAGCATATGACTTTATGATATATTTCAAATCCCACTACTAACTGTCATGAATTTTCCAGCAATATGGCACATTTTGTATATAATTCTTTTTAATACTCAATAATGGAAAACGAATATATATATCTATAGACAGAGAGAGAGACAGATTAATTAAGCATAAAATACATATTAAAATATAAAATATATTTTAAAAAAAATTAAACAATAGATATATTTATATATAAATACATAATTAATTTGATGACTGAATTTTTGTGTACAACTAATAATTTTGCTTATAAATTATCTAAAGAGTCTTGAAGAAGAATCAAATTCCTCGCATCAATTATAGTGGGTAGAACATTATTATTTTACAATTAAAAAAGGGGAAGATTCAAAGGAGAAAAGTGAAGATGCAATAGCGTATTCAACTAGTAACTTACATAATCCCAATTCTGAAGAGAGAAAAAGTTGTCATGCATCACAGAAACCATGGCAGGAATTGAACTCGCTTGATCAGAAAGCAAAGCATCAAGGTTACTTCTTCATAAAAAACTTCACTAATTTCACCAATGTAACCCACTTTTGAAAGTATTAATATATCTGTACCAAATTTTACTGCACAAGATTTAGCAATCATCTGAACAATGTTACATTTGTGAGTTTTAATGGCTATATGTGACCCACTGTATCTACTACTATCAAACAAATTATTATTCAATGACAGTTATTGTATATTCACATATACTACTTTAATTTTGATCTTTGATTCTTACTTTACATTTACACTCATATAGAAGAAAAAATCACTCAGGTTCTGTTCATATTGCAACTTCAAGCCCTTTTTTGCAGCAAGAAATGTGGTTCCAACGAAAAAAATTATTTTAAGAATCAAACATGTCTGATTTCATTTGAACTAGAATTGTTATCATAAAATCTTTTTAAATCTTCTTATTTTGTATCAAATTAATACTCTATATAACAATTTCATCTAGAATCAATATGAGTTTTTTCAATTGGCAATATCAAACAAAACAGAAATTAGAAATAAGAATCCAAGTTAGTAAGAAAAATCAACTAGAAAACAGAGGATACAAAAACCTAATAGTGTATGGTTTTTAACAACTTAATAAGCAAATAAACATGTTTTGAGATCGGTAAATGAAACCTAAATTCAAAACCTAACTACTAAATAACCAATTAAAAACTTAAATCAACTAATAATTATACATCAAATTAATTATTACATAAAGATAAAGAGGATTGAAGGAGCAAGAAACTAACTAAACAAGAGAACTGGAACTTAACAGGCCGTAGGACGAGCAGACGATGGAACTGGCGAGAAGACGGCGGTGAAGGTGAGAAGACAGTAGTGCAGACGAGAAGACAAACCAGAGGCGAGACAACTCAAGCTGGAGTGAGAGTGAGAATACTGGATTGTGGTTTCAATTCGCAAACTGTGAGGTCGAGGAGGCGGAGTGAGAGATCAAAGATGAGGAGTGAGAGTAGCTTCGAGAGTGGGAGTGAAAACGACATTCAGACACGTGAAATTGGGGAAAAATGAACACCCCTTGCGTATTTGGTAACATTTGTATATTATTTTTATTTTTCTTTAAAAATAAAAATTATATTTTCTAACATTTATTTTACAAATGTTACTCAAAGTATAATTTTATTAGTATAGCTAACATTTTAAAAAATGTTAGATAAAAAGTGTTAGTAAATATCTAAATTCTAGTAATGATTGTGGAGCAACTTTTGACTTGAAAAAAGAAGCTTTTTGAGGAAGTTAGGGTAAATAATACAACTTCTTACTTATTTTTATATAAATTATGTTTAATTTATTCTTTTTTATATGGTTTTATAATATTTATTTTTTGATGATAAGTGAAAATACATATTTACTTCTAATCCTCTCTTACGGGCTACTTAAAAAAAGTTTAGTTTCATTGGGACAATTGCTTTTCTGGGTTTTTTTTAGCGTTGTTTTATTTTATTTTCATCTTTTTTATTTCTTTATTTATTTTTTTAACTGATTCTGTGTGAATGATTATTTACTTCTATCTTATCTTAATATTGTTTTAAGAAAAGTTTTTGAAAAAATTTGAATAATTTTGACAAGTGATACATTTTTATATATTTAATTTTAAAAAGCTTCTTCTTTGGCAAAAAGAGAAATATTCTATAAGAATTAATGCAACGAACCTTCTCTCTATAAGTTTCTTTAATTTTTATAAGAAATATTCTCTCTAATATTCTATAATAAACAAGTCAATACATTCATAGGGTGTGTAACACCCTACCACACAGAGCTTTACACTTAGGATGTAAAACAGAGGTGGCAAGGCGCTACGACCTCTAAAAATAAAATTTAAATATACATAATATAGTTGAAGAGAAGGTTTATCTAGGAGCCTTGGAAAGAAAGTTTAAAGCAAAGAGTTAAACAGAAAAGCGCAACACTCACGACACATAAACGATAAACGAAAAAGATAAGAGAAACTGATATAGATATATCCAAAGAGAGTTCTAAGGTACAAATATCAAAGCTCAAGACTCGGATCACGAACTTAAACCGGCCTGAGCACATAACTATATATACATATATATAGGAGAACCCAAAATAAGCCCAAAATACAAAGTTACAGAACCTATTTCTCCAAAATAGCCTCTAAGAGGAAGTTAATACATCAAATACATAAGCGGTGGAGATAAAAGAGTCTACATATATACATATATCCAAAATAAAACCCAAAGACAGTGATCTTCGCTATCAGAAGCTTCCAGTATGCCTCAGTGAGATGCCACTTGTCCTGCTTTTAAAAACCACAAATATCCATATGAAATGAGAACCAGGGGTTCTCAGCATGATAAAGGTACCACGTACATAAGATATAAGGTCTTGGAAATGTCAGAGGCAATCCTAGAATGCCGACACTCAGATTATAAAACTTAAAGAACTGAGACAGAAACCAAGAATCAGGGTGGTTCTCTAAGGCTTTCTAAACTTAACCAATTCCTTAAATCCAATTAAAACTTGACTAACACCCTAAATCTCTCTGCCTTCCCTCCGTTCTTCCATCTCCGGTAAAATTACAAAGACAAACAAACAGACAATGGCAAACACAGGTAGGATACAAGTAATACATAAAGCAAATATAACAAATATCATATTATAATCACTTAGGCAATCTCAATTAATGCACAAGCAAGAAATTCAAACAATATTCATATGATGCATGCCTGTCCTATGGCTGATGAGTCTCATCTATCAGTTATAAAGCCAAACCCGACATGTCCGGTAGCTAATTGATGGGGGAAAAATCGTCGGTAAAGAATTTCACAAAAATAATCGCGTTACAAGTATAGATCTAAACCGACAATTATATCTCAATCAAATTTAATTTGTTTGTCACTAAAGCAAACCCAATAAAAATAAATCGAAGTATTTAAATTTCGGGTTGTCTCTCAAGGAATTGCAGGGAAGTGTACTTATAATTGGTTATGAGATTGTATCTTTTTAGGTTTTTGAAATGTGGAACAAGTAATGTAAATAACAAGAAAATAAAATAATAATTAAGAAAAGTCCTAGCAAAGATTGATAATTAGAAGTCCTATCCCCATTATCATAGTCACTTGTGATGGTAATTGCCTTTTACTATCACTTAGTTAACCTCTAACAATTGAAGGTAAGTCAAGTGACAAAATCAACTTGAATTCACAAGTCCTAATCAAATACTAGAGTTAGTGAAGCTCAAGCCAACTATCAAGTTTCAATCACCAACCAACAAGAGACTTTCACAATTCAAGAGTCTCTAATTACTCAATTTAAGCTAAGAACATAAAAAGCTAATTTAAAATCCAACCAAGTATTTATCAAACACTTGGTGGGCATAAAATAAAAGCATAGAAAAATAATAGAGAATGTAAAATAAAAAAAACAACAATTACAAGCATCAATGATAACAAATAAAGGAAGAAGTAATAAACATGAAATACCTCAAATTGCATTAAAAGGAAAATCAAATCTAACATGAGAATTCATAAACTAAATTAGCAACACAAAGTAATCAACAAAGGAAATAAATAAACTGGAATACTAGAACAAATAAAAGTAGAAGAGAAATAAGTAGAAATAAGATAGTGTTCAGAAATTAAAAAGGAATAAAAAACTAAGAACCCTAAAACCTAGAGAGAGGAGAGAGCCTCTCTCTCTAGAAAACTACATCTAAAACCTAAAATTATGTGAATGAATGTTGTATGAATGATTCCCCCACTCTGTAGCCTCTAATCTATGTTTTCGGGCTTAGAAATGGGTCAAAAATAGCCCAGAAATTGCTCCAAATGATTTCTGATACATCCAGCACGTGGCTGTGTCACGCGTATGCGTCGCCCACGTGTACGCGTCGATGAACTTTCGCAAGGTCAAGCGTACGCGTGATCCACGCATGAGCATCGCCTAACTGCATGGAAACTATGGCAAATTGCATATAATTTTGAAGCCCCCGGATGTTAGCTTTCCAACGCAACTGGAACCGCCTCATTCGGACCTCTGTAGCTCAATTTATGGTGGATTTAGTACGAAGAGGTCAGGGTTGACAGCTTAGCAATTCCTTCAATTTCTTGTATTCCTTCCACTTTTGCATGCTTCCTTTCCATCCTCTAAGCCATTCCTGCTATATAAACCCTGAAAACACTTAACACACATATCACGACATCGAATGGTAATAAGAGAGGATTAAACATAGCAAATTTAAGGGCAAAGAAGCATGTTTTCAATCATAGCAAAAAATTAGGAAGGATTTGTAAAACCATGCGAATTATATGAATAAGAGTGAGTTTAGTGGATAAAATCCATTCAATTAAGCACAAGATAAACCCTAAAAATGGGGTTTATCACTAACCCTGGAAAGAACACCAAACACAGAGCAAGTGCGACAACGCCGCAACTCTTGCATCTTACCCGCGTACCCGGAGTAACGGACAACTTCACCCTACCTCTTACCTAGGCAGTGTTACAGTTCTTGATCAGGAGCAAGCGGTAATAGAACACAGCCCTTGCATCTTACTTAAAGCGTTGAACTTTCCCGGAGCAAGTGAATAACACCACTGCATCTTACCCAGCTTATTGACTCTTACCCGAAGCAAGTGGATAACACCACTGCATCTTACCCGGAGTCACATACAGAAACACACTTTCATTATCATTACCATTCATTCATTCATCCATTCATTCTCAATTCATACCCGGAGCAAATGGATAATACCACTGCATCTTACCTGATATTCTCGCCTCTTATTAGAAGCACGTGGATAGCACCACTGCGTCTTACCCGGAGGTATATTACAATCAAATTCAATCTCATCATCATTATTATTCATTCAAATTCAATCATCCATTACACCTTGAGGTCATTATTATCATCAACTCATCTCTCACTCAATTAAAATTCATTATTATCATCCTCATAATTATATTAGTTCAATTATCAGTTCTCAAGCTCAAAATCACCACTTCCCAAATCATAATTCATTACTCCACAACTTGCTTCACTCCCAAGTTACTACCCTTTTCTAACTTCATCTCATCACTAAGTATCCAACTTAAATTTAGGGGCTAAAAGAGTAAAAGTAGAAGTTTTTGGGGTTCAAAATTACACTTTAAAACACAAAATTTGTGTTTGCTAAAAAGGAGGTCACGCGTACGCGTGGGAGTTCTATACTGAGACGTCAAACGTACGCGTGGGCCACGGGTATGCGTGGGCGTACATTTTTCCATGCTCGTGTACACAAGCTCTCTACTCGCGTATGTGAGATGCCCAACCCAAAAAGGTTGGTCGCGTCGCGTATAGTGGTCGCGTACGCGGGCTGTGCAGAACAGCAAAAATGCTGAATGCTACAAAATTTTCAGTTTTCCTCTCTGAGCTTCCGCACGCATAACTTTTTTGTTTCAAAATATTTTTCATCCGTTCTTTGAACGGCGTAAACTTCACAGACACAATTTTCATATAAAATAAGTTTGAAACAATTTGGGAGTCCAGAAGCCGAGTTATGGTTTGCCGAAGTTCAACCAAAAATCAGTTTTTTACAAAAATTCTCAACCTCTATTTTCATTAAAAATCAAACTCAAACCTCAACATCCTACACATATAATCAACGCTACAACACACCATCAACACAATACCACCCCCTTTCATCAACCACCATACTTCACTTTCACAAAACTACCATATATAATTATACCAACAACCTTCAATATACAATCATACATACCTACTCATTATTACCAACTTATCAATTATCATCAAACCATCATTTATCATTCTATTTCCATCATAATCAACAAACATCAACAAATGCTCAACCCACATCACAAATATCATCAAAGGTACTAAACAACTAACATACCCTTGCTTTAACCATAAGAATTCCAATTCTCTGGCCTCCTTTATTGACTCATGAAAGTACTTCTTGTAGAAAGCTTCCTGGAATAACGTCCATGTAATGTCCATATTTTGTTGGTGTAGCTGTCGGCGCTCTCTTTGCCACCATTGCTGAGCTTCTCCCACTAGATGATAAGCTGCATATTCCACGAACTGGTCATACGGTACATATTGAGTTCGCAGTGCACGCTCCACAGCTTGGAACCAGTTGCCTGCTTCAGTAGGGTTTGTCGATCCATTGAAAATTGGTAGGTCAACTTTCAGAAAAGCAGCTAGAGTTCTTGGAACACCATCTAAGCAATCCTCAGCACCCTCTCCACTTTCGTTTCTAACTGATTGCCTTGTCTGCTGCATAGCATGAGTAGTTATAGCAGTGTTCGCTTGAATCATGTTAACTAAGTTAGTCATTGCCGCCACGAGTTCAACGTGACTGACCTTGTTCGCGAGATGCCATTCAGGGTCCTGTCCACACCAAACAATCGATATCAAAGTGATCAGTCTTAATATCAAACGTCTAGTGCTTCAATTATCCCAAAAAGGCACTAACAAACAAGCATGGTATACATATATCAGGCAGATAACCTAAATAGCATGAAAGAAAAAGACACAGAGTATGCAATGAAGCACAATCGGTCCATCCCTCAGGCTCACGAGGACAAACCACTCTGATACCACTAAATGTAACACCCTAATTACCCTAAGCCTCACCTCGTATCGTAAAGCAAAGGTTAATCAAAGGTTACGACAATTCTAATGCTCATACATATAATATAGAAAGAATTAATATATTCTAAAAGCCTGATGAAGAATTAAGCTCAAAAACAGAGTTTGAAAAGCGTAAAACGTACTCACAAAGCTATACTAAACGAAGCAAAAGATAAGCGTACAGGTAGCAACATATATATATATATATATCAAAGGAGAATAGTTATAAAGATCTAGCCGCCACTCGCAGAGTTTAAGCCGGCTAGTTATATACACACATACAGAGTTTTGAAAGTAAAACAGCTTATACAAACTTCCTCTCAAAGCAAGCCTTTAGGCAAAATAAATACAAAAGATGAGAGAACTAAGCAAAATAATCAAAAAGACTTCAAAACGGGATAGAGATCCTCCGCTCTGTCACCACCAAGCAACTCACCGAGGTGAGTTGCGACCTGCATATGAAAAACAACAACAGAATATAGTATGAGAATCGGAGGTTCTCAATATGGTAACAGTGCCCAGTGATGTAAGATATAAGACTCCAGGATGCCAGAGGCAATCCTAGAACTTTATATCCATCACAAGATTTAACTTAAAGCATAACTAAAACATTAAAACATCACTTAAAACAATAATGATAAATGGTAATCTAACCTAGTGGATTTCTAAACTAACAACTCTCCGTTGTCCCACAGCCTTCACCAACCTATCCTCCATGCGATCCCATTGCCACCGCCTTCCGAACCTTCTTAATCCCAGTAGAATACACAATTAATTCAATGCAAGTAAAGCACAAGTATAAGCATATATGTCAAGTAATTTAAATAGACAATTAGGCAAGCAATACAAGTCAGCAAAGTAAGCAAACAGATAAAAGATGCACATGATAAATGCCTGTGCTATTGGCTGTGATATTACATTGTCGGTTTAACTTCCAACCCAATAGTTCTCCATGGAGATGTCTCCCTTCAGTCTCATAATGGGATGTCAGTGCCTGCACACTATAGTGATTCTGAAGGGATGCGAGCGGGATGCTCTTGCCACAGACCTCACATCTCAGCGTAAACGGGATAAATCTACCGTTCTTATGCCACCGCTGCGACCTCGACAGGCGGGATTAACCTACCGTCCCTCCTAGGCGCATAGCGTCTCAATATCAATCTCATTAAATAATATATCATCGCGACCTCGACAGGCGAGATTAACCTACCGTCCCTGCCAGGCGCATAGCATCTCAACAATCTCATTAAAATATTTCATCAGTGGTTTTCAAAAATCATTTATCAGTTCACAATTTATTCAGAACTCATCAGTTCACCACTTTCACAATTCATTCATAACTCATCAGTTCACCACTTTCACAATTCATTATCAATAATCACCAATACCATATGCTACCTTCTCATTCAACCAAAACTATCCCCAATACTCCAAAAACCTAAGCCTCCGTTCTCAAACTTTTTAATGGAAATACTGAATTAGATCTCCTAGGACCTTTTCTATGTTTTGACACCCAAAAACAAGCCAAAGAGTCTGATATAAGTGTCACGGAAGATTACAAGCTTGCTGGGAAGGTGAAACATTTAAAAATAAGGTTTTTATTGAAAAACAGGGTAGTGTGCGTATGCATAGGGTTGTGCGTACGCACGCCCATAGGAATTTTCAAGAAGTGTGCGTACGCATAGAGGTGTGCGTATGCACAGTAAGTAAAAATTTTCATTCAGCTCATACGCACGATGCATGCGAACGCCCTCAACAGAATGCACCTTCCAGCGTGTGCGTGTGCACAGCTTGCAAAACTTCGTTGTTTGTGTGTGCGCACAGAGCGTGCTAGCGCTCCCAACAGCAACCACATCTCCTTCTGTGCATGCGCACACAAACCAGAAATCACAAATTCTGCAGCATTCACAGAATTCAGATTTCAGACACCAACTTGCAACAATCAAATCTTTCTCTACAAAATTTGGATTTCTACAAAATTAATACCATTTTAAAGCTCTTTAAATTATCTTTGATTTGATATAAAATTCATTCTATTTCAAAAATGGTAGCTCAAGATATGATCTGTTGAAGTTTATTAAAAATCTATTTTTACCCAAGTTCACTAAATTCTCAACTTACCAAAATTTTCAACCAAAACTAAACCATAACCAACTTAAAATCACACCCAACTCCAATGTACCTCATAACTTACCCTTTGTGTCACAAATTACCATTTACACCAATTTCCCTTCACATTACATATTCCTCAACCTCAATTATTAATTATTTCACACTATAACATTTCTCAACCAACACAATCATTCATCATCATTATATCACCAACGATCAATCATGATCAATCTCAATCTCAATCTTCAACACCATTTTATCAACATCAACATCAAAATTCATCAAAACATCCCAAAATCATCAAATTATTATACATTATCATTCAACAATTCAACAACCATATTAATCCAATCCTATCCTATGGGTCACTAGCCTAGGTGTCCAGAAATATTATATATTACATAGAAGCCGAAACCATACCTTGGCCAATTCTCAATATGCACTAAATCACCAAATTGACCTCCACCAAGCTTTCACAAGCTCTCAAACTCAATCAAGCTACCAAGTCCACTTTCAAGTCACCAACATTCTCCATATAACACCAATTTAAGATATATACACATAATTCATAGCTAATCAACCTAGGGTTTATCATAATCACAATTTTACAAGGGTTAAGAATAAACTCACCTCACCCAATGTTGATTGAGTCCAAACCCAATAGGAATCAAGTGCTAGAGTGTACCTAAACACCCAATAACACAAGATTTCACTCAAAACTAAAACCCCCAAACTCGAAATTCTTAGGGAAGTAAACTGGGCAGATATGAGTAAACATCTTACCACAATACCTAGCTAGAAGTGATGGGCTCGGCGATAGCTTTGTGTAGCCGCTGACGGCATGCGAATCAAAGCATTGTAGCTCGAGATATGATCGATTGAATGTGGATGTGAATAGTAACTTTTATCTCTTCTTCTCCTCATTTCAGCTACTGATGTGTGTGTTGTTTAATGAAGAATGATATCTATGTTGGACTTGGACCCAACTTAGGCCCAGTCCAACCAGTTAGCATTTTTGGCCAGTTTGGCCCAATTTCGAGCCAAACCTTTAAACTTAGTACCCAGTTTTAAACTTTAATTATTTTCCTAACTATTTCTACTGTTTTTAATTATTCTCGTATAGTACCAAACAGATATAAGTCGGTACTGCCGGTTAATTTACCGGTATGCATTTTTACGCAATTTTCCGAAGAAAATTATATTTTCCAACTCAGAAAAATCTACTGAGTCCAAATATCATATTTAAATTCTCTAATTCACATTCTAAATTTTTGGATCCTATTTTGGGCAATTAATTTAATTAATTAAGCGGTTAATTAATCACGATTCTTACACTTGACATTTTCGAACTAAAGAAGAGAGATTAGGAACTGAAAATATGATTCCCTCACCTCATAATTTACTAGGATTTGTAGAGCTCATCACTGTGGATGCGTGGCCGCAAATGATACGGCAATCGGAGCTCGGAGTTAGAAGTTATGGAAGATTGAATTGGAACCAAGGGTTTTGGAACTTTCCCCCTCTCTTCCCTTTTCTTCCTCCTCAGCAGCGTGTTGCATGTGAAATGGGGAAGAGAATGAGATGAAGCTCATTAAGTGTGATGGATTGGTTGGTCCCACAGGCCCGATTCGACCAGTTTGGCTCGTTCGGTCTAATCTTGAGCCAAATTCTTTGAAATTAGTGTTAAAATTCTTATTTCAATTAGCTCTATCTTATTAAACCATAAAATTCACAATTTTAATTTCTTTTATTGAAAATTAATTTATTGACTAATTATTCACTAATTTTGCGGGGTTTACATCCTACCCACCTAATTAAGAATTTTGCCCTCAAAATTTAGATTCAGTTACCTAAAAAGAGGTGTGGGTAGTCTGTTCGCATATCCGATTCAGGTTCACAAATGTGTTCTTCAATCCCGCCCTGATTAACAATACAACTCTTCTTCTTAATCGTTTAACACCGGTATTGTCAACCTCAACCAAAATTACTCAATACGTCAAATCCCCTTTTTGGATAACTAACTCAAGCCGTAAAATGTGGCTTATCTTAGAGGTATATCATCAGCATTGTGGAATGTGAAAATGTCGCACAGGTTCAAAAGATACAGCTGAAAAGCTGCTAGATACCTCACCGGTCCCGAATCTATCTTAATAATTCAAACGGTTTAATACATCTCGATTTTTCTTCCTTGGTCTTGATTACTCACCGATTCTAGTCTATTGAAGTAGCTCTTAAGAATGCATGACTTATTTGTGGGACTTGCACAGTTAAGCCTCCGCTCTCAACTTGGGACTTAGAATACCTAATACTCTCGGGTTATTATAGCGTAAGGGTGATCAATGCACCACGCAACCTTACAATTTTCTTTGATAAATTAGTCTCCTCTGATAGGCGAAAAGTAGTTGAACTCATCATTTGATTCATGATTACCTAATGGCATTACATCCCTTGATCATTACTCGGAGTATTTCTAGCGAGGCGTCATCACGCTGTCATGATGTCGTATCCGCTCACATCCCAAGCCCTTGGCTAGTGCATGTGTAGAATTTCCAATTAGTTCTTCAGATTCAAGTGTCACAAATATCGGTAAAGAGGTTACCCTTTCTCTTAAGGTTTGAAAACTCGTCGCACTTAGACATCTAAACAAACGGTACATCCTAACGCGTCGACTTGATCACAGATAATGTGGCCAATAAGAATTAAAGTTCTATAACTCTTCTTGAGACTGCATCATTACGCACTCCTTCTTTTGTGTCCTGACATTTTGCTTTAAGGAACTACCGTCTTGGTGGTTATATCTATGAATAGAACGAGGTGATAATTAAGCTCGGGCTGATGTTTCGAAAGGATACTAAGCTCAAAGGCAATCAAACCATTTAAACAGTGTTTGCTAACAAATAAAAGGAGGTCTAGTATGGTGATTGACTAAGTCCTAGGAAACAGAAAGATGCACAAGAAGAATAATTGAGGTGCATACCAAGGGAAAAATTTTGAGATCAAACACTGATAGGAAGAGAACAAAGCGCACCGAATTAAATACATGTTAGCTGATACTCAAGAAGTGAAATTTCACGAAAGAGGGTAACTCCATCTGTATTAAGACCCCTAAATTTCATTAATTTGTACGATTATGTCAAGATAGGTTCAGGCACATACCGGAAGAAACGAGATTCATGCCAGTAAAAATAGAATTGGAAAGGTGACCCACTCAGAATTCAAGATGGAAATCCCAATGCGAGTCACAAAAGAAAGGTTAAGTTAACTTGCAAAGGTTCGTTAACATGCTCCCGCTCATATAAATCCCCCTATTGTTATTTCACTCCTACTTCAACATAATCGATGCTTCTTACCGGGAACACGTTATTGAACGGATTTCGTTTCTATTACTCAATTCATCTAACTCCTAAGTTCTACCGATCCTAACAGTGTCTTTGTACATAAGGTAATAAAAAATGATTTAGTCTTTGGCACTAATTCTATCACCACTTACTCCCCCCTTTCGACACCTAACTGATTAGAGGTTAAAGGTTAAATCGCGTCATACCTCATCCTCGTAGTTCCCCATCACTAGGTTCTGAGCAATAGTCTTGCACAACTCTCAACCTACTCCTGCTGCATCACTCAGATTTCATTTGCCCCTAAAAGTTCAATCATTCGCTCTACATCACCCACTAACTTCCTTAAACTGTGCAAGCTCTAACAGTATTACTCCATACGGCGCAATCTAGGTTCAGTCTTAAGTTTTCATCATTTCCGTTTTAACTATGAATAAATGCAACATTTCAATATTACATAAGACAATTAGTATTTAACTATCAATTTCATAGTTACCTCCACCTTGTTAGGACCGTCTGGCATCCTAAGTCCCCTTACATGGACAGTTTGATGAGGGAAAAACGATTCCACACAAACTCACCGGCAAGTGTACTGGGTCGCATCAAGTAGTAATAACTCACAGGGGTGAGGTCGATCCCTCAGGGATTGATGGATCAAACAACTTTAGTGAGGTGATTAGTCTAGTTGAGTTGACAGTTGTGAATTGGGTGAAATTTAACTAACAGAGAGTAAATTGCAAGAATTGTAAATTGCAAAAAGTAAATTGGCAGAATCTTAAAGAGCAAGAAACCTAAATTGAAGCAAATGTAAAGGAAATTGGGTGCAGGGAAATTTAAATTGCATAGAAATGTAATTCAAGCTCACAGCAAACTCGAATGTAAAATTGCAGAGAAACAGAATTGTAGGAAGGTAAATCAAGCTCAATGTAAACTGAATTGTAAAATTGCAAAAAGGAAAATTTGCAGAAGAGAATTATCAAAAACTGAAATTGCATAAGCTAAATTGAATTCAATACTGAAATGTAAAAGTGCAGAAAAACAAAAGTGTTTCAAGAGAATCTTCCATTCTACTCCTACTCCTACACCTACTCATACCGCTACCTACTACTAATGCAGCCTATTGTCTGTGAGAGCTCTCATGAAATGAAACTGATGCCTTTATATAGGCTATACAAAATGAAAATGAAATTGCAAACCAATTACAAATAAAATGAAATTCCTATTCTAACTGTATCTTGTGCCTTTGAGTGATGACAATGGGCTCTGCTTGCTTTTAATTTTCAATGGGCTTTGAATCAGATTAATTGAGCCAGAGTTGCAGCTTCCAAGAGAATGGAGCGTTTTCAAATTGAGCGCAGCGTTCATTCACCCACGCGTACGCCTCCTCTACGCTTGTGCATGCTTTTCCGTTTTCGCTCATCCACACCTACGCGTCACCTACGCGTACGTGTGACCTTCAGATTTTTAGCTTGTGATGCGTACGCTTGCTATACGCGTGCGCATCCATATCAGCGTTCACTTTGTGAACGTAGCGTTCGCTTTGACAACATTGTCCCATGCGTACGCGTCACCTACGTGTACGCGTGGTCTTCTGAAATGCCACTTCCATGCGTACGCGTCATGCATGTGTACACGTGGCCTTCCAAAGTTGCAATTTCGATGCGTGCGCATCATGTACGCGTGCGCGTCATGTACACGTGCGCGTCGATACCAATTCTTCAATCCCGAATTCAGATTTTCCTAAAAATGCTCCTTTAGTTAACTTAGTGCTCTCTTTGCAAATGAGTGCTAATTGTGAAAAAAGAGCACGCTTCCTTGATTTAGTCATGGCCCACGCTTTTAAAAGCATGTCCTAAGGCTCCAAATCGTGCTCAAACTTCAAAGTGTGCCCCAAAATTCTTCTTTTCTTCTTTTGAGCTTATTTTGTGCTTTTTTTTGGTTCTTTTTCTTCTTATATCCTACAAAGTTCATAAAATCAAAAGATCAAAGAAATATACCATTTAAGCACAAAAGCATTCAATATTTAAGCACTAATCATCAATTTCTTGTATGAAAAAGCATAGAAAAATATGGCATGATGACATATCATCACAACACCAAACTTAAACCTTGCTTGTCTCCAAGAAAGAAAAGAATCATGCAGTAAGTTTTGGCAACCCAAGATGAGAAGAATAGTTGGTTGATGTTCATGGTGGGCTAGTTTTCTATGCATGCTACAATCACAGAAGAAATATAAATGATTGATGCTTCTATTTAGCTCATTTTATGAAATCTTTTCCTTATATTTCTTCCTTGAAACAAGCTTTTCATTCTTTTATTAGCTTATCCTTTTGGGTGCTTTGCCCCATGAGTTGATAACAAAGCTACGACTCTAAATGCTTTGTTTTCAAGTATTACCACTTGATACATAAGCACCACAAGCATTTAATTAGAGGACTTCTTTAAGCTCATTTGTTTCTTTTTTTTTACTCTCTAATCATTGATGCTCAGAGCCTTGAGCTTTGAGGGAGTGCATTTTGCACTTGAGCCTAGCCTTGATTCTAAGTGTTTTGTTTTCAAACTTTTTGCCTGATACATAAACACCACAAGTACTTAACAATTGAATTGTCATTGGTACTCAGAGCTTTCAGCTTTCTCATTCTTTCCCTTTTTCTTTTCTTGCCTTAATTTGCAATTGCTTCTTCAAGGTTTTCATGATTTCAAAAATTTCATAAAATGTCCTAGATGAAAACTTCAATTAAATAAATTCAAATGCAATTGAGCTACAATTAATCATACTAGCCTTCCAATACGTGTATGCTCATGCTAAATTCTTCTTTAATGACCTTGTTTGTTTATGATCATGATGCTTTATTGCTTTTGAACTCACAAAATTCAAGATGGTAGTCATAATATCACAACAACATGTTACAATTTAGCAATCAAACTATGCTTATTCATAGCACACATGCATACAGAGAAGATAAAGACAATCATGCAATTTAAAGTACTGGAAATAAGTAGGAGGAAAAGGAACATTACCACCTTGTAGTTCATCTTCACTGTTGTTGTCATTTTCCTCCTATTCTTCCCCTTCCCATACCAACTTAGAGTGTTTGTTCATCCTCAAGCAACAATTAGAACAATGGTGATGGGGTCTAGAATGGACCATGAGTGTCTTACACAATAAAATGTCAGCAGTACATGTGCTTAAGCAAGCTAAATGAGAAATAACAATGAAGGCATAGGAAACAGAGACGTTATGATTGTAAAAATAAGAGGGTGTATATGATAGATTGCATAAAAGATAAGTGGCACACCAAACTTATTGTGACACTTTCACTTGGAATTGATGCAAGTATCCAGTAGAGATTGGGAACAAATTTTTGTTGCATAGCAACACCAAACTTAGAATGCAATCACATGTCAATTTATTTGAAATAAAACTCAGCAAATAAAACTATTATATGTTAAATACACTCACCAAGCAAGGAATCTATCATGAATAAGGATTTCTTGGTGAGGAATTAACAAAAACAGTTAAGGAGCAGAATAAAAGAAAGCATTAAAAACAAGGAAATGGCTAAAAACAAAGAGAATAATAAAGTGTAAAAATAAAAGAAAGATAACACTGTAAAGGCATTATGATTATGCAGACAAGTGGTGTTGCTGGATTTATTGCATAGAAAATTAAGTGGCACGCCAAACTTAGAAACTTAGTGTGACACTTTCAATTTAGAATTGATGCAATCATCCATAAATATTGAAAACAGATTGTTGCAGGGAAACACCAAACTTATAATGTAATTATATACCACTTTATTGAAATTAAATAAAGCAAAGAGATAAAATAAACAAAGTAGAGAAATGAAATTTTACCTAAGGTTTGGTTGCCTCCCAACAAGTGCTCTTTTAGTGTCATTAGCTTGACATGTTGTTCTCAACTTTCTTCCTCTTCTTCGAGTTTGTTAAGAGGAATGACCTCAAGGGGAGAGAAGAACCAGTCAGTGTCCCCTTTCTTGGTCTCCTCTCAGCAAGCTTCCTTTTGTAAATGGCTTGATTGAGCTTGCTTGCTGGTGGTTCAGGGGTTGGATTGCTTGTAGTTGACATTTTCTTCTTCATGGATATGATCAATTGTGGCTTGGTCACAATCCTCTTCTCGGTGTTGTTGTTAGTTGCCTTCACTTCTTTGATTTCAATACTTGGTGGTTGTGTGATTGTTGGAGTGATTTCTTCATCAAAACCTTCTTGTATTGATGGTTCAATGAACCCTTCCTCTATGTAATTTTCTGCTTCACTTGAGTGTGGACTTCCCTGATGATCTTCCATTAAGTTCTTTGGGAGTGAGTCCTCATGGTCTTCTATCACCCCAATTAGCCTCTGTGGATATGAAATCCTGGGCTCATATACCTCCACAACCTCATTCTTCATTGAAATTTTATTTGACACAGGGGCCTTTTCATCTTGTTCTTCTACTTACTCCTTCACAAATTCATCCTTAATGCTTGGCACTCCTAAGTTTCGCTTTATTTTCTCTAAGCGCCTATCCATCTTCTTGAAGAGGATTTCTTACCTTTTCCAGGATTTTTCCTGTCTTTCCAATAATTCTCTGGACTTTTGAAGGAGATCCTCTGCTAGCTCAAGAGATGAAGGTTGAGAGTAATCTTATGGACATGGATGTGTTGTGGTGGAGTTGTTTTGAGGGGTATGGAATAAATTTTGTGAATATTGAAATGAGTTTTCTGTGTGGTGAAATGAATTCTGTGGTTGGAGAAATGATTTGTATTGATTTTGGAGGAAACTTTGTGTTGAGGCATAATCAAATGATGAAGAATTTTCAAATGAGGAACTGGGAGGTGAGGTTGGAAAATTTTGCATAAATAAACTGAAGGTATGCTCAAGTGATGATGGCTCTTGATAAATGGAGTATGAATTGTCAAATACTCTCTGATTTTGGTCCTCCCAACCACAACTTGAATCATTGTTGAATTCATCACAGTGTAAATCATTTTGTGGCTCTGGGGAGCAATCTTCCATGTATGTATTGACAGCATGGTCAAGTGATAATGTCTCTGAATGATTAGAATATGAATCATTGAAATTCTCTTCCTAGCCATAGTTTAAGTAAGTATCATAACAATTTGGGTTACTTTGTGGCTCTGGGAGGTAGCTCATTTCACTTGATTGTTCATACTGTTTCATTCCTTGTTGATACTCCCATCCACCATTAGCATAATGACATGAATCATTTTTTGGTGTTGGGTAGTATCCTATGGAATTGTCTTGCTCATCTTGTGGCTCTGAAGAATATCTCCATTGATTGGGTTGCTTAGAATATGTGATTTCTTTGTGATATTCCCATCCAACATTAGGATAATGACTTGAATCATATTGTGATGGTGGGCAATATCTCATGAAATTTGTTTGATCAAAAGATGAGTTGAAGTCCATTTGAATTTTGTAAAACACAATGACCAATGAAAATCGAAATTCATGTCACAGATGAGAATTTCTTAGTGAGGCAATAACTCAAACACCTTGGTATCAGCCTGATGAGTCCATATTTTCCGATGTATTTTAGCTTGATTTGGACGGATTCTAGCACATGAACTCACACTTAAAGCACTCAAATAGCATACTTTTTGTGTTTGATCCCCGATATGATCTTAATGTGAAAACATGTATTTTAATGCTCAGATTAGTGATTTTTAATTCCACTTTTATGTCATTCAATGCCGTGATATGGTTTGTGAGTGATTTCAGGCCTTGGAGGAAAGAATGGATAGCCAAAAGTGGAAGAAAGCATGTACAAGGGAGAAAACATGAAGAAAACAAGGAAAAGCACACACAGCGAAGTGTGCGTGCGCACAGCCCTGCGTGCACGTGCACAAGCGAGAATTTCCATGTGTGCAGACGCACGCATCTGTGCGTACGCACAGGTCAACATTCAGCCATGTGTGCGGACGCACGCATCTGTGCGTCCGCATAGGTCCCAACACGTGACTTCATTAATGATGCATGTGCTTCTCGAATTCTGAGGCCTTTTGGTCCATTTTGGAAGGCTTGGATGGTAATTTTAAAGTGCTATATGAGGGGAGAATCAACACATATCAAAACATTAGCTTACATTAGGTTTTAGTTTTGGTTTTTCTTAGTATCAGGAAGCTTCCATAGGAGTAGGAGTAGTGTAGAGTAGAAAGCTTTCCTAGGGTTTATCAATTTCCATTGTAGCATTTTATTGCAATCTTTGATTTTGGACTTTTACTTCTTCAATTGTAAGTAATCTCAATTTCCTCTTTAATTCAAGCACTTTTACCTTCATTTCCTCTTGGTTCAAGTTACTTGTTCATATTTGCAATTTTGTGTTACTTGAAATTTTGATTAATGAATTTTATGTTTCATGCCTTCTTTATGTTTGATTGCTTGTTTATATTTGGTTTTGTTGATAATTGATTATAGCTTTCCATTTTACTTTGAAATTTTCCATGTTTTACTTTCATGCACACAAGGTGTTCGTGAAAATGCCAACTCTATATTTTGAGTAGATTTTCCCACCTTGGCTTATGGTTTGAGTTCCTAGGATACTAGAGTCATAATGTCCGATATTTAGTGGTAATTCTTGTGTAGTTAGTTGACTCTTGTCTCCATTGACGCTAGCCTTTTATCAACTAGTTTGGTAAGTTGGTTAGGACTTATGGATTAAGGTCAATTATGCTTGCTTGACTTACTCCTCAATGGTTGGGGTTGACTAGGCGAGATTGACTTATGATAATTACCATAGTTGTGGTTATGGCGATGATAGGATTCCTTGGATACCCATTCCCAAGTCAAGGCTTTTTATTGCATTTATAGCATTTTCACTAGTTTCGATCCTATTCACCCTTGCTTGCATTAATTTCCAATTTTGAGCATTCCTTAGTTCTTTTATTGCTTAGTTCTTTTAATCTTTCGTTCCTTGATTGCAAAACCCCCCTTTGTCCCCTTAACAACCGAAAGTGTAACATTTCATTTGCATTCCTATGGAGAACGACCCGGGGGCTAAATACTCTCGGTTATATGTTTTGATTTGAATTTAATATTTGATTGATGATCAATTGTTGGGTTTGGACTATACATACAACGGACAATTTCTACTTTTAGTATGAAAATCCAAACCTATGCTTTTGAACATCATCATCACAACCTAAAACAGAAAATTAAAATAACAAAAAAAAAAAAGAAAATGCTTAATCTAGACTTATCACCTACTTAATCATTGTTGATCTATATCAATCCCCAGCAACAGCACCAAAAGCTTGATGAGGGAAAAACGATTGCACACAAACTCACCGGCAAGTGTACCGGGTCGCATCAAGTAGTAATAACTGACAGGAGTGAGGTCGATCTGTCAGGGATTGATGGATCAAGCAACTTTAGTGAGGTGATTAGTCTAGTTGAGCTGACAGTTGTGAACTGGGTGAAATTTAACTAACAGAGAGTAAATTGCATGTGATGACCAAGGGCTACGCTTTTGGCGTTTGGGAATATGCTACGCTTTTCAAGTGATGCTGTCCAGGACCAAAGGCTACGCTTTTCAGCTTTCATTCTTCCAGAATAGGCTACGCTTTTCAACGCTACTGCATCACTTGTAAAGTATAGCCACATTGTATACCATAGCTACTTTTTATAAGCGTAGCCTTAGGTCCCTCTTTTTTTTTTAAACTATAGCTACTGTATATAAGTGTAGCCATAGGTCTCGTTTTTTTTTTTTTTTTTTTGTATACTATAGCTACTATATATAAGTGTAGCCTTAGGTCTCGTTTTTTTTTTATGATATAGCTACTGTACATATAAGTGTAGCCTTAGGTCTTTTTTTTTGTATATATATATATATATATATATATATATATATATATATATATATAATAATTATTAATACAACATAATAGTTAATATGATTACATGTATAAATGAGTTGAATATTACAAAATAAAATAAATACATAATTATACTAAATAATTTTTTTATATAATAAAAACTGTCTCTAACCAAAATATATTTATAACATTGATCCAAAATTGTCTCTAACTGTAAAAATTCATACAACTCAAACTAAAGTAAGCATAGTCATATCAAAACCATAATATCACTTAGCCAATAAAAGTATCTTCTAATAAAAATCATTAGTTAACCATACATGTAAAGATTCTAAATAGCACTCTATCTTAGCCAATAAACCACAATAATAGTCAGCTTAATCTTCATTGCTTAATCTTCATTGTTACCCTGCATAATTATATAGAAAAGTAGTTAAAAAAATATTCATAATGACATTCGTAATTATAAAAATTAAATAGAACACGTAGTCATAGTAAACCAAGAAAGTATATACTAAAAAAAATAACATGGTCACGGCAGAAGATGTGAATTCAAGGAATTATGTATTATCTTGTTTCATTCAAACCATGAAAATCTACAGGTGTTTCTTTCTTCCATTTCCTTTAACACAATCCTGATATGTCCCTATAGCATTTTTCATGCACTAATTAACCAGACTTTCACACTTGAATTAGATATAGGGACAAATTCATATGTACCAAGTGCACAAAATCAAAAATACAACCACCAGAATTACACAAATAAATTTCAGCCATAGCAATACAACTTCAGTGTTAATAAAGCCAACAAACATTTTCAGCCATAGCAATTAATGTAAATGCAAGTAAAAAACTATGGAACAAAGAATAGATAAGGACATACCACATCTAAGTTCGGAAAATGTGTTGATCCATGGCCGTTATTCGCATCAATAGGAGACTGTTGGGCGTCTTGTAATAAAGCTTCTAGTTCTTCTGGCCTCATTCCAGGTTCCGATCGCTACAGTAATAACTTGATCATATTTCGCAACCTATGAATCTCTTCGTCTTGTTTTTGCTGTTTGGCCTCTTGTTTTTGCTGTTGGGCCTCCATGTGTCCAAGTTTATCCTTCAGACTAGACACTTCCTCTTTGTGCTGATTCTTGATTTCATTAATTTCAGCATGTTTTTTTAAGTCAGTCTTTGTCACAGATCTTCCATACAACCTTACCCGACCTGGTTGTTCTTTCCCAAATAAGGCCTCAAATGCTTCCTCTTCTGTTTCACCAGCAGCTTGGCGGTGTTGGAAGTCTTCCTGCATAGAAGAAACATTTAAAATTGAGTTAGTTACCGTATCCTAAATTTGAAATGTAATTATGAATGATTCAATGAACTCTTACAACAGTAGTTTGTGTTTCCTCATCCACTTCTTTCCTCTTCCGACTTGTTCGGGTAGCAATGAACATCTCAAACCTTCTTGGTTCCTCGTTTGTTTCCTTTGTTGCTCACTGCAAAACAAGATCATACTTCAATTTCTTCCTTCAATTTATACAAATATAAATTCTAATAAATATAAATCTACTATTTACCATAGCCACTCGTACTCTTCCAAAATTGATTGGCCCCATGCGATGTGGAAACTTCTATTTTTCCTTGTGTTGCTTGTTTCTTTGACTTATTGACTGGAAGTGAATAAAAGTTAGCATACAGTTACTAAAACGTGCAGCATAATGAGTTAGGAAAATCTACTAGCAAGGCTGCATTATTAAGCTAAAGCACTGAACAATACCCAAAAGCAAGCATAAAAGATCTATTTATGATACATTGGAGCACTTGTTCAGTTTTTTCACAATTGTAAAAATTCATACTTCACATGATCAAGTAAATTTTATAACCGAAAAAATCCATTCACATTTTTCATGATTAACACTAAAAATTTACATTAACTAAGTTGACAAGTATGCACATGCTAATCTATATTTACATGGGTTACGAAGTTCTTAGGTTTAAATGGCTCAAATTAATGAAATTATAGGTCAGTGTGCGCATTCTCCTTGTGATAAGAACACTCGCAATCCTCCTTGTATTTTAAGACTCTAGTAACCAAATAACAACTCTTAGATTCTCAAGCTTAAGCCTATAGAAGCACATATGAATGGAACAAAACTACATAGCTATGAGATCTACAAAAAATTATACACATAACACAAGAAACAAAGTATACATGAATATAAGTCAATCCACTAAAAGCAAAATTCAGATGTGGTTTTCATGAGAAAATCTATTACTCAAATTAAATAAAAAAAATAATTTGGCAGAAAGTGTTATATCACATTGAAAAATAGAACTTGATAGATGACTATACAAAGGTTTTCAACCACAACTATTTACAGAAGCAACCAAAACCTATGGATAATTCAATTTTTCCAAGTAGTCCACACCACAATTAGTGTTATATCAGTTGAATCCTATGCAGAACTGTATCAAATATATAACTGTTTCCAGATTAAAGGCTTAAAGAATCAGGGTTGAGTTCACAAACTCTTAACTCACTAGAAAGTTCATGAGTATCCAAATTTAGGTCCCCAACTCAAGTTTATAAGTTGAGTTTGACGATTCGAGTTTAGCTAATCAGAAGCATCACTTGAAAGAAGCTATGCATATAACTTTTAGATAAAAAATAATATAGTTTCAATATTTATATACCATATTACTCTTTCAATAGTCAAATAGTTTCACTAGAAAATTTGACATATATAGTCTTTTACCTGGATTAGAGGATGACTCCAATAATAGATCAATTTTATGAAACCACTTTCTGGTACTTGTGGGGGTCGATTCTTCACCATATCTTCAATAGTATCATAGGGAACGAAGTGCTTTTGCTTAATCTTTCCTTTGAACCGCTTCCAAGCATCTCGAATCGCTTTTATTACCCACTATTCTCCACTGTCTGGGAGGAAAAACTTGATCTGCATGATTATAAGTAATTGTTATATGCTCTTGTGCTGAATAAAAAAACTGAAATCAATAATTACCAAGTGTCTTACGTTAACATAGTCCCACATGAACTTCTTAGCTTTAGGGGGAACAGCATGCCAACTAGTTTACAAAAGACTAACAAATCTTTTATTTCTACCAATAGTGCCAACAAAACTAGTTAAATTAGAAACACTTTGGTCGGTTGGTCCTACGGGCTGTCCAAGATCAAAAGTGACTTCTTTCCGCTGTTCCATAGTCCTTGCATAAATCTCCTTGCAAGTTGTTTTTCCACGGGTTTTCTTCTTCTTTGGCTCTCCTAGTTTCATTCATTGGTCAACATCAGATTATGCTTGATTAACTCGAGCTCAACAAGCATATAAAGCAAACAAGTACACAAATAAAAATTATAAAAATTATAAATCTGACCTATGTAGTTGATACCATAAAATGGACAACTTTTAGCTATTCTAGAGATCGATCAAAGCACACAACTTTTAAGTTCATTCCACATCATGGACTTCACTGAATTACGCATTGCAAAACTACATCAATTGCATCCATCAAGGCACATAAAACTTCAGTTGACTTAACCACTTCAACAAATTCACTAAACTACCATAGCAAAACCACAACAATTGGATCAATCAAATAACAGACAAGCTTCTATTCAAATAACGCTAACTCCACCAGCCCTCAATTCTTGGACCAACCAATGCACCCAAACTCATTGACAACACTGAACTATCCTCTATGCTCATCAAGCTGACCGATATTCTTAAACAAAGTTCAAAATCGAAAGAAATCTTAATTTCACAACCTCAATAATTAGATCAATCATAGCACACAAACTTCGAATCAACTAACACTATATTTACCAGCTTCAAACAACTAGATCTACCAGTCCAGTTTTTCTATAACAATTTAAAAAAAATAAATATTTATCATCAATAGAAACAGAGCAAAACAGTACCTTCTTCATCATCAATGTCCTCCATCACATGTTGATAATAGTCTTTATCAAGTGCCATGCTTTCTTCCCCGTCCTCACTTAGTTCAGTGCTTGGTCCTTCAATTTCCACATCTATCCCATTTTCCTTTAAGAATTTGTCAATTGTTGTAGCCTTTACTCCTAGCATCCTCTTACCCTTTGGTGATATTCCTTGCTCCAACATTGCACTTTCATTTTATGGGATAGTTTCAGGAGAAGGCAAAGATGTGTCATCTTGCCCTATTTGAGTCTCTTCATCTGTGAGTTGAGTATTCTGCTGCTGCCCTTGGTTGATTGTGAGTTGAGTAGAACTTGGACAACTCCGCTCTTGGCTTAGACTTGTTGACACGTTGTTGTTCATTTTACGAATCGCTTCGAGCTTCCTTGTAAGTTCATCTGCCTCCATGTTTGTAGGCTTAGACTTCTTCAAGCCTTGTGTTGATTTTCCACCCTGCACTCCATTCTTGACTTTCTCAGCAGTAGGCATAGTCAATAGCTCCTTTCTCTTTTTATTTTCTGGCTGTTGCGGTGGAATATTTGGCTGTACTTCCAAGGTGGTAGGCATAGAGTTAGTCCTTTTGCTAATAGAATCGAATGTGCTTTGCAGATGACTAAAATCCAGCTTCTTTGACGTGGATTTCTTCTGCCCTTTGGTTGCACGCATCTCCAATTGACTTTCTGGTTCATCCACCCTTCGCTCAGATTTCTCTTTGTCATTAGCAGCTACAACTTCCATTTCATATTTCTTGCGTTCAGTTACAATCCTTTGTCTCTTAGCCTCGAATTGTCTAAGCAAATTCTTACTTGATGTAGCTTTAAGATCAATAAATTCCTTATTCTTACACAAATAAATTAGTTAAGTAGAGTCAATTTACCCATCAAAATCAATATAAGAAAAATGTAAGAGACTGACAAATTAACAAAAAATAAGTATTAATTACAAATAAAAATGTGAAGAAGAAAACTTAAGTATACATATGTACATATCAAGCAATAAATTGCTTAGGATGACCAATCAGAATCAGAATCTCCAATGAATTCTGCCTCATATTCTTCGGCAGAAATCACTTGGGGAACCGTTTCAATAACCGTGGGTCGTAAATCAGTCCTCTCCAGAATAAGTTCACCATCATCAGCTGGTATGGCAGGGCTCGTTATACGCTCGTGTTGTTCACTATAGTGTGTTTGACGGGCCTCAGACTCAGATTCATCGCTTGTTTTAAATAAGTCTCTTGGGATAGTTTCCATAACATAATGTTTGTTATGTTCATATGGATCTTGCACATAAAAACACTAATGTGCTTGAGATGCTAGTATAAAAGGTTCATCCTGGAAGCATTTCTTATGGAAGTGAATGAATGTAAGACCATACTTATCTCTCCCAGCATCGTACCACTCACACTAAAATAAGACAACCTTAAAACGCCCAAAATAGTCTAACTCTACTATCTCAAACAACCTGCCATAATAAGCTACATTGTCTTGGATTGGACTTTGATCTTTAGCACTTGCAAAGCTTGAAGCTAAAGCAGTTAATGTGACACCACTGTTTTGTGTTTTTCTCCTTGCCTCACGTTCCGCCGTGTGAAACCTGTATCCATTAATTACATATCCAGAAAATCTTCTTGCAATAGAGCTTGGACCTCGAGATAATTCTTTTAGCCAAAAAGGCACATTTGGATCCCTCGCACGAGTTTCAAACGACTGCGTGAACGTTTTATTGTGAACTTTTGCTTTTCTCCATTTCGTTCCCCACTGATTATTAACCTCTTCCTCATGCTCTCTATAATTAATAATAGTTAGGTTTGATCTAAAAAATATGGGTGAACTTGATCGGAATAAAAAAAAGTTTAATTAAGTTACCTAACATAATCTGCCACTTCTTCACAATTGTGTAATACATACACATGGGCTTGAGCAATTGATATGTCATCTAGATTAATTGGTTCTCCATTTTCCATGCCTAACGAACGACCTTTGTTAGAAAACAACTTTGATGGCACAACTTCGTCTTCGTTAGGATCATCATTATTCCGAGGCCGCTTATTAAGTCTTGTTTGCACACCTCCATGCAAGTATCTGGAGCAGAAAGTTAAGCACTCCTCAGCCAGATATGCCTCTGTAATAGAACCTTCGGGCCGACTTCTGTTGCGAACATATGACTTTAATGTACACATGTACCTTTCCGGAGGATACATCCAACGAAACTGCACCGGACCTCCCAATCTCACCTTATTTGCTAAATGAATGGGAAGATGAACCATTATGTCCAAAAAAATAGGGGGAAAGATCCTCTCAAGCTGGCATAATATTTCCACAATCTCTAACTCCAGTAAATCTATCTCTTCTAGTGTGATGAACTTTTTTGCACAAGCGACGAAAAAAGGAACTTAGTCGAATCAACGGAATGACCACATGATCAGGAAGGATGCTTTTAATCAGTATTGGTAGTAAATAGTGAAACATAAAGTGAGCATCGTGGGTCTTATACCCAGAAACTTTTCTTTTTCCTAGATGTACACAGCGTGATATATTCGAAGCACTGCCATCAGGTAGCTTTGTTGTCTTCAAAACACCACAAAAAACTGACTTCTCTGCAACAGTCATAGAAAATCATGCCTTTACCAACTTTGTTTTCTTGCCATTATTCACCTCCTTTGGTTGAAGATTTTTCCAGATATCCAAATCTTTTAAGTCATATCGAGCATTCAAATGGTCCTTTGTCTTGCCTGGGATATCCAAGAGAGTTCTAAATACACTGTCAAGTATATTCTTCTCTATGTGCATGACATCTAAGTTGTGACGCAGTGGGTTCTTGTGCCAGTAAGGCAATTCAAAGAAAATTGATCTTTTTTTCCAATTCCATGGGAAACTATTTGATGTACTTTGCTTCTTTCCAAAGACATTCTCAGCATTTTGTAGCATCTCAAAAATTTCGGGTCCTTCTATAACAGGTGGAGGGGGTCTTAATTCTTGCTTCCCATTAAAAGACCTTGTATTGGTTCTCCATGGATGATCCATGGGTAAAAAGACACGATGGTCCATATAAACTATCTTCCGACTGTGTTTTAGTTGTAAGCTACTGGTATTTTTGTTGCAACAAGGGCAAGCTAACTTTCCCTTTGTACTCCACCCAAACAACATAGAATAAGCAGGAAAATCGTTGATTGTCCACAAAAGAGCTGCCTGCATTTGAAAGGTCTCATTCTTTGACGCATCATAGGTTTCGACCCCTTTTTCACACAACAACTTCAAGTCTTCTATCAATGGTTGTAGATACACATCAATGTATTTACCAGGTGATTGTGGCCCAGAAATAAGCAAAGAAAGCATACAATATTTGGGTTTCATGCACGTCCACAGAGGCAAGTTGTATACCATCAGCATCACGGGCCACGTGCTCCATGAAATGTTCATGCTACAAAATGGGTTGAACCCATCACTTGACAAGCCTAGTCTAATATTGCGAGATTCTTTTGCAAATTCTTCATCCATTTCATCAAGGTTATTCCATGCCAAGCCATCAGCAGGATGCTTTAACGTCCCATCTTTTATGCGCTCTTCATCATGCCACCTCAGACTAGCTGCCGTCTTTGAACACATAAATAATCTCTGAAGTCTTGGAATTATAGGAAAGTTTCTCAGAGTCTTTGCAGGAATAGGACGACCTTTCTTGTCAGGTTGGTTCTCGCTATTATCACTGAAATTTTTAGTATATCGAGAAGTTACACACACACGACCTTATTTTTCATCCTTTAGTTCTTTCCTATACATGAGGCAATCATTAGGACAAGCATCAATTTTTTTATAATCCAGACCTAAATCTCTTATCATAGCCTTTGTCTTATGGAAAGATGAAGGTATGTTAATGTCAGGCATTGCCTCTTTCAATAGCTCAAGAAGTGAAGTGAAGGAGGCATTGCTCCAACCATGCAAACACTTTAACAAGTACAGACGGATGGTAAAAGATAATGTAGAAAATTTCTTGCAACCCGGGTATAACTCTTAACTTGCCCCATCTATTAAATTGTAAAACTTTTTAGCCTCTTCATTTTGACCTACAGTAACACCCTCATCATGAGATACATCTTCAAATGCATCATTAAGCAGTCCTTCGATGTCATCGCGTGCACCTTCTTCATCATCCGTGTCATCGTCAACCGCCATCGGGATTGCCCATTCGCCATGATTAATCCATGTTCTATATCCCTTAACAAATCTGTCGGCTACTAAATGGTCAAATACCACATCTCTTCTATACCAATTAATGTTACAACACCTCTTACAAGGACATTGAATTTGTCGTCCATCCGGTTCTCCCTCAGAGTATGCAAAGTCTAAAAAACTAATAACACCATTGATATACTCTTCGCTATACCTCAGTAGATCCATCCAATCCTTTGGCATATCACTAAACCTAATCGATAATTATTAAATTTTTTAGGCAAAAAATTTATAAGAGGTCGCAAAGTGAAGATTAGAAGAATATAGGAGGCAGGGTGTTATTCGCTACAAAGGGAATGGGCAACGAAAAGGACATTCAAAGACTTGTAACTAGGTTGGGAAACAGTTCCTAGTCTTAGAAGTAATTCTCTAGAAACCCATTGAGGTAAAACAAATAAAGAGAAACATAAAATTTATAGTACAAATATAATAAGTTAAATTGAAACTTCAAAACTAACAAATCAAAAGAATTAAAGTATGCATTGTACCTTGCCATGACACGATCAACGTTTTGACAAAATCTTCTTGGAAGACCTTAACCAAAAACTTTCGCCTTCAATCTTAACCACGAATAACTGTAAAAATTACAGACAAAAAAATTGTAATTGCCATATCCAACCATTTAACCACGAATTTAGCACAATCATCATTTAGCAAGAATTAAATTGATATAATCAAACAGATTTGGGACCCAGCAGCAGCAGCAGCAATTAAATTATTCAACAGATAACGGCAAAACAACAAAATTTTAAGTGTATAAATATGGCTATTAATTAGAATTTCGTTTATCACATATTGAATTTGTGAATAAAGGAAAACAGATGAAAAAGGGCATTGGGCTATATGAAGAAAGTGATAATAAGAAAATAGACATTTCAGTGTTGGAAAGATGTAACTGGCATGCAGAACAAGACATTTCAACATGCATGGCCCTTGCTTGAAAGCTTAATTGACCATTGACCAGTATATTTTAGATTGGCTTGGTTTGATTTGGCTAAATTGTTTTTAAAAGGTTAATTAACCTAACCCAACTTTGATTAGTTTGAACTTTATTCTACTTCAAATTCCAACTGGCCAACTCAGCCTGTTTCTTATAAAATACGTTTTAAATTCTACTTTTTAAAACACAGAAAAAATAGAAAAATAAAGCATGGGCAATGGCATAGTGTTGTAGCAACATGTTCTAATTAAGTGACACAGGTGCACCATCAACCTCAGCAAAGACAGAACAACAACCACCCTCATACTCCTAATATTATAAAACGTACCCTCAAAATAGTTAAACAAAGCAGGTAGAACAACCCTCAATACTAAACCACCAAGCAACCCCATTTATTAGGATGACCAACCAAAAGACATAGATCCAAGCTAACACTTGTGCATTTTAAGTAATTCAGAAAAAAGCCACACACACACACACACACATCCTTCAGAAGACCAAAAAATCAGAACCCATATTTCATAACCATAATAAAAAAAACTATTATTATTATTATTATTATTATTATATTAATATAAGAAAAATACATAAATTAATCAAATTGAAATACCCAGTATGGGGTACAGATTAAAATTGGAAAAAGCACCAGAAATATCTTCACTTGAGGTGATTTAAATGGGGAAAATTAAAAAAAAAAGGTTTACCAGAATGAGCAAGTTGGCAATGATACATATTGATGTCTAAGAGAACTAAAAATTTATATCAATTTCAAAAAAGAGAGACTACAATGACATTTAAGATCAGTGCAGGACTAACTTGAATGTTATGTATATATCTTTGGATGACATGAGTATTTTTCTCCATTAGAGAATCTTTTTTTGGGGGGAGGAATTTAAAAAGCTTTTACAATACCTCAGCCTCCTTAATAGGATCAACTTGGTTGCGGTATTGATCTAATAGTGTCTGCACAGCTTTCCCTTCTGGAGAGTTCCTCACATTCCCAGCGCGGACGCGAGCTTGAACTCGAACAAGAGCCTGCATGCACCTTAGAGTAACAGCAGCTTGCTTCCTCACTAGCCTTCCGCGAAATATAGTCTGTAGCCTCACCACTGCCCTCAACGCCCTTAAAGCTCATCTTGCCTACAACATTCATCACATAATTAAGGTCAAAAACTCAAAATAAACAAGTAAGAGAAATACAAATACAATCACATGGAATACAAGTTTAACATACTGATAAAACTCTCTGAACACAAGGATCAAGCTTGCAACTATGAACTACCTCTCTCTGGTCAAATCGAAACCCACCAACATTGTGCTCAAGCATTCCTTAGGAAACTAGAAAAAATTGTGGCTTGATGTCTTACCATGGACTAAGCTTCAATAGGTCAAAGTCTTACCATGGTTGAACTCATTCAAAATTAGGATCTAGTTAGTAATTCTTCTGCAAAAGATCATGTTGTGATCTTAGGAATCCTAATCCTTACCTGACCCGGAATTTTAGTAATTTAACATCAACTAACTATTGCATTTTAAAGATACTAGAATTAAAAGTTGAGAGTTTTGATTAAAGGAAAAAAAATTAAATGATATTTCTGGCAAGGATTCAGTATCAATGAATAAGCTAATGAAAAAACCAACCATGAAAATACTACTTTTAATTTCTATGCAGAAGAATTATTCAATGATTTTTTCTATACAGAAGATACCTTGATTCATAGAATTATTCGTGACAAAAATATATTAAGGAATCTCGATTTTCTTGCCTTACCGGAGGCAATTAAGGAAGCAATAAAGAATCATAACCAATTAGTTCCATGTGATGGCAATGATTGCATTTTATTTTTCTATTACCCAAACAAATATGGTTTAAAACAACAAGCAACCTCTACTTAATTCAGATTTCAGTAAACAACAACTGAATCACTTGAACTAAACCAAACTTCAGATTTCACCGATAACAGGCAATTAGTGTACCAAACCCCAAATTAAAAACCCTAAATCAGAACCCTAAACCTCTAATTTCAGAACCAAATGAAAATCTATACATACCTTCTCGACAATGGTGAGCAGAGAGAACGATGATGCTAAGCGCGTGGCAACAGTTGGCACAGAGACAACAAGGGTGAGATGCAACGGTGAGAGCAGAGACAACTAGGTTGAGCGGCGACAGTGAGCGCAGATACGACGATGGTGACCAGTGATGGTGAGAGCAGAGACTACGAAGGTAGATGAACGGTCTGGGCGGCGCGCTACGATCAGTGCAAGAGGGCGACTTATCTTGGAGCGACAGTCAGTGGTTAGTGGTGAGTGGTGTGTGGCGGTGAGTGGTGAGTGGGGGTTAGTGGTGACTGGGGTTTTCGATTCACGATGGAGGAGGGTTTTCTGAGGGTGATGACGAGCTGAGGGTGATGATGAGCTGAGGGTGATGACGAGGGTTTTCTTCTAAAAGGGTGAAATAGTTTTCTTTGTGAGCTGAGTGTGAGCTGAGGGTTTTCTTTGTGAAAGGTGAAATGGTTTTCTTCTCTTGGAGAGAAAATTTTCACTAAGTGTGAGCTGGATAAAAAGTTAAGAGGGAAAAAATTTACAAGTGTTAAGTTTTTAGTTCTTGATACATTAGGCATCACTTTTAAAACGCACCCAAAACATAATAAATAGGCTACCCTCTAAAAGCGTTCCCTTTGATACGAAAAGTGAATCTGTAGGTATCAATCTACGGCTACGCTTTATAAGTGATTTCTATAATACCTAAGGCTACACTTTTTAAATGATGCCATAATTGTGTATTCTTTTCTCTTATAAAAAGGCAACACGGAGAAAAGCGTAGCCTATTCATAGAATAGGCTATGCTTTTCAAATGTAGTTTAAAAAAAGTGTGGCTGAATGGGTATTTATCTTGTAATGCTGGGATTTGAACCATGCACCTCAAGGAAGCAAGGAGAGAGGCGCCACTTTGTGCACAAAAAGAAAAGAGCCACCAAATGCCTCCATTAAGGTTCGAAACTGGGACCCCATGACCAAGCAAGGAGCACTCAGCTCTTGCCATGAACCGAGCGCTATAGCTTGTCACGCTAGCAATGTGTGACACGGCCAGGGAAGGCTTGGTGCGTAACGCTTGACACCGCAAGGAGCTTGGTGCGCAACACAGAAGCAACATGGAAGCTAGGCTCTCCCCATGAACCGAGCTTGATCCTGGGAGTGTGACCCATAACCCAAAAATTCAACCAAAATTCTAAATTAATTCAATTCTTCACCAATTGAACCAAGGCCAACTGGACCCATCTCTCTTCAAATCCAAAGTAAGCAAAGCCCACATCATCACTCAAAGGCACAAGAACAAGTTAGAATAGGAATTTCATTTAGTTGTAGTTTTTTTCACTTTCATTTTCATTTTCATTTTGTAAAGCCTATATAAGGCATCATTTTCATCTTTGTTAGGGAGGCTAGCTCTACTAGAGAGAACTAGGGGGAATTGGGATTGAGAGCTGAGTTCTCTTCATCCTGGTTCTTACTTTTGCATTTTCTTACTTTCTGTTTTCGAATTTTGGATTGAGAATTGAAGGAATTCTGTTTCAATTCTTACTCTGAAATCATCTTTGTCCTCCTTCTGCATAATTCAAATTTACATTTGCTGTTTTTACTTTTCTTCTCTTTTGCAATTTCTTTTTCTGCACTTTGAGCTGAGTTTGCTTTCAAAGCAACTTAAATTCTCTGCCTCCTTGCTAATTCACTTTCTACATTTTCCATTTGAGCTTGCTGTGATCTTAATTTATTTTCCTGTAATTTACAATTCCTGCAATTGCTCTAAGTTCTTATTCACTGCAATTTTGCTTCTCTGTTTACATTGCTCCCAATTTATTTTTCCTGCAATTTAAATTTCCAGTTGCTTGATCTATTGTTTTCTTTTATTTCCAGCACCCACTCCCCTTTACATTCACTGCAATTTACATTTCTTTCTCTTTAAATTTCTGCAATTTATAGTTCTTGCAATTTACTTTCTATTGATCAACTTCACACAATTCACTCAATGTTAGCTTGACTAAACTAATCACCCACTAAAGTTGCTTGATCCATCAATCCCTGTGGGATCGACCTCACTCTAAGTGAGTTTTACTACTTGATGCGACCCAGTACACTTGCAGGTGAGTTTTGGTGTTGGAATTTCGTTTTCAACCCATCAAGTTTTTGGCGCCGTTGCCAGGGATTGATTTAGATCAACAATGATTAAGTGGGTGAGAAGTCTAGATCAAGCATTTTCTTTGTTTTTGTTCTCTGTTTTAAGTTGATAGCAAGGTGTTTGAGCTATTGCCTCACTAAGAAATTCTTTCTCTGTGACATGAATTTCAAATGTTATTGATGTTGCCTTTTACAAAATTCAAATAGAGTTCAACTCATCTTATGGTCAAACAAAATTTTATGGGATATTACTAAGAAAATACAAATTCTAATGGTGGATGGGAATATCACCAAGAAAATACAAATTCTAAGCACTCCAATCCATAGAGATTTGCTTTAGAAACACAAGATGAGAAAGAGAACCATATGGGATATTTCCCTCTACCACAAAATGATTCAAGTCATTATTCTAATGGTGGCTAGGAGTATTACCAAGAAATTGCAAATTTTGAGCAGTCAATTCACATGAGAGATTGTCCAACCTCACCTCTCATTTTTACAATTGAAAATTCTTCATCACCTAACTATGCCTCAACACAAAATCCATCCCAAGACTCACAACCACCACAAACCTCCACAAGCCAAAGACTCTCAAAGCTTGAGTCCATGTTCAATAGATATGTGGAGAAGACAAAGAAATCCTGGAAAGAAGAAGAAAACTCCCTCAAAAAATTGGAAGTGCTGGTAGCTTAATTGTTGAGTGCAAAGAAGAAAGAGGAAGGGCAACATGAGGAAGCCTCTGTGTCAAGTGAAATTTCAATGGAGAAGGAAGTTGTGGAGGTATTTGAACCTGTGGGTCCATATTCACAGAATCTAATTGAGGTGATAGAGGAACATAAAACTTCACTCCTAAAAGACTTAATGGAAGATCATGTAAAAGAAGGGGAGGAAGCCAAGCAAGAGAAGTCACAATCAATTGAAGAAGAAGAGTGCATAGGGGAAGGGCTCATTGAACCAACAACTCAGAAGGCCTTGGATGAAGATAAAACTCCAATAATCACACAGCAACCAAGTCTTGAATCCAAAGAAGTGAAGGCAACTAGCGAGAGCACCAATTCTATCCCTAATCCAGCAAGCAAGCTCAATCAAGCCATTAACAAAAGAAAGCTTGCTGAGGAGAGGCCAAGACACGAGACACTAGCTGAATCTTCTCCCCCCTTGAGGTCATTCCTCTTAACAAACTGGAAGAAGAGGAAGAAAGTGAACAACATGTCAACCGTAGGTATAATTGCTCTTCTCTTCTTTATTTTCTTTCTGTGCTTTATTTAAAATTCAATAAATTGGCATATAGTTACATTCTAAGTTTGGTGTTTCCCTGCAACAAATTGTTTTTAATCCCTTTGAATGATTTCATCGATTCTACATGGAAGTGTCACACTAAGATTCCAAGTTTGGTGTGCCACTTATTTTTCTATGCAATTTATTCAAGCAACACTACTTGTTTGCATAATCATAATGCCTCTGCAGTTTTATTTTTCTATTTTGATTTGACACTTTTTCATTCTACCTTCTTTAGTCATTTTTCTATTTTTAAATGCTTTCATTTATTTGCATATTAACTGTTTTTGTTAATACATTACCAAGAGATCCTTATTCATCACAGATTCTTTGCTTGGTGATTGTATTTAACATACAACAGTTTCATTTAGTCTTGTTTCAAATAAAATGGACATAGGATTGCATTCTAAGTTCGGTGTTGCTATGCAACAAAATTTGCTTCCAATCTTTACTAGATACTTGCATTAATTCCAAGTGAAAGTGTCACACTAAGTTTGGTATGCCACTTATCTTTTATGCAATGTATTATGCACACCTTCTTAAGTTTGCAATGTCTCTGTCTCTTGTGCCTTGATTGTTATCTTTAATTTTGCTTGCTTAAAACACATGTGTTACTAACATTTCATTGTGTAAGACATTCATGATCCATGTTAACCCCATAGTCATTGTTCTAATTGTTGCTTGAAGATGAGCAAGCATTCTGAGTTTGGCAAAGGGAAAGGGAAGAATGGGAGGAGAAGGACAACAATAGAGAAGATGAATCACAAGGTTGTAAAGTTCTTTTTCCTCTCCTTTGTTTCCAGCACTTTACATTGCATGATTGTCTTTATCTTCTCTGTATACATGTGTGGTATGAATAAGCATAGCCTAAATCTTGATTTGTAACATGTTGCCATGCCATTATGACTATCAACTTGAGTTTTGTGAATTCAAAAGCAGTAAAGTATCATGATCATAAACAAACAAGGCATTAAAGAAGAAATTAGCATGTGCATAAAAATATTGGAAAGCTAGTATGATTAATTGTTGCTCAATTGCATTAGATTTTATTTAATTGAAGTTTTCATCTAGTACATTTTGTGAAATCTTTGGAAATCATGAAAACCTTGAAAAAGCAAATACAATTAAAGCAAGAAAAGAAAAAGGAAAAGAATGAAAAAGCTGAAGGCTCTGAGTACCAATGACAATTCAATTGTTAAGTACTTGTGGTGTTTATGTATCAAGCAAAAAGTTTGAAAACAAAACACTTAGAGTCAAGGTTAGGCTCAAAGTGCAAATGCACTCCCTCAAAGCTCAAGGCTCTGAGCATCAATGATAAGAGAGTTAAGAAAAGAAACAAATGAGCTTAATGAAGTCCTCTAATTAAATGCTTGTGGTGCTTATATATCAAGTGGTAATACTTGAAAATAAAACATTTAGAGTCGTAGCTTTGTTATCAACTCATGGGGCAAAGCACCCAAAAGGAGAAGCTAATAAGAAAATCAAAAGCTTGTTTCAAGGAAGAAATATAAGGAAAAGATTTCATAAAATGAGCTAGATAGAAGCATCAATCATTTACATTTCTTTTGAGATTGTAGCAAGCATAGAAAACTAGCCTACCATGAACATTGAATTGCTATTCTTCTTACCTTGGATTGTCAATCTTTACTGCATGATTCTTTTCTTGCTTGGGGACAAGCAAGGTTTAAGTTTTGTGTTGTGATGACATGCCATCATGTCATATTTTTCTATGCTTTTTCATACAAGATATTGATAATTAGTGCTTAAATATTGCATTATTTGGTGCTTAAGTGGTATATTTCCTTGATCTTTTGATTTTATAAATTTTGTTGGAAATAAGAAGAAAAAGAAGTAAAAGAGCACAAAATAAGCTAAAAAGAAGGAAAAAAGAATTTTAGGCACGCCTTAAAGATTGAGCACGCTTTGGAACACTAGGCCACGCTTTTAAAGGCGTGGCCCATGACCATAAAGCCATGGCATGATAAAGCCTTATGCATGCATTCAAGACCAATGAACCATGGTGTTCATTAAGCGGCATTATTAAAGCATGCATGCATGAATTAAATGAATGCTACATTGGCTTTATTAAATAAATGCATGCAACGTTAATTATCAATGCCTAGTATGAATGAATGCTACGGCCAATGAAAGCATGCATTTAATTAGTAAAGAAATGAATGAATGCTAAGGCGTTAATTTATGTATGAATGAATTAAAGCTTGCATATGATTATTAATGCTTATGCATGAAAGAAACTTAATTAATAAAACCAACCAAGGCCAAGCAAAAGGAAAGCTAAGCTCTCCTTGTGAACTGAGCGCTACAATGTGACATGGAAACAAGGCAAAACTTCAAAGCTCAGCTCTTGCCAAGAGCTTTATCGGGCATCCCCAAGAAAAATTCAAAGAAAAATTTTGCTAAGTGAGGACACCAAGGTTCGAACTAATGAGCCTGGGGAAGAAGGGAAGCGCTACTCTTGCAAGGAAATAAGCCAAAATTGGCTTAAGTGCATTCCCTGGGATTCGAACCATGCATCTCAAGGAAGCAAGGAGAGAGGCGCCACTTTGTGCACAAAAGAAAGGGGCCACCAAATGCCTCCACTAAGGTTCGAAACTGGGACCCCATGACCAAGCAAGGAGCGTTCATCTCTTGCCATGAACCGAGTGCTATAGCTTGTCACGCTAGCAATGTGTGACATGGCCAGGGAAGGCTTGGTGCGCAATGCTTGACACGGCAAGGAGCTTGGTGCGCAACACACAAGCAACATGGAAGCTAGGCTCTCCCCATGAACCGAGCTTGATCCTGGGAGTGTGACCCATAGCCCAAAAATTCAACCAAAATTCTAAATTAATTCAATTCTTCACCAATTGAACTAAGGCCAACTGGACCCATCTCTCTTCAAATCCAAAGTAAGCAAAGCCCACATCATCACTCAAAGGCACAAGAACAAGTTAGAATAGGAATTTCATTTAGTTGTAGCTTTTTTTCACTTTCATTTTCATTTTCATTTTGTAAAGCCTATATAAGGCATCATTTTCATCTTTGTTAGGGAGGCTAGCTCTACTAGAGAGAACTAGGGGGAATTGGGATTGAGAGCTGAGTTCTCTTCATCCTGGTTCTTACTTTTGCATTTTCTTACTTTCTGTTTTCGAATTTTGGATTGAGAATTGAAGGAATTCTGTTTCAATTCTTACTCTGAAATCATCTTTGTCCTCCTTCTGCATAATTCAAATTTACATTTGCTGTTTTTACTTTTCTTCTCTTTTGCAATTTCTTTTTCTGCATTTTGAGCTGAGTTTGCTTTCAAAGCAATTTAAATTCTCTGCCTCCTTGCTAATTCACTTTCTACATTTTCCATTTGAGCTTGCTGTGATCTTGATTTATTTTCCTGCAATTTACAATTCCTGCAATTGCTCTAAGTTCTTATTCACTGCAATTTTGCTTCTCTGTTTACATTGCTCCCAATTTATTCTTCCTGCAATTTAAATTTCCAGTTGCTTGATCTATTGCTTTCTTTTATTTCCAGCACACACTCCCCTTTACATTCACTGCAATTTACATTTCTTGTCATTTAAGTTTCTGTAATTTACATTTCTTGCTCTTTAAGTTTCTGCAATTTATAATTCTTGCAATTTACTTTTTGTTGATCAACTTCACACAATTCACTCAATGTTAGCTTGACTAAACTAATCACCCACTAAAGTTGCTTGATCCATCAATCTCTGTGGATCGACCTCACTCTAAGTGATTTTTACTACTTGATGCGACCCGGTACACTTGCAGGTGAGTTTTGGTGTTGGAATTTCGTTTTCAACCCTTCAAGTTTTTGGCGCCGTTGCCGGGGATTGATTTAGATCAACAATGATTAAGTGGGTGAGAAGTCTAGATCAAGCATTTTCTTTGTTTTTGTTCTCTATTTTAAGTTGATAGCAAGGTGTTTGAGTTATTGCCTCACTAAGAAATTCTTTCTCTGTGACATGAATTTCAAATTTCATTGATGTTGCCTTTTACAAAATTCAAATGTAGTTCAACTCATCTTATGGTCAAACAAAATTTTATGGGATATTACCCACCACCACCAATTTCTAATGGTCGCTGAGAATGTCACCAGGAAAATACAAATTCTAAGCACTCCAATCTATAGAGATTTGCTTTAGAAACACAAGATGAGAAAGAGAACCATATGGGATATTACCCTCTACCACAAAATGATTCAATTCATTATTCTAATGGTGGCTAGGAGTATTACCAAGAAATTACAAATTCTGAGCAATCAATTCACATGAGAGATTGTCCAACCTCACCTCTCATTTTTACATTTGAAAATTCTTCATCACCTAACTATGCCTCAACACAAAATCCTTCCCAAGACTCACAAGCAACACAAACTTCCACGAGCCAAAGACTCTCAAAGCTTGAGTCCATGTTCAACAGATATGTGGAGGAGACAAAGAAATCCTGGAAAGAACAAGAAAACTCCCTCAAAAAATTGGAAGTGCTGGTAGCTTAATTGTTGAGTGCAAAGAAGAAAGAGGAAGGGCAAGATGAGGAAGCCTCTGTGTCAAGTGAAATTTCAATGGAGAAGGAAGTTGTGGAGGTGTTTGAACCTATGGGTCCATATTCACAGAATCTAATTGAGGTGATAGAGGAACATAAAACTTCACTCCTAAAAGACTTAATGGAAGATCATGTAAAAGAAGGGGAGGAAGCCAAGCAAGAGAAGTCACAATCAATTGAAGCAGAAGAGTGCATAAGGGAAGGGCACATTGAACCACCAACTCAGAAGGCCTTGGATGAAGATAAAACTCCAATAATCACACAGCAACCAAGTCTTGAATACAAAGAAGTGAAGGCAACTAGCGAGAGCACCAATTCTGTCCCTAATCCAGCAAGCAAGCTCAATCACGCCATTAACAAAAGAAAGCTTGCTGAGGAGAGGCCAAGACAGGGACACTAGCTGAATCTTCTCCCCCTTGAGGTCATTCCTCTTAACAAAATGGAAAAAGAGGAAGAAAGTGAACAACATGTCAACCGTAGGTATAATTGCTCTTCTCTGCTTTGTTTTCTTTCTGTGCTTTGTTTAAAATTCAATAAATTGGCATATGGTTACATTCTTGGTTTGGTGTTACCCTGCAACAAATTGTTTTTAATCTCTTTGAATGATTTCATCGATTCTACATGGAAGTGTCACACTAAGATTCTAAGTTTGGTGTGCCACTTATTTTTCTATGCAATTTATTCAAGCAATACTACTTGTTTGCATAATCATAATGCCTCTGCAGTTTTATTTTTCTCTTTTGATTTGACACTTTTTCATTCTACCTTCTTTAGTCATTTTTCTATTTTTAAATGCTTTCATTTATTTCCTTATTAACTATTTTTGTTAATACATTACCAAGAGATCCTTATTCATGACAGATTCTTTACTTGGTGATTGTATTTAACATACAACAGTTTCATTTAGTCTTGTTTCAAATAAAATGGACATAGGATTGCATTCTATGTTTGGTGTTGCTATGCAACAAAATTTGCTTCCAATTTTTACTAGATACTTGCATTAATTCCAAGTGAAAGTGTCACACTAAGTTTGGTGTGCCACTTATCTTTTATGCAATGTATTATGCACACCTTCTTAAGTTTGCAATGTCTCTGTCTCTTGTGCCTTGATTGTTATCTTTAATTTTGCTTGCTTAAAACACGTGTTACTAACATTTCATTGTGTAAGACATTCATGATCCATGTTAGCCCCATAGCCATTGTTCTAATTGTTGCTTGAAGATGAGCAAGCATTCTGAGTTTGGCAAAGGGAAAGGGAAGAATGGGAGGAGAAGGACAAAAATAGAGAAGATGAATCACAAGGTTGTAAAGTTCTTTTTCCTCTTCTTTGTTTCCAGCACTTTACATTGCATGATTGTCTTTATCTTCTCTATATACATGTGTGGTATGAATAAGCATAGCCTAAATCTTGATTTGTAACATGTTGCCATGCCATTATGACTATCAACTTGAGTTTTGTGAATTCAAAAGCAGTAAAGTATCATGATCATAAACAAACAAGGCATTAAAGAAGAAATTAGCATGTGCATAAAAATACTTGAAAGCTAGTATGATTAATTGTTGCTCAATGCAATAGATTTTATTTAATTGAAGTTTTCATCTAGTACATTTTGTGAAATCTTTGGAAATCATGAAAACCTTGAAAAAGCAAATACAATTAAAGCAAGAAAAGAAAAAGGGAAAGAATGAAAAAGTTGAAGGCTCTGAGTACCAATGACAATTCAATTGTTAAGTACTTGTGGTGTTTATGTATCAAGCAAAAAGCTTGAAAACAAAACACTTAGAGTCAAGGTTAGGCTCAAAGTGCAAATGCACTCCCTCAAAGCTCAAGGCTCTGAGCATCAATGATAAGAGAGTTAAGAAAAGAAACAAATGAGCTTAATAAAGTCCTCTAATTAAATGCTTGTGGTGCTTATGTATCAAGTGGTAATACTTGAAAACAAAGCATTTAGAGTCGTAGCTTTGTTATCAACTCATGGGGCAAAGCACCCAAAAGGAGAAGCTAATAAGAAAATCAAAAGCTTGTTTCAAGGAAGAAATATAAGGAAAAGATTTCATAAAATGAGCTAGATAGAAGCATCAATCATTTACATTTCTTTTGTGATTGTAGCATGCATAGAAAACTAGCCTACCATGAACATTGAATTGCTATTCTTCTTACCTTGGATTGTGAATCTTTACTACATGATTCTTTTCTTGCTTGGGGACAAGCAAGGTTTAAGTTTGGTGTTGTGATGACATGCCATCATGTCATGTTTTTCTATGCTTTTTCATACAAGATATTGATAATTAGTGCTTAAATATTGCATTCTTTGGTGCTTAAGTGGTATATTTCCTTGATCTTTTGATTTTATAAATTTTGTAGGAAATAAGAAGAAAAAGAAGCAAAAGAGCACAAAATAAGGTAAAAAGAAGAAAAGAAGAATTTTAGGCATGCCTTAAAGATTGAGCACGCTTTGGAACCCTAGGCCACGCTTTTAAAAGCGTGGCCCATGACCATAAAGCCATGGCATGATAAAGCCTTATGCATGCATTCAAGACCAATGAACCATGGTGTTCATTAAGCGGCATTATTAAAGCATGCATGCATGAATTAAATGAATGCTACATTGGCTTTATTAAATAAATACATGCAACGTTAATTATCAACGCCTAGTATGAATGAATGCTACGGCCAATGAAAGCATGCATATAATTAGTAAAGAAATGAATGAATGCTAAGGCGTTAATTTATGTATGAATGAATTAAAGCATGCATATGATTATTAATGCTTATGCATGAAAGAAACTTAATTAATAAAACCAACCAAGGCCAAGCAAAAGGAAAGCTATGCTCTCCTTGTGAACCGAGCGCTACAATGTGACACGAAAACAAGGCAAAACTTCAAAGCTCAGCTCTTGCCAAGAGCTTTATCGGGCATCCCCAAGAAAAATTCAAAGAAAAATTTTGCTAAGTGAGGACACCAAGGTTCGAACTCATGAGCCTGGGGAAGAAGGGAAGCGCTACTCTTGCAAGGAAATAAGCCAAAATTGGCTTAAGTGCATTCCCTGGGATTCGAACCATGCATCTCAAGGAAGCAAGGAGAGAGGCGCCACTTTGTGCACAAAAAGAAAGGGGCCACCAAATGCCTCTACTAAGGTTCGAAACTGGGACCCCATGACCAAGCAAGGAGCGTTCATCTCTTGCCATGAACCGAGCGCTATAGCTTGTCACGCTAGCAATGTGTGACACGGCCAGGGAAGGCTTGGTGCGCAATGCTTGACACGGCAAGGAGCTTGGTGCGCAACACACAAGCAACATGGAAGCTAGGCTCTCCCCATGAACCGAGCTTGATCCTGGGAGTGTGACCCATAGCCCAAAAATTCAACCAAAATTCTAAATTAATTCAATTCTTCACCAATTGAACTAAGGCCAACTGGACCCATCTCTCTTCAAATCCAAAGTAAGCAAAGCCCACATCATCACTCAAAGGCACAAGAACAAGTTAGAATAGGAATTTTATTTAGTTGTAGCTTTTTTTCACTTTCATTTTCATTTTCATTTTGTAAAGCCTATATAAGGCATCATTTTCATCCTTGTTAGGGAGGCTAGCTCTACTAGAGAGAACTAGGGGGAATTGGGATTGAGAGCTGAGTTCTCTTCATCCTGGTTCTTACTTTTGCATTTTCTTACTTTCTGTTTTCGAATTTTGGATTGAGAATTGAAGGAATTCTGTTTCAATTCTTACTCTGAAATCATCTTTGTCCTCCTTCTGCATAATTCAAATTTACATTTGCTGTTTTTACTTTTCTTCTCTTTTGCAATTTCTTTTTCTGCACTTTGAGCTGAGTTTGCTTTCAAAGCAATTTAAATTCTCTGCCTACTTGCAAATTCACTTTCTACATTTTCCATTTGAGCTTGCTGTGATCTTGATTTATTTTTCTGCAATTTACAATTCCTGCAATTGCTCTAAGTTCTTATTCACTGCAATTTTGCTTCTCTGTTTACATTGCTCCCAATTTATTCTTCCTGCAATTTAAATTTCCAGTTGCTTGATCTATTGCTTTCTTTTATTTCCAGCACACACTCCCCTTTACATTCACTGCAATTTACATTTCTTGTCATTTAAGTTTCTGTAATTTACATTTCTTGCTCTTTAAGTTTCTGCAATTTATAATTCTTGCAATTTACTTTTTGTTGATCAACTTCACACAATTCACTCAATGTTAGCTTGACTAAACTAATCACCCACTAAAGTTGCTTGATCCATCAATCCCTGTGGGATCGACCTCACTCTAAGTGAGTTTTACTACTTGCTGCGACCCGATACACTTGCAGATGAGTTTTGGTGTTGGAATTACGTTTTCAAACCATCATGTTTTTGGCACCGTTGCCGGGGATTGATTTAGATAAAAAATGATTAAGTGGGTGAGAAGTCTAGATCAAGTATTTTCTTTGTTTTTGTTCTCTGTTTTAAGTTGATAGCAAGGTGTTTGAGCTATTGCCTCACTAAGAAATTCTTTCTCTATGACATGAATTTCAAATTTTATTGATGTTGCCTTTTACAAAATTCAAATGGAGTTCAACTCATCTTATGGTCAAACAAAATTTTATGGGATATTACCCACCACCACCAATTTTTAATGGTGGCTGGAAATATCACCAAGAAAATACAAATTCTAAGCACTCCAATCCATGGAGATTTGCTTTAGAAACACAAGATGAGAAAGAGAACCATATGGGATATTTCCCTCTACCACAAAATGATTCAAGTCATTATTCTAATGGTGGCTGGGAGTATTACCAAGAAATTGCAATACGTATGCTTGCTATACGCGTGCGCGTGACCTTCAGATTTTTAGCTTGTGATGCGTATGCTTGCTATACGCGTGCGCGTCCATATCAGCGTTCAATTTTTGAACGTAGCGTTCGCTTTGACAACGCTGTCCCACCCGTACACGTCACCTACGCGTACACGTGGTCTTTTGAAATGACACTTCCATGCATACACGTGATGTATGCATACGCGTGGCCTTCCAAAGTTGCAATTTCGACGAGTGCGTATCATGTACGCGTGCGCATCGATACCAATTCTTCAATCCCAAATTCATATTTGCCCGAAAACGCTCCTTTAGTTAACTTAGCACTCTCTTTGCAAACGAGTGCTGATTGTGAAAATAGAGCACGCTTCCTTGATTTTGTCATGGGCCACGCTTTTAAAAGCATGGCCTAAGGCTCCAAAGCGTGCTCAAACTTCAAAGTGAGCCCCAAAATTCTTCTTTTCTTCTTTTGAGCTTATTTTGTGCTTTTTTTTTTGCTTCTTTTTCTTCTTATTTCCTACAAAGTTTATAAAATCAAAAGGTCAAAGAAATATACCATTTAAGCACAAAAGCATTCAATATTTAAGCACTAATCATCAATTTCTTTTATGAAAAAGCATAAAAAAACATGACATGATGACATGTCATCACAGTTCCAGGTTATATGCTCCGGAAGAGCGCACTTGTAACATAAGCCCGAACCAAAATGACACGGGCTATTCGGGTGATAGCTTCCGCACCTCTGGCAACTTGAATCATCTGAAGCAGTCGCTGACTGTTTTCCTCTAACATTTCCATAGCGATCATCATTTATTCTGGAATTATTCTGACCTTGGGGAAGTTGTTGTGCGTTCCCTCTTCTCTTGAATTCTTGGCCCCTTAGTACGAAGTTCTGATTATGTTCCCTTCGGTTTCCGGCTATCATTCCTTTCTATAGTAGCCTTCTTTAAACATTCTTCTGCAACACTGCTCTTGTTCACCATGTCTGAGAAAATTCTGATCTCCATCAGATCTACTGAACTCAGAATATCACTCCGGAGTCCTCCTTCATATTTGATGTTCTTCCATTCCTCAAAGTCTCTCGAAGCACCCTGACAAATGATGACAAGTCATCTTAGCCTAGTTTTACTAGTCTATTTCTTTGTTTTTATTAGGTTTCATGCACTTTTCTTGCATTGTAAGTAAGTAATTTGGAATGGAATTGCATGGTTTCTTTGAATCAATTAACCACCATTTAATTAATACTAAATCATGAGATTTAAGCTAAATTTAATTGATATTTAAATGATTTATAAACCTTGTGAATTTGGTGATACTTTGATTGGTTGTTTTGATTACTTGTAGGTGAAGAAAAGAAGAAAATAAGAAAGCGTGGCCTAAAGAGCGTGGCACAAAGAAGAGAAGAATGTGGAAAAAGAAACAAAGAGGCGTGGCACAATGAAGGAGGCAAGCCACAACACTCTACTGGGAGCACAACAAAGAACCAAGGAAGCAAGCTTGGATGCTACGCTCTCCTTGAGAGTGGAGCACAATTATGAACCAAGAAAGAGAGGGGAGAAGAATGATGCTCCGCTCTTTCTAAGAGCATTATAGGGCTTCACTCAAAAATAAATTCAAGGAAGAAGTTTGCTAGTGAAGGCTACAAGGCTCGAACTCATGAGCAAGGGGGAGTGGGGGAGCGCTACTCACAAAGGAAATAAGCCAAAAATTGGCCAAAGGCATCCCCAAGTTTCGAACCCAAGACACTCCCACTCAATGCATGCACCACCCTTGTTTCCTTCATAAAGAAAAAGAGCCAGCATGCCTCCAGCAAGAATCGAACCAAGGACCTTCCCTTGGAAGTGCCAATGCTCCACTCCCAAGGAGAGCAGAGCGCTACTCTCTTCATTCCTTGCACAAGCTTGACACGGCCAGGGAAGCTTGGAGCGCACAACTTGACACGGCCAGGAGGACTTGATGCGCGCAAGACATGCCAACACAAGCCACAATGCTCCGCTCCCCACAAGAGGAGCGCTATCCTGAATGCTCCCCAACTTGGCACGCAACAAAGAGCTCCAACACAAGCATTGATGCTCCGCTCCCCACAAGAGCAGAGCACTCCACTGGGAGTAACATATGGGCTGAAAAGTCAATTAAAAATCTAATTTAATTCAATTCTTCACCAAATTAAAAAGTCCATCCAAATTCTAAAATCCAAGAATAGAAAGTGTATAAATAGAAGCTAGTTTGATTTAGTTAGGACCTTTGCTTCTTTGAGAATTTTCATTTTTAGAATTTTGAGAGTTTTACTTTGAATTTGGATCTTGGAGAATTTGGAAGGAGAATTGATCTCTCTTCTTCCTTGTTCTTGCTTGAGCACCCTTTACTTCTTGTCTTGGATCTTGGGTGGAGAATTGAAGAAATTCTGTTTCAATCTCACCTTGAGATCTCTTTGTTCATCTTCCTGCAAAATTTTAGAAACTTTGATTTACATTTCAAATTCTGTTTACTGCTTTCACTCTTCTACTTCTTCTACAATTTACTTTTCCATTTTCTTTTGCAATTGTTTTTGTTGGATCAAGGAAGGATTTGAGATCTAGACTTGTTTTCTAGTCTCTTCCACTCCTGAGATCTTCAATTTCTCTTTTAACTTCTGCAATTAAGCTACATTTACTCTCTGTTTTAATTCTTCAAGCATTTTTACTTTTCTATTTGAGATCTACTTCAATTTAATTCATCTTTTGCGCTTCTATTTGTTGCATTTCACTTCTGCTTGTTTAATTTCTGCAATCCCAGCTCCCTGAACCCTTTTATAATTCAAGCAATTTACCTTCCTTGCACTTTAAGATTCAGTCATTTACATTTCTTGCAATCTAAGCTTCTGCAATTTAATTTACTTGTTCCTTAAGATTCAGCACTTTTACTTTCTGTTCTCTTTAATTTACTGCAATTCTTCCCCTCTCCCTTTACATTTCATGCCATTTAGCTTCTGTCAATTACAAACCACTTAAATCAACACTTGATTCGCTTGACTAAATCAACCACTAAACTAAAATTGCTCAATCCTTCAATCCCTGTGGGATCGACCTCACTCATGTGAGTTATTATTACTTGATGCGACCCGGTACACTTGCCGGTTAGTTTTAGGTGTTGGAATTCATTTTCCAAAAATACACCATCAAAAAATCTTGGAAAATTGATATAACTCCTCTAACTTGTTTGTATATTCGGCTACAGACATTTGACCCTGCTTTAGTTGCAACAATTCAAGCTCCTTAGCTGTCTTAACCAAATTGGGAAAGTACTTTTTGTAGAATTCCAACTAAAAGGCATCCCAAGTTATTGCAATGTTGTCTTGCTGCAACAGGCATCGTGTACCTTTCCACCAATACTGGGCTTCACCCGTTAACTAATAAGTTGCAAACTCAACACGTTGATTTTCAGGGACTTGTTGTGCTTGTAACGCCTGTTCCATTGCTCGAAACCAGTTGTATGCCTCTGTGGGGTTTGTAATCCCTCTAAAGATGCGCGAGTTTACCTTCAGAAAGGTTGCTAAGGTCATTGGCCTATTTTCTCTGTCATCACCATTCCCATTACTGACTTGATTCCCCAATGTCGTAGCCTGCATGGCAGTAGCCATGTTCTCCAGGGCAGTCATAAAGTTTGTGGGATTATTCTTAGTCGTCTCAGGTTCCGTGTTACTAGCCCTCTCTCTCCCTCGACTGCGACCGCATCCACCAGTCGCCATCTGGTTCCTATACACACCAAAACGATATCAAGGAGATCAGTCTCAATATCGTAAGTCTAGTGCTTCACAGTCCCAAATTCATTTTTATGAACGTTCATGCCACATATATCAGTTAGATATCTTAATTTAGCATGTACAGACATCCAGAGTATGCCCAGAAGCATAGTCAATCTGTCCCTCAGGCTCTACAGGAACGAACTGCTCTGATACCATAATGTAACACCCTACAACATAGAGCTTTACACCTAGGATGTAAAACAGAGGTGGCAAGGCGCTACGACCTTTAAAAATAAAATTTAAATATACATAATATAGTTGAAGAGAAGATTTATCTAGGAGCCTTGGAAAGAAAGTTTAAAGCAAAGCGTTAAACAGAAAAGCGCAACACTCACGACACATAAACGATAAACGGAAAAGATAAGAGAAACTGACATAGATATTATAAAAGAGAGTTCCAAGGTACAAATATCAAAGCTCAAGACTCGGATCGCGAAGCCAAACCGGCCTGAGCACATAAGTATATATACATATATATAGGAGAATCCAAAATAAGCCCAAAATACAAAGTTATAGAACCTATTTCTCCAAAATAGACTCTAAGAGGAAGTTAATACATCAAATACATAAGCGGTGGATATAAAAGAGTCTACATATATATATATATATATATATATATATATATATATATATATATATATATATATATAAACCCAAAGACAATGATCTCCGCTATCAGAAGCTTCCAGTATGCCTCAGCGAAGTGCCACCTGTCCTGCATCTGAAAACCATAAATATCCATATGGAATGAGAATCGGGGGGTTCTCAGCATGGTAAAGGTGCTGCATACATAAGATATAAGGTCCTGAGAATGCCAGAGGCAATCCTAAAACGCGACACTCAAATTATAAAACTTAAAGAACTGAAACAGAAACCAAGAATCAAGGTGGTTTTCCAAGGCTTTCTAAACTTGACCAATTCCTTAAATCCAATTAAAACTTTACTAATACCCTAAACCTCTCAGCCTTCCCTCCGTTCCTCCATCTCCGGTGAAATTACAAAGACAAACAAATAGACAATGGCAAACACAGGTAGGATACAAGTAATACATAAAGCAAATATAACAAATAGCATATTAAAATCACTTAGGCAATCCCAATTAATACACAAGCAAGCAATTCAAACAATATGCATATGATGCATGTCTGTCCTATGGCTGATGAGTCTCATCTGTTGGTTATAAAGCCAAACCTGACATATCCGGTAGCTAACCCTGGACAGAACACTAAACGAGGAGCAAGTGGGACAACGCCACAACTCTTGCATCTTACCCGTGTACCCGGAGCAGGGAACAACTTTACCCTACCTCTTACCTAGGCAGTGTTACATTTCTCGACCTGGAGCAAGCAGCAACAGAACACAGCCCTTACGTCTTACTCGAAGCCTTGAACTTTCCTGGAGCAAGTGGATAACACCACTGCATCTTACTCGGCTTATTGACTCTTACCGGGAACAAGTGGATAACGCCACTGCATCTTACCTGAAGTCACATACAGAAACACACTTTCATTATCATTACCATTCAATCATTCATCCATTCATTCTCAATTCATACCCAGAGCAAGTGGGTAACACCACTACATCTTACCCGACATTCTCGCCTCTTATCTGGAGCTGGTGGATAGCACCATTGTGTCTTACCCAGAGGTATATTACAATCGAATTTAATCTCATCATCCTTATTATTCATTCAAATTCAATCATCCATTACACCTTAAGGTCATTATTATCATCAACTCATCTCTCATTCAATTAAAATTCATTATTATCATCCTCATAATTATATTAGTTCAGTTATCACTTCTTAAGCTCAAAATCACCACTTCACAAATCATAATTCATTACTCCACAACTTGCTTCACTTCCAAGTTACTACCCCTTCCTAACTTCATCTCATCACTAAATATCCAACTAAAATTTAGGGGCTAAAAGAGTAAAAATAGAGGTTTTAGGGGTTCAAAATTATACTTTAAAACACAAAATTTGTGTTTGCTGAAGCAGGGGCCACGCGTACGCATGGGAGTGCAATATTGAGACGTCACACGTACGCGTGGGCATACATTTTTCCATGCTCGCGTACGCGAGCTATTCAAAATAACAAAAATGCTGAATGCTTCAGAATTTTCAGTGTTGCACTCCAAACTTCCGACGCGCATAACTTTTTCGTTTCAAAACATTTTTCATCCGTTCTTCAAACAGTGTAACCTTCACGGACCCAATTTTCATATAAAATAACTTTGAAATAATTTGGGGATCTGGAAGCTGAGTTGTGGTTTTCCAAAGTTCGACCAAAAATTAGTTTTTCACAAAAATCCTCAACCTCTATTTTCATTAAAAATCAAACTCAAACCTCAACATCCTACACATATAATCAGCACTACAACACACCATCAACACAATACCACCCCCTTTCATCAACCACCATACTTCACTTTCATAAAACTACGATATATAACTTCACAATTATACCAATAACCTTCAATATACAATCATACATATATACTCGTTATTACCAACTTATCAATCATCATCAAACCATCATTTATCATTATATTTCCATCATAATCAACAAACATCAACAAATGCTCAACCCACATCACAAATATCATCAAAGGTACTAAACAATTAACATACTCATGCATTCATTCCTATCCTATGGTCATCTAGCCTAAGTTTTCACAAGACATTATATATTAAATACGAGAAACCAAAACCATACCTTGGCTGATTTCCTCGTATAACCCAAGACAACCCACTAGGTAAAATTGCAAACCTCAATCACCAAAATTCAGCAACTAGATCTCACTTCAAGTTTCCAATTAAGCTTCTAACATACCCAATTGGAACTTTCCCCCTCTCTTCCCTTTTGTTCCTCCTCAGTAGCGTGTTGCATGTGAAATGGGGAAGAGAATGAGCTGAAGCTCATTAAGTGTGATGGATTGGTTGGGCCCAGTTCGACCGGTTTGGCCCGTTCGGTCCAATCTTAGGCCAAATTCTTTGAAATTAGTGTCAAAATTCTTGTTTCAATTAGCTCTATCTTATTAAACCATAAGATTCACAATCTTAATTTTTTTATTAAAAATTAATTCATTGACTAATTATTCGCTAATTTTGCAAGGTTTGCAGGGTGCAATTTCAGCTACTGGTTTCTTTAATTTGTATTTTAGAAAGTCGTGATGTGTTTTGTTACTAATATTTATTTTGTTCTTTTTTTGTTTCTCTGATATTATTGTTTTTTTATTTTTTTGAGTATTTATTTTATAAATACATCTTTTTTTTAGAAATAAAATTAGTAAGCAGCTTATCCTTGTTTATATTATTCTACATTACTTGAATTGTGCTTGGATGCTATTTAGTTTTAGTTATTTATTTTTTATAATTTGGGCTACAATTGATTGAGCTATTTTTATGAGTTATGGTAACAATAAGTGAATTTAAGTGGTTATTTTCTATTATGAGATAGAGACGAAGACTTAGGCTTAGGATGAACTATGGATGGAATGACTTGAATGGATTGTCGGAGAGTCGAGATGATAATAGATTGAGAACTAATGATGAGTTTAGAACTTGAAAATGATTGATTTTGGTTAATGAGATTGATGAGATGAGTATTAATGGACTTGTGCTATATGAGCAGCGATCACTGAGACTGGTTTTTATGCTATTGATATGCTAGTATTTGATAAGTCGCTATGCGCCTGGCAAAGACAGTGGTTAATCCCGCTTGTCGAGGTTGCGGCGCTGTCGTATGGATGGTGGTTAATCCCGCTTATGTTGAGATGTATGGTATGAGGCAGAGTATCTCGCTTGCATCCTTTCTGGTCAAAAGAGGGTGCTCAGGCACTATATCCCGTAAGAGTGTGTTAGGGCACTATATCCTAGGGGCCATATTTATATACGTGATAGAAAGGCGACATCCCGAGGGGATGTGTCAGGTTGGCAGTTGAACCGACACGTGATATCACAGACAATAGGACAGGCACTCATTATGTGCATCTTCTATCTGATTGCTTGCTTTGCTTGCAATCTTTTGCCTAAATGTGTAACATGCTTACTTGCTTCCTGAAATACCTGCTATAAATGTATATTATATGTGCTTTACTTGTTTGCATCTACTTGTGTTTTCTGCTGAGATTGAAGAGGTACAGTAAGCAGTGGCAATAGAAACGTATGAAGGTTAGGTTGGAAAAGATTGTGGGACAGCGGTGTTTCTGTTAGAGTAGAAATCCCGTAAGTTAGATTACCCAGTTTACAGTTTATTATATATATGTTTAAGCTTGAATAATTGGATTGATAAGAAGTTCTAGGATTGCCTTTGGCATCCCGGAACCTTATATCTTATCTATTGGGCACTGTTACTATACTGAGAACCTTCGGTTCTCATACAATATGTTGTTGATATTTTTCAGATGCTGGTCACAACCCATCTCAGTGAGTTTGCGGGGTGGTGACAGAGCAGAGGATCACTTGTTATCTCTTTGTATTTTGCTTATTTTGCTTTAGTATTCTCTCACTTTTGTATATTGTACTTGTTGCTTTAGAGGCTACTTTGAAAGTTAAGATGTTGCTGTTTTATTCCAATAATTCTATTGTATTCTGTTTGAGCTAGCCAGCCTAAACTCTGTAGGCTATGTCTAGTTCTCTTTTGTATACTATGTATATATACAAATATATACATATATATATATATATATATATGTACTCTTGTTTATCTTGTATCTATGATCCTCTTCTTATCTTTATGCTTTAGTTATCGTGTGTAACACTTCGTACTTTTGTATTTCTGTTTTTTTTGTTTTTGAGCTTTATTTCTTCATTGGACTTCTAGTATTATTACTTTCTTCCATATATATGTCTAAGCTTTAGAACTAGATTACAAAAGCGCGAAGCATTACACACGATAACTAAAGTGTAAAGATAAGAGAAGGATCACAGATACATGATAAACAAGAGTGTATATATATATATACATACATACATACATACATACATACATACATACATACATACATACATACATACATACATACATACATACATACATAATATACAAAAGAGAACTAGACACAGCCTGCGGAGTTTAAGCCGGCTAGCTCAAACTGAATACATCATAGTGTTTTGGAATAAAATAGCAACATCCTAAACTCCGCAAGTTATGTCTAGCTCTCTTTTGGGTATATATATATATATATATATATATATATATATATATATATATATATATATATATATACTCTTGTTTATCTCATATCTATGACCCTTTTCTCACCTTTACACGTTTGGTAAACAGGGTAATCTAACTTAAGGAAATTCTAAACTAACAAAAACACTTTTGTCCTATAGCCTTCGTGATGAGCGGATAATTTATACGCTTTTTGGCATTGTTTTTACATAGTTTTCAGTATAATTTAGTTAGTTTTTAGTATATTTTTATTAGTTTTTAATTAAAATTCACATTTCTGGACTTTACTATGAGTTTGTGTGTTTTTCTGTGATTTCAGATATTTTCTGGCTGAAATTGAGGGACTTGAGCAAAAATCAAATTCAGAGGTTGAAGAAGGACTGCAGATGCTGTTGGATTCTGACCTCCCTGCACTCAAAGTAGATTTTCTGGAGCTACAGAACTCCAAAGGGCGCGCTCTTAATTGCGTTGGAAATTAGACATCCAGGGCTTTCCAGCAATATATAATAGTCCATACTTTGCCCGAGTTTAGATGACGCAAACTAGCGTTTAATGCCAGTTTCATGCTGCATTCTGGAGTTAAACGCCAGAAACAGGTTGCAAAGTGGAGTTAAACGCCAGAAACAGGTTACAAACTGGCGTTCAACTCCAAGAGAAGCCTCGACACGTGTAAAGCTCAATGCTTAGCCCAAGCACACACCAAGTGGGCCCCAGAAGTGGATTTCTGCATCATTTACTCATTTCTGTAAACCCTAGTAACTAGTTTAGTATAAATTGGACTTTTTACTATTGTATTTAGATCTTCGGATCAGATCTTTGATCAGTTTTATGCTATCTTAGACCTTTATGGGGGCTGGCCATTCGGCCATTCTTTGACCTTCATCACTTATGTATTTTCAACGGTAGAGTTTCTACACACCATAGATTAAGGTGTGGAGCTCTGCTGTTCCTCATGAATTAATGCAAAGTACTATTGTTTTTCTATTCAATTCAAGCTTATTCCTATTCTAAGATATCCATTCGCACCCAAGAACATGATGAATGTGATGATTATGTGACGCTCATCATCATTCTCACTTATAAATGCGTGCCTGACAAACACTTCCGTTCTACATGCAAACAAGCTAGAATGAATATCTCTTAGATATCTAATACAGAGGACCGAGTCCAAGATATTAGAATCTTCGTGGTAGAAGTTAGAACCCATGGACAGCCATTCCTGAGATCCGGAAAGTCTAAACCTTGTATGTGGTATTTCGAGTAGGATCTGGGAAGGGATGGCTGTGACGAGCTTCAAACTCGCGAGTGCTGGGCGTAGCGACAGACGCAAAAGGATAGTAAATCCTATTCCAGTATGATCGAGAACCGACAGATGATTAGCCATGCAGTGACAGCGCATTGGACCATTTTCACAGAGAGGATGGGATGTAGCCATTGACAACGGTGATGCCCTACATAAAGCTTGCCATGGAAAGGAGTAGGAATGATTGGATGAAGACAGCAAGAAAGTAGAGGTTCAGGAGGAACGAAAGCATCTCTATACGCTTATCTGAAATTCTCACCAATAAATTACATAAGTATCTCTATCCTAGTTTATATTTTATTTATGTTTTTATTATCAATTCACCATAACCATTTGAATCCGCCTGACTGAGATTTACAAGGTGACCATAGCTTGCTTCAGGCTGACAATCTCAGTGGGATCGACCCTTACTCACATAAGGTTTATTACTTGGACGACCCAGTGCACTTGTTGGTTAGTTGTGCGAAGTTGTGATAAAGAGTTGAGATTACAATTGTGCGTACCAAGTTGTTGGCACCATTAATGATCACAATTTCGTGCACCAAGTTTTTGGCGCCGTTGCCGGGGATTGTTCGAGTTTGGACAACTGACGGTTCATCTTGTTGCTCACATTAGGTAATTTTATTTTAATTTTAAGCTTTTATTTCTTATTTTCGAAAAATACAAAAAAAATTTCCTTCTTTTTTATTCTTCTGAAAATAATTTTCGAAAAAAATCCAAGAGAAAAAATTAATAAAATCATAAAAACCAAAAATATTGTGTTTCTTGTTTGAGTCTTGTGTCAAATTTTAAGTTTGGTGTTAATTGCATCTTTTTAATTTTTCTTAAAATTTTCGAAAACTCATGCATTTGTTCTTCATGATCTTCAAGTTGTTCTTGACAAGACTTCTTGTTTAATCTTCATATTTTCTTGTTTTGTGTCTTTTCTTGTTTTTCATATGCATTCTTGAATTATTAGTGTCTAGAGAATAAAAATTTTTAAGTTGGGTGTCTTGCATGTTTTTCTTTTCTTAAAAATTTTTTCAAAAATACATACTTGATGTTCATCATGATCTTCAAAGTGTTCTTGGTGTTCATCTTTGCATTCAAAGTGTTCTTGCATGTTTTCTTTGTTTTGATCCAAAATTTTTATGTCTTGAGTCTTTTTGATGTTTTTCTCTTTCCTTATTAAAAATTCAAAAATCTAAAAAAATATCTTTCCCTTTTTCATCTCATAAAATTCGAAAATTTGAGTTGACTTTTTCAAAAACTTTAAAATCTAGTTGTTTCTTATGAGTCAAATCAAATTTTCAATTTAAAAAATTCTATCTTTTTCAAATCTTTTTAAAAAATCAAATCTTCCTCATTTTTCTTTTATGATTTTCGACAATTTCAAAATAATTTTCAAAAATGTTTTTCTTATTTTGTTTCATATTTTCGAAATTTATGCTAACAATTAATGTGATTGATTCAAAAAAAATTTTAAGTTTGTTACTTGCCTAGTAAGAAAGGTTCAATCTTTAAACTCTAGAATCATATCTTTTTAGTTTCTTGTTAGTCAAGTAATCAACTTTAATTTTCAAAATCAAATCTTTTTAAATTTCCTTTTCAAATCTTTTTCAAAATAAGTTTCAATCGCATCTTTTTCAAAATCAATTTCAAAATATTTTCTAACTTCTTTTCTAACTTCTTATCTTTTCAAAAATTAAGTTTCAAATCTTTTTCAATCAATCTTATCTTTTTGTTTGATTCTTATCTTTTTCAAAACTACCTAACTAATTCTCTCTCTAATTTTCAAAAATCACCTTCCTCTTTTTCAAAATTCCTTTTTAAATTAACTAATTGTTTTAAATTTAATTTAATTTGATTCAATTTTCCTTTCTTAATTTTTGAATTCTAATTTTTATTTTAAATTAAAAACAAAAATATTTTTTATTTTAGTTTATTTTTCGAAAATTCTTCTCTTTCATCTCCTTCTAATTATTTATTTATCTATTAACACTTCTCTTCTTCTTAAAAATTTGAACCCTCTCTCTCTTTCTGTGTTCGAATTTCTCTTCTTCTTCTACTCACATAAAGGAATCTCTATACTGTGACATAGAGGATTCCATATTTTCTGTTCTCTTCTTTTACATATGAGCAGGAACAAGGACAAGAACATTCTTGTTGAAGCTGATCCTGAACCTGAAAGAACTCTAAAGAGGAAGCTAAGGGAAGCTAAAGCACAACTCTCTGGAGAAAATCTGACAAAAATTTTCGAAAAAGAAGGAGGAATGGCCGAAAATAATAACAATGCAAGGAAGATGCTTGGTGACTTTACGGAACCTAATTCCAATTTACATGGAAGAAGCATCTCAATCCCTGCCATTGGAGCAAATAATTTTGAGCTGAAACCTCAATTAGTTGCTCTGATGCAACAGAATTGCAAGTTTTATGGACTTCCATCCGAAGATCCTTTTCAGTTCTTAACTGAATTCTTGCAGATCTATGATACTGTTAAGACCAATGGGGTTGATCCCAAGGTCTACAGGCTTATGCTTTTCCCATTTGCTGTAAGAGACAAAGCTAGAATATGGTTGGACTCTCAACCTAAAGACAGCCTGAACTCTTGGGATAAGCTGGTCACGGCTTTCTTAGCCAAGTTCTTTCCTCCTCAAAAGCTTAGCAAGCTTAGAGTGGATATTCAAACCTTCAGACAAAAGGAAGGTGAATCCCTCTATGAAGCTTGGGAGAGATACAAGGAACTGACCAACAAGTGTCCTTCTGACATGCTTTCAGAATGGACCATCCTGGATATATTCTATGATGGTCTGTCTGAATTATCTAAAATGTCATTGGACCATTCTGCAGGTGGATCCATTCACCTAAAGAAAACGTCTGCAGAAGCTCAAGAACTCATTGACATGGTTGCTAATAACCAGTTCATGTACACTTCTGAGAGGAATCCTGTAAGTAATGGGACGCCTCAAAAGAAGGGAGTTCTTGAAATTGATACTCTGAACGCCATATTGGCTCAGAATAAAATATTGACTCAGCAAGTCAATATGATCTCTCAGAGTCTGAATGGATTGAAGGAATCATCCAACAGTACTAAAGAGGCCTCTTCTGAAGAAGAAGCTTATGATCCTGAGAACCCTGCAATAGCAGAGGTGAATTACATGGGTGAACCCTATAGAAACACCTATAATCCCTCATGGAGAAATCATCCAAATTTCTCATGGAAGGATCAACAAAAGCCTCAACAAGGCTTTAATAATGGTGGAAGAAACAGGTTTAACAATAGTAAACCTTTTCCATCATCCACTCAGCAACAGATAGAGAATTCTGAGCAGAATCCATCTAGCTTGGCAAATATAGTCTCTGATCTATCTAAGGCCACTTTGAGTTTCATGAATGAAACAAGGTCCTCCATTAGAAATTTGGAGGCACAAGTGGGCTAGCTGAGTAAAAGAGTCACTGAAATCCCTCATAGTACTCTCCCAAGCAATACAGAAGAGAATCCAAAGAGAGAGTGCAAGGCCATAGATTTAACCATCATGGCCGAACCTACAAGGGAAGGAGAGGATGCGAATCCCAGTGAGGAAGACCTCCTGGGACGCTCAATGATCAATAAGGGGTTCCTCAATGAGGACCTAAAGGAATCTGAGGCTCATCTAGAGACCATAGAGATTCTATTGAACCTCCTTCTGCCCTTCATGAGCTCTGATGAGTACTCTTCTTCTGAAGAGAATGAAGACATTACTGAAGAGCAAGTTGCCAAGTACATTGGTGAAATCATGAAGCTGAATGCCAAATTATTTGGTAATGAGACTTGGGAAGATGAACCTCCTTTGCTCACCAATGAACTGAATGCATTGGATAGGCAGAAATTACCTCAAAAGAAACAGGATCCTGGTAAATTCCTAATTCCCTGTAACATAGGCACCATGAACTTTGAGAAAGATCTGTGTGACCTGGGGTCAGGAATAAACTTAATGCCACTCTCCGTAATGGAGAAACTTGGGATCTTTTAGGTGCAAGCTGCTAGAATCTCATTAGAGATGGCAGACAACTCAAGAAAATAGGCTTTTGGCCAAGTAGAGGACGTGTTAGTAAAGGTTGAAGGCCTTTACATCGCTGCTAATTTCATAATCCTAGACACTGGGAAGGATGAGGATGAATCCATCATCCTTGGAAGACCCTTCCTAGCCACAGCAAGAGCTGTGATTGATGTGGACAGAGGAGAATTGATCCTCCAACTGAATGAGGACAACCTTGTGTTTGAAACTCAAGGATCTCCTTCTGTAACCATGGAGAGGAAGCATGAAAAGCTTCTCTCACTGCAGAGTCAACCAAAGCCCCCACAGTCAAACTCTAAGTTTGGTGTTGAACCCCTACACCCAAACTCTAAGTTTGCTGTTGGGAGGTTCCAACCTTGCTCTGATTATCTTTGAGGCTCCATGAGAGCTCACTGTCAAGCTATTGACATTAAAAAAGCGCTTGTTGGGAGGCAACCCAATGTTATTTAATCATATCTATTTTATTTTCTTTTTGTTATTTCGTGTTTTATTAGGTTGATGATCATGTGAAGTCACAAAAACTACTGAAAAATCAAAAACAGAATGAAAAATAGCATTGAAAATAGCACACACTGGAGGAGAGTAGTCTGGCGTTTAAACGCCAGAAACAAGCATCTGTCTGGCGTTTAAACGCCAGAAACAAGCATCTGTCTGGCGTTTAACGACAGAAACAGGCACCAAGCTGGCGTTTAACGCCAGAAACAAGCATATGCCTGGCGTTAAACGCCAGAAACAAGCTACATTTGGGCGTTTAATGCCAGAAACAGGCAGCAGTCTGGCATTAAACGCCAGGATTGCACAGCAAAGGCGTTTTACACGCCTAATTGGAGCAGGGATGTTAAGTCCTTGGCCCAACTGGATCTGTGGACCCCACAGGATCCCCACCACTTCTTCTCTCCTCTTCACACCTTTTCATAACTCTCTTCCACAAATACCATTCACACACTTCCATCTTCTCCATTTCTTCTTCTTCTCATCCTTTCTTTCTTCTTTTGCTCGAGGACGAGCAACCATTTTAAGTTTGGTGTGGAAAAAGCATTACTTTTTTGTTTTTCCATAACCATTTATGGCACCTAAGGCCGGAGACATCCTCATTGAAGAGGACAAGCCCATCACTAAGAAAAGGATGGAGCAAACAAGAGATCATGGACCTCAACAAGAGTATGAGGAAATTCCTCACCATGAAATCCCTGAGATGCCTCAGGGAATGCACTTTCCTCCACAGAATTATTGAGAGCAAATCAACACTTCTCTAGGAGAATTAAGTTCCAACATGGGACAACTAAGGGTGGAGCATCAAGAGCACTCCATCATCCTCCATGAAATTAGAGAAGATCAAAGAGCTATGAAGGAGGAGCAAAAAAGACAAGGAAGAGACATAGAGGAGCTCAAGAGCACCATTGGTTCTTCAAGGAGAGGAAGACGCCACCCTCACTAAGGTGGACTCATTCCTTAATCTCCTTATCTATTTATTTTCTGTTTTTCGGTTTTTGAGCCTTATGTGTTATTTATGTTTGTGCCTTTACTACATGATCATTAGTGTCTAAGTGTCTATGCCTTAAAGTTATGAATATGAATCCATCACCTCTCTTGAATGAAAAATGTTTTAATTACAAAAGAACAAGAAGTACATGGTTTCGAATTCATCCTTGAAACTAGTTTAATTATTTTGATGTGGTGACAATACTTTTTGTTTTCTGAATGAATGCTTGAACAGTGCATATGTCTTTTGAAGTTGATGTGTATGAATGTTAAATATGTTGGCTCTTGAAGAATAAGGAAAAAGGAGACATGTTATTTGATAATCTGAAAAATCATAAAAATGATTCTTGAAGCAAGAAAAAGCAGTGAATACAAAAGCTTGCAGAAAATAAATGCGAAAAAAAAAGAGAAAAAGAAAAAGAAAAAGCAAGCAGAAAAAGCCAATAGCCCTTAAAACCAAAAAGGCAAGGGTAAATAAAAAGGATCCAAGGCTTTGAGCATCAGTGGATAGGAGGGCCTAAAGGAATAAAATCCTGGCCTAAGTAGCTAAACCAAGCTGTCCCTAACCATGTGCTTGTGGCGTGAAGGTGTCAAGTGAAAACTTGAGACTGAGTGGTTAAAGTCGAGGTCCAAAGCAAAAACAGAATGTGCTTAAGAACCCTAGACACCTCTAATTGGGGACTTTAGCAAAGCTGAGTCACAATCTGAAAAGGTTCACCCAGTTATGTGTCTGTGGCATTTATGTATCCGGTGGTAATACTGGAAAACAAAGTGCTTAGGGCCACGGCCAAGACTCATAAAGTAGCTGTGTTCAAGAATCAAAATACTAAACTAGGAGAATCAGTAACACTATCTGAATTCTAAGTTTCTATAGATGCCAATCATTCTGAACTGCAATGGATAAAGTGAGATGCCAAAACTATTCAAGAGGCAAAAAGCTACAAGTCCCGCTCATCTGATTGGAGCTAAGTTTCATTGATATTTTGGAATTTATAGTATATTCTCTTCTTTTCATCCTATTTGATTTTCATTTGCTTGGGGACAAGCAACAATTTAAGTTTGGTGTTGTGATGAGCGGATAATTTATACGCTTTTTGGCATTGTTTTTACATAGTTTTCAGTATAATTTAGTTAGTTTTTAGTATATTTTTATTAGTTTTTAATTAAAATTCACATTTCTGGACTTTACTATGAGTTTGTGTGTTTTTCTGTAATTTCAGGTATTTTCTGGCTGAAATTGAGGGACTTGAGCAAAAATCAGATTCAGAGGTTGAAGAAGGACTGCAGATGCTGTTGGATTCATATCTCTCTGCACTCAAAGTGGATTTTCTGGAGCTACAGAACTCCAAATGGCGCGATCTCAATTGCGTTTGAAAGTAGACATCCAGGGCTTTCCAGAAATATATAATAGTTCATATTTTACCCGAGTTTAGACGACGCAAACTGGCATTCAATGCCAGTTCCATGCTGTATTCTGGAGTTAAACACCAGAAACAGGTTGCAAAGTGGAGTTAAACGCCAGAAATAGGTTACAAACTGGCGTTCAACTCCAAGAGAAGCCTCTACCTGTGTAAATCTCAATGCACAGCCCAAGCACACACCAAGTGGGCCCCAGAAGTAGATTTCTGCATCATTTACTCATTTTTGTAAACCCTAGTAACAAGTTTAGTATAAATAGGACTTTTTACTATTGTATTTAGATCTTCGGATCAGATCTTTGATCTGTTTTATGCTATCTTAGACCTTTATGGGGGCTGGCCATTCGGCCATGCCTGGACCTTCATCACTTATGTATTTTCAACGGTATATTTTCTACACACCATAGATTAAGGTGTGGAGCTCTGCTGTTCCTCATGAATTAATGCAAAGTACTATTGTTTTTCTATTCAATTCAAGCTTATTCCTATTCTAAGATATCCATTCGCATCCAAGAACATGATGAATGTGATGATTATATGACGCTCATCATCATTCTCACTTATGAACGCGTGCTTGACAAACACTTTCGTTCTACATGCAAACAAGCTAGAATGAATATCTCTTAGATATCTAATATAGAGGACCGAGTCCAAGATATTAGAATCTTCGTGGTATAAGTTAGAACCCATGGACAGCCATTCCTGAGATCCAAAAAGTCTAAACCTTGTCTGTGGTATTCTGAGTAGGATCTGGGAAGGGATGGTTGTGACGAGCTTCAAACTCACGAGTGCTGGACGTAGTGACAGACGCAAAAGGATAGTAAATCCTACTCCAATATGATCGAGAACCGACAGATGATTAGCCATGCAGTGACAGCGATTGGACCATTTTCACAGAGAGGATGGGATGTAGCCATTGACAACGGTGATGCCCTACATAAAGCTTGCCATGGAAAGGAGTAGGAATGATTGGATGAAGACAGCAAGAAAGCAGAGGTTCAGGAGGAACGAAAGCATCTCTATACGCTTATCTGAAATTTTCACCAATAAATTACATAAATATCTCTATCCCAGTTTATATTTTATTTATGTTTTTATTATCAATTCACCATAACCATTTGAATTCGCCTGACTGAGATTTACAAGGTGACCATAGCTTGCTTCAGGCCGACAATCTCTGTGGGATCGACTCTTACTCACGTAAGGTTTATTACTTGGACGACCCAGTACACTTGCTGGTTAGTTGTGCGAAGTTGTGATAAAGAGTTTAGATTACAATTGTGCGTACCAAGTTGTTGGCGCCATTGATGATCACTATTTCGTGCACCACTTCACCATCCTATCCTCCATGTGATCCCATCGCCTCTGCCTACCGAACCTCTTCAATCCCAGCAGAAAATGCAGATAATTGCAAGCAAGTAAAACACAGGTAATATACACTTATAGCAAGTAATTCTGGAAGCAAGTAAGCACGTTATACATTTAGGCATTGAATGTAGGTAAGCAAAGCAAGCAAACACTTAGAAGATGCACATGATAAATGCATGTCCTATTGGTTGTGATATCACTTGTCGGTTCAACTGCCAATCTGACACATCCTATATTTGAGTGCTATTAGTTTTTTTTTCTAGTGGTGATTGTTTATTTTTTTGGGTGTTTTGTATTTATTTTCAATAGTTAGTAATTGTTCGTGATTTTTGTTGTTTCTGTTGATTTTATGCTTAGAAAAATAACCTGATTGCTTTAATTGTAGTTCCCATCACGAAAGGTGCAAAATGGAAAGGCGAATTCAACAAAGGTGACACTGAGTAAGTACGATTAGTTTTTGTTTTGATATTGATTACTCTATTGTATTTTTTTTTATCTGACCCGTCTTTTAGCGTAAATTAGATAAAATAATTAGGGTGCGCCTTTTTTTATCTGAAAACTATGAATATAATGAGTTGGTCTAAAATTGAAAGTGTTGGATATTTGTCTTTAGCTGTTTGTTGTGCTATTTCATGATTTTTTTTGTAGTGTTGACATTATGTATAAAAATTTTATATTGGTTATTGATATCTTCTATATCTTTATAGTTATTTTTTTGTTATTGTTTGTGGGCCTTGCTCTCTTTTCTTCATTTCTTTATTTCTTGATTCAATGATTTTTTTTTCTATTTCAGTGGTGGTAAATAAAGAGGATTGTTATTTCTATATGAGGTCTGTGTTGATTTGATAAGTATAATGAACATTTTTCTTTTTCTGAATTTTTGTACAGAAAGAAATTTATAGTTAGGTTTAGCTTTGTGCCTTTAATTTTTTTTCTTCTAATTAAAATTATGTGTTTTAGCTTAATAACCAGATGCCATTTGTATAATAAGCACTGATGTTGTGAATGGGGTATATCCTTATATATATAATTGTACACCACTTGAGTTTTACTTTGATGTTATTTAGATTTTTTTTTTACTTGCCCCTTCTTCCATTGTAGAGTAGGTCCTGGCTTGGGAGAAGAAGCTTTTGAGGAAGTTAAGGTGAATAATACCACTTTTTTTTTACTGTTATCTCATTTAATGTGTATGAATTATACATTTTATTTCCTTGGTCGGTGATGTCCAATTTGATACAATTTGTTTTGTGGATTGACAGGGGTAAAAGATACAAGCTACTATTAGGCAGCCTACAATTCATAGGTACAAAGAAATGTTGTCTAAGGGTCAAGTATATGTCATAAAGCTCTTCCAAATCAAGGATCATATAGGGCCACTAAGCATCAGTTCAAGCTGATTTTCTAGTTTCGGACCACTGTCAGGGTTGATATATCTAATTTTATCCCAAAACTTGGCCTTACAATCATTCCCTTCACTGAATTGTTGGAGACCAAGGAAGATTCCGATTTCTTAGTTGGTATATTATGCTATTTCCTTATTTTTTTTCTGGTGCAAAATGAATCCAGTTTCATTTTGTTATAATTTATAGAATCTCACTTTGTTATCATTATTTTCTAATACTATTTTTTCTATTTCTTTTAGATGTGTTGGGTCTGTTGATGTCTATGTTTGAGGAGAAAGAATATGATAAGGATGGAAAGAACCTGAAAATAGCTGTGATGGAGCTTGCTGAAAATGAGTTATTCTTTTATCATTTCTGTCTCCTTGTCTTATAGCTATATTTTTTTGTGCCTTTTTATAGTCCAGTTTCTAAGAATGTTGGTGGTTTTGTTGTTTGTTTTTAGTTGTAGGATACGACGTGCCTTCTTTAGTAAATATGTTGATAAAATTAATTGATCTCTGTCTTCTAGGTATGCTGAACAGCTAGTTGCCCTTTTGCAACTTGCCAAAGTTAAAGTTTCTAGAGGTTCGTATAATGTACCATGCTTTCTTTTGGTAGATTTATCTGATTTTCTTGGGTTTTAATGCTAGATTCGTGTAACCAATGTTTGTAATTTCTATTTTCAGATAAAGTTGGACTTTTGTAATACCTTACCATACAGAGCTTTACGCTTAAGTTCGTAAATTAGAGGTGGTGGAGTATTATGACCTTTAAAAGTAAAAATACGTACATAGACATATATGAAAAGAAGTTTAACTAGGAGTCTTGAAGAAAAAGTTGAACAAAACAAACAGAAAATGCATCGCACTTGAAACGGTTAAGCGTAAAAGGGATAGATAACAGCATATAGTAAAGATAATGTACATATATATATGGAGTTCCAAAAAGATACAAGTACAAAGCTCTTAATTCGACCTACAAAGAAAAGGCTGGCCAAAGTATAGATATACATAAATATAACCCAAATATATCCAAAAGACAAAAATATAAATCATGTATCTCTGAATTCAACCTCTAAGAAAGATAAAATATAAGTTATGTACAAGATGGAGAATACTAGTTATATACATATACAATAATATATGTATGGAATGAGAACTGAGAGTTCTCAGTATGGTAAAGGTGCCCATATAGATAATAAATAATGTCCCAGAAAGCCAGAGGCATTCGAAAACTCCAACAACCCATATTTGTATCCTAAATTTTCACAAAACCAAAAATATGGTGATTATACATAAGGGTTCTAATCCTATAAAATCTAAGTAGAACAACCCTCAGCACCTCCTCCACCCGCTAGAGGGATCTCTCAGAAACAAATACAGGCAAAACAGACAAGAAAAGCACAAGTATAGATAGTAGTTACAGCAAATAGACCAGGTAGCAGTTAATTACAGTTAAGCAACTAGGCAAACCAAAACATATGCATTCTCAAACAAAACATACAAGTACATATGATGCATGCCTGCTTTATGGCCGATGAGTCTCATCTGTCGATTATTCAGCCAAACCCGACATGTCCAATAGCAAACCTTGGACAGTCCAATAGCAAACCTTGGACAGTCCTTGTGTGCACGCATTTCCAATAGTCTATGCATATATATATTCATTCATTCATCATCTCATCGGGGGAAATCCGGAGAGTTAAAGTGCCCGATCACATCTTATGATGGAGGGTCAACAGAGTATCGAGTCTCAACCTGGAGCAAGTGGTGACAAGCCACTGCATCTACCCAAGAAAACTCGTGTCTCAGATAGTTTAAATGCATAAGCCAAATGGATCTTTCATATCATCAATATCAATCATCAATATCATCATCACAATTCATCATTATCGTTATCTTCCTTATTCACATCTCATACAACATTATCCATGCATCGTTAATTCAGTTATTCACTTCACAACTCTTCCTCAATATCAACTAACTCCCTTAATGGGTTTGCTCTTCTCTTGTAATCTAACACTAGCTATCAGACCTAAAACAGAGATTACAGTGGTTTGGAAAGCTAGAGAAATGGTTAAAAACTCAAAAATTGCACTTTTCAACAAAACAGGGATCATGCATACGCAAGCCACCTACCGCGTACGCGAGAATTTGTAAAAAGAGAGTTTCGCGTACGCATCCACTGTCCGCGTACGCGAGTATAGTGGGCAAAGAAAGAGTCCAGCATACGCACGATACATGCCGCGTACGCGAGTGTGTTGCCAAAGCCCAATACTTGCATACGCATGACACTGTCGCATATGCAACCATATCAATTTTGCCAAAAAGTTGTTAAGTTCGAAAATTTAATTTTTCATACGAAACTTCAAATGCACATAACTTACTCGTTAAAAATCATTTTTAGTCTATTTTTAAAACGTTATAAACTTCTCAGACCCAATTTTTATTCAAAATAAGTTTCACAAGATTTGAAGGTCGGGGAGCCAAGTTATGACCCGCCGAAGTTGGTCAAAAATTTATTTTTTACCAAAAGTTCAAATCCTCTAGTTTTCAAAAATTTTCAATCTAAAACCAACCAAATCATAACCAATTCAACACCAATTATTCCTACAAAATATAACAAACTCGTTATCTAATTCACAATTACTTCAACACCTAAATTCATCAATTCATTCAAACAATTTTCATATATATTTCCACCAAATTCATCAATCATCATCAACTTCACATTTATACAATTTTGATCCACTAAATCCAACAATTCAAAGCATTTAAGCCTATCTTATGGTAATTAACCTAAGTTTTCACGCAACATTAAGTATTAACTACTGGAAACCAAAACCATACCTTGGCCAATTCCTCCCTAAGCCACAAAGCACTACAAAATCCATTGTCCACAAGCTTCTAAATCTCCAAATCAACTCAACAAACTTCAACCACCATAATTTTGTCCCATTTCACCAATTTGGCTCCAAATCAACATGAAATTCAATCTAATTTCACAAAAGTTCACTATAATCAATGCAAGGTTTCACTAGTTTACTAATTAACAAATGGTTCAGCGGTTCCTTACCTTTACGCCCTAAATAATTGGATGAAACCCAATGACTACCCCCAAGCTAGTTCGACTCTAAACCATCAAAACACCGAAATTCTCAACACCCATAAACCAAAATCACAAAAATGAAATAGGTGGAGAACTGGGTGAGAAATTCAAATTTCTTACCACTTTATTCAGATGGATTTGAAGAGCTTGGCGAGACAGTCGCATGTCCGCAAACGGTGCGGCGATCGGAGCTCCATATTGAAAGTTACGAGGGATCGAAAATTGAATTGGAATTGTGGTTAGGTTTGATGCTTTGCTTCTTCTCTTTAGTGGGTTTCTTTATGAAACAAAGGAAGAGAAGGCTGTATATATATATATATATATATATATATATATATATATATAAGTAGGAACCTTGGGTCCAATACGGGCCCAATTCAACCAGTTCAACCCGTTAGTCCGGTTTCGAGCTAAAATCTTTAAAATTAGTATTTAAATTCGTATTTTAAATATTTTTTCTTCTTCAACTTATAAATTTAATTTCCTAAGTTTTTTTCTCATAATTAATTAATTAGTTAATTATTTTTTATTAATTTTTAGGGTTTTACAACTTTAGAATGTTATGTTGCATCAAAGCTTGGATTCAATCTTGACATCCTAGAGGTGGCATCTTTTCGGAAGAGGTATATAAGTTCATTTGTCCTATGGTCTTCATTTTTTTTTTGCCATTTTTTAGATATTTTATTTGTTGTTCTATCTGTTAATAGTTCTATTCCAAACGGATTAGTGCATCTCAACCCATTGGTATTGTTGGTTCTGGAAAAAATGTTGGGATGAAAGAAGACTTTATGAAGTTGACACCTAGATGTACTGTGAAGTCGCTTGACGATAACAACAGGGTGGGAACTATGTTAATCCTTTTTTCTCCTTTATTCTTTGATATTTTTTTTTGTGTTATTTTTTTTACTATTTTAGTTTTATTTTGCAAATACTACTGTGTTTTGAAACCATGTTAATCCTTTAGTCTTTGATCATTTTTATTTGTGTTATTATTTCTTTCTACTATTTTAGTTTTATTTTGTAAATACTATTGTGTTTGGTCATAACATGGTTACTTTGTACTCTTGGTAATTTTTTTAGGGCGGAACTTTTGTTGTGCTTGCAAAAATTGCAGAGATAGTTGAGCATGGTCCTTGGTAGACCTCTGTTTATGTGTGTAACAAAGGTATTCTGGAAGAATCTGGGGTTTATTTCTATCAATTTTGCAACATTCATGTTACCAATGTTACACCCAGGTATAATTATTTTACAATGTTACCTTTCACTACAAGAAAAATATTGAGTATCGTCAGATTTATCGTCAAAAATCATCAGCTAGTATAAACATTACAGGTAAATGGTTACCGTCAGATTTTTTCATCCAACGGTAATTACCGTCATAACGAAATATGGTGAATACAAAAACAGATCTTGATGAATAATCCGACGGTAACATTTTGCCCCAGTTCTTTGTTTTTCCGCCATATTACCCGCGGATTCATCCAACGGTAAAACCGACGGAAATGTGATGTAAAGTTTTTTTCAAAAATAATGTTACCGTCGAAATATTCTGATGGTAATTCTGACTGTAGAGTTTTTATTTTTTTTTTAATTATCTTTTCCTTTCCATTTCTAGTGTGTCCCAATATTTAACAATTGAAATAGTGCTTCAAACCTGATGTGAAGTACGAAAAAATTAAATTACAAATACCGAATGATGGAAACTGAAATATCTAAAACAATGCTAACTATATTACATTCACAGAACTATGTTTACATTCACCAAAACATATATTACAAATACGCAAAGTTTCTTAAAGAAATACATATAACAGAACTATGTTTACATTAACCCTAATCAGATTCATCATCTTCTTCCTCTGGTTCATCATCCTCCTCTTCTAATGTAGTTTCCTGATTATCATTGAACTTGTCTTCCTCTTCTTCATCGCCATCGACCCCATCTTCTTCTTGAAGATCATTATCCTCTGGTCGAAGTGCATTCGTATGTAGTCCAAAGTCAATGATGTCATCATCCATTACAGTAGATCTAAGGGAGATCAGCTCAACAGTATCAAGCACTATTTCCAAAGGAGTTGGGTCATCAATTTAGTAAGGTTCCTAACCCTCTATCATATCATCAGACTCGATGCGGCCTCTTGGTTTAGTCGTAACCGCAACCACCCAACTAGACTTGCATGAACCCGGGTAAGGCAAAAAGTATATCTGTCATGCATTTTGAAGTAAAGTAAAAAATATCGTAGTGCCTATATTTCCTAGTTAAATTAACTTCGATAATATCATGGTCCCTGTGCTTTCGTGTTCCTTGTCATGAGCTAGGATCATACCATTCACATTTAAACACACACACCTTGTACGTAGTGCGGCAAAAATATTCTAATTCAATTTTGTTGTGTAACATACTAAACTAATCAGAATGACCACCATCTGAATCTCCACAAACCCAAAATTCGGTGTTATTTGTTTTCTTCCTTATCAACCACTGTAAGGTATGGAACTGATATCCATTAACATTGTATCTCGGGTAGCTAGTGGCCTTAGGGCTCTAACTAAGCGCAAATAGTTCTAAATCTATTGTGTGAGATAGATGTACGCTGACATATTCTCTAAACTAATGTGAAAAGTTGTTCAATGATGTATCAGAATTTTCCACTTGAAATAACCTATATTATAGAGTAGGATAAAGAAGTTTTGATTACATTAAGAAGTTAGAATGTTAATTATTGCAATATTTATGAGTATTTAATAAATTTACATGAAGTATGGTGAAATCTGGTCACAGTTAAGCAACACATGCAGATGTACGGCATCGATCTCCTTCTGCTCTAACCAATAATCACTGTCTGCACCTATTGCAGCTCCTTCCAGAGCAAAGATTGGGTATGTTTTCCACCCGATGATGATTTTCCTCTCTCATCGTTTCTTGCAACCCTTGTTCAACATGACTCAATATGAGGCGGAAAATAGAATGAGCAAAATACAAATGTTTTCTTAGCTAATGCTTCACAGATGATGCCCTCAAATCGAACCCTGTTCTTCACGGTGCGCTTAAATGAATCAACCATCCTCCTTTAATGGGTACATCAACCGAAATTGAACCAACCCAGATAGTAATGTTTCAAATGGTAGGTAGACTGCTAAATATTCCAGAATGTCAAAAAGAATGGAGGAAATATCTTCTCTAACTTATAAAGTATGATGGAAATATTCTCGTCCATGACTGTGAGATCATTAATGTTAAGTTTGGTAGCACATAACTCCCTAAAAAACTCACTTATTTCGGTGAGGGGTTTTCAGATGTTGGTTAGAAGTTCTCTGAACGCGACCGGAATCAAAGACTCCATGAAAATGTAACAATCATAGCTCTTCAACCTAGCAAGCCTACTCTGTGACACGTTTGCACACTTGCTCAAGTTAAAGACATAACCATTAGAAAACCTCAATCCCTTAATCCACTTACAAATATTTTGCCTTTATTCCTTTGTTAGAGAAAACATCGTCTATGGTTTAGCCCACCGCCCGATATCAAGTCTCCCTATGTTCAGATCTGGTCGCCTACAAATGTCCATCAACTCTAACCTTGCCTTATTGTTATCCTTTGTTTGCTTATCGTCCATTACTGTGTGCATGATATTATCGAACACGTTTTTCTCAATGTGCTTCACATCAAGACAACGTCGAACCAAGTTGTCTCTCCAAAAAGGTAACTCCCAAAATATACTCTATTTAGTCCAATTATGCTCCCTGCCATATCCCAGACATCTCAAACCTGCCCCATTTTCGATGATCTTTGGGATTCTACTGACACGATGCCAAACTTGTCTACCACTCATCTTTGCGGGTGCCTCTTGGAGTTCAGTTTATTCTTTTTTGAACGAGTCTTTGTTACACCAAGAAGGATGATCCATATTGAGGAATCTTTGATGGCAATCAAACAACGAATTCTTACCACTATTGGTCAACCAAAATGCCTTTGTATCATCTATATAAATGAACATGCCAGACGGCTCTGAGTGGATCAACCTAATAATATCCTATACGCAAAAAGGTTGTTAATGGTCCATATCAACGCAGCACGTAATTGAAAGTTTGTCTTCGTCGAAATATCATATTTTTCGACACCTTGGATCCAGAAGTCCTTTAACTCATCCTCCAAGGGAATCAAAAAGACATCTATTTTAGTCTTTAACTCAACAAAATGCTTCCAGACTTCTCCATGTGACGGGTGCATCATGATCCTATCATCTCTCTAGTTGTTACTATGTCAGGTCCTGTGAGGGGCCAAACTCATCGATGCATATAATCATTTTAGCTTAGGGATCAAGGGCAAGTAGTGCATCCATTCCATTGGAACTCTCTTTAACCGGCGTTTACCAATCTGTTCTCTCTCGACTTTGAATATAGCATACACCCATTCAAATAATAATCAATTTTCAACAAATTTAGACCCAATTTCAAAACTAGATTCTTTGCTTTATAGTGGTTTCGAGGGATGTCAGAGGTCCCGATAGGTACTAATTCGTTGCAAAGGGTGGTCCGCTTATCAAAAGACTCTTGTGTATGATTTGACTCCGACTTAATAGTCATCATTCTAACACATGCAGACAACTCTGAATGAACGATTCACTCAAGCAACAGTCTCGCAGCAGATTCTAACAGATGATAAAACATCTTTGCATCTTTGTTAGGCTCTTGTTTAGCCTGTTCCTGCTCCGTAACACCTGTTTTATCAAACACCATCTCGTTGTATCTCTCTGGGTTACTCTCCCAAGTCATGTCTTCCATGTTTAGTTCTCTTTCCACCTGAACCCTTGTTGATCGATAGTCAAACCTATTGAAATTCAAGCCAGACCTGTTAATTCCCTATTCGTCCACTTCTCCGTGATCCATCCACATCCAATACCCATCTTTGAACCTGTTACAGTAAAGGTGAAGCGTTATATTCACAGGTTCTAACCACTTAGTCAGTCGACACATTTCACAAGGACACTTAGATACCCCTTCAGATCTAAACAGTTCCATGTTGAACGCATGCCCAACAAATGCGTCAACTCCCACAAAGAATTTAGGTTTTAATCCCCTCTGTCCACCATTATCTATATCATACATCCATAGACGATGACTGGAATCATTTTGAATCACACACCCTAGAATTTGATGAACAAGATAAAATTATTAAAGTTTTTACAAAATCCGACAAAGCATACCCTATAATTAGAATCTTCTACAAACCAAACAAGTTTTAAAACAAATTGCACAAAAATTCGACATAACTTTCCCTTAACTCATAGACATCCATCAAATAAATATAACAATTTTCACAAAGGAAACAACTGCAAGCATATATTAAAACAAACACAAATTCAATAACATATCAAATCCTAACCTTTCTAGTGCGCAACCCCTTTTAACTCCATAATTTTCTAGCAAACAAGAATTTTGAGAAAGTGCTTCTACGCGACCTTCTACCACTTCTATCCTAAAATGCTATCCTAGAAAAAGTAAGTTGAACATAAAACTTAAACAATTGATTGTAGCTAGAGATAGAAAACCTACTTGAAACACGGATGCATAGAATATAGAATAAGCAAAATCTAATTAATCTCGGAGAAATAACATCGTCCTAATAAAAAAGAAAACTTATTAAACTCACAAGGTGAAACTAATTAATTCAACAAACTACACAAACTCGAACACTATTACTCTCACCGTACTTAACCTACAGTAACTTAATTATAATTTTTATTTACGTTAAATTAACATAGAAAATCCTAATCACAAACTGCATTATCCTATTTTAATCAATAATTTGATAATAAAGTACATAATAAAGTACATAAAAAAAGTCTGAAAAAACTAGAAATCACAAACCAAACCCTAACCACAAACTCCATTACCATAATTTAATCAAAAATTTGAAAAAATACCTGACAAAACACTAAAGTCACAAAAAAATTTGAAAAACAGTAAAAAAAACTATACCAAATCCTAATCACAAACTTCATTACACTAATTTAATCCATAATTTCATAAACTATTTAACAAAAAAACTCTAAACTCACATAAAAATCTTAATAAAATTAAAAAACTATGCCAAACTTACCTTTGATGGTGGCTGCAAGATGCTGGAGCAGTGGTGGTACCAGTAGTGACGACGACACCGACGGCAGTAGCCACCAAGAACAGCGGAGGTGTTCCCAACCTCCCCAGCGGGGACCAACAGCTCCAGTGGTGACAATGTCCAAAAGTAGTGGCACCAGAGGCTCTGGTAGGTGACAGCAACACCGGAAGCACCTCCTCTGATCCCGGAGCACGAGAGGAGAGATAGAGAGAGAGAGAGAAGAGAGAAAGTGAACTCAGACAAGTGAGGGAGAAAGGGTTCGTGTTTGAATTTTAAACCAGTTTACCGTTGGCTTTACCATCAGATTAATCCAACAGTAAATTGGTGACACACAGCATTTCATTAAATCAATTTACTGTCGGTAAAATTTATCGGTAAATTCGCTGGTAACTGTGGTGCTAATAAAATCATATTTCGTGCCATTAATAACCGTCAGATTTAGCATCAGAATGTAAAATCTGACGGGAAACATTTTTGAAAAATGTAAGCTACATTGTATCCGACGCAAAACCCGCCGTTAAATTCTCTGGTAAACCGGCAACGCTAAATCCGACAGTAAATCTGACGGTTTTCAGCGATTTTATTATATTGTTTGTTCTTTGTTAATTTCTATATTTTCTTTATGTAGTTGTTACCTTATAGGAGTATTTTTCTACCTTAAAAAAATTATAGGTTTAGAATGAAGGTGTTGGGCGAAGATTCCCCTAGTGTATCCTTTTTTGTACTCTTTAATTGTGAGGCAAGTTATCTATTGAAGAAGACTTGAGCTCAGCTATTTGAACAACATCTTAAGAATCAGGATGTAAGATCTCTAAACGATATCTTCTTTATATGTGCTGAGTTTATGGTTACGGTGTTTTCTTATCTCTGGGTTTTTTCTTATATATTTTGATTTGTTACCTTTCTTTAATTTTTTTAGTAGGTTGTGTTTGGCACACAATCTCTTCCTATATTCTAACTTGGGAAGGTTACGCTTTTCAAAGTTTTTAGTAGGCTCGTTGAAATGAAAAAGTTCATAGGTACTTATCCCTTGAGGCATGTTTGTGATGATTGATAAACCATTATTTTATGGTTTATATTATGTTTAATTGTGTGGTTTTATCGAATCTTTACCCACTTATTCATTAATTTAGCATGTATTTACAATTCCTTCCCAAAATTACTCCATGGTTGAACACTGCTTCCTAGAGACTTTTAATTATGTATTTTAATTCTCCTTTATTCCATTCAATGCCGTGATCTGTGTGTTAAGTGTTTCAGGCTTTATAGGGCATGAATGACTTGTAGATTGGAAATGAGGCTTGCAAAAATAGAAGGAACACAAGAAATAGAGGAGATGACCAGCGAGAAGTGATGCGGACGCATGGCTCACGAGACCGCACGAAATAGAGGAAATTACAGTGATGCGAATGCGTGGACGACGCGTACGCGTGGCAAGGTAAAACACTGGATGACGCGAACGCGTGGATGACGCGCTCGCGTGACATGTGCGATCTACAGAATCTGCAGAATTTACTGGGGGCGATTTTGGGCCCTGTTTTGACCCAGTTTTGGCCCAGAAAAATAGATTAGCGCCAGGAACATCCAGAGACCAGAGAACAACATTCATTCCGCATAATTTTAGTTTTAGATCTGAATTTACTCCTCCTCTAGATTTTCTCTCTACACATTCATAGTTATTAGGATTTTGATTTTATTGCTTTTTGGATTGGGATATTGAGAAGAGTTATTACCTCCGTCAAGACTTCATCATTCTAGTTTGTTTCCTTACTTGTCACTTACTCTTTCATATCCTTCATTTATTCAGAATTACTATTGGATTATTTTTAAAATTTATTAATACAAGAACTATTTTTTATTTTTAATTGATCCTTTTGATTATTATTTATCATGTCTTTCTTTATTTCCCTTTCTTATTTCGTGAATTTTACATTCATAATGAGCGAGTAGTTCCATAAATTGATTGGAAGTCGGTTGAAAGGAGGACCTTGAGTTGGAATGCTCAAGAGTAAAATTATAGTTGGGTTTAGCGTTGGGTCGCCCTCTAATCACTGACACTAGTCCTTCCCAAGGGAGAGGATTAGAACTTGTGAATAGAAACTGACTTCCAACTTGCTTAACTTTCCTTTATCTGGTAAAGGATAACTGAGCAAGCAACCTTCAATTATCAATTTGATCTTGGGAAAACTCCAACAAGGATAGGACTTCCGACTAATCTACTCCCGGTCAAAGTTTTTATTTAAATTACATAAATTCTCTGATTTAATTTTCTGTCTATCAAACTCAACCCCTTTTGGAAAACATCTGATTAATAAAATATCACATCTTTCTGTAAAACGTCACGAGGGCGAATCTAAAACGTCACGTAAGGAAGAAACAAGCTCCCTTTCTACTGATTCGGTTGATTTACGTGCAGGTGACATGGCAGCACCTAGGAGAGTTACTATCCAGGAGGCTGGAGCCCCTGATTTTACAATTCAACCGTTTCAAGCGCATCACCCAGCGGTGGCTACAGATTTTGAAATAAAGACTGCACTGCTCAACTTGATGCCTAAGTTTCATGGCTTACCTGCTTAAGAGCCTATCAAGCACCTTAGGGATTTCCAAGCAGCATGTTCTACTGTCAGGCGTGATGGTGCAGATGAGACTTCTATTCTGTTAAAAGCCTTCCCATTCTCTCTTGAGGGAAAGGCGAGAGAGTGGTACTACACTCAACCCGCAGCAACTGTTTCTGACTGGGATACGCTTAGAAGAGAATTTTTGGAAAAATTCTTTCCAGCTGAAGTTACTGATAAACTGAGGAAGACATTTCCATGATTGTTCAGGATGAGTCTGAGACTCTCTACGAATACTGGGAGCACTTCAACAATCTTCTGGAAGCATGCCCTCACCATATGATTAACAAGATAGTGTTGCTCGGCTATGTCACACAAGGCATGAGGCCTCAAGAAAAGACCACATTGGAAAGTGCTAGCAATGGGTCTATGAAAAAGTACAAGACCACTGATGAGGCATGGCAATTGATCAGCGACTTAGCTGAATCTACTCAAAATCACAGGCAGAAACAAAGCCAGTCAAAAGCTGTTGTAGAGATATCTTCTAGCAGGGAGACTGCTGCTCTAACTCAGAGTATCTGTGAAATGACCAACTTGCTGAAGCAGATGCAGTTGAGTCAACAACAAGCTCAGCAAGCTCAGCCCTCTCTACCGCAGCAAAGCCAATAGTTAGTTCCACAAAGAGTATGTGGGATCTGTGCTGATTATAGCCATTATACTGATGAATGTCCGCAGCTCCAGCAGGAAGACAACACTGTGGCAGCCACTCATAACTTCTATGACCACCCCAGTCAAGGATACAATCAAGGTGGCAGCTACCAACCCACCTTTGTTCCTGACAGATGGCACTGAGGATGGTGCAAAGCCTTAAGTGTGGGGAGGTCGGTCAGTACCTGACTTCCGGAGGTAATTTCTCTTCCTTAACACCAATAAAATAGGATATTTAGTTAGTTTTTCTTCTGTAGAATACGATAAATTTCATAGTAATAGGTTAGTTGCATGCATGTTCTACTTGATTGAAAAGATAATAAGCTTCTTCTAAGACCCTATTTTTAGAACAAAATTTCACTAATTTTAATCAAAACTTTTATGTTAAATTTGCTTGAAGTTGTATTTGGAACATGGTTTTTGAGCTAAAGAACACACAACCTGTGAGACTTTGAGCCTAAATACATGGTTACATTATTTAACCATAATTATTTTATTCTTGTGTGTTTACTTCTCTATGATTGTAATCTATATTTTGTTTCATCCTATATGTCCAATGTTTAATATATTTATATGCTTGCATATGATTGAGGCCATTATTTGTTTAGCTCACTTATCCAAATTAAGCCTACCCCTTAAATTACCTTTGTTAGCCACTTTGAGCCTTTAAATCCTATTTGTTCTTTATTTTACCACATCACTAGCCTTAAGCAGAAATATAATTATATATCCCAATTGAATCTTTGGTTAGCTTGAGATAGAATTGTATGTTAATTGAGTATGGGAAGATTGTGGAAACAAAAGATAATAAGGGAATATGTCATGATAATATAATGGGAATTTGGGTACCTACTCATGTGAAACTATAAAAGAAAAATTAAAATTCTATGTGCCTTGATAAGCTGTGTTTATTTTAATGTTAAAAAAATCCAAAAATATTCAATAAATAAATAAGGGGACAAAATTACCCCAATGCTAAGTTAAAAATTTAAGGATCAATGCATATATGATAAAATTAAAATAAAAGTTGATACATGAGTAAGGAATGTGAAAGGGAAATTTTGGGTAGCTAGGTATGAAATTTAAGTTATATAGAATATATATATGTGTGTTAGGTGAAAGCTTGGGTTAATTAAAGATTCAATTTATAAGCTTACTTAGCCATATATGTACCCTTACCCTTACCTTGGCCCCATTACAACCTTGAAAAGACCTCATGATATTTGCATTGGTACATTAAATGTTGTTGATTGGTTAGGTGAAGAACAAAAAAATTAGAAAGCATGATTAGAGAAGGATAGAGTGATTACCCTATACACTAGAGAGATTAGAGCGTACATACATCATCAGTGAGGGTTCAATGCTTAAATTCTATGTTCCCTGCTTTCATGAGCTACCTTCTTGCATTTTTATCTGTTATTACTATATAAGAATTGAATTAGTCGAATTTGATTTGTGATTGTCTTGAAGAGCTTATTTACTTTTGACCAAGTGGACAAGAATCATATAGTTGCATTCACATATATAGGTTGCATTGCATTGCATGAGTTTTATATGTTCGTACTCATTTATGTTACCTCCTTCAACTAAGCATGAGCACAAGCTAATGTCTAAGTGTGGAGAGGTTGATAAACCATTATTTTATGGTTTATATTGTGTTTAATTGTGTGGTTTTATCGAATCTTTACCCACTTATTCATTAATTTAGCATGTATTTACAATTCCTTCCCAAAATTACTCCATGGTTGAACACTGCTTCCTAGAGACTTTTAATTATGTATTTTAATTCTCTTTTATTCCATTCGATGCCGTGATCTGTGTGTTAAATGTTTCAGGCTTTATAGGGCATGAATAACTTGGATATTGGAAAGGAGGCTTGCAAAAATGGAAGGAACACAAGAAATGGAGGAGATGAACAGCGAGAAGTGACGCGGACGCATGGCTCACGCGACCGCGTGAAATAGAGGAAATTGCAGTGACACGCTCGCGTGCCTGACACGAACGCATGGATTGGAAACTGCACAAGTGACGTGAATGCGTGGACGACGCGTACGCGTGGCAAGGCAAAACGCTGGATGACACGAACGCGTGGATGACGCACTCGCGTGACATGCGCGATCTGCAGAAAAACAGATTAGTGCCAGAGAACATGCAGAGACCAGAGAACAACATTCATTCCGCATAATTTTAGTTTTTAGATCTGAATTTACTCCTCCTCTAGGTTTTCTCTCTACACATTCAGAGTTCTTAGGATTTTGATTTTATTTCTTTTTGGATTGGGATATTGAGAAGTGTTATTACCTCCGTCAAGACTTCATCATTCTAGTTTGTTTCCTTACTTGTCACTTACTCTTTCATATCCTTCATTTATTCAGAGTTACTATTGGATTATTTTTAGAATTTATTAATACAAGAACTATTTTTATTTTTAATTGATCCTTTTGATTATTATTTATCATGTCTTTCTTTATTTCCTTTTCTTATTTCGTGAATTTTACATTCATAATGAGCGAGTAGTTCCATAACTTGATTGAGAGTCGGTTGAAAGGAGGACCTTGAGTTGGAATTCTCAAAAGTAAAATTATAGTTAGGTTTAGCGTTGGGTCGCCCTCTAATCACTGACACTGGTCCTTCCCAAGGGAGAGGATTAGAACTTGTGAATAGAAACTGACTTCCAACTTGCTTAACTTTCCTTTATCTGGTAAAGGATAACTGAGCAAGCAACCTTCAATTATCAATTTGATCTTGGGAAAACTCCAACAAGGATAGGACTTCCGACTAATCTACTCCCGGTCAAGGTTTTTATTTAAATTACACAAATTCTCTAATTTAATTTTCTGTCTATCAAACTCAACCCCTTTTGGAAAACATCTGATTAATAAAATAGCACATCTTTCTGCAACTCGTTGGGAGACGACCTGGGATTCATACTCCTAGTATTTTGATTCTAATTTTGTGACAACCCTTCTAAATTGATAAGCGAATTTTTGGTTGGTTAAGAACTATACTTGCAACGTGGCTCTTATAATAATTTCTTAACTCGCCAATTTCCGCCACGTCAATGATGCTGCAATTGTTGAAATGTTTGAGCTTTCAAGATCATATTTGAGTCCCGAAAAGGTATAAAATAAAATTCTACCTATTTTTCTATTTTATTAAATTGTGATTTAATTTGCCTCTTTTTCGGTTTGTTTACTTTTAATGATGTTCTATATTGGATGTGTTTTTTATTGTCCAAGGCTAAGTTTGTTCCAAAAGGGAAAGGATCATTTGAGGACCCTTCTAAAGTTACCAAAATGCCAGATGTCAGGTTGATTCCTTCGAGCTGTTTGGAGCTCTTTGGTGTTTCACTTCAGTGTACATAGAAGGAACCAAGTATTATTGACTTGGAAGCTGTTGAAGATACTAAAGTTCTATGTTTCTCATTTATTCTTTCAGTATCCTATTCCATCTTTTCCCCCCTTCTTTTGATCTTGCATAAATCCAAACGATTTTGTTGTGTTCTATTATAGTGTCCTTGTCTCAAGATAAAGTTTGTTGATGTTGTGAGAGATATGTTAAATGAAGTTGATCATTCTAATAATTCATGTGATGAAGTTGATGAAAGTGAGGTGAGTTTTGTTGAATTATTTCTTTGACAGAGTACTGACTTTTATTTTTGGATTCTTTTTACTACAACTATTTGTATTTATTTGTCTAATTTGGTTTTAATTTTTATGAAATGTTCAAAAGTAGGAGTATATTTTTTGTCTTAAACAAGGTTGTGTTGAGGCTGAGAAAGAGGAGAAGCCTCTCTTGAAGAGGTTGAGAAGATCCTTGAAGCTAGAGTTTGATGAATCTGATGAGTTTCATGCCTCTGAGGATGAGTGTGTATCTGGACAGCAGGTTAAGTGACATGGCTATCCATGCCAGTTACCTAGAACTACTAATTAGGACTAATAGGGTATTAGATATGGAAGGTGTAAATAGTATGCATCTTTACTGTGAAGAATGTGAAGTTTCTTTTTGTTGTGTTTGATGATTCCACATTTGATGATATATTTTAGCTATAATTGGATGAATTTCATCACATAAACTCACACTTATTCACTAAAATAGCATACTTTTGTGTTTGATCCCTAAATTGAACCTAAATATGAAAACATGCACTTTTGTGCTTAAATTGAGCAATTTAATCCCACTTTTACTCCATTCGATACCGTGATATGTTTGTTGAGTGATTTCAGGTCCTAAAGGCAAGAATAGTTTGGTAGAAGTGGAAGAAAGCATGCAAAAAGGGAGAAAACATGAAGAAAACAAAGGAGAAGAGCTCAGCCTAGTGTGCATGTGCACAGACATGCGTGCGTACGCACAGCCATCGAATTAGAGCCACGCGTGCGCGTGGGCCGCGTCGCGCGTCCAATCAAGCATCGCCTGGTGTGTGTGCGCACAACCTCCTGTGCGTACGCACAGGTTGAGATTTTCCGCAGAGTGTGTGGACGCACACGTCTGTGCGTCCGCACAGGTGGACGCACATGCCTTCATTAAAAATGCATGTGCACTCGCATTTTGGAGCTCTTTTTGGCCCATTTCTGAAGGCTTAAGGCTGAAATCAAGAACTATATGAAGGGGGCAACATCTCATATGAAGGCATGAGGACTTAGATTTTATTTTTCATAGTTTCACATAGTAGGAGTAGGAGTAGTGTAGATTAGGAAATTCTCTCTTAGGGTTTTAATTAGGGTTTGTAGCATTTTATACTTCAAGTTTGATTTTGGATTTGGCAATTTACATTGTAAGTATCCCTTTAATTGTCTCTTTTATTACATTGTTTGTTCTACACTTTCTTATACTTTCATGTCTCTTGTCAACATTTACATAATTTTGCAATTTTGAGTTTTGGTTTATGAATTTGATGTTTGATGCTTATTTTATTTTTGTTGAGTTGCTTTTGTTGCTTGTTATCATTTATGTTTCATAGCTTTCATGATTTTCCCAATTTTGTCATATTTTATGTTTATACCCTCTATGTGTTTGATGAAATGCCAATTTTGATTATGGGGTAGATTTCTACCCCTTGGCTTGGGGAAATGAGCTTATGGATTACTAGAGCTATAATGTCCAACATTTAGTGATAATTCTTGGGTTGTTGGTTGTTATTGTTTCCACTAACGCTAGCTTTTTACTAAGTTAATTAGTAAGTTAGCTAGAATTTGTGGATTAATAACAATCATGTTCACTTAACTTATCCTTCGATGTTAAGGATTGACTTGGTGAGATTAATCCATGATAATTATCATAGTTATGGTTATGGCAAGGAAGGGATTCCATAACTCATCCTAAGTCAAGGTTTCATTTATGTTTTAAACCACTTTTCCATCAATTTTGAGTCTTACTTGTTTATATTACATACATAGTTCTTTTGTTCTTTTATTACTTCATTAATTGCAATTTTGCCTTATTCTTTTATCTCTTTATTTGTTTGCTCTCAATCATTGAAAACTCCTTTGCTTCTCACAACCAAAATTGTGTGCACTTATTGGCATTAGTTCCTAGGGAAGACGACCCAGGATTTAAAATTCTCAGTTATTTTGTGTTGATTGTGACATCTTTAGGATTATAATTTGATTGATGATCAATGATTGAGTTTGGACTACACTTGCAACGTCAATCCTATTTTTAGTGCGAAAAATCCAAACCCATACTTTTGGTCGTCGTCAGTGTTCATGTAATAGCATTTGATATTTTGCGTTGTAATATAGGAAATGTGTGGATTAAGATGTATTAATCTTTCTTATGTAATTCTTTGTATCTTTTTATTGGATTTATTTCTCATGTAATTGATCAGTTGCTAGGTGTTGACACAATATCATTAGCCACTAAGCAAAATTAATTATGTAGTTCTTTATTTTTGTAGTTTGGTTACTTCTTTGAAATTCAATAAAATGATATGTTAAAATCTTTGATTCCACAGTTTAGGTTATTGATTTACCTATTTGTTTTTTGCAAGTGACTGTTGTATAGGATCTAGATGAATGCATGTTCATACGTGCTTGAATTATTATGCAGTTTTTTTATATTGAACAATTTGAAACTGATCCTTTAGCCACTTCGTTTTTTAGATAACTTCCTTATATACATGTTGGTCAAATTAGTTAACTTGGTCTAAGTAAATAAATAGTAGATTATGTTTCTGTTTTAACTTTTTATATTAGCACTTTCTTTCAATTTCACAAGTGTATTCATCCAAGCATCACCCTGACAATATTTAAGAATAAAGAAAAGAAGAGAAAATAAAAAGAAAAAAGAAAAGGTAAAATAATATCTTTTTCAAAGCTCTCTCTTTCTTCTAAGTTATTATTTGGATTAAACGGCTGTGATTAAAAAATTTGTAGAAATGAGTTGAGATTGGGTTAAAATAAGCTTAGCACTCATATTTATAATTCTTTCTTTTATCTTGGAAAATAGTAACTTTGCAGAGAAATTTTGAACATCCATTTCTTTTTTTCCTAGGCCAAAACAATAGTTTTTTCAAATCCTTAAGAATAAGTATAAATAGTTTTTGCAAACTGTGGAGAATTAAGAGAGAATACTTTTGTATTTTGAGTATTGTGTCTGCCGATGGACAATCAATATATGCTTTTATTAAGGAACAATAATGAATGAAGTTTTTATTAGTATGGTCAATGTAAATAGATTAATCTAGATACTTTTTCTTTTAGGGTATGAATAATTGTCATAAAAAAGGTGAACTCTTTTGGTAATAGTTATGATGAAATATGATTTGGTAAATAATCTATGTACATCATCTTTTACTTTTTTGGTGTTGTTAACTTGGATGATGGTTCTACCTTTTACTATTTTAGTTAAGGTGTATTTGTTTGATGTGTAATTCAAGACATAAAAATTGGAGATAGATACATAAAATGTTTATCGATATGTGATAGATTAGATGTACACAGAGATAGAGTAAATGAATCTTTTACCTTTAATTCAGAAATTAAGCAACAAAAATAATTTTATTGAAATAGGAAGGAATGATTCGAGAGAATGGAAGAAAATGGAATCGAGATAAAGAACAGAAATCTTCCACCAGTGTGTAACGACACATAATTTTAAAAATATAAATATAAATAAGTTATCATTTATTTCATAAATTGGAGTTCCTTATTTTAAAAATTATTTTATTATAAGTAATTAAATTAATTTGATAACTATTTGAGTTCAATTAAATTTAGATTCTTATATATATTTATTATAATAAAATATTTTACATAATTAAAACTAGAATTTTATTAATTTATAAATAATAAAAATTTTAATTTAAGTAATTGATATTTTTAATTTAAAAAAATTAGTTAATAATATTATTATCGAGTTCAATATCCACCGATATAAGTAAATATCAGTACTTCTTGATGAACATAGTTTTACTAATGCTTCACAGTATATCTTTTATTGTTATGTTGCTAATGTCATTTATGTTAATAACTCATATATATTATTACTTGTGTTTTAATATATCCAGCTTTCATAATTATCCGTATAAGATATTATAACTTGAATCGCTGATTCAGCAACTTAAGAACGCGACACGTGGCCCTTTAGTGACACCCAACCCTCCCTAGTATTACATTATCATCATTAACCATTAATCTTCTTCATTTTCAATGAATCCATCGGAGGAAAAAAAGAGAAAGACCGAGAGATATTTCCATGGAAACATAAACCTTCGGCATTAAATTTCTTGAGATTCGTAACTCCAATAAAAAATCTAATCCGATAAAAGTGTTCGTATCTTCTTCCTCTTCACGTTAACGTTACTTTTGTTCGGTAGAAGTTGATGGTGACATAACTTCCCTTTTCCTTGAATTCTGCCAATTGAAGTTCTAGGAGGCACAGACGATTTCTGACGTTTTCTTCTTTAGCAGCTCAGTCGGAAAGTGTCTTTGAAGTTTCCATTATTGTGATTTCTATATGAAGGTAGGGTTTGGTGATTTTATAATAATTGAATGTGTTTGATAAGTGAATATTCGTTTCATTGATTATTGATTGAATTTGACTGAATTTATGTTGAATTTTTATGATATATTGATATTTCTGACTAGTTTGGAATTTGGTCAATTTAAGTGCAGCCAAGAATCGAATTATTTTTATGAATTTGGGGCTATAATGTTGTTGGTGATCAAGTGAAATCGGTGAGATTTGATGATGACATTGAGATTTAATAAGAAATGAACTGATGACATGATTTAAGATATGGAAATGGTTTGATTTTGGAAGCGGTTGGATTTTTAATTGGTTTAATTTTATAAATTTTTTTATATTAGAAATAGTTTTGATTTATTGAAAACGATTTGAAAGAGTGTGAGAAATGGTTTGGATAGGACCCGAAAAAGGTGGCAAAATCCGAGTTTCAGGGGAGATGCTGCCGAAATTTTGTTATAAAATTTAAGACTTTGTTTGAAATATTATTTAGAAAAGATTGGATTTGAAAAGTGGTATTATTTGATTTTTTATTTATTAAGAAAATAGTTATGTTTCAAGTTTAATTCATTTAAGAAAAGTATTTGTTTTGAGTTCGATTTATTTAGAAAAGAATTATTTTACAATTTTAAATTATTTAAAGAGAAGTATTATTTTTTAAGGTTGATTTGAATATGAAAAGGGCTTATGTTTTGAATTTGACGTAAAAATTTCATTCGAAGGAGTTTTATTGAACTTTAAAAGTAATTGAATTCTGATTGAATGATTTCATTTTGCGACGTCTTGGAAAAAGTTAAAGAATTAATTTTAAGGGTGAAACTGGGATTGGTTTTGGTTTTGACATTGGTTTGGAACTTCTGATTTGTATGATTTGGTTTTGATTTGATTTAGAAACTTTATTTGATTAATTCAATTTAAGAAAACAATGATTGTTAAGGATTTCTAATGAACTTAAGAAAATGAGATTGGTTGTCGTTTCCCTAAAGTCTAGAGGCTTTGCTGAGGGGTTTAACTAATAAATAGTTTCTCTTTGTCTTTTGAAAGAAGAATTAATTTAAGTGAAATTGTTTTAATGGTTTTGGAGAATGTCATAAAGAAGTAGTTTTAGTTTTAAGAGAAAAAGAGAAGATAAATCGGCACATATGATTATGGGAAGGTCACGAAAGGGTGACGATAATATAGTTAAGGTACCGAAGGATAAATGTTAATAAGTCATGGGCTTTGTTTGTGATTCTGCGGGGACGCCCGTAAATATGGAATGGCTTCCAGGAGAAGGGGTCACATGCTTCAACTGGAGAATCAGTGTCTGCAAGTACTTGCAGATGTCATGTTCAACATATTTCAGCTGGAGAATCAACGCCTGTAAGAAGTAGAAACTTGCAGAGGTTATGTCACTGGAATGTCTTATCCGACTTGCGAGTTGGATTGCACCGGGTGCAGGTCAAAACCGACAAATGAGCTCATTACTTGCGATAGGACTAGACATGCATCATCCTTGTTTGCGCATATTTGTTTGTGATTGTGTTTTCTATGATTGTGTGTGCTTGTGATTGGATTCTATGTTATGTAATTGCTGAGTTGGATTGTACTTTGTTGACTGTTGTTATTTACTGAGAACATAATAAAACGAAATTAACTAACTACCCCGACCCTACTAAGAGCTCCCTGGTTCTTACCCCCTATCTCCACCCGTTTCAGCTACAGGTGCGAAGGTTTAGTGCGGAGCTACAGGAGCATAAAAGATTATTTTCGCAAGTTGAGTTGTTAGAATTTATTTTTCCCTCGTCGTTTATTATTTTGTTTTTTAGAGGAGTAGGACTTGTAATTGAGACTCTTTGAAATAAGTCTATGTATATAAAGTTATGTGAATATATATACTTTTGTAATTAAGTGGATTAAAATAGAGTCTCCTTTCTTTTTCTTAATAAGAGTTTTTGTTCATATTCAGGAAGGCTCAATATTAAATAAACATAGTATATAATTAAAGGAATAGAGGTAAGTAGCGTTTGAACTTTTAGTACGATCATGAAGTGCGAAAAGTTAGGGTGTTACACCGTGCATTGCACGGGTCTTCTACTAGTATAATATAGATATAGACAGAAGTATAAATATAAATATCAATGTCAAACAAAATTTATTTTAATATAATTTTATTTTTACAACTGAATTTTTTTGAGTCCGTCATTGTCACCAACACCACAAACTATTTCTACCATCACACAACCACCACAAAAACCACTAATGCCACCACACGATGACACTAAATTAAAACCACCGTACACAAACCCGTCTTCTTCGATTTCTTCTTCTCTACCATCAAATATCACCGCAACAAACACCATCACCATTTTTGTCCATCAACAGCCCAAACTAAGACCACTACCACACAAACCCCAAGCTCCATCAGCACCCACCCAGTCATCATTATCATCAAAGTAAAATAATATAGTATACCACCACCACATCACCCAAAATCCAAAGTCAACACAATTATATTAGGGAAAAGAAAAATATATATGAGCAACATAAAGAAATGAGCTATGTTGAACGTAGGGTTGCACATAGATCGAATCTAATCCATAAATTTGTGGTCTTTTATTTGAATTCGATCCAAAAATTGCAGATAAGATTCAATTTGAAGAGCCATTGGATTGGATCTGATCCATTTTACATACTGATTGGATTTGGTCCGCAGATTCGCATATCCAAAAATAAATAAATAAAAATGATAAGAAAATCAGTAAAAACAAGTAAGAAAAGATATAGCGGAACTAAAAAGATAAATAAGTAGATTTTCTACTAGACCTCTAAGAAACATGTTATTAGCAACCTAAGTCACCAGAAGCATTTTTTCTCCTAGGCATTTAAAGATCCTATCCTTAACAACCTAGATTAAAGGGCTGAAATTGAAAGAACTAATACTAAGAATTATCTTAGATTAGATCCTTCAAATTTTTTCATGCAACAAGTAAAACAAATCGCTCACCTCAGTTGATCACACAAGGTAAAACATGCATAAAGTAACTTAGAATTTTCATTCATCAAAAAGTGTTCAAATTTTCTCACAAAAAGTATTTAAATAGACCCCCTAACAGATTAGCCTAAAAGTTGCTCAAATCTTTCTAGATATGACTTTAAAATGAACCCGATTAATTTAAATCAGATTTAATCTTACTGAATTAGATCAGATTTTATTTAAACTTACAACTCTTAAAATTACTATTAAACAAATTAAAAATCAAATCAAATCATTGAAAATTCTTAACACGAAAACAAATTGAAATAAGAACTACATAATTTTGAAATTAATGCTAGATTTATGCCTTCCACTAAACTTGAAAAGCACTATTGGGTTTCTTGTTGTTCTGATTTAGTCCAATGGGTCTTATTCTTTCTCTCTTGGTCAACAATTGATGTATTTCTTTATGTATAAGCGCTGCCAAATTCCCAAAGCTCTCCTTGAGCTTTTTTATTTGTACGTACTCTAGTGACGAGACTTTCTGAAAGTGTAAAATCTTTATTTTATCCTTTTGTCTTAGCTTGACCATATTGTTCTCCTGAACATGTATAATATAAATAGATTAAGTTTGTAACCTTAGATGAAAGTTTAGAGACCACTCAGACAAGAGCCCTATCTCCCCACCCCACCCATTTTTGACAACACCATGGCTCACTCCCGATCTTCAATTACCAACCACTACCATCATCCATCATCTCAGCCACACCGCTCACTGCATCATTCCTCTCTTCCTCAACATTCCTCACTCATCTCTTCCTCACCACTCACTGCATTGTTCCTCGCCCCTCGCTATCCGCAACATCACTCATCACGTTCATCGCCTCCTTGCTGCTTGAGTTCATCGCCACCTCTATTCCTTGTTCGTGGTAAGCGTTCCTCTCTTTTGTTCCTCCGTGATTCTGGATTTATTGGTTTGAGCCCTATTTATATCTTTTGTGTAACACCCTAATTATCCTAAGCTTTACCTCAGGTCGTAAAGCAAAGGTTAATTAGAGATTACGACAGTTCTAAGCTCATACATAATAGGATTAGAGGAAGAACGGATTGGAGAGGTGGAGGAGGAAGACGGAGTAGAAAAGGAAAGTCGTCTGGAAAGAGAGCGGAAGAGTTTAGACATATTTTCATAAAATCTGATATCATTGCCCTCCTTTGGTTCAGAAAGAACATATATATTATCACTAAACTATCACTCAAATTTTTGAATCTGGGAATTATGACTCTTTTTTCTTTGCAACCTTTAAATCCATAGCCACCAGGAGTTCTTACGTTTGGATCTTATCACTTTCAAGAACATCGTCAAATTAGTCTTACTGCCCAACAACAAGGGTCTTACTGCTACAGTTCCTTTAAGTGATAAGATTAAACATCCTGTACTTCCAGATTTAAAGAATGGTTTTGTTTGATATGTACAAAGACGTAAGAACATGAACAATAAATAAGAACATGAACAGTAAATATAATTTCTAGATCCATGAACTTCAGAGATAGTCTAATGATAATAATAATATTCCTACTTCCCCATCAGGCTCTGATACCAGATGTCCCGAAGCGGATCAAGGAAGGAAAGGGGAAGAAGGCGTTAAAATAAAAGTCAGTATAAATGCAGTATGATAGATGCAAGAAAAAGGAAGTAAATATGAAGTTAGATGCGGCGGTAGTCCGCATGCATATGCAGGTTAGTTATGAAGTTAGATGTGGCGGTAGTCCGCACACATATCTAGATGCAGAAGCAGGAAATGTAAAATAAGGAACACGAAATTGAAGAACTAGATAAAACTTTTATATGAATGATTGAGATTGAAAAAGAAAGAAGAGGAAAGAAGAAGAGCTGGAGAGCTTACAAGGGAACTCTCAGAGCTTCTCTCTCTAACTTCTCTCTATATTGTGTAAATCCTTTTTGTTTGGGATAGGATAACGAATCCACTGTAAAGCTTGATTTAACGGTTTATAATTAATGACAAGTCTAGGAGTTTCTCATTCTATCTTAGCTTGCTTATTGACATAAAAGGCTGAGCAAGACTAAGGACTCTTGCTAGGGCGAATTAATCCTTTATCCAATAGGTCATTAATTTCTTTTTGACAATGCTACAAAAGTTTCTCATTGATTTGAATGGGTCGGGCTTTTGTAGGAATTTTTGATTCTTTGAAACCTTTTTTATAGGGAAGATCAACAATGTGTTCTTTCCTACTCCAGAAGGCATGAGGCAGATCAGAAAAAATAAACTTTTTAATTTGGTTTGAAAGAATTTTGATTTTATCTTGAATATTTGGTTGAGAAAGTTGTGATTCAAGGGTTTTAAAAGAGATTTCTTCTTTCAAAAAACAAATCTGTTTGGTCTTGGATTCAATTAGGTTTAAAGATTTTTGGGTTGGTGAGTCTAGGAACTCAAAGAAAGTTACCTGTCCTCCCACAAAAGAGGTAAGTCCAGGAAAATCTGCTAGGTATGGAAACAAAAGGATTATGAAAGGCGTCCCCAAGACTAGATCGTTGTTGATGTCCTTTGCTATGATGAAATTGGTAGGAATCCTAAGATTACCCTTTTCAACAAAAGCATTGGTTAATTTGAATTTGATATTTAGTCTTTCACCCGTTATCGAGCTAAGACGTTCAGTAGACTTTTCGAAATATTTTGTGGGATCAGACCTTCCTTAATACAATTTGAATCTGCACCTGAGTCAAAAAGTGCGATGGTTTCAAGAACAAAATCTTTAACGACAATTCGGATATGGACACGATGCTTCATAAAAGAGAACACGTTTATTATTCTCAGTATTTCTTTTTCCTCATTGTTGTTAGAAATTTCATTTTCTTGTTTTTTAGAAAACTCAGTTTGGTTTATAAGGGAATCAAGATCTTCAGGATCTTCTTCACCAGATTCTTCCTCTTGCATTAATTGCGAGAGAATGAGTTGATGATTGTCTTGATTTCTTTTGATTTCCTGGATTTTTCTTTTAAGGTTGTTAACCTCAGTCTGGAGATCCTGAATGGTTATGGGATGAATAACTTGTTTTTCTAATTTTTGAAAATGGGTTTGACATCATATTTATTGTTAAGGACCATATTTTTAGGTTTTTTCTCTTTTTGTAAAGATCTTTCTAATTTCAAAAGAAAGTTTTTCTTTTGTTCTGGATCGCCAATAGCCTCTATAGCATCAAACAAGAGATCTTGATCTTTGGATAAAATACTAATCTGCTTGACATTGGAATCTAAGGATGATTCAATATCATCTACTTGGTTATTGTTGATATCATCCGAAGATTCTCGTCCAGAGTCATCATCTAAACTTTCAATTAAAAGATTGTTAATCTGGTCCTCAATATGAGGATCAAGGTTCAGATTATTAATCTTTCTTTTTAACCTACAATATTTGCTAACATGTCCTGGTTTTTTGCATGTATAGCAAATAATGGGGTTTTTCTGTGGGTATTTTTGAAAATTCTTTTGAAAACTTTTCTCATTTTTGGAGTTTTGAAAACCTTTTCTATTTCTCCTGAGATTCTTTTCAGGATTGGATTTGAAAACTTTTTTATTGGATGGTCTTTTGGATTTCCTAGGATGGCAAGCAGGAAGACCGAATTGTTCACAGAAGGTTCCCAAATCAATACGATTTTGTGTTTTTTCACGAGTAAGTTGTCGTTGGATCTTGTCATCTTGACAAATCTTTAGAGCAACTTTTTGGATGAAGGAAATAAGTTGGCCATAACTTAACTCGTCATAGGGTATTATCCCGTCTGGACTTAAGCTGTGAATTTTGTCCCTTACTTTATCTCTCAGGGATTTGGGAAGTCCTGCAAGGAATTTTTCTTTCCAGAAAGGTTGTTGAATGTCTTCTCTGGTATAGACCCTTGTAAGAAAGGTGTCCTTATACCATCGAAAGTCAGAAAGAGTTTTGCATCTGAGATTGGAAAGTAATTCAGCAGAACGGTCTTTCCAAAGAGATGGGTCACCTATGAAGTGGCTAGCTATGGTAAAGATTAAAGTATTGACGGCATCAGGGATAAGTTCCCCGTCGTCTCCAATGATGGGTTCGTTTTGATCATTGAGCTTTATGGCAGAAAAGATAGACTATTTTTGAACATCAGAAAGGTAGTTATCCCACCATCCTTTGAGTTGGCCGGAGAATCCAGAAACAATAACATTGGCTATTGCTTCCTCCGAGGTTTCATGAGCGGCTTGATTGGCTGTGCCTACCATGGTCATATGTTGAAGCATGCTCATGATGTTGTATTCTGTTTTGCCGTCTATATTTCATTCATAGACATTATTGGCGTTGAAGCTGACAAAACCCCGTTCTCTTTCTTCGAGGGCTAGATCTGGTGCGGAGACACGATTATAACTGTATGCAGAAGGTTTGATTAGACCATTCCACTTGGTTATAGAGTTGGTCATAATTGGGCTGACTTTAAGAGATGATTTGTCCGAATCATCACCCTTATCAGAGGAAGATTCATTGGAATCATGACCTAGGGCATTAATAGCCTTGGATGATCGAGTTTGAATACGAGATGTAGACTTACCAGAGTTTGTAGGAGTTTCAGGGACAGTGGTAAAACGATTTAAAAGTTGGTTAATCTTTTGAATGACTTCTGAATCACCAGATTGTTGTTTTAAAATGTAGGTTTTAAGACTTTGCTTTGCCTTGCTACTCATTTTGAAAGGTTTAAAAAGGGGTTTCTCAATACTTTTAGAAGTAGAGGCTTTAGAAACATTTTTCAAAGAGAAAGTTGATCCTGAAGATGAAAGGTTGTCACCCAAGCATTGTGAAAATCTATTGGTATAATTTGATTTCTCAATGAGATTTTTAATATCTTTTGGGGTGACAGCTTCATCTACATTCTTTGATTTAAAAGGAGAGGCCATAACAGGGTTATGTCCTTCCGTATTTGAAATAATAAAAGCTCCTTTTAGAGAAAACTCATATCTGACTAGGTTCCCATCTTTGACTTTCCAAGTTGAAATAACATTTACTGAAAGCGAAGTTTGTTTGGTTTTGAAAGGATAATCAATATCATTTTTGATGGAATAAGCATGGAACCATTAAAAAAAAGGAATATGCATTTTAACATCATTTAGAAAATTGTAGTACTTTTCTTTGAATGATGAGATTTGAGCAGCTGTATAAGTATGTAAATACCATTCCCTGTGGAGGTCATACTCCTCAGAGTTAAGGTTTTTACGTAAAGCTTCTCTATTTATAACAAATTCTGTGCTACTCATGGGTACCATCATTCATAGAAGAATATGTTGGAGATTGAATAGATTTAGAAGAATATGTTGGAGATTGAGTAGATTCTAAATCAACATCATCATCAGTTTGATAAAGTGGTTGAGAAATGTTTGATTTATTTTGTACTCCTGAAATGTTAATTTCAGAATGTACGGGTCTTAAAATTTTTGAAAACTGAGATTGAGAAGTCACAGAAAAAGATCGTTTTGCTGAAACAAAATCATTAGATGTTCCTGCTTCAGATCTTGAAGAAAAAGAGTTTCGTCTATCAAAGAAAATCTCTACTTTCCCAATAATGTCTATGAATGGAATATAGACGGCAAAACAGAATACAACATCATGAGCATGCTTCAACATATGACCATGGTAGGCACAGCCTATCAAGCCACTCATGAAACCTCAGAGGAAGCAATAGCCAATGTTATTGTTTTATATTTACTGTTCATGTTCTTATTTACTGTTCATGTTCTTACGTCTTTGTACATATCAAAAAAATCATTCTTTAAATCTGGAAGTACAGGCTGTTTAATCTTATCACTTTCAAGAACATCGTCAAATTAGTCTTACTGCCCAACAACAAGGGTCTTACTGCTACAGTTTCTTTAAGTGATAAGATTAAACAGCCTGTACTTCCAAATTTAAAGAATGATTTTGTTTGATATGTACAAAGACGTAAGAACATGAACAGTAAATCAGAACATGAACAGTAAATATAATTTTCAGATCCATGAATTTCAGAGATAATCTAATGATAATAATAATGTTCCTACTTCCCCATCAGGCTCTGATACCAGATGTCCCGAAGCGGATCAAGGAAGGAAAGGGGAAGAAGGCATTAAAATAAAAGTCAGTATAAATGCAGTATGATAGATGCAAGAACAAGGAAGTAAATATGAAGTTAGATGCGGCGGTAGTCCGCACGCATATGCAGGTTTGTTATGAAGTTAGATGTGGCGGTAGTCCGCACACATATGCAGATGCAGAAGCAGGAAATGTAAAATGAAGAACACAAAATTGAAGAACTAGATAAAACTTTTATTGAATGATTGAGATTGAAAAAGAAAGAAGAGGGAAGAAGAAGAGCTGGAGAGCTTACCTATATATATATATATATATATATATAGAAAGAATGGTATAATCTAGAAGCCGATGAAGGATATAGCTCAAAAACAGGATTCTAAAAGTGCAAACGTACTAATGAAGCTACTAGCTTATGACACAAGAAATAGGTATAATACAACAAAATATCATAGTATAATATCATAAGAGTCTAGCCACAGCTCGTGGAGTTTAAGCCGGCTAGTCATATATACAGATAAACAGAAACCTGACAGTAAAAATAGCTTATACAATTTTGTTCTCTCAAATACAAGCCTCTAGGAAAAATAAAATACAAAAGTGAGAGACATATACAAAATAAGCCAAAAAGACTCAAAAAGATATCTGAATCCTCCGTTTCTGTCACCAACCAGACAACTCACTGAGGTGGGTTGCGACTTGCATCTGAAAAACACAACAGAAATATGGTATTAGAACCGGAGGTTCTCAGTATGGTAACAGTGCCCAGTGATGTAGGATATAAGACCCCGGGACACCAAAGGCAATCCTAGACTTCATATCCATCACAGATTCAAACTTAGGGCATACTAAAATAGATAAACATAATTATATAAACCTTAATATAAATAAACCGGATAATCTATCTTAGGGGATTTCTACTCTAACCAAACACCGCTGTCCCACAGCCTTCACCAATATATCCTCCATGCGATCCCATCATCACCACCTTCCGAACCTCCTCAATCCCAGTAGAAAACACAATTACTTACAATGCAAGTAAATCACAAGTAGAAGCATATAAGGAAAATAATTCAAATAGCAAATAGGCATGTTATACAAATAGGCAAGCCATTTCAAATAGTCAAAGCATACAAACAGATAGAAAATGCATATGATAAATGCCTGCCCTATTGGCTGTAATATCACATTGTCGATTCAACTGCCAACCTGACACATCTCCATGGAGACGTCACCCTTCGGAATCATCAATGGAACCCCCAAGATATAGTGCTCGGATCACTGTCCCAGATTTTGCGCCTACACTCTCTATAGATCTGAAGGGATGCGAGCGGGATACTCTTGCCACAGACCTCACATCTCAACGTAAGCGGAATTAGACCACCGTTCTTACGCCGCCGCCGCCGCTACCTCGACAGGAAGGATCCAACCGCTATCCCTGACGGGCGCATAGCGTCTCATAATCTTAATACAAAATAATAGTGCAATGGTTTTTCAGAAAACAATTTCAATACATCAGTGATTCCTCATCACACATTCAAGTCATCGACCATTAATCTCAATACACATGTTTATTCCGAACTCAACAGTTCCTTAATTCTCATCCCATACATCAACCATTCATCACATAACGTCACACCATCCTCAGCACGCCAGAAACCTAGGCCTCCATTTTCTAAGTTTTCCAAATAATATCATCTAAAGCCATTAAATTCTTTCCTAATGTTCTAAATGTCCAAAACTAGGCCCAAGAGTCTCAAAATGGTGTTAGAGAAGCTTTCAACCTTGTTGGGAAGGTAGAATAGTTGAAAACAAAGTAAAATTTGAGAAACAGGACGTGTGCGTGCGCACAAGGGTGTGCGTGCACACGCCCAGAAGAGTTTTCAAAAAGTGTGCGTACGCATAGAGGTGTGCGTACGCACAGGTGTCATAATTTTCAATGTCTGTTTGCTTGCACAACCTGTGCCAGCGCCTCCAACAGACTGGCATTCCCAACGTGTGCGTGCACACAGGGCTGTGCATACGCAAAGGTTGTAATTTCTGATTGGTGTGTACGCGCACCAGCTGTGCTACTGCTGCAACCAGTAAGCACTTTCCTGCTTGTGCGTACGCACAGGTCTGTGCATGTGCACAGTTTTAAAATTTTGCAGGGTTGTGCGTGCAAACAAGGCTGTGCGTGCGCACATACCAGAAATCTCAAAATTCTGCAACTTAGCAGAATTTCAGATTTTCAACACCAACTTTGAATGATCATAACTTCCTCTACAAAAACCCAAATTTTACAAACTTTATATCGATTTGAAGGGTTTGCAATAAGCTTTAATTCTAAACAAATTTCAACCAATTTTGAATGCCGAGGCAAAAGTTATAATCAGACAAAGTTTACCAAAAACCCACTTTTACCAAATTTCACAACTTCCACAATTGCTTATAAAACACAACCAAAACCATACCAAACCATTCTAAACTCTATTTTTCATCAAAATCTACCCTTTGTATCATGTTACATCGATCATACCACATTTTTCTTCACATTTCATTATTCATAACCTCAATTATCACATATACAACATATCCACTAATCATCATTATATCACTATCAATTCTCATCAACTCAACCATGATTCATATTAATATTCAACACTACTCATTCATCCAAATCTATCATATCTCAACTTCATCATTTAACCACAACAACAACATCAAATTGTTATACTTCATCAACACAAACAATCATCAACAACATAAAATTTCCAAACCTATCCTATGGGTCACTAGTCTAAGTGTCCATGAATATTATATACTACATAGAGGAAACCGAAACTATACCTTGGCCGATTCTCTATATGCACCAAAACCCAAAATGAGCACAAGCAAGCTCTCAACTCCAAACCAAGCTTTCAATTCCACTTCAACAAGCACCAATTTGTTCCAATAGCTCCCAATTTCACAATAATCAAGCTATATACATATAAATCACCACAAATCAACCTAGGATTCAACATAAATATAATCTCACAAAGTTTCAAGAGCTCTTACCTTTCCCAATAACTTTGGAAGCCAAAACTCAATGCTAAGCAAGGATTAGAGTGAACCTAAACATCCAAAATCACAAAAACTCACTTAACCAAAAGCCCTAAATACCCGAAATTTTGAGGAGAATAACTGAAGAGATTTCGAGCTTTACTTACCACTTTCTTATATGAATTTTGCAGAGCTCTTCACAAGGAACGCGTAGCCGCTGACGGCACGCGAATCGGAGTACCGTAGCTCGAGATATCGCAAAAAGAAGATATGTGTGAATAATGTTTCTCTCTTCTCCTTTCCCTCTTCTTCTTTTCTGGTGTGTGTGTGTGTTTATGAGGTGAAGGGTTCATTAAATGAACCTTATATATGTTGGGCTTGGGTCCAACTTGGGCTCGGTCCAACCTGTTAGCGTTTTTAGCCCGTTTGGCCTAACTTCGGGCCAAACGTTTAAAATTAACGCCTGGTTTTCAACTTCTAATGCTTTTCTAAGGTTTTCGATGGTTTTCACTTTTTCTAGTGCGGTACCGGACAGACTTGAACCGGTTCAACCGGTTCGACTGCCGGTTCGTAGTTTTTTGCGGTTTTTTGCAGAAAACACATTTTCTGACTCAAAAAGACCTACTGAGTCCAAAAATCACCTTTAAATCCTCAAATTCTCTCTCTAACTTTTCGGGGTCTAATTTAGGCATTATAATCACTTAATTAACCGGTTGATTAGTTGTGGTTCTTACATTTTGGTTGTGTTGTCCCTCTATTCTAGCTTCTTGGTTGCTTGAGCCTGTACTTTTTGCCATTGTTCCTCAAGGTTCGTCGTCATTCGTTCTATTTTGAGCCTTATTCGTTCATTCTGGTTCTGGTTTCTACTTCTTGTTCATTTTGTTATTTCTTCTTTTTTTTGCTTCTGCTTCTTGCTTCTAATTCTTTTGTTATATGACATAGTAATTGTAATTCTGATTTTGTTTCCTTTATTATATGGATTTGGTTTAGGGCTTGGAAAAAGAGAAACTTTTTTAAATTTTTGTGATTTTTTCATAGGTTTTGAAATTTTAGGAATATGTATTTAATTGGATATATCTGAAATCATATCCAACCCAATCCAAAAATTTGCGGATCGAATCCGAGCATGAAAAACTTGAATATTGGATTCAAACTTGATTCATTAACAATTGAGCTTATTTCTTAAACTCAAGCTTGTCTCACCGAAATCTCACAAGCTGTCTCGAGCTCATGAGCTGGCTCAAATAACAGAAATATAATCTATAATTCTATATCAATAAATTATAACTTATATATATTAAAAATATTAAAAAGATCAATTTTATATATTGTCTATCTATCAATTATAAACCTTTTATTTTAAATCTATATATAAAAATGACTGTTAAACAATTAAGAACATTAAAATACATGTAAATTATATATATATATATATATATATATATATATATATATATATATATATATATATATATATATATATATATATATATATATAATTGAACTAGCTCACGAGCTGAGTTTATTCAAACTTAAGTTTGACTTATTTAATTTATGAGCTTAATTTCATACAGGTAGAGGTGGCAAAGCGGGCCGGCCCGCCGCAACCCGCCCTGCCCCGCCTAGGTTCGTACTATAAACGGGGCGGGCCAGCCCACCTCGCTAACTAAAGTGGATTTAAAATGCTAGCCCGTTATGTTTTATTGCGGATTGATGGGCCGGTGGGCTAGCCCGCTTCACTCTTTTTTTTTTTTGAAAAATAAAATTCATTAAAATTAATCAAAAAATAATAATTAAAAATTAAATACAAATAAAAAATAGTCAAATTATAATATAATTTTTTTACTATATTTTTTATAGTTTTTAACTTCAATAAAATTATTTAAAATAATATTTATCAACAGAACCATCTTTATTTTAAAAAATAAATCACATAATTTAAGCATATATACGAAATTGTAAAATAAAATAAATAAAGTTAAAAGCTAAAAGAAGAATAAAAATAAAAAATGAAAAAAAGTATTTAAAAATTTTATATTTATTAATTTGTAGTAATAATTACTCTTTTATTTAATAAAAAAATAAAAACCCTTGGTCCGGTGGGCCGACCTGCCCCGCTCTGCCAAAACCCGCAAATTTAGCGGTGCGGGTTTGGCAATTTTTTTTAATTTGACGTGTTTCAAAATCTAACTCAATCCGCCTTTTTTAGCGGGTTCGGTGGGTCGGCCTGACGGGTTAGACCCATTTTGCCACTCCAAAAGTCTAAATTTGACGCATCAACTCACGTGTTCAGCTTATCAAGCTATTAACGAATTGAGTTCAAACTAGCTCATGAGTTGACTTGACTCACTTCTAATTCTAATCCTAGATTTATAAATTCTATCCGTATACCCGTAACACATACATATCGGGTATAAATACAGTTGGGTCGGCTTGGGATTCGCTAGGATATGTATTTAATAAGAAAAGATGTTTTATATAATACATGTTAGATATCGCTATTTTGTTTTTTAAATTAGTTTAAAATTACGTCGTTTTGAGTAAATTTTATTTATTTTTAAAGTTTTTGTTGGCAAACTATTTAGAGGTACAATTTCAAATATTAAATTGATAATAGATTATTTAATTTTTTTAAATTAAGATTAATTAAATTTCACATAAGCCATAGTGTTTGGATACTATTAAATAGTAAACAAAAGTGAGCTAGATGGTGATATTGATAGAGAAGGAGAAATGTGATTATGGAGTTAGATGGTGATTCCACTCATAGCCAAGGAGGGAAAAAAGAGTTACGGTTAGAGTGAAAAATGACCTCGTTTTAATTTGTTATTAACAGGGTGTTGATAGAAAAACTGATACTGACGAATGTAATATATGTTATAAAATTTAACGGATTAATTTGATTGAATAAAAATTCCGAGAGAGAAGATGAAATTTTAGAAACTATTTTAAATTCACTCCCTTATTAATAAGCCGCAAAAAGAGAAAAGTGTTGATGAATTCAAGGCATAGGAATTTACCTAATGTAAGAAAATTCGAGGTACAATAATTGGGTAGACAAAGTGAGCTACACAACAAAGCTCGTAGTTATAATTCATTTGATTTGATGGCTATCGACCGTCTTAATTAATCTCTTCCAACAATCACAAAATGAGTGGCTTGCTTGTCATGAACAACGCAAATCACATTCATCCAACAAGTTTGTTCTGTGATTTGAACTGAATATTAGAAAAATAATCATTGCAACTATGACCATATTCATTGCATGCACAGCAAAACCAAAATGGAGTAGTAGTCACGGGGTCAATCAGACAGCAAATAAATAATTAATTAGTATTTGTTACCTCCATGTTCTTCTTCATTCACTTTTGTAGGTTGATTGAAAAAATAATATTTAAGAGACAAAGAAAATTAGTTAAAACAGTTTAAATTTTTTATTTAGTATACTATAATTAATAAATATTAAATAAAGTAAATTTAAGTTTTTTTAGTATTACCGTAAAAAAAAATATCCCACTTTATTGTTGGAATATGGTTAGACTCATCATCAAATATTATATAGTCAACTAATGATAAACGATTATTTTTAACAAGCGTCCTAGCTAGATTCACTTATCAAAGGTTAACAAATTATAAAAAATAATAAATCTTTTAACATATTTAATACATGGAAAATTTAGAAAACTATTATGTTTAATACATTAATGAATATTTTCAACAAAGAAAAAAAAATTCATCAAGCCATGACAACATATAGAATAAAAAACAAGCTTTTTAGTTTGGTAAAATTTTTATATTTTAAAAATAATTTATGAAAGCTATCTTTTACAAGAGAGCTTTTTAAAAAGTGTAGTATCTGCATTTGATAAAATTAAACTAAAAATAATTTTTAATAAATACAAATACGATAATTATGTTTGATAAAGTGTTTGTTTTGGCGTCATTAAACCGATAAAAAAAATATATTTTTTCAATTAAAAAAAATATTTTTTATTTTTTTAGTGTGTTTGACAATTTTCTAATAGTAAAACTAAAAGCAATAGAAAAATAAAAAAAATATCTTTTTTGAGAAGTTACAATTTACATCTTTTTTTAAAGATCTTTTTTTTAAAAAAAAAAGATGATTTTCACATAATAAATGATGAACAAAAAAGTACTTCTATCTTATTTTATCCAAACATATATAAAATTGATAGACAAAAAAATCTTTTTACATAAGATATTCAAACATAAAATCACTTTTACTTTTGTAAAAGATCTTTTAAAAAAAATATCATTTTAAAAATTTTTTTTTTCAAAAATAGCGCCCAAACAAATCCAAAATAGTTTTTAAAATTAAAACAAAAATCATAATAAACAAAAATATAAGAATTAAATTATATTAAATTTTTTAATTTTAATAACATAAGTTAACTTTAAAAAATTTTATCGTAAATACTTTTAAAAGTATCTCTATTTTTTAAAAATTATAAATACAAACACATAATCCTTTTTATTCATGGAACTTAAAATAAAAGATTATTTATGTTTTTCAAAAATACATATAAACACTTTTTCAAATAGTTTTACTTAACCCAGCGTAAGTATACCATTACCTTTGTCATAAAGTTGTAATGAAGAATGTATTAGTACATTAAATCCTATTAAAGGAATTAACTATCATTAGGGAATCAATATTGATTTACTATTTTCTATTTTATTATTAAATGTGTATTAAAAATAACAAAAGTTGAATTAATTGAGATGACAAGTGATTTATAATTTAACTAAAAGGTTATGAATTTAAATCTTAGATACAATACTTTTTATAAATTATATATAATAAAGAGTATTTTAAAAAAAATGGACAGTAACCTTTCTAATGTCCCTATTATATATAGTACTAGTGTATTTACTATTTATTTGTTGAATATGTATTAAGAAAAATAAAAAATGAATTAGTTGAGATTGCATGTGTTCTGTGATATAACTAAGTAGTCATAGGTTTAAGTCTTAGTCAGGGACAGATATAGAATTTTTATACAAACTTTTGAATTATCTTTTTGTGTTATTATGCATGAAATGTAACTACTGAGTTGCTTTTTAAAAATGTTTATCAATATATACAGAATATATATATATATATATATAAGAATTTTTCAGTAATTTTGTTTTTGATATGAGAATTACAAAATATATATATATAACAATATAAATAATATTCTATAAAATTATAAGAGATTAATATTTTATGATGTGTTTAGTTAAGAAATTGTATATATCTTTTTAATTAAAATTAATTCTTTTAAAAGTTTTAAAAATTTAAAAACAAATTATTAATTATTAATTATCTCAAAAATACCACTACCTTTATACAATTCAAAATAAACTCTCAAAATAAAATGATAGTTGAAATAAGTTATCATGAAAATATAAGTTAAAAGTTTTTCCTTTTAACCATATAAGCTTAGAAAAAATTAGTATTTTTTACAAAAAAAAAATCTAAAATAAATAAAGTAATTATCAAAACATAATAATATAAGTCATTATCTTTATAGAGATGAGTATATAAAATTAATTTAAAAAATATATATATAATTTAAGTTCATGATATTAAATTGATTAAATAAAATATTAATAAAAAACAATTAAAATTTAATCTATTATATTATTAAAAATAATTACATATAATAATAAAATTACTAAATATTTTATATTTTATCAAGCACATATATCATGTATATACTTCTTTAAAATTCTGGGAGGAGAAGGGACAAAGCCACTACATGTTCACTCTTAGATCTGTTCTGGTCTTAGAAACAGGAAAAATATTCTTTTATAAATTTTATATAAAAGATATTTTAGAAAAAAAAAATTCAAATACCAGTTTATTCTATATTCACATTATATATTATAAATAATCCTAACCAATCAGTGACCGACACTTAACCTAGAATAAATGTATTTATTTTGTTCAAGAATATTAGATCTTGGATGAAGTTATATACATAAGCTAAGCTACAATGAATAAACCTAAATAAGTTCGTGGATGTGGTTTCTTTCGGTAGTATATAGGAATATTTAAATGCTAAATTTGTGTATGTATATGAGAGAAAAATTACCTAACTCGGGTACATATTCAAAGTGAACAGACAAAAAGACGATACTGTCTCCTTGAAATATATGAAATTAAAGGTCTCGTAAGATTCTTTAATGGTGCGGCCAATAAATGGGCCCACTAATACAAGGTCTTATCATCTTGTGGGAGAAAATTTTTTGGTCTTACAAATTTGCTAAAATTCTTTGATAATTAGGCAGGTTCATTAGGCAACGAACGAGAAGTTTTATTCTTTTGATAGTAATCAAGAATATCTCAACATTTTCATAATGACTACTATTGACTCTACGATTATTGATGCTCATCATCTTTCTTGCAATAACGTTTAATTTTGCTATAATTTTTTTTGTAAGGAAAAAGTTTTTTAACAGCCATAATTAACTAAAACTTTTTATAATTTATTTTATTTATATAATTTAATAATATTTTAATTTTTTTTATTATTTTACTTTTTTATTAATTCACTTATCATATTTTTATCAGTCCTACTTATTAATAATATTAATTATAACATCATATTCCTAATTATTAGACATTCTTGTAATCACTATTTAATATTTTTTTTTATATTTTGAATGTCATATTTAAAAATGTAATAAAGACTAATAACAATAAAAAATAATAATAATAATATTCACTAAATAATTTTAATTGTAATTGATTTTTATTTCTTTTAAATCATTTATTATCATTGCAAGTGTTGACAAATGTAAAAGCTTGGTTTAATAGATTTTTTATTGTTAATCTGGATCATAAAAGCCGTTTACTCCCTCAGGCAAAAAATCACAATTTTATTTCAATTACAAGCACAAATAGGATAGGCTAAGAAAACTTACAAGAAGGAGTTGAAGAATAATTTGAACCACAAACGATCTCGTTCGATGAGATTGTTGTCAGTCAACTAATTTTTGAGAATATGAAAAACCACATTAGCTTTGTAAAACCCGGTTAATTAATATATAATTAACCCATAAATTAGGATTTATTCTAGAAAATTAGAAAGTTCGCAGATGCGACGCGGGCGCGTCATTCACACGTTCGCATCACCTAACGTTGGGGCGGCTATAGCAAGTTATATATCAAATCGAAGTCTCGGACGTTAGCTTTCCAACGCAACTGAAACTGCATCATTTGGACCTCTGTAGCTAAAGTTATAGTAGTGTTTGAGTCTATGGCCATTGACAGTAAAAGTTCTCTGAGTCTTGTCCTCCATGAGCTCTACATGTCCATAGGGAAACACCTTGAGTATGGTGAAAGGTCCTGACCATCGAGACTTAAGTTTTCCAGGGAAGAACTTGAGTCTTGAGTTGTAGAGTAACACCTTCTGTCCTTCAGTGAACTCCCTTCTTGCTATCTTTTGGTCATGCCATCTGTTTGTGTTTTCTTTGTAGATTTTTGCATTCTCATATGCTTGATTTCTAAACTCCTCCAGCTCATTGAGTTATATTAATCTCTTTTCTCCAGCAGTTTGCTCATCATAGTTTAACATTTTTAGAGCCCAAAATGCTCTATACTCAAGTTCAACTGGTAAGTGTCAAGCCTTGCCATATACCAGTTGGTATAGAGACATCCCAATGGGAGTCTTATAGGCTGTTTTGTAGGCCCACAGTGCATCATCCAGCTTCTTAGAGCAATCCTTTCTTGAGCTTCCAACAGTTTTTTCAAGGATTCTTTTTAGCTCTCTGTTGGAGATTTCAACTTGCCCGTTGGTCTGTGGGTGGTATGGAGTTGCCACTTTGTGCTTTACTCCATATCTGAGGAGGAGTGTCTCGAGTTGTTTGTTGCAGAAGTGTGTCCCTCCATCACTAATGAGAGCTCTGGGAACTCCAAATCTGCTGAAGATGTTCCTTTTCAAGAAACTTATCACAATTTTGTTGTCATTTGTTGCAGTAGCTATGGCTTCTACCCACCTTGAGACATAATCAACAGCCACTAATATGTATCTATTTGAGTAGGAGGTTGGGAAGGGTCCCATGAAATCAATCCCCCATGCATCAAATAGCTCCAGCTCTAGTATGAATTGCTGTGGCATCTCATTTCTCTTGGTTAGATTACCAGCTCTTTGGCATTCATCACACCTTGACACTATTTCCTTGGCATCCTTAAACATTGTTGGCCAGTAAAATCCGGATTGAAGCACTTTTGCTGCTGTTCTTTCTCCACTGAAGTGACCTCCATATGCGGATCCATGGCACTGCCATAACACTTCCTGCCCTTCTTCATGGGATATACACCTTCTTAGGATTCCATCAGCACACTTTTTGAACAAATAGGGGTCATCCCAGATGTAGTGTTTGGCATCCTTGATTAGCTTCTTCCTCATGTGCTTATTGATGTTAGTTGGTAGTTCCCCAATAGCCTTGAAGTTAGCTATGTCTGCAAACCAAGGGGCTACTCGAATCATCATCAATTGCTCATCAGGAAAGCTTTCATTTACTGCTACTTGCTGCATTTCTTCTTGTTGTGGGATCCTTGAGAGGTGGTCAGCTACCTTGTTCTCTACTCCGCTCCTATCTTTAATCTCAATATCAAATTCTTGAAGCAGCAGAATCCACCTTATTAGTCTGGGCTTAGATTCTTGTTTGGTAAGAAAGTATGAGTGCTACATGATCAGTGAACACAATTACTTTTGAGCCAATAAGATATGATCTAAACTTATCAAAAGCAAAAACTATGGCTAAAAATTCTTTCTCCGTGGTGGTATAGTTCCTTTGATTCTCATTAAGGACCTTGCTAACATAGTAAATAACATGTACTAGCTTGTCTTTCCTCTGTCCTAGAACAGCACCAACAGCAAAATCAAATGCATCACACATTAGTTCAAAGGGAAGATCCCAGCTTGGTGGTGCTATAATAGGTGCAGAGGAAAGTTTCTTTTTAAGTTCATCAAAAGCTACCATGCACTCTCTATCAAAAAGAAATGGAGTATTTGAGACAAGTAGGTTGCTAAGGGATTTTGTAATCCTTGAGAAATCTTTGATAAACCTCCTATAGAACCCAGCGTGTCCCAAAAAACTTCTGATTGCTTTGACATTGCATGGTGGAGGTAATTTTTCAATTACTTCCACTTTTGCTTTGTCCACTTCTATGCCATCTTTTAAAATCTTGTGACCAAGAACCACCCCTTCAGTTACCATAAAATGGCACTTCTCCCAGTTTAAAACCAGGTTGGTTTCTTGACACCTTTTTAGCACAAGAGCAAGATGGTATAGGCAATCAGAATATGAGTTTCCAAACACAGGGAAGTCGTCCATGAATACTTCTATGAACTTCTCAATCATGTCAAAAAAAATGGAGAGCATGCACCTTTGAAATGTTGCAGGTGCATTGCACAATCCAAAGGGCATTCTCCTATAAGCAAAGACACCATATGGACAAGTAAATGAAGTTTTTTCCTGATCCTTGGGGTCTACAACAATTTGATTGTAGCCCGAATACCCATCTAGGAAGCAATAATACTCATGTCCTGCCAATCTTTCAAGCATCTGGTCTATGAAAGGTAGGGGAAAGTGATCCTTCCAGGTGGCTTCATTAAGTTTCCGGTAGTCAATGCACATACGCCATCCGGTCACTGTCCTTGTGGATATCAATTCATTCTTCTCATTTGTCACAACAGTGATCCCTCCCTTTTTAGGGACTACTTGCACCGGGCTTACCCAAGGGCTGTCTGAGATGGGGTAGATCACCCCTGCTTGCCACAATTTCAACACTTCTTTCTGAACCACTTCATTCATAGTTGGGTTCAGCCTCTTTTATTGTTGTCTTGAAGGTTTGGCATCTTATTCAAGTAAGATTTTATGCATACACATTGAAGGACTAATCCCTTTCAAATCTGCAAGTGTCCAGCCTATGGCATCCTTGTGTTGTCTCAGCACTTGGATAAGCTCCTCTTCTTGTTCCTTACTCAGACTTGAATTTATTATCACTGGGTGAGTGTTGTTAGCACCCAGATATGCATATTTCAAGCTGGGTGGTAAGGTTTTCAGCTCTAGTTTTGGTGGCTCTGCATCTTTATTGTCTGTAGTGGTTGGCATGATTGAGTTTCTCATGGTTGCTTGTGGTGGTTCTCCATCTGGTGCTTGTTCCAGCTCAATGGTTCCTCCATATTGTTCTTCTTCCAAGACTTCTTAAACTATCTATTCCATGGTGTCTACCAGTATGCATTCTCCTATGGATTCCTTGGGGTAACTCATTGCTTTAAAGACGTTGAAGACCATTTTCTCTTCATGCAACCTCAAGACTAGTTTCCCTTTTTGCACATCAATGATGGCTCCAGAAGTAGCTAGAAATGGTCTTCCTAAGATAATTGACGTGTTGGCCTCTTCTTCCATGTCCAGCACAATGAAATCAGCAGGGAAAATGAATTCTCCTACTTTCACTAGCAAGTCTTCCACCACCCCATATGAAAACTTAAATGTTCTGTCAGCCAATTGGAGTGCCATTCTTGTTGGCTTGGCTTCCTCAATCTATATCCTTCTCATCATGGTTAAGGACATAAAATTTATGCTAGCTCCCAAATCACACAAAGCTTTCTCAATAGTGATATCCCCTATGATGCAGGGGACTTGAAAACTCCCTGGGTCTTTCAGCTTTTGAGGCAGCTTCTTCTGTATAATGGTGCTGCATTCCTCAGTCAATACTATGGCTTTTTTGCCTCCCAGTTCCTCTTTTTGGTTATAAGCTCCTTCAAAAATTTGGCATAGAGTGGCATTTGTTCTAGTGCCTCAGCAAATAGTATGTTGATTTGGAGCTTTTTGAAGATCTCTAGGAACTTAGAGAATTGGCCATCCTTCCCACCTTTTTCCAGTCTTTGCGGGTATGGTGCTTTTGGCACATAAGGCTTCAAGACTGGTTTTTGTGGAGGTGGAGTAGGGATCTCTTCTTCATCCTTAGTCCCATGCTTTTCTGCAACTTCTTCATGATTGTCTTTGCTTGGGGTTCCTTCCTCCACAACCTTCCCACTTCTTAGAGTAATGGCTTTGCATTCCCCTCTTGGGTTAGCCATGGTATCACTGGGAAATGTGTGTGTGGAAAGTGGGATTTGCTTGGATAAAATCTCTACTTGTGCTTCCAACTTTGAGATTGATGTGCCTTGATTTTTCAGATTGACCTGTATTCTTCTTGATTAGCGTCTATCCTTCTTTCAGTTTGTGCTTGTCTGTCCATGAGGGTGGAGACTGCCCCTGTAATCTGTGATGACAGTTGTGCTATTGCAGCCTCCATCCTCTCAAAGTTGCTCTTGATTTCACATGGTTGCATAGTTGAGGATGGTGCATCTTGATTGAGGTTGTTGTGTATGGGTTGGTTGCTATGGTATGATGTGTTTTGTGAGTTATGGTAGGGTCTATGGTTCCCTGTTTGATGGTTGAGGTTGTGATTGAAATGCTGATTTGATGAATAAGGTTTGTTGTGGTCCTGGTTGTGGTTTTGTTGATTTCCCCACCCAAAATTTGGGTGGTTCTTCCAACCTGGGTTGTATGTCTTAGAATGTGGGTCATATGGTGGTCTGGATGAATTGTTCACATAATTAGCTTGTTTCCAGTCACCTTCAGATTCTGGTGCATTTCCTTGTTGTTGATGGGTTTGGTCTTGAATAACTGAGGCTTGATTAGCCTCCATCCTCTTGGTTAAAGCTGCTATTTGAGCTGCAATTGCCTTGTTCTGAGCTAACAAAGCATCAACAGAGTTGAGTTCTAGCACTCCCTTCTTCTGAGTCCTTTCTGAAGCATAGAAATACTCATTTTCAGCTACAGTCTCTATGACATCTATGGCTTCTTCAATGGTTTTCTTTTTGTTGAGTGATCCTCCTGAAGAATGATCCACTGCCTTCTTTGCTTCATAGGATAGCCCCTCGTAAAAGATATGTAGTTGTACCCACTCATTGAATATTTCTGGTAGGCATCTTCTTGTCAGATCTTTGAATCTCTCCCATGCCTCATAGAGTGTTTCTCCATCTTGTTGTCTGAAGGTTTGCACCTCAGCTCTCAGCCTGTTGATTCTTTGTGGAGGGTAAAATCTTGCAAGGAATCTGTTCACGACCTCCTCCCATGTAGTTAGGCTATCCTTGGGGAATGATTCCAACCACTTTGCTGCCTTATCTCTGAGTGAGAAAGGGAACAAGAGTAGTTTGTAGATGTCAGGGTATACCCCGTTGGACTTTACAGTATCACATATCCTCAAGAATGTGTTGAGATGTTGATTAGGGTCTTCTTGGGCACTTCCTCCATATGAGCAATTATTCTGAACAAGTGTGATGAGCTGAGGCTTCAGCTCAAAATTATTGGCATGAATTGTTGGCTTTAGGATGCTGCTGCCACAATTTCCTGGGTTTGGATTGATGTAGGAGCCTAAGACTCTCCTTTCTTGCCCAGTGATGACAAGTCATCTTAGCCTAGTTTCACTAGCCTTTTTCTTTTGTTTTCAATTGAATTATGCACTTTTCTTGAGCCAAAAGCAAGCCAATTGGGTAGATTTTCATGTTTCCTTTGATTTAATCAACTATGTATGAATTCATGCTATTTCATGAGGTTTTATGCTATAATTATCATATATTATGAAAGAATGAATATCTCATGATTTTGAGCATAGCTTTAATGTGTTTGGTTGATTAATGATAGGTGAAGAAAGCTTGGAGAAAGGTTGATGCAATGGCTAGGAGGAATGACTTGAGTCTTGGATAAATTATGAACCAGGAAGCAAAAGCTGGAGCAAAAGTTAGCCCCTAACTTTTTGGCTAATTTTTGGGCAAAAGCTGGAGCAAAAGTTAGCCCCTAACTTTTTGGCTAACTTTTGGGCAAAAGCTGGAGCAAAAGTTAGCCCCTAACTTTTTGGCTAACTTTTGGCATGAAAAACACTCCCTGGATGCACCAAAAGTTTGTGCCAACGTTAGCCCCTAACTTTTTGGCTAACGTTGGCGCTTGAAAAACTCCCTGGGCTAGCAAAAGTTTGCGCCAACGTTAGCCCCTAACTTTCTAGCTAACGTTGGCGCCATGAAGAACTAAGGGGAGGCCAACGTTGAAGCAAAAGTTAGACCCCTAACTTTTGCCCCAACGTTGGTATCAGCAAAACAAGGGTGCTGATGTGAAAAGTTGGAGCAAAAGTTAGACCCTAACTTTTACTCCAACTTTCACTCAAGCTTTCATGATTCCAACCCGGTTCAATTCGGTTCATCTCCAAACTCCAAGAGCAATCAACCAAGGCCTCTCTCAACCCAATTCCACCAAGAGCAAAAGCCCAATTGAAGGCTTGAAGACCACTTGAAGAAAGTGTATAAATAGATTAGAATTTAAGTTTTGAAGAGAGCTTCGCTTTTAGTTTTGCAGAAGAACTTTCTTTTCGGTTTTGGCTTGGAGCTCACTTTTATTTTTCTTAACATTGTTGTTTTAATTCAAGAGAATTTGGGAGGAGAATTGATCTCTCTTCTTCCTTGTTCTTGCCCAGCACTCTTTACTTTTCTTGTCTTGGATTTTGGATGGAGAGTTGAAGAAATTCTGTTTCAATCTCACCTTGGGATCTTGTTTAATTTTCTGCTTAATTAAATTTCAGTTTCGGTTAATTGTTCTTCATCTACTTTCTTTGCAATTTACAATTTCCTTTGCAATTGTTCTTGTTGGATCTAGGAAGGCATTGAGATCTAGACTTGGTGTTCTAGTCTCTTGGGTCCTGAGATCCGGATTTCCCATTTCCCATTCCCTGTTTACTGTTTTCATGCTCATTTACAATTCTGTTTCTAGATCTGATTCAATCCAAGTGTTCTTTTATTCCTCTGCTTGTTGCAATTTTACATTTCCTTGTTTAATTTCTGCAAATCCAACTCCCCATTCCCTTTACAATTCAAGCCATTTACATTTCTTGCACTTTAAGATTTTGCAATTTACATTTCTTGCGTTCTAAGTTTCTGCCATTTAATTTCTTGTTCTTTAAGATTCAGCACTATAATTTTCAGTTCTCTTTACTTTCATGCCAATTACCCATTCCCTTTACTTTCCAAGCAATTTACATTCTGCAAATCACAAATCACTCAACTAAATCTTGATTCGCTTGACTAAATCAACCACTAAACTAAAATTGCTCAATCCTTCAATCCCTGTGGGATCGACCTCACTCCTGTGAGTTATTATTACTTGATGCGACCCGGTGCACTTGCCGGTTAAGTTTGGGTGTTTTGGAGAAATTCGTTTTTCCGCGAAAATATCCCATCACCCAACATGATTCCCAGCCTCCTCTTCAACATGGTTATGTGCTTCTTCTTCCATAGTGGTTTCTAGATTTTTCTCCACTAGTTCCTCTCCAATTATGCCTTTGCCTCTTGCTTCCCTCCTTCGCCTAAGGAGGGTCCTCTCAATTTCACTATAAAAGGGAGATGAAGTCTCTCCTCTTCTACCTGTCATACAAGTGGCAAATAACCAGCAGAGAACAAGTGTATTGGGGAAAACCTTGTTGAGATTAGTGGTTAGCTTTGTTGGTGCAATTAATCGAACAGTTAGAAGAGTGAAAATATGGATGATGAATAAAAATAATCAAAGAAGAAAGAAATAGAACTCAAAATAAAAGGCGCTAAATAAAATAAAATGACAAGGAATCTAAATTGCTTAATCTAGCTCTCCAATCAATTTAATCACTGTCAAATTTAAGCAAATCCCCGGAAATGGTGCCATAAAACTTGTTGACTAAAATTCACACCCCATTCAAAAATTGGTGAATTAGTTCTTTTGGCAAGCGCACCAAAATTATTGTCAAGTAATAACCCACAATGGAGTGGGATCGTATCCACAGAGATTGGCAAATTCGAGCAGTTTTAATTAATTGATGAATTAGTCAAGCGGATCAATAAGATTGTGAAGTGCAGAATGTGACATAAATGTAAATGACTAGAATATAAAGAAAAGAAATAAACTGCGAAAATAGAAATGGCACAATGTAAAGTGCAGAATCATAAATGACTTGAATGTAAATGGGAATGGGGAATTGCTGAATGTAAAATTAAGCTATAAAGAAAGGGATAGATAAGAATGGGAAAATTCATTGAGATTGGGAGATGTTATCTCTTTGGATCAAATCTAGCTTATATCCTCTTCAATCATGCAACTCATTGACCTCTTGGAAATCATGATTGATTGAGCCCCAATCCCTTGGTGACTCAATCTCTCAGATCTTGATCAATAGCCAATTCCTTGGTCTAGTTGTTCATGAAGAGAGATATGCTTGGTCCCTGATTATACCACACACCATTATAGGTCCAAGTAGAGGGAGGATTATATGTCACATATCCAAACACCAAACCCAGATTTTACCCAAGTGTGAGAAGGGATTTCAAGCATGGTTTCATGTTTCCTTTCCCAAGGTTCCCATGAAACCCAATTGCATTCAATCTCTTTCCCAAGATAATTGAACACTAAGCATTAAGAACGAAATTCCTTCTAGCAAATCAAAGAGAAGATGAAGAGAAGAAGAATTTCACTATTATCAATCCATCAAGTACAACAGAGCTCCCTCTCTCAATGAGAGGGAAGTTAGCTACTCATAGCTCAAAAAGTACTCAAAAGTGAAGTGTAAAAGTGGATCTAAAACTAACTGCTCAACCCCCTCTTCAGTACTCCTTGGAGGTATTTATACTACTCCTAGTAAAATAAAAGAATTACAAAAGTGAAAAAGTAAAATTACATTTTGGAGGGAAAAAGAAGCTCAATAAGTGTGACCTTCCAGCTGGCGTGTGATTGGCGCTCTAGTGGTGTGTCACGTGCTCTTCAATTTTAGCTTGGCGTGCCATGCCCAGCCCTTCAAGTGGAACGCTCATCTTCATTAACAACCTTGGCATGCCACGCCTTCGAGCTCAAATGGCACGCCCTAGTCTTTTTTCACTTCTCTTTGCCTCTAGAAACTTGAACTAGCGTGGCACGCTCAGGGTTTGGCGTGCCACGCCCTTGTTCTATGCTGGGCTAAGCTTCTCTAGAAAGTGGAACTAGTGTGGCACGCCCAGGGTCTGGCATGCCACGCCCTTTTGTGAGTGAGTGGTTCCTCTATTTGGCGTGCCACGCCCCGAACTCAAGTGGCACGCCCCAATGCTTCTTTGCTCTCTGAATGGCACTGGCGTGCCACGCCTGGGATTCAAGTGGCACGCCTAAGTAGAGAATAGTGATTGACGTGCCATGCCTTCGATACCAAGTGGCACGCCCCATGTAATTGGCCTCCTTCATCCTTTCTGGAAACTTATACCAGCGTGCCACGCCTAAAGGCTGGCGTGCGACGCTCATGATCTGGCCTTGGTTCCAATAGTTGGCATGCCACGCCTCAGCCTTCAAGTGGCACACCATAGTGAGATGCTTGGGTTAGCGTGCCATGCCTTCGATACCAAGTGGCACGCCCAGTCCTTGCTTTTGGTCTCTTTGTGCACTGGCGTGCCACGCCTGGTTGCTTAACTGGCACGCCTCAGTGAGGTTGAGAGGTTGGCATGCCACGCCTTCGACTTCAAGTGGCACGCCCAGTCTTCAATTTCCTTCAGCCCCTTCTCTGGAATATTGTACCAGCGTGCCACGCCATGCTGTTCAAGTGGCACGCCCATGGATTTGTGAACTCTTCAAGCTTGGCGTGCCACGCCTGGGTTCTCAAGTGGCACGCCCAAGTGACTTCTTGGAGCTGGCGTTCCACGCCTTCGATACCAAGTGGCACGCCATAGTGGGGTTCTTCTTGGAATGGTGGGTTGGCGTGCCACGCCCCTTTGCTCAACTGGCACGCCCATAGTAGTTGATGGATTAGGCGTGCCACGCCCCTTTTGTGTCCTCCATTGTTGCTCTCTGAAATTTTATACTGGCGTGCCACTCCCAGTCCCTGGTGTGCCACGCCCACATGCATGCTTGGACTTCCCTTCTGGAATTTAGTACTGACGTGCCACGCCTAGCTCCTGGCATGCCACGCCAGTGTATTTTTGTGGCGTTTGCTCCCAAGTGGCACGCCAGTTTCACACGCCCAGCTTCTTGTTTGTCTTCTACCCATTTTTGATGCCTTTTTCACCTAAAATTTAGCACAACTCATCTCAAAGTAGTGTACCATAATATTCATCAAATAATGCATGAATTGTACCGATCAAATGAGATTTATGCTCTTTTATGGTCTTCTTTATGCAAGAAAGAAGGGTAGATGATGCAAGTCATCAGACATTCATCAGTATAATGACTATAATCAGCACAGATTCCGCATACTCTTTGGGGAACTAACTGTTGGCTCTGTTGTGGTGGGTGAGCTTGTTGTTGTTGGTTCAACTGCATTTGCTTCAGTAGGTTGATCATTTCACATATACTCTAGGTAAGAGCAGTAGTTTCAATGCTAGAGGAAACCTCTGCAATAGCTTTTGAGTGGCTGCGCCTCTACCTGTGATTCCTGGTGGACTCAGCTAAGTCACTGATCAGTTGCCATGCTTCATCTGCAGTCCTGTACTTTTTCATAGAACCATTACTAGCACCATCCAATGTAGTCTTATCCTGGGGGTTCATGCCTTGAGTGAAGTAGCTAATCAACACTAGTCTGTCAATCATGTGATAGGGGCATGCGACTAGAAGGTTCTTAAAGTGCTCCTAGTATTCATAGAGAGTCTCTGAGTCTCCTTGAACAATGCAGGAGATCTTTTTCCTCAGTCTATCTGTGACTTTAGCTGGAAAGTATTTTTCCAAAAATTTTTTTCTGAGTGTATCCCAGTTGGTAACAGTTGCTTCAGATTGGGAGTAGTACCACTCTCTTGCCTTTCCCTCAAGAGAAAATGGGAAGGCAGTTAACAGAATAGAAGTTTCATCTACACCATTATGCCTAACAGTAGAATAGGCTGTTTGAAAATCCCTAAGGTGCTTAATAGGCTCTTGAGCAGGTAAGCCATGAAACTTGGGCATCAAGTTGATTAGTGTAGTCTTCAGTTCAAAATCTGCAGCCAGATTTGGATGATGCACTTGATAAGGTTGCAGTGTAAAATCTGGGGCTCCAGCTTCCTGGAGAGTAATTCTCCTAGGTTCTGCCATGTTACCTACACGTAAATCAACTGGATCAGTAGTAAAGGAGCTTGTCTCGCTCTCAGATGGCGGTTCATATTCGCCCTCAGATGAGACTGGTGAATTGATAACAATCACTTCACCACACTCAGAGGCTAACCGACGTCGAGCTCGCCTAATATGTGAAAGAGTTCTTTCAATTTCAGGATCAAAAGCGGCTAAGCTCGGATCAGGCATTGAACGCGTCATTCAATGAGAGAGACATATAGCTCATGGTAACAAAATAAAAATAAAATATGTAAATAAATAAAAATATGTACACAAATTAATAATCTAGCACACTATTGCAACTCCCCGGCAACGGCGCCAAAAATTGATAGTGGTAGAAGTTGACCAGTTAAGAAATTAATAAACGAAATGCGTTGCAAGTACAGTTCTTAACCAGTTAAAACCCACTTCTCAATTTAAAAGGGTTGTCACAAAAATTAGAATTAAAAATACTGAGAGTATGAGTCCCAGGTCGTCTCCCAACGAGTTGCAGGAAAGAGTGCTAATTTATTAATCAGAAGTTTTCCAGAAAGTTTGAGTTGGATAATGAGTAATTAAAATAATTGTAAATTAAGGCAATGAAAATAAACTAAGAATAATTTTTAATATTAAAAGGGCTTGACTGGGGGGAATGATTAATTGGAAATTCTATCCTTGTTGGAATCTTCTCTAGTGTAATGTAAAGAGGTTGTTGTTTTCACTTAGTTAACCCTTACTAAATAAAGGAAAGTCAAGTGATTGAGCTAACTCTTATCCGCAAATCCTAGTCCTCTCCCTTGGAAAGGTCTAGCGTTAGTAGATACAGAATTAGCCAACAACGTCCAATTTAACTAAGCACTTGAGCATTCCAACTCAAGTGTCTCCTTCTAATCAACCCCCATGTCAAGTAGAAAATCTACTCCATTGACATGGATATAATACTCATAAAAATATAAGGAGACATAATAAATTAAATAAAATAAAATAGAGAATTAATAATTAATTAAAAGTAGAGGTAACTCTATATATTAATAAATCCAAAATGCAACATACTTATCTGAATAGGGTCAATAATCAACTAAAAAGAGTAAAGGAATAAAGAAACAAACTAAAGTGATGTCTTCAACGGAGGTAATGACTCTTCAACATCCAAAATCTAAAGCAAAAGCATAAACTATCAATGTAAAGCTAATCTAGATTCAGATTTAAAACTAAAAGTAATCCTAATATCCATGTATCTGAATGTGTGTGGATGCGTGTTGAGTCTCTGCATGTTCCCAAGCTTTAGTCTGTGTTTCTAGGCCAAAAACTAGGTCAAAACATGGCCCAAAATTGCCCCCAGCGTATTCTGTTATTTCTACAGATCGCGCAGGTCACGCGTACGCGTCGTCCACGCGTTCGCGTCATTTAGCGATTTCCCTTGTCACGCGAGTGCGTCGTCCACGCGTTTGCGTTATTCGTGCAGACTCCAATCCACGCGTTCACGTCAGGCACGCGTTCGCGTCAGGCACACGTTCGCGTCGCTGCAATTTTTTCATTTCGCACGCTTGCGTGAGCCATGCGCTCACGTCAGTGTTCGCTGGTCATCTCCTTAGTTTTTTGTGTTCCTTCTATTTTTGCAAGCTTTCTCTCCATTCTCTGATCCATTCCTGCCCTATGAGGACTAAAACACTTAACACACGGATCACGGCATTGAATGGTATAAAGGAGAGTTAAAATGTACTAATTATAGGTTTCTATGAAGCAAGTTTTCAACCACAAACAATACTATGAAGGAATATAAAATCATGCAATTCATATGAATAAGTAGGTAATGGCTTGATAAAAACCACTCAATTAAACACAATATAAATTATAAAATAGTGGTTTATCAACTGCACTTGTCTTAACAGATAAGAGGAGAGTGTCTGGCCCGCATTAGTACCCAAGATGCTGAGCCTCAGATGGTACACACTAATGAGGAACTAAATAAAGAAGAGACTCAAGAAGATGCTGGGAGCACATTGTTGCACACCCCTCTTATGGGAAGAAACCCTGAAGTACCACACCCTCAGATGCCCCAAAAGTGACTAAGGATAAGCAATTCTCACAATCCTTGGAAGGCTCTGAAAAGATGCAAATCAATATTCCTTTTGTTGAGGTTGTGGAACAATGGTCTCTATCTACTGGAAGAAACCTTTCTGATGCTAAGAGAGGCGAATTAGTGATGAGGTTACAGAAGGATTACATGGTTATCAAGTTCCTTCAACCTCCACTACCCCCTGACAAAGGAGGTACTTCCATGTAGAGTACAATATTAGAGCCTCCTTCCCTAGTGAAAACTCATACAGTTTCTCCAGACATCAAAGTTAAGTTTGGTGTTGGGCAATCATCACCCACCAAGGAGGAAGGTCCCAAGAGGAAAATGCATAGGGGATGGAGACACAATACAAGCCCTACCCTAACAAGCAAGGAGAATCAAGCTCACCATACTAAAAGAAAGCTTGTTAGGAGGAATTTAATTCTGAGAGCACTAATCTCCTCCTCTTCTCCCATGGAGTCATTTCTGTTAACCAACTGGAAGAAGAGGAAGAAAGTCAGCAATCGAGTGTCAAGTTAATGACATTAAAGAAGTGCTTGTTGGGGGCAACCCAACCATGAGTAGAGTATTTCTGTTCTTATTTCTTTTGTTTATTTTCATTTGAGTTTATTTTAGTTAACTTTTAGAGTTTTCCCTTACTTTTTAATGTTTGTGATCATGTGCAGTAGTTAGAACATAAATAAAAACAGACAGAGCTGAAAACAGAACATCCTGGAGCAGAGACCTTGCTGGCATTGCACGCCAGACAAGGAGCCAGAGTGGGCGTTCAACGCCCTCTAGGGAGCAAAAAGCTGGCGTTGAACGCCAACCAGGGAGCTAGGCTGGGCGTTCAACGCCCAAAAAGGCAGAAGACCTGGCGTTGAATGCCAGGAAGGAGGTTCCTCCTGGGCGTTCAACACCACAAATGGGAGACAAGCTGGCGTTGAACACCAGCCATGGTGTACCAGTTGGGCGTTCAACACCCATATGCCAGATTGAGGATGAGGAGCGGGGTCATTTTTCAAGCACGAATAGAACGATCTAAAGGGGTGTGCAACCTAGAGAGATGGGCGTCTCTCTTTGATGAATGTGGTATCGAGGTTTGGTTCGTTTGGAAAAGAGGTCAATCTTAAGGGAGACCATGCAAATGGTTGAATTGAATACACGTTTTAACTTAAAGCGTTGAAAGAGAAATTCTTATACCAGTCTTTCTTTACTACTTAACTGAGCTTCTTTTAGAACGGGTAAAGGAAGGAGCTCTCCCTCCTAAGAGCTTTCCACCAAGCTTGTCATCAATTATCCTGGCCTCTCAGGACTAGTAGGTCCCACAGAATCCCCACCTACACCACCCTCTACTACTCTATTCTTCTCCATTGTTCATATTTGCTCGAGGACGAGAAAAACTCTTAAGTTTGGTGTTGCAAAAGCTTTGCTTTTTGACTTCTACCACTCCTAAAGGGCTATGAGGGAAGAACAACAGAGACAAGGAAGTGACATTGAAGAGATCAAGCACTACATTAGATCCTCAAGGAGGAGTAATAGCCGCCATCACTAAGGTAGATTCGTTCTCTTAATTCTCTTTTCCCATGTTACTTTTTTCTGTTTTCTATTATGTTTTATTGTCTGTTCTCTTGTTCTTGTTGCATGATCATCTATGTCTTAAGGCTATAAAATGTTCCATATATCTCGCACCTTACTTAAAAGAAAATTTTTTTTTGAAAAAAATTGAGAGATACATGAATTTCAAGTTTATAATAAGAACAGTTCAATTATCTTGATGTGGTGGCATTGTTTTTGTTTTCTGAATGTATGAATAAATAGTGCATATTTGAAGTTGGAATTTTAGAATATTGGCTCTTGAAGGAATGATGAAAAAGGAAAAGTATTATTGATAATCTAAAAAATCCAAAAATTGATTCTTGAAGCAAGAAAAAGCAGCAAAAAGAAAAAAAAAGCATGTTGCAAAAGAAAAATAAATAAATAAATATATATGTGTGTGTGTGTGTGTGTGTGTGTGTGTGTGTGTGTGTGTGTGTGTGTGTGTGTGTGTGTGTGTGCGCAAGTGAAAAAAGAAAAAATGGCGAAAAAAATAATAATAAATAAAGAGAAAAATCCATTACTGCTGAAAAATGCAGGAAAATGAGGATTGATTGAAAAAGCCAATAACCCTTTAAACCAAAAGGCAACGGTAAAAGGATCCAAGAATTTGAGCATCAATGGATAGGAGGGCCTAAAGGGATAAAATCCTGGCCTAAGCGGCTCAACCAAGCTGTCCCTAACCATGTGCTTGTGGCATGAAGGTGTCAAGTGAAAAGCTTGAGACTGAGTGGTTAAAGTCGTGATCCAAAGCAAAAAAAGTGTGCTTAAGAACTCTAGACACCTCTATCTGGCAATTCTAGTAAATCTGAATCACAATCTAAAAAGGTTCACCCAGTTAAAGTGTCTGTGGCATTTATGTATCCGATGGTAATATTGAAAAACAAAGTGTTTAGGGTCAAGGCCAAGACTCTGAAAGCTGTGTTCAAGAATAAAAAAGAACTGAACTAGGCGAATCATTAAAATCATCTGGATTCTAAGTTCCTAAAGAGACCAACATTTCTGAGTTTTAATGGATAGTGAGATGCCAAAACTATTCAGAAGCAAAAAGCTACTAAGTCCCGCTCATCTAATTGAAACTGAGCTTCATTGAAAACTTTGAAATTTATTGTATCTTACTTTCTTTTTATCCTATTTTGTTTTTAGTTTCTTGGGGACAAGAAACAGTTAAGTTTGGTGTTGTGATAAGCAGATATTTTATACGCTTTTTGGCATTATTTTCATATAGTTTTTAGCATGTTTTGTTTAGTTTTTATTAAGTTTTCATTGGTTTTAGTGTTAAATTCACATTTTTGGATTCTACTATGAGTTTGTGTTTTTGTGCAATTTTAGGTATTTTCTGTCCGAAATTGAGGAGCAGGAGCAAAAGTCTGATTCAGAGACAAAGAAAGCACTGTAGATGCTATCTGGATCTGACCGCCTTGCACTCGGAAGAGTTTCTCTGGAGCTACAAAAGTCCAAATGGAGTATTCTCAATGGCTTTGGAAAGCTGACTTCCAGAGATTTTCAAAAATGTATAATAGTTCATACTTTGCTTCAGATTAGAAGGCCCAAAATTGGCGTTCAACGCCGGCCTCCTACCCCCTTTCAGGCATCTAGCGCCCAAGGAGAAGAGACCAGCGTCCAAACGCCCAAAGAGGATCCCCTAGCCAGTGTTCAATGCCCTAGAGGCCTCATAGCATGTGGATCTCATCAAAGCTCAGCCCAAACACTCACCAAGTGGGCCCCAGAAGTGAATTTTAGCACTAAAAAGACTATTCTACCCTTACTAGTCATTAGTTTAGTATTTAAAGTAGAAGATCACTCTTTGTTAAGGATCTTCAGCCACTTTACACCAATATTTTGAGTTTTACATTGTATTTTCCTTTCAGTATGAGTTTTTAAACCTCCTAGGTTGAGGGGAGGAGCCCTGCTGAGTTTTATGGATTAATAAAAGTATTACTATTTCTGTTTAATCTGTGTTTAATCAATTCTAAGATGTATATTCATTCTTTATCAATATGAATGCATTGAACTGGCATAAGGTTACCACATTCTACATGGGTTCAGAGTCCGTCTTTTATGGGACAATGATGAACCATCAGCTTGATTATACATCTCTTAGACGGCTAATCCACGACTTCGTTGGGGACTTCTTGAGACACCAGTTCAGCCGAAGTATGGGGAGATTAGGGTCTCTGTGGTAGAGGCTAGAACCCAATACGCAGCATCCTCCGATCCGAAAGATTCGACCTTGTCTGTGGCGTTTTAAGTAGGATCACAAAGGAGAATGAACTACAGAAGCTTCACCCTTAATCAGAATGGATCCGCACTAACCCTGGGGTTCAGACATAGAGGAGTATTGGCGGCTGCTCAAACCAGCGTCAATCACATACAGCCTGCCATAGAATATATCATTCACACTTGAAGAAGACAGTAACACCAGAGTTTTTCTAGAAGGATAAAGCATCTCCAAACCTTAGCCAATTCCTTATCCTTGTTTACATTCATCTAGGTTTTAAGATTATCATTATAATTCCATCTTCCAAATCAAAATCAACAACTCTTCTATCTGCCTGACTAAGACCTACAAGATAACTATAGGGTTTTCAGATCACCAATGATACTTTTTCTTTTTCATCATTCTTTCAAGAGCCAGCATCCTTAATTTCAACTTCAAATATGCACTTTTATTCATACATTCAAAAAACTAAAGCAATGCCACCATATCAAAATAATTGACTATTCTTTACTGTAGAACTAAAAAATTTATGCATCTTTAATTCTTCTAGAAAAAATCCACTATTTTATTCATGTTTAGTGATGATAAGAGGAATACTCTATAGATAATTGGAAAATAAAAATTAATTAATACTAATGCTTTTTTAATTCTAAAAATTAAAAGACATAAAATAAATAAAGACTTAGATACTACTAATGATCATGTAAACCTAAATATGAGACATAGGAATTAGAATAACAAAAATATGAACAATAGGAACTAGAATAGCCACAGAGTTGAAACTTAACAACCTTCAGCTTGAGGGGCGCTGGGCTCTTCAGTTTGAGGGGCACTGTGCTCTTCAGGGGAGAGCTTCTGGCGCTTCAACTCCTTGATCTCACGCTCTTGCTTCTCTTGCTCCTTGATCAGCTTGCGAATCATGCTAGTCTGATCTTTTTGCTCCTCTTTGAGTTGATCTAAGGTACTTTGCAAATGTATCACAGATGCCTTCAGCTGGTCCTAATACTCAATTGGAGGGATCTCTTGGGGAGGCTCAGGTACCTTTCCTTTTGGGTTGATCCTCTTGTATCTTGGAACTCTCCATCACCTGCTTGGTGATTGGGCTTTTCACTGGAATAAAATTGTCCTTATGGATCAAAACCTTAGCCTATTGGCATAGGCGAAAGATGAGATTTGGATAAGCCAGCATCGCATTAGTAGACATCCTGTTTGCCAACTTGTAGATCTCATGGGGGATTATTTGGTGGACTTCTACCTCATTCCCCATCATGATGCAGTGAATCATCACAGCTCTTGGAATAGTAACTTCAGAGCGGTTACTTGTGGGGAGTATAGAACCCCCAATAAAATCTAGCCATCCTCTAGCAATTGGCTTGAGGCTCGCCTTTTTCAGCTGGTTTGGCTTGCCTTTTGCATTCTCAATCCATTGAGTTTCAGGTAGGCATATGTCCTATAGGACTTGATCCAGCTTTTGGTTGGCTACCACCCTTCTATTGTATGATTCAGGATCATCCCTTTGCAAGGGTAATTTGAAGATCTCTCTCACCCTATCCAGATGAAAATACATGATCTTTTCCCTGACCATAGTGTGAAAAGTATGGAATGATGTTCTATCTTTCTTTTGCTTATTTGTCATCCATAGATTTGCTTAGAATTCATGGATCATGTAGTATCCAATATTAAACTCGGGATTAGTTAGAATCTCCCAGCCTCTCCTTCGAATTTGCTCTTGGATCTCCGGATATTCTTCTTTTCCTAATTTGAATCCCACCTCAATGATTACTGGCCTTTTACTCATTATCTTATGATAATGTTCTTCATGTTGCTTGGTAAGGAATCGAACAGGTTTGAAAACAACTGTTGAGTTATCTTCTTTCTTGTTCTTTGGGGCGATCTTGCCACTCTTTGGAGCCATGGGATTTGAATTTTGATGAGAGACAGGGCTCCTTCCACACCAAACTTAGAAAAATTTCTCGTCCTCGAGCAAAAGGTAAGAAAGGAAGAAGAAGAAAAGTGAAGTAGAAGAGAGGAGGAGAATAGAATTCGAATGTAAGGTGGTGAGTGAGGGAGAGGGGTATGGGCACATATATATAGGGAGGGGGGAGGGATTTTCAAAAATAATCTTTGAAGAAAGATAAAGAAGTTTTGAAAAAGATAGAAAAGATAAGTTGTTAAATTTGAAAGATAAGAAAAAGATATGAACAAGATATAAAAGATATAAAAGATAAGATAAAAAAAGATTTTAAACTTTAATAAAAGATATGAACAAGAATTACTAAAGATAAGAAAAGATTTTGAAAGAATTTGAAAACAAGTTGAAAAAGATATGAATTTTTGAAAAAGATTTGAAAATATGTTAAATTTGAAATTAAATTGAAATATTTGAACAAGATTTGATTTAAAAATTAAACAATAATTAAAATTGAATTTGAAAAAGATAGATTAAATAAAGAAAATATAAGAATTTCGAAATTACCTCCATGTTGTCTTGCTGGCGTTTAAACGCCTAGAATGCCTGCATTCTAGCATTTAACGCCATATTGCTCCTCCTTCTTGGGGGTTAAACGCCCAGCTAGGGCTCCCTGACTAGCGTTTAACGCCGGGCTTGCTGCCTCCACGGGCGTTTGAACGCCCAATTACCACCTCTTTCTGGTGTTTAACGCCATAGATATCCCTTTCTCTAGGATATTCTGTTTGCTGTTCTGCATCATTCTGTCTCTGTTTAAGCACTGTTCATGATCACTAACATTAAAATTAACCTAATTAAAACATAATAAAAAACTAATTAAAAGGAAAACTAATTAAAACAGAAATAATTAATAATATATGAGTGATCATTGGGTTGCCTCCTAGCAAGTGCTTCTTTAATGTCTTTAGCTGGACTTCACTGTACTTAACTTAGTAACAGTGTTGAGCCTCCTGGCTCTATATCTCCTTCAAGGTAATGCTTAACCCTCTATCCATTGACAGTGAACCTGTTTTCTTTACCTTGAAGTTCTATGTGCCTGTAAGGTGATACACTGGTAATCACAAACGGTCCGGTCCAACGGGGTTTGAGTTTCACAGGGAATAGTTTGAGCCTTGAGTTGAAGAGCAGGACCTTGTATCCTGGTTTAAAGACTCTGGAAGATATCTTCCTATCATTCCACCTCTTTGCATTTTTTTATAGATCTTTGCATTTTCAAATGCATCTAAGCAGAATTCGTCCAACTCATTTAGTTGGAGAAGTCATTTTTCTCCTGCTGTTTTAGTATCAGGGTTAAGGAATCTAGTAGCCCTATAGGCCTTGTGTTCTAGTTCCACTAGCATATGACAGGATTTTCCATATACTAGCTGATATAGTGAGGTTCCAATGGGGGTTTTGAAAGCTGTTCAGTATGCCCATAGAGCATCATCAAGCTTTTTAGCCAATCCTTTCTAAAGGTGCTTACTGTCCTCTCTAGGATTCGCTTTATTTCTCTATTTGAGACTTCAGCTTGCCCATTTATTTGGAGATGATATGGTGTTGCTACTTTATGGCGAACTCCGTAGCGGCTTAGGGCAGAATCCAGCTGTTTGTTGTAGAAATGAGGACCTCCATCACTAATTAGTGTCCTAGGGACACCAAATCTGCTGAAGATGTTCTTTTAGAGGAACTTTATTACTACTCTGGTGTTATTAGTGGGTGTTGCTATTGCTTCAACCCACTTAGACACATAATCTACTGCCACAAAGATGTAGGTGTTAGAGTATGAAGGTGGGAAGGGTCCCATGAAATATATGCCCATATGTCAAACAACTCAATCTCTAGGATTCCTTGCTGAGGCATGCTGTGACCATGAGGGAGGTTGCCAACCCTTTGGCAACTATCACAGTTACGGACAAACTCTCTAGAGTCCTTGAAGAGGGTGGGCCAGTAGAAGCCACTTTGGAGAACCTTGGTGGCTGTCCGCTCACCTCCAAAGTGTCCTCCATAGTCTGAGCCATGGCAATGCCATAGGATTTTCTGTGCCTCTTCTTCAGACACATGTCAGTGGAGGGAGAAGAAGTCCCTGCTACTGGTTCAATCCTAGACAAGAGGTCAGCCACTTGATTTTCTGTGCCTTTTCTGTCTCTAATTTCTATATCAAACTCTTGCAGGAGTAATACCCATCTTATGAGTTTGGGCTTAGAGTCCTATTTAGTGAGCATATATTTTAGAGCGACATGGTCAGTATAGATGATGACTTTAGATCCTACTAAGTAGGATCTGAACTTGTTAATGGCATAAACCACTGCAAGTAGCTTTTTTTCTATAGTAGTGTAGTTTTTCTGCGCGTTATTTAGTACATGACTAGCATAATAAATGACATGCAGAAGCTTGTCATGTCTCTGCCCCAGAACTGCGCCAATAGCATGATTACTGGCATCACATTAGTTCAAATGGCAAGTCCCAATTGGGTGCAGAGATGATAGGACCAGTGACAAGCTTGGCTTTCAAGGTTTCAAAGGCATGCAGACATTCTTGGTCAAAGACAAATGGGACGTCAGTGGCCAAGAGATTACACAGGGGTTTTGCAATTTTCAAAAAATCTTTTATGAACCTCCTGTAGAATCCTGCATGTCCTAGAAAACTTCTGATTGCCTTGATATTAGTAGGTGGAGGCAATCGTTCGATCACTTCCACCTTAGCTTGATCTACTTCTATTCCGTTGCTTGAAATTTCATGCCCAAGAATAATGCCTTCAGCACCATGAAGTGGCATTTCTCCCAGTTTAGAACTAGGTTTGTCTCTTGGCATCTTTTCAGAACTAGGGCCAGATGATCAAGGCAAGAGTCAAATGAGTCTCCAAAAATAGAGAAGTCATCCATGAACACTTCAAGGAACTTCTCTACCATATCAGAAAAGATGGATAACATACATCTCTGAAAGGTGGCAGGTGCATTGCACAGGCCAAATGGCATTCGCCTATAGGCAAACACGCCAGATGGGCATGTGAATGCTGTCTTTTCTTGATCCTGTGGATCCACTGCTCTTTGATTGTACCCGGAATATCTATCCAAGAAACAATAAAAAGCATGCCCTGTTAGTCTTTCTAGCATTTGGTCAATAAATGGTAAAGGAAAATGATCCTTCCCGGTGGCGTCATTGAGTCTTCTATAGTCAATGAACATACGCCACCCTGTAACTGTCCTTTTAGGGATCAGCTCATTCTTTTCATTATGAACTACTGATGCCTCCCTTCTTGGGAATAACTTGGACAGGGCTCACCCAGGGGCTATCAGAAATGGGATAAATAATCCCAGCCTCTCAGAGCTTAGTGACTTTCTTCTGCACTACTTCCTTCATAGCCGGATTCAGTCGCCTTTATGGCTGCACCACTGGTTTGGCGTTATCCTCCAGCAAGATTTTATGCATGCATCGGGCTGGGCTAATGCCCTTAAGGTCACTTGTAGTCTATCCAAGGGCAGACTTGTATGTTTTGAGCACTTGAATTAGTGCTTCTTCTTCCTGTGGCTCTAAGGCAGAGCTTATGATTACAGGATAAGTATCTCCATCTCCCAAAAATGTATATTTTAGGGAAGATGGTAATGGCTTGAGCTCAAGCTTTGGAGGCTTCTCCTTTTCCTTTGGAATTTCCAAAGGATCTTCCAAGTTAGGTTGTTCATTAGTAAGGATGTCATTCAGCCCTTCCTTGAGATTCTTAGCCATGTTTTCTTCTTCCACTAGGGAATCAATGAGGTCAATGCTCATGCATTCCTCTGGGTTGTCTTGAGGCAGCATGGTGTTTACAGCATTCAGGACGAACTTTTCATCATTCACTCTCAGGGTTACTTCCCCTTTTTCAACATCAATGAGGGTCCGTCCTGTAACTAGGAAGGGTCTCCCTAGAATTAGGGATGCACTCTTGTGCCCTTCCATGTCCAACACCACAAAGTTAGTGGGAAAAGCAAAGGGTCCAACCCTGACAATCATGTCTTCGACTACTCCTGATGGTATTTTAATAGAACCATCAACAAGTTGAAGGCATATGCAGGTTGGTTTGACTTCCTCAGTCAAGCAAAGCTTCTTTATTAATGAAACAGGTATTAGGTTGATGCTTGCTCCAAGGTCACATAGAGCTGTCCTTGTACAAGCATCACCTAGAGTGCATGGTATCACAAAGCTTCTAGGATCCTTAAGTTTCTCTGGTAAGCTATTTTGAATGATTGCACTGCACTCTTCAGTGAGGAGGACTGTTTCTTTCTCTCTCCAATCCTTCTTATGACTCAAAATATCCTTCATGAACTTAGCATAAGAAGGTATCTGTTCAAGAGCCTCTGCAAAAGGGATTTTGATCTCTAATGTTCTGAGATAATCCGCAAAGCGGGCAAACTGTTTATCTTTTTCCTCTTGATAGAGTTTCTGAAGAAATGGCATCTTAGCTTTATACTCATCAATCTTGGTTAATGAAGGTTGAGTACCTTGTGAATTGGAAGGGGGGTTACTAGCTTGCTTAGGAGGGTTGTTATCAGTATATGACTGGCCTCCTTTGCTTGGGCGTTCAACGCCCATATTGCTGCCCCCTTCCTGGTGTTCAACGCCAGGGACATTATCCCCTGTTGGGCGTTCAACGCCAAGGATTGATTCCTTTTCTTGTCGTTGAATGCCATTGACATTCTTCTTTGGGCATTCAATGCCTTTAGAGATGTCTGGGACATCAGCCTGGTGTCCCTCTATTTGCTTTTCTTTCTTGTTGTACTGAGGTTGGGTGTTTAAAGATTTCCCATTCCTCAGTTGAATAGCTTGGCATTCCTCTGTTATCTGCTTAGATAACTGCTGCCTTGTTTGACTCAGCTAGGCTTCTACATTCCTGTTAGAAGCTTGAGTTTCTCGCAAAGCCTCTTACAATTTTAGTAGTTGTTGGGCAAGGGCGTTAGTTGCTGAGTCAATGGGCCATCATGTTCTGGAGGGTTAGGTCCAGTAGATATTACCTTAACCTCTCCTTTCATAGAAGTCTCAGCAAATGTGTACAGATGTTGATTAGTGGCAACTGTCTCAATAAGCTCTTGAGCTTCTTCAATGGTCTTTCTCATGTGTATGGAACCACTAGCAGAGTGGTCCAAAGACATTCTAGCCATGTCTAAAAGTTCATAGTAGAAGATGTCTAACTGTACCCATTCTAAAAATATTTCAGTGGGACATTTTCTTAGCATCCTCCTATACCTCTCCCAGGAATCATAAAGAGGTTCATTATCTCTTTGCTTGAAGCCTTGGATGTCCAGTCTCAACTGGGTTAGCTTCCTTGGAGGGAAGTATTGGTTTAAAAACTTGTCTACTAACTATTTCTAAGTTTTCAAGCTAAATTTGGGCTGGTTATCTAACCACCTCTTTGCTTGGGCCCTTACAACAAAAGGAAAGAGCAATAGTCTGTAGACATCTTGGTTTACTCCTTCATTGTGTACTGTGTCAACAATCTTTAAGAAATCTGCCAGGAACTCTGTAGGTTCTTCTATGAAAGTCCAGAATACTGGCAATTTTGCTGCACTAAAGTAATGAGTTGAAGGTTTAGTTCAAAGCTATTTGCTCTTATGTGAGGTATGCTAATACTTCTTTCATGGAAGTCAGCAGTGGGATTTGTATAGGACCTCAGAGTTCCTCTAAACTCTTCATTCCCATTTGGGTTCATGATGTAGAAAGGTAGGAAAAGAATAATTGAGGAATAAGATGTAAATTGTAATTAAATTTTTTTATTTAAATTTGAAAATTAAGGTTAATTAATTAAAAAGAATTGAAAATTAGTTAATTAATTTCGAAAAAGAGGAGAGAGAAATAGAAGAAGAAATTTCGAAAATAGAAGAGAGAGGAATTAATTAGGAAGTTTTGAAAAAGAAGAGAGAGAAAGTAAGTAACTAATTAGGAAAATTTTGATTTTAAAATTTGAGATTAGAAAAGATAAGATAAGGAGGTTAAGAGAAGAGAAGTTTTTAAATTAAAAAGATTTGAAATTTAAATTTTAAATTTGAAAATTAAATTTTGAATTAAAGTTTGAAATTTGAAACTTAAAATTTGAAATTTGAATTTTAAATTTTGGAATTTTAATTTGAAACAAGATAAGATAAAGATTTGAATTTTAAAGAAAGATAAAAAGATAAGATAAAATTTTGAAAAAGATAAGATTTTTGAAAAGATTTGATTTTAAAAACATTTGATTTTGAAATTTAAATCTAAGATAAGATAAGATAAAAATTTTGAAATTAAACTCTAAATTTTTATTTAAAATTTTCAAAAATTTAATTAAATTAAAGATAGAAAAGATAATTTTTTTATTTTTGAATTTAATGCGGAAAGAGAAAAACACACAAAAGACACCAAACTTAAAATTTTTAGATCTAAAGCACCTACTATGCGAAAATCAAGAAGAAAAACACAAAGAGACACTAAGCATAAAAATTTTAAGATTAAAATAAAAAGAAAACACAAGAGCACTTTGAAGATTAAAAATAACACCAATAACAAAACTCAAAGAACTCAAAGAGCAAAAGAACATGCAAAGAGCACCAAACTTAAAATTTTTTGAAAACCAAACACAAAATTTTCGAAAAATTAAAAGAAAAATACAAGAAGACACCAAACTTAAAGATTAACACAAGATTTGAACAAAGAAACTAATTTTGAAAATTTTTAGAAAGAAAGACTCAAACTTTTGGAAAAATTCAACAAGAACAAAAACAAAAGACTCAAACCAAAAACAAAGATTAAACAAAGTAAATAAAATTTTTTTGAAGAATATTTTTGATTTTTTCGAAGATAAGGAGAAGAAAAGAAAATAAAAGAACAGCTAACAAAATTAAAGATAATACTTGATCTAGGGAACAAGATAATCCGTCAGTCGTCCAAACTCGAACAATCCCCGGCAACGGCGCTAAAAACTTGGTGCACAAATTCCCACACTTCGTACAACTGTACCAGCAAGTACACCGGGTTGTCCAAGTAATACCTGAGCGAGTCAAGGTCGATCCCACGAGGATTGTGGTTTGAAGCAAGCTATGATTATCTTGCAGGTCTTAGTCAGGCGAATCAAGAAGTTGTTGGTTTGAATTTGGTTAAAACCATAAAAGAAATAGTGTATAAAATACTTTGTGAATTTGAATCAAATCAGTAATAGGAAGATGGTTATGGATTGGAGTTGCTTTGTCTTTCTGAATTAACTCTGGTATTACTGTCTACTTTGCTTGTGAATGACTTCTTCTATTGTAGGTGGTGCACGAAATTGTGATCTCAGGCAATGGCGCCAAAAACTTTGTATGCACGTCTTAATAAATCGTTTTTCATTCATAACTTCGATACAACTAACCAGCAAGTGCACTGGGTCGTCCAAGTAATAAACCTTACGTGAGTAAGGGTCGATCCCATGGAGATTGTTGGTATGAAGCAAGCTATGGTCATCTTGTAGATCTCAGTCAGGCGGATATCAAATGGTTATGGATTTTTCGAAAATAATAATAAATAAACAGAGAATAAAGATAGAAGTACTTATGTATATCATTGGTGAGGATTTCAGATAAAGGTATAGAGATGCTTTCGTCCCTCTGAACTTCTGCTTTCCTGCTGTCTTCGTCCAATCAGTCCTACTCCTTTCCATAGCTGGCTTTATGTAAGGACATCACCATTGTCAATGGCTACTTTTCATCTTCTCTGTGAAAATGGTCTGATGCGCTGTCACTGCATGGCTAACCATCTGGAGGCATCACCGTGGTCAATGGCTGCATCCTATCCTCTTGTGAAAATGGTCCAAATGCTCTGTCACAACACGGCTAATCATCTGAGGTTCTCGATCATATTGGAATAGGATTCACCCTCCTTTTGCGTCTGTCACTACACCCAGCACTTGCGAGTTTGAAGTTCGTCACAGTCATTCAATCCCAGAATCCTACTCAGAATACCACAGACAAGGTTTAGACTTTCCGGATTCTCATGAATGCCGCCATCAATCTAGCTTATACCACGAAGATTCTGATTAAGAGATCCAAGAGATAATAATCCAATCTAAGGTGGAATGGAAGTGGTTTTCAGGCACGCGTTCGTGGGGAATGATGATGATTGTCACGTTCATCACATTCATGTTGAAGTGCGAATGAATATCTTAGAAGCGGAATAAGTTGAATTGAATAGAAAAACAATAGTACTTTGCATTAATTCATGAGGAACAGCAGAGCTCCACACCTTAATCTATGGAGTGTAGAAACTCTACCGTTGAAAATACATAAGTGAAAGGTCCAGGCATGGCCGAATGGCCAGCCCCCAAAATGTGATCACAGGATCAAAAATACAATCCCTGATGTCTAATACAATAGTAAAAAGTCCTATTTATACTAAACTAATTACTAGGGTTTACAGAAGTAAGTAATTGATGCATAAATCCACTTCTGGGGCCCCACTTGGTGTGTGCTTGGGCTGAGCTTGAAGTTTACACGTGCAGAGGCTTCTTCTGGAGTTGAACGCCAAGTTGTAACGTGTTTTTGGCGTTCAACTCTGGTTCGTGACGTGTTTCTGGCGTTTAACTCCAGACTGCAGCGTAGAACTGGCGTTCAACGCCCTTTTGCGTCATATAAACTCGGCCAAAGTATGGACTATTATATATTGCTAGAAAGCCCTGGATGTCTACTTTCCAACGCAATTGAAAGCGCGTCATGTTGAGTTCTGTAGCTCCAGAAAATGCACTTTGAGTGAAGGGAGGTCAGAATCCAACAGCATCAGCAGTCCTTCTTTAACCTCTGAATCTGATTTTTGCTCAAGTCCCTCAATTTCAGCCAGAAAATACTTGAAATCACAGAAAAACACACAAACTCATAGTAAAGTCCAGAAATGTGAATTTAACATAAAAACTAATGAAAACATCCCTAAAAAGTAACTAGATTCTACTAAAAACATACTAAAAACAATGCCAAAAAGCGTATAAATTATCCGCTCATCACAACACCAAACTTAAATTGTTGCTTGTCCCCAAGCAACTGAAAATCAAATAGGATAAAAAGAAGAGAATATACTATAAATTCCAAACTATCAATGAAACATAGCTCCAATCAGATGAGCGGGACTTGTAGCTTTTTGCCTCTTGAATAGTTTTGGCATCTCACTTTATCCATTGAGGTTCAGAATGATTGGCATCTATAGGAACTCAGAGTTTAGATAGTGTTATTGATTCTCCTAGTTCAGTATGTTGATTCTTGAACACAGCTACTTTATGAGTCTTGACCGTGGCCCTAAGCACTTTGTTTTCCAGTATTACCACCGGATACATAAATGCCACAGACACATAATTGGGTGAACTTTTTCAGATTGTGACTCAGCTTTGCTAAAGTCCCCAATTAGAGGTGTCCATGGTTCTTAAGCACACTCTTTTTTTGCTTTGGACCTTGACTTTAACCGCTCATTCTCAAGTTTTCACTTGACACCTTCACGCCACAAGCACATGGTTAGGGACAGCTTGGTTTAGCCACTTAGGCCAGGATTTTATTCCTTTAGGCCTTCCTATCCACTGATGCTCAAAGTCTTGGGATCCTTTTTATTACCCTTGCCTTTTGGTTTTAAGGGTTACTGGCTTTTTGCTCTTGCCTCTTGGTTTTAAGAGCTTTTGGCTTTTTCTGCTTGCTTTTTCTCCTTTTTTTTCTATTTTTTTTGCCATTTTTTTTCTGCAAGCTTTGTTTTTTGCTACTTTTTCTTGCTTCAAGAATCATTTTTATGATTTTTTAGATTATCAAATAACATGTCTCCTTGTCATCATTCTTTCAAGAGCCAACATATTTAACATTCTAAAACACCAACTTCAAAAGACATATGCACTGTTCAAGCATACATTCAGAAAACAAAAAGTATTGTCTCCACATCAAAATAATTAAACTAAGTTCAAGGATAAATTCGAAACTCATGTACTTCTTGTTCTTTTGAATTAAAGCAATTTTTCATTTAAGAGAGGTGATGGATTCATACGACATCCATAACTTTAAGACAAAGTTACTAAATACTAATGATCATGTAATAAGACACAAACATGGATAAGCACTTAACATAACGAAAAACAGAGAATTTAAGAACAAGGAATGAGTCCACCTTAGTGACGGTGGCATTTTCTCCTTGAGGAACCAATGATGTCCTTGAGCTCTTCTATGTCTCTTCCTTGTTTTTGTTGCTCCTCCCTCATTGCTTTTTGATCTTCTCTAATTTTATGAAGGATGATAGAGTGCTCTTGATGTTCCACCCTTAATTGTCCCATGTTGGAACTTAATTCTCCTAGAAAAGTGTTGATTTGCTCCCAATAGTTTTGTGGAGGAAAATGCATTTGAGGCGTCTCCGGAATCTCATGGTGATGAGCTTCATGCGTCTCTTGAGCTCCATGAATGGGCTCTCTTGTTTGCTCCATCCTTTTCTTAGTGATGGGCTTCTCTTCCTCAATGGGAATGTCTCCTTCTATGTCAATCCCAGCCGAATTGCATAGATGGCAAATGAGGTGAGGAAAAGCTAACCTTGCCATAGTGGAGGATTTGTCAGCCACCTTGTAGAGTTCTTGAGGTATAATCTCATGAACCTCCACCTCTTCTCCAATCATGATGCTATGGATCATGATGGCCCGATCTATAGTAACTTCAGACCGGTTGCTAGTGGGAATGATTGAGCGTTGAATGAACTCCAACCATCCTCTAGCTACAGGCTTAAGGTCCAGTCTTCTCAGTTGAACCAGGTTGCCTTTTGAGTCAATCTTCCATTGAGCTCCTTCCACACATATGTCCATGAGGACTTAGTCCAACCTTTGATCAAAGTTGACTCTCCTTGTGTAGGGGCGTGCGTTCTCTTCCATCATTGGCAAATTGAACGCCAACCTTACATTTTTCGGACTAAAATCTAAGTAATTCCCCCGAACCATGGTGAGATAATTCTTTGGGTTCGGGTTCTTACTTTGATCATGGTTCCTTGTGATCCATGCATTAGCATAGAACTCTTGAACCATTAGAATTCTGACTTGTTGGATGGGGTTTGTTAGAACTTCCCAACCTCTTCTATGGATCTCATGTCGGATCTCCGGATACTCATTTCTCTTGAGTTTGAAAGGGACCTCGGGGATCACCTTCTTCTTGGCCACAACATCATAGAAGTGGTCTTGATGAGCTTTGGAGATGAATCTTTCCATCTCCCATGACTCGGAGGTGGAAGTTTTTGTCTTCCCTTTCCCTTTTCTAGAGGATTCTCCGGTCTTAGGTGCCATCAATGGTAATGGAAAAACAAAAAGCTTATGCTTTTACCACACCAAACTTAGAATTTTGCTCGCCCTCGAGCAAGAGAAGAAAGAATAGATGAAGAAGAAGAAGAAAATATGGAGGAGATGAGGGAGAGGTGTATTCGGCCAAGAAGAGAAGAGAGGGTTGTGTTGTCTGAAAATGAGGAAGAATGGAGGGCTATATATAGGGAAGGGAGGGGGGTAAGGTTCGGCCATAAGGATGGATTTTGGATGGGAAATTGATTTTGAATTTTGAAGGTAGGTGGAGTTTATGAGGTAGGTTTATGGGGAAGAGTGGATGATGTGAGTGGTGAAGTAGTGATAGGGAATAGTGTTTATTGGGAAGAGAGGATGAACATTGAGAAGAGGGAAGAGAGTGAGTGGAGGTAGGTGGGGATCCTGTGGGGTCCACAGATGTTGAGTTGATCCTGTGGAGTCCACAGATCCTGAGGTGTCAAGGATTTGCATCCCTGCACCCATTAGACATGTAAAATGCCTTTGCATGCAATTCTGGCGTTTAAACGCCGAATTGATGCTTGTTCTGGGCGTTCAACGCCCAGATGCAGCATATTTCTGGCGTTGAACACCAGCCAGATGCTTGTTTCTGGCGTTCAGCACCAGCTCTTCTTCACTGCGCATTTCTAGCGTCTGGACGCCAGGATGCTGCTTGTTTCTGGCATTCAACGCCAGATCCATGCTTTGTTCTGGCGTTGAACGCCAGCCAGATGCTCCTTACTGGCGTTTAAACGCCAGTAAGATCCTCCTCCAGGGTGTGATTTTTCTTCTGCTGTTTTTGATTCCGTTTTCAATTTTTATATTTATTTTGTGACTCCACATTATCATGAACCTAATAAAACATGAAATAACAATAAAAAATAAAATTAGATAAATAAAAATTGGGTTGCCTCCCAACAAGTACTTCCTTAATGTCAATAGCTTGACAGTGGGCTCTCATGGAGCCTCACAGATGTTCAGAGCATTGTTGAGACTCCCTAACACCAAACTTAGAGTTTGGATATGGGAGTTCAACACCAAACTTAGAGTTTGGTTGTGGCCTCCCAACACCAAACTTAGAGTTTGACTGTGGGGGCTCTGGTTGACTCTGTTTTGAGAGGAGCTTACTGTGCCTCTTTTCCATGTTTACAGAAGGATGACCTTGAGTTTTAAACACAAGGGAGTCCTCATTCAATTGAAGGACTAGTTCGCCTCTATCAACATCAATCACAGCTCTTGCTGTGGCTAGGAAGGGTCTTCCAAGGATGATGGATTCATCCTCATCCTTCCCAGTATCTAGGACTATGAAATCAGCAGGGATGTAAAGGCCTTCAACCTTTACTAACACGTCCTCTACTTGTCCATAAGCCTGTTTTCTTGAATTGTCTGCCATCTCTAATGAGATTTTAGCAGCTTGCACCCCAAAGATTCCCAATTTCTCTATTACAGAGAAGGGCATGAGGTTTATCCCTGAACCAAGGTCACACAGAGCCTTTTCAAAGATCATGGTGCCTATGGTACAAGGTATTAGGAACTTTCCAAGATCCTGTTTCTTCTGAGGCAATGTCAATTGATCCAGATCACTTAGTTCATTGGTGAACAAGGGAGGTTCATCTTCCCAAGTCTCAATACCAAATAATTTGGCATTCAGCTTCATGATTGCACCAAGGTACTTGGTAACTTGCTCCTTAGTAACATCCTCATTCTCTTCAGAAGAGGAGTACTCATCAGAGCTCATGAATGGCATAAGGAGGTTCAATGGAATCTCTATGGTCTCTAGATGAGTCTCAGATTCCTTTGGTTCCTCAGAGGGAAGCTCCTTATTGATCACTGGACGTCCCAGGAGGTCTTCCTCCTTGGGATTCACGTCCTCCCCTTCCTCTTTGGATTCGGCCATGATGGTTATATCAATGGCCATGCACTCTCCTTTTGGATTTTCTTCTGTATTGCTTGGGAGAGTACTAGGAGGGATTTCAGTGATCCTTTTACTCAGCTGGCCCACTTGTGCCTCCAAGTATGGACTATTATATATTGCTGGAAAGCCCTGGATGTCTACTTTCCAACGCAATTAGAAGCGCGCCATTTTGAGTTCTGTAGCTCCAGAAAATCCACTTTGAGTGCAGGGAGGTCAGAATCCAACAGCATCAACAGTCCTTCTTCAACCTCTGAATCTGATTTTTGCTCAAGTCCCTCAATTTCAGCCAGAAAATACCTGAAATCACAGAAAAACACATAAACTCATAGTAAAGTCCAGAAATGTGAATTTAACATAAAAACTAATGAAAACATCCCTAAAAGTAACTAGATTCTACTAAAAATATACTAAAAACAATGCCAAAAAGCGTATAAATTATCCGCTCATCAGTAGGCTGTATGTGATCAACGCCGTATAGCCGCAGTCATTAATCTCCTCTGCTTCAGATCAAACGCTGGGTCAGCGGTCAGTCAATCTGAGTGGGGGAGAAGCTCTAGCAGTTCATACTCTTTGGTTATCCTACTCAAAATGCCACAAACAAGGTCGAATCTTCCGAATCAGAGAATGCTGCTCCTTTGGGTTCTAGCCTTTACCACAGAGACCTTAATATCCCCATAAATTGGCTAAACTAATGTCTCGAGAAGTCTCCAACAAAGTCGTGGATTAGCCGTCTGAGAGATGTATAATTAAGCTGGCAGTTCGATGCTTTCTAGTCACGTATTCACACGAACCCAAGAAGACACGGGTGGTTGTTAGGCACGCAGTCTTAGTATGATAAATGGAGCTGATTGTCACGGATTATCCCATTCACCATGTTGAAGAGCGAGTATACATCTAAAAATTAAATCAAACACGGATTGAAGAGAAATAGTAATACTTTTATTAATTCATAGAACTCAGCAGGGTTCCTCTGCTCAACCTAGGAGGTTTAGAAACTCATACTGATAGAGAATACAACAATAGAATTCAAAAAATACTAGAAGAGATCCTAAACAAGTGTGATCTTCTTCCTTAAATACTAAACTAATGACTAGTAAGGGTAAAACAGTCTTTTTAGTGCTAAAACCCACTTCTAGGCCCACTTGGTGAGTGTTTGGACTGAGCTTTGATGAGATCCATATGCTAGGAGGCCTTTAGGGCATTGAACGCTGGCTAGCAGGTTCTCTTTGGGCGTTTGGACGCTAGTCTCTTCTCCTTGGGCGCTGGACGCCTGAAAGGGGGCAGGAGGCTGGCGTTGGACGCCAGTTTTGGGCCTTTAAATCGGAAGCAAAGTATGAACTATTATATATTTCTGGAAAGCTCTGGAAGTTGGCTTTTTATAGCCATTGAGAATGCTCCATTTGAACTTTTGTAGCTCCAGAAACGCTCTTCCTAGTACAAGAAGTTCAGATCCGGACAACATCTGCAGTGCTTTCTCTGTCTCTAAATCAAACTTTTGCTCCAGCTCCTCAATTTCAGTCAGAAAATACCTGAAATTGCATAAAAACACACAAACTCAAAGTAGAATCCAAAAATGTGAATAAACACTAAAACCTATGAAAACTTAATAAAACTTAAATAAAACATACTAAAAACTATATGAAAATAATACCAAAAAGCGTATAAAATATCCGCTCATCAGTGATCACCGAGCATTCTTTAGAGGGATCAAGGAAAGAATTTTTCCCCAAGAGGCAATAATTTCAAGAGAAGTGGTTACATTCCACAATTCTACCAGGGTTAGAACAACTTTCGGAAGTTCAATAACAACAACAACCAAGGAAGAGGAAAGGGGAAGCAAGCTTAGGTTCCTCCCAACGACTTGACTTGCAGGAGATGTGGGAGTTACCCTCCGAACACTCCGTGTAAAGCTAGTTTGGGTTTGTGCTACTACTGTAGTGGAGCCGAGCATATGTCGTGGACTTGTTCAGAGAAGAAGAACCATGATGCTGGGAGAGCTCAGCAACGAGGTCGAGTTTTCACTATGATAACAGATGGTGTTGCTAGGTCTAACACACTTATCAGAGGTAAATGTGAACTCGGTAATAAAATCTTGGATGCTTTGTTTAATACTGGGGCATCACATTCATTCATATCATTTGAGAAAGCTAACGAATTAGGATTGAAAATCTCTGTTTTGGCATATGATTTACAAGTGCATACTCCTGCCTCCGAGGCTGTGGTAACTAGGTTAGGTTGTTAACAAGAATCATTTCGAATCAAGAATAGATAGTTTAACCATGACTTGATATATTTGCCAATGACTGTACTTGATTTAATTCTGGGTTTGGATTGGCTGTCGAAGCATCATGTACGATTAGACTATTTCGAATGATCAGTGCAGTTTATGTCTAAGGGGTCAAAAGGACCGATGGTAGCAGCGGGCTATTACTTGAATTTTGTTGTGGTGAACTGTAGCGGGAGTGAGTGTCTGGGTTTTGTGCTGTTAGCTGCAAGCTTGTTGGGAGAAGAATAGAATTTGGGTCAGATTTTAGTAGTGAATGAATTTCCTGAGGTATTCCCCAAAGATATACTAGAATTTCCTCCTTTTTGAGAAATCGAATTTGCGATAGAACTGGTGCCTGGAGCAAGACTAATTTTGATTGCGCCATACCGGATGTCGCAGTTGGAACTGGCAGAACTTAAGGCTCAGTTAGAGGAGTTGATGAATAAGAATTTCATTTGGCCAAGCGTTTTCGCGTGGGGAACATTGGTCTTACTGGTGAAAAAGAAGGATGGGAGCATATGACTGTACGTGGACTACCGACAACTGAACAAGGTGACAGTAAAGAACAAATATCCATTGTCGAGGATTGCCAACCTGCTGGATCAATTACAAGGAGCTGAATTTTTCTCAAAGAATGATTTGAGGTCTAGTTATCACCAGATAAGGGTGAGAGATGAAGACATCCCTAAGACTGCTTTTGGAACTCATTATGGTCATTTCGAGTATACTGTAATGTCTTTTGGGTTAACAAATGCCCCTGCTATGTTCATGGATTACATGAACAGAATATTCCATCCTTTCTTAGATAAGTTTGTGGTGGTATTCATCGATGATATTCTAATCTATTCTAAGACGAAGAAGGAGAATGCAGAACACTTGAGGACCGTGATGCAGAATCTAAAAGAAAGAAAACTTTATGTGAAACTTTCTATATGTGAAATCTATAAGGAAGAGGTGAAATTTTTGGGTCACGTAGTAAGTAAGCAAGATATTGCAGTGGATCCTTTTAAGGTTGAGGTAGTGATGGATTGGGGATGGCCTATATCGGTGATAGAGATTAGGAGAATTTTAGGTTTGGCTAGGTATTATCGGAGGTTTATTAAAGGTTTCCCACAAATCGCGTTACCTATGACGAAGTTAACTCGGAAGGATGCACCATTCGTATGGACATCAAAGTGCAAGGAGATCTTCCAAACTTTAAAGCAGAAACTGACTACAGCACCTGTGCTAGTGTTGCCTGAACTCAATGAGTCCTTCAACGTTTATTATGATGCTTCATTAAAAGATCTGGAGTATGTACTGATGCAACACCGAAATGTTGTAGCTTACGTTTCTCGTCAATTAAGACCGCACGAGGTGAATTACCCGATCACGACCTGGAACTTGCTGCGGTTGTATTTGCGTTGAAAGTGTGGAGGCACAATCTTTACGGGGTTAAGTTTCGAGTCTTTTCTGATCATAAGAGCTTGAAATACCTCTTTGATCAAATGGAACTTAATATGCATTAGAGGAGATGGATTGAATTGCAAAAGGATTATGATTTTGAACTGAGTTATCATTCGGAAAAAGCTAACATGGTGGTGGATGTGCTGAGCCGAAAGTTCTTAAACATTGCTTGGATGATGATCAAGGAGGATAAGTTATTGACAGAGTTTAAGAACCTTAGCTTGGTCATTAGAGAGGTAGCCGGGAATGTGTGCTTACATCAGTTGCATATCTCAAGTGATTTCAAGGCTGAGATTCAGAAGGCTCAACAGAATGATTAGGAGTTACAGAAAATGTTACAAAGAATAGAATAGAGGAAACAAAGAGAGGTTACTCGAGACAGAGAAGGAGTTTGGAGGTATAGATGAAGAATTTGTGTGCCGAATATGGGAGACTTAAGGTGAGATGTGCTAACAGAGGCTCACAGGAGTAGATTCTCGATTCATTCTGGGGCTACCAAGATGTATCATGACCTGAAGGCGATGTTTTAGTGGCCAAGATTGAAAAATGATGTAGCGGTTCATGTATCTAAATGTTTGACTTGTTAAAAGGTGAAGATTGAACATCAGAAGCCGTCTAGAATACTGCAACCCTTAGATATTCCACAGTGGAAATGGGAAGTCATCACCATGGATTTCGTGTCTGGTTCCCTAGAACTAGAACGGGATTTGATGCGGTATTTGTAATTATTGATCAGTTGACTAAGTCTGCTCATTTCTTGCCTATCCGTGTGAGCTATACCTTGGAAGAGTTGGCACGTTTGTACATTAAAGAGACTGTAAGACTGCATGGTGTGCTTATAGCTATTGTATCTGATAGAGATCCTCACTTCAAGGTTTTGGGAAGCATTCCAGAAAGCGTTTGGGACTCGATTATGCCTAAGTATCGCGTACCATCCTCAAACCGATGGTCAATTTGAGAGAATGATACAAACTCTGGAAGATATGCTGAGAGCTTGTGTGCTGGACCAACTGGCAAGTTGGGATCAATACATGCTGCTAGTAGAGTTTGCCTACAACAATAGTTACCATGCGAACATTGAAATGGCTCCGTATGAGGCTCTGTATTGGAGAAAGTGCCAATTTCTACTATGTTAGTATGAGGCCGGAGAATCGAGTTTGTTGGGGCTTGAGTTGGTTACAGAGACGACGTAACAGATTAAGAAGATTTGATCTATAATTATTACCGCTCAGAGTCATCAGAAAAGTTATACTGATCAGAAGATGGAAACCTTTAGAGTTTGAAGAGGGCGACCATGTGTTTCTAAGAGTTATTTCAACTACAGGTATCGAAAGAGCGATAAAGACAAAGAAACTAAATCCCTGATACATCTATCCGTTTCAAATTCTAAAGAGAATTGGGTTGGTGGCATATCAGATAGCTCTACCACCGTATCTTTCGAACCTGCACGATGTATTTCACATTTCGTAGCTTCGGAAGTATACTTTTGATTCAAGTCATGTCTTAGAACCTGAATCAGTTTAGTTGAAAGAGGATTTGACGTTTCAATTGATCCCAGTTAGGATTGATGATGTCAACATCAAGAAACTCCGAAAAAAAGAAGTACATCTAATAAATGTTGCTTGGAGTCGAGTTGGAGTAGAGGAGTACACCTGGGAGCTTGAATCGAAGTTGAGGAAGGACTACCCGCAGGTATTATCAAGTAATTGAATTTTGAGGACAAAATTCCAAATAAAGTGGGTAGGATGTAAAACCTTGTGAATTAATAAATAATTAACTAATAAATTAATTATGAGCCAAAGAAATTAGGAAACTAAATTTTATAATTTGGAGAAGTAAAAAATATTTAAAATACGAATTAAAACGCTAATTTTAAAGATTTTGGCCTAAAATTGGGTTAGAGGACTGGACCGGTTGAACCGAACCTATGTTGGTCCTAAGCCCAACCATAAAACCCTTCTCCACACTTAATGAAGCCATTCAAAATCAGAAACACGTTGAGAGAGAGGGAGGGAAACAGTGAAGAGTGAAAGGGAACCAAAACCCTTTTTCACCTCAAACTTCATTTGATCGTAACTTTCAATCCGAAGTTCCGATCACCGCACCATTTGGAGCCGCGCGATCATCTTACCGAGCTTTTCAAATCCATCTGAACAAAGTGGTAAGATATTTGAATTTCTCACCCGATTCTTCATTTCATCCATTTTTTCCATTTTGGTTTATGGGTATGGAGAAATTTTGTATTTTTTATGATTTAGGTGTATCTAGCAGTGAGAAATTATTGGATTTCTCCCTAATAATCCGTGGGTAAGGTGAAGAACCACTAACATCTTGTGAATTATTGAATTAGTAGAACCTAGTGTGATTTTGGTAAATTATGTAAAATTTAGATTGAATTCATGTGGATAGAAGTTGAATTGGCATTTTGAGTGCATTGAGAAGTTTGGAAAACTAGAGCATTTGAACTTTTGGTAAAAACTGATTTTTTGACCAATTTTAGCGGGCCATAACTTAGCCTCCAAACCTTCAAATCTTGTGAAACTTATCTTGAATAAAAATTAGATCCGAGAGGTTTATAACTTTTGAAGAACAGACTGAAAATAATTTTTAACAAAAAAGTTATGCGCGTTTGAAGTTTGGTATGAAAAACTAATTTTCTGAACTTATAAGCTTTTTGGAGTTCTGATATGCATGTGTATGCGGAAGGGTCCACGCGGTGCGAGTATTGAGCTCTGCTCAGTATTCCCGCGTGCCGGACAGTGCATGCATATGTGGAACCGTAATATTTTCAAATCTTGCGTACGCAGAGGTTGTTCGCGTACGCGACCTCCTCAGATTTTGAAAACCATGTGTATGCGGGTGGCATGCGTACGCATGACCACACTATTTTTCCAAAGTTGTATTTTTGGGTTTTTAACCATTCTTCTAGCTTTTCAAACCTCTGTAATCCCTATTTAAGATCTGATAGCTAGTTTTAGGCTTCGAAAGAAGAGCGAACCTATTGAGGGAGTTAGTTTGACATTGTGGAAGATTTGCGAAGTGAATAATTGTATTATTAAGGCGTGGGTAAAGTTGTATGAGATATGATAAGGAGGATCATTATCATGATGAATTGTGATTGTGTGAGATATGAATAAGGGTGATGATATTATTGATGAATTGTGATTGATAGATCCATATGGCGCATATGCATTTAAATTATCTGAGACACGAGTTTTTTTAAGTAGATGCAGTAGTTTGCCTCCACTTACTCTAAGTTGAGACTTGATACTCTGTTGACCCTCTGTCGCAAGATGTGACTGGACAATTTAACTCCCCAGATTCCCCCAATGAGATGATAAATGAATGATTATATACATGCATAGACTCTTGGGATGTGCGCACACAGGGACTGTCTAAGGTTCGTTACCAGACATGTTAGGTTCGGCTGTATAGCCGATAAATGATATTATCGGTCATAGGGCAGACATGCATCATATACACTTGTATGTTTTATTTGAGTATGCCGTTGTTTGGGCTTGCCTATTTGCTTAACTATAATTAATTGCTACTTGACCTATTTGCAGTATCTGTTTCTTGTATTTTTGTTTTCCCTACTTGTCCTTTTTGTGTTTGTTTTTTATGTTTGTTTCTGAAAGATCCCTCGGGTTGGTGGACGAGACGCCGAGGGTTGTTCCAATTGGTTATTAAGATGTTTGGAGAGAACTTTTGAGAAAGAGTTAGCTTAGAATCCTTAGATATAGTCACCTTATTTCTGGCTTAGTGAGAACTCTAGGATTTGGTTTGAATTGTTGGAGATTTTGGAATGCCTTTGGCTTCTCAGGACCTTATGTATTATCTATATGGGAACCTTTGCCATACTGAGAAATCACGGTTCTCATTCCATACATGTTTTGTTATTTTCCAAATATAAGACGTAAGCCATCTCACTAAGCGTGCTGAAGACTCTTTAGCAAGTGAAGATCTACTTTTGGGGGACATTTATGTTTTGTAATTAGTATATATATATATGCAGTACTCTCCACTTTTATATATAAGACTTGTATTGTCTCTCTTAGAGATTGATTTTGGAGAAACATGATATATATATATATATATATATATATATATATATACTCTGGCCGACCTTTGCTTCGCAGGTTGAGTTTGGAGCTTGCTATATGTATTTTTTTGAAACTCTGTAGATGTATTTGTATTATCCTTTCTGTATACTGTTATTTATCTCTTCTATATGCTTAAATATTTCGAGTGCGATGCGACTTTCAAGTTCTGTTTTGTTCAACTTTTCCTTCAAAGCTCCTAGTTAAATTATTCTTTATATATACATAAGTATGTATTTTGTCTTTTAGAGGTCGTAATACCTCACCACCTCTAATTTACGAACTTAAGCATAAAGCTCTATGTGGTAGGGTGTTACATACTTTTTGTAACACTTACGAAGGACGAGGCATTGGCAAATGACTTTGGACGTAGTAACAATCAAGGAAGGGAGAGTTGTTAGCGGTGACAACGCGAAGGACGGTGAGGGCGGCGAAGATCTTGGTGACGCCGGGAAGATTTGGGATGAGCTATTGAGGGAGGTTGGGTGAGGGCGAGAAGGAGAAGAAGAGAAGGAGGAAGAGGGAACCACGGTGGTGGTGATTGTTGATGGCAAAATAGAGGGAAAAGATGGTGGTTCTGGAGATGGCACGATGGAGGAAGAAAAAGAAAAAAAAAAGAGGAAGTGGAAGAAGAAAAAAGAAGTTGGTTCGGCGATGGAAGTGCCGCGGTGATGGTTATCAAGATGAAGCTCGATGATGATGGTGCTGGAGATGATGGTGACTGGCGAAGAGAAAGAAGAATAAGAAGAGGAAGAAAAGAGGAAAAAAAGGAAAAGAGAAGAGGATAGTTTTTTATTTTTTATTTTTATTGTTTGCAAAAAAGGAGTTTTTAGTCTCTGTAACTATTTGGAGTTGACACCTGACACACACCTAACACGTCAGACGGGTAACCTGTTGCCAACCGGACATAAGAGTCGATTTGTCCAATTTTATTAATGGATAGAAGTTGAATTGTGGTTTAAATATTGTTAGAGTGCAATATGTCTTATAGGTAAAATGTTAGAGGCTAAAAAATGTATTACTCTTATAATTAAAATATTACATAATTTTGCCACAAAATAATTTTGCGACCAATTTGACTCATAGTTAAATGGTGCCAGTATTATTGTTTAAACATAAATAAGTAAATTATCTTGACTAGTTTTTTTTTTTTTTTTTTGGTAGTATTTCTGCTATTAAAAATATACTAATTTTACAATTGAATTAATCAACTACAACTAACAAGTAACAACCGTAAAAATTGAAAAAGTCTAAATTGCTTTTATGCTTAAATTCTGATAACAGATAATATAAAGACATTTTTTTTTGGCAATTAATTTTTCTATGGAAAGGTGGGTGAAATGTAATTATATGACAACACATGGGATAATACACATATATTAGGAGAAAGAATGTCCTCAAAGGGAGTTGGAAAAATCACTTGCACTTTGTTTGGATGAGATGATTTTGGAAAGAAAGAAAATGGGGGAGAAGAAAAGGGACAGAAAATTTGATTTTCCTTCGTTTGGATCAGGAAGGAAAATGAACGGAAAATAAAAAAGTATGCCTGGGCCCATTTAAAAGTTTTCACCTCATAGTTGGGCAGAAAACTGAGATAGAAGAGAAAATATTAGTAAAAAGACACAATTACCCTTTCAATTATAGAAATTACAATCCCTAGTTTCAATCTTTTCGGAAGAAGAGAACAGCTATCGTTGTCTTAACTGGTTGGCTTTCTTCTTCTTCAGCACTGGCAGCGTAGCTTCCCATCCGCGTCCACGTTGCTACAGCAGTTTCGTTATCGTTGTGACAGGTGAAGCACATCTTCAACCAGGCATCCTCAACAGAAAGGTGAGTTCTTTGTTCAGTTGTAGTAGGTTTTTTCAAAACGAAATGGAAAAAATCATTATATCATATAGATTGTATTCCTCTTTTGTTTTTCAATTGAAATGTTCTGATTTTACATTTCATGGATGCCGTTTATTTTTGTAGTGGAAAAAGAATCCATAGATTGTATTCCTCTTTTGTTTTTCAACTGAAATGTTCTGATTTTACATTTCATGGATGCCAAGAACCCATAGATTGTATTCCTCTTTTGGTTTTCAACTGAAATGTTCTGATTTTACATTTCATGGATGCCGTTTATTTTTGTAGTGGAAAAAGAACCTATTCTTCGTTGTCTGTTCTTAAATACTTCATTCGTTCTAACTCAAAAATTCAACGATATATGACCCAGTTCACGTTTGATCCTAGAAAAGACTAATTTTTAACTCATCTAGTATTTGAAATGGTTTGCCTTGGTTTTCATATCATCAGATTTTTTCTCAAACTTTATTACATTATGCCCTTTTTTCATGGGGTGGTCCAAATATGAAGAAAAGAATTCAGGCAAGTGACCATAAAATTTAGTTACATTATTATTATTGAGACCATGAAAAGTGTGTGTGAGAAACAAGTAGAAAATGCTAAAAATTTACCTCTTAAGTCTTCATCAATGATCAATTATACACTAGATAATCAGGCATTGGAATTTAGGAAAATTTACTAAAAAATGAAAAAAAAATTATACATTATGATTTGTGAAAACAACATATTAGAAAATAGAGAGTATAAAAAAAGATTAAGCTCCTAATGCATATAATGTAATTCTAAATCAATCTACTAATTAAACTTGGAGCTTCGACCGATTAAATCATTCAATTAATTTGAGCATGCATTTTAAACACAATTCTTTGTAGGTTAGCATGAAGCAATTTTTTGAAAGACACAAGCCAGCTTTTCTTTCTCTTTTTTACTTTCTTTTCATGTAAATATCATCAACAATAGCTATCAGATATATCATTCATAAAGGGAGAGATTTCACAACCTTTTCTTTAGTTCATGCATCATTTGCTTAGTTTATTAGGTACTTGCTTTGTAGATGATTCTTTTTGTAGAATTAAAAAAAATTGAAAAAACTCCCATTGCATATCTTTAGAAAATTAACATGAATCGAAATTAAATTAATTTAGTCAAAGATTGGTGGTGGATAAACCACGACAATTACAATTATTTTAGATATTAGATATTAAATTGGATATATCATAAAAATCAACTGCTTATAATTTGTCAATTTATTATATATGCCATAAGAAGAATCTTTATCTTAATAATTCAAAAAACTCTAGGACATAAGAACGTATACTATTTTTAATATAGAGAAAGCAATTACAGAGTGTATAGAATATGTACATATGCTTATTAGTTATCACAATATTTTTACATATTTGATTTCTTAATTTTTTTGTTAATTTTTTCTCTTTTTTTTAATTAATTTGATTTGTTTATTATATGCTTAAATTACAACCAACGGTAAGGTGAACTGAATCAATGTTATGGATATAGTTTACTCAAAAGTCCATCACTTATTAAGTAGATCCACCTGTTTAGATTTTATTTTTAGGTGTTGTGATGCATGTACCTAATTATTACAATCATTAATGGGACAACTTATTCCTTTTCTTTTTAGTTTCTTTTTTTTTTTAGTATCAAAATGAATATACAGACATAAAGAATAGGAACATATTATCAATTATTACCGTGGAATAATTTCCTTCTTTAGTCTCTTACAATTTTTACTCGCAACTTATTTTTTTATGTTTTTCTCATTGGATTTTGGTGTTAAACCAAGGTATTTATTAATATATCATGTCATTTACAGCTTGTTTTTATTGTTTATGGCAGCCAGTTTTGGAATCAAGTTTGACATTGAGGAGCTGGAAATAAGTGCTTCATATCAAGGTATTTTCGTGTTTATAACATGACACCATAGTGTTATATAAAATTTTATTTTCAATTATTTTTTATATTTCGATAAATGAATTGTTAAAATATAACAACATATGTGACTCTCTAGTTACTTTCTTTATTGATATGTCCACCCTAAACCTTATATTTTCATAGATGGATAATGAAAATATCGAAGATGCGAATCTCGAAGATAGAACAAACGTCATATATGATTCAGAATTTCAAGTAGGTCAAATCACTTCTACTGACCTATATCATCCTGAACCAATACAAATACCAACTCGTGTCAGGGAAGAGTTAGAAAATAGACAACATATCTGTGTCACATCTCTTTCTTGTGTTGCAGTGCATCAGTTGTATCTTTTGGAATTAATATCACAACATAGGCCTAGGCAAATTAATGACGACAACTTGGAAAGAGAACTTAGGCGTACTCAATTAATGACACAATTACTGGAGTCTGAAAAGTGCCGAGATGTCATACGTATGGGCCCTGAAGCATTTAGGCAGTTGTGTCAGAAATTAAGAGGAACTGGTAGAGTAAAGGATTCAACTCGTTCTACGGTTGAAGAGCAAGTCGCTAAATTTCTACATATTATAGGGCATAATGTGAAAACTAGAACCATGTCTTTCTTCTTCCACCGGTCAGGAGAGACAATTAGTCGTCACTTTCACAATGTCCTACATGCTATTCTATCGTTAGAGGGAGACTTCTTCAGGCAACCATCTGGTGAGGAAGTTCCTTATGAAATACTTAATAATAGTCGATTCTATCCATTTTTTTAAGGTACTAACTCTTTTGATTTACTTAGTCACATTTATATAATTATCAATGAAATAATTATAATACTGTTATGTTAATAAGTCAATATACTTTCCCAAAAAAGGATTGCATTGGAGCCATAGATGGAACTCATAGTCGTGTGAAGGTACCAAGGGTGGACGCCCCTTGTCTTCGCGGACGAAAAGATCACCCAACACAAAATGTTTTAGCAGCCTGTGGTTTTGATATGAAATTCACTTATGTGTTGTCTGATTGGGAAGGAACTGCCTCTGACTCAAGAATATTGAAAGATGCTTTAAATAGGGAATATCTACTTCGAATTCCCGAAGGTCTGTGCTAATATAATTTACGAAATCAGGTACATAAAGTTAAATTTATAGTCATAGTGTGTTATACTTTAATTTTTGTATGCAACTGTTGTAGAAAAATTTTATCTAGGCGATGCTGGATTCATGCTGAAGCCTGGGATACTTACACCATATAGAGGTGTTCGGTATCACCTGAAAGAGTATTCACTACGTGAGCCACAAAATCCTAAAGAACTATTCAACCACCGGCATTCTTCATTAAGAAATGTCATCGAAAGATGTTTTGGAGTTTTAAAGAAAAGATTCCCAATTATAGCTGTCGACACTGAACCATATTATTCATTTGAAACTATGAGAGATATTTTTTTGGCATGTTGTATACTGCATAACTTTTTGATGGGTATTGATGTTGATCAATCTATAATTGATGAGGTTGACAGAGAATTGCTACAAGAACGCAATATAGATAGATCACAACCAATTCAACAATGTGATGAGGAATATAGGCATGCAGCATTATTACGAGATAACATTGTGGTTGAAATGTGGAATGTGTATCAAACATTATGAGTGATTATACATTTGATATATTTGAATATGTATATATATGTGTAGTTTATTGTCAAAGTTGTTTAATTAGATTTTTTAAGAAAATGTTACAGGTTAAATAATGCCAAATAAAGGAAATAAAACAGAAGCAACTCAACCTTCTAAAGACAACTTAAGATGGTCTGATGAGATGGATGAAGCTCTGCTAAATGCGTTAGCAGAAGAAGCATTGAAAGGTAATAGACACGATGGCTCGTGGACAACTAAAGCATATGCGAATGTTGTGAAGACTTTGAGTATAGCTATAGGCCCGCACATAACGAAGAACCACATCAAGAATAGAATGAAGACACTGAAAGATCATTTTGCTGAAGCGTATGACTTATTTCATCACTTAAGTGGATTTGCATGGAATCCTGTAACTAGAAAGTTTGAAGCTGAAGAAGAAGTGTGGCAAGACTTTATTAAGGTATCATACTTTTTTATTACTTATATCAGTGATGAAGTGAGTCACAAAATAATTTTAACAATTTTTTATGTAGGAGAAACCTCAAGCAGAAAAATGGAGAAAAATGCAAATTAAGCATTATGATATTTTGAAGGAGTTGTTTGGAGCTGATAGAGCTACTGGTAAAGGGGCTACTACTTCACGAGAAAGGATTCAACAACTTGATAGAGATCCCATTGACTTGAATGACTCTTTTGAAAATGTTGGATTTTCTGACATAGATGTGAATACGGGACATGATATCCCAACATTTTCTGCTAATTTAGATTCACCAAGTGCTCCTCATGGTCAGCCAAATCAATTAGAAGGGAATTCAACTTCGAGAGGTACAAAGCGTAAGTCTCCTATGAATGATTTTTTGGAGGCACAGTATGAGAAAGTTGCTTTGGGAATTACTACCATGGCCAATGCTGTAAAAGAGGGTAGTTATCTGTCTAGCAAGCTACATGACGTGGCTCAGAGGCAGGTTGAATCAGCTGAGAGACAAGCTTCTGTGGCTGAGAGGCAAGTTTCGATCGCCGAAAAATAAGTCTCATTAATTGAAAGACAAGTTGCGATTGCTGAAAAAGGATTAGCTATTATGCAACAAAGTAGGCCTCGCATTTACAGTGAATCAGATGTATGGGATATGTTGACTGAATTGGGTCTAGTAGGTTCATTTCGGATGCAATGTTATCAGTTTTTATGTGAAAATGAGCAAAAAAAGCGCCAAGTTTTTGGGATCCCACCTGAAATGCGACTGGATGCACTTTTTCATTTCATGACTGCTGCTGGTGTTCGCTTAGGAGATATGGTACTTCCAGAAAATATTCATCATTACAGGTAAAATTTTTATATGCACTTAATCTCTGGTTAACTTGAGGTTATTGCGTTTAACAATTGATTATGTGTTTCTTATTGTCGTAAAGTATGACTATATCTTCATATATTTGAACAAGAGATCATTTTCTGTTTTATTTATATTAACACATGGTTGAAAATCACTTTTTGCTGATACTTTGAGATTGATTGGTTGTTTGAATAGAAAGATATCAATAAAATAGATTATCATAATCAACTCTGATCTTTGTGTTAATTTGTCTTTGTTGTATATGCTCGTGCAGGAATCCTAAAACTTGAAAATGTTTGGGACCAATGAGTACAGAGGACAATTAGAAATTCATCATGTGTTAATATCTTTAACTCGGAAAAACTTTATTTTTTTGAAGTAGATGGGTATAGATGACTCAAGCTATGTACAATTGATTTTTTGGACGTAGACCTATGCTGATTACTCCGACCATGAAGAATGACCTTTTTGGAAAGTGTTGTGTGGTGATAAAATGGTACTATATTAGAGTCCTGGTCGTTGTTACGTTTTTGGTGTTTTGTTATATGTTTATAGAAATTGTATATGATTTTTTGTCACACGTAGTAAGAAAGAAATGCTAGTCACTTTTGATAATATTTTATTTTGTAAATATAATTTAGTAGAACTTTTTCTTAAATATGATTAAGGAGATTAATGATGTAGAGTATGAGTAGTTTTTATTATTCTTTTAGGAAATTATTTATTTATATGTATTTAAAAAGAATGATACTAATTTTTATTTACGACATTCAACGACAACAGAAAAGGATAAATTCAAAAAAATATTATTATTAATAAAGATAACACTTTAAAATTCTTAAATGTAATTGGGATCACTTTTTTTTTATTTTAGAAATAATTTAAATACATTGGTATATTATAATTTATATATAATATAAGGAAGGGTATTTATGTAATTTCACTTGTTTATGATTTTCTCTCTTCTTACTTTTCCTTTCATCCAAACAAAAGAAAAATTTTCTCCCATTTTCTTTCCATCTATTTTCTCTTCATCCAAACAACATAAAAAAAATTAACTTTTCCTTTTATTTTCTTTCCTTCTATTTTTTTCCTCTCATTTTCCATCGTCCATCCAAACAAAGTGTTGGTGTGATTTTCCACGATACCATGTAACAACGAATCATACCTTGCAATATCTTATCATAAAAAAAAAATAGAAAACTGAAATCGCACACTACGATCCTTTTTCAAAAAATTAAAATCACATCCTACATTTTACAAAATAAAAAGTAAAAAAAAAAAATTGAAATCATGCACTTAAGTTTCGCATTTCAAAATAAAAAAATAAACTGAAATCGCACTCTATAATTTTGTATTTCTAAATTAAAAAAAAAATTATAGAATATCCTCTCTTACTTATTTTTTTTGAAAAACGATATTTATATTTTAAAACAAAATTACAAAAATAACAATATCTTTTAAATTCACACCTTTTCGCCCCTTAGCAACTTGTTTTTGCTTTTTTTTTTTTTTCATGATTATTACTTATTATTATTTATGTTGTGATAATCAAATGAGTACTTTTCACTTTTATTAAAGTAGATATCATGTGTTGTAGTGGAAGGCCATAACTCATAAGATGCGCAGGTACATGCTAGGTTCATGCAGGGCTAAAGTTGTCCAAATCCGAATCTAAATTAAATCCAGTGTGGTATATATGAAAATTATGCATTGGTTGGAAAAGTAAAAGGCCTACGTGATAATTACATTTTACCCTAACATAGATAGATAGCAGCTTTTTTTTTTTCCCTGTGGAAGGGTACGAACATTCACAACCACAAATCCAAAGGTGGTTTCTGATCCCCAAAACATGACCAAATCATCAAAAATGATTCTCCAAACAGTGCCGAATTATAAACTACCTAACATGTGGAGCTCGATGCAGCCATGCTTGCACCCTCAATAATGCTATTGCTACCTTATGACCTAACCATTCTCGATTCTCCATTCTCCACTCCAAACCTGAATTTGTACCATTGACTGAGACCATGGCTCCACTCCAACCCCATAAAGCTGCTATTCATCGATGTCAATTATTATGATTTTAAATTATGGTTATGGTACAAATTAAGACTTGCAAGGAAAATAAACACGTAGCAAGGTAATTCACTTTTTTTCAACTAAAAAAAATAACTAATTATTTTTCTGTTCAGATTCAATGTATATTATTCATCCATATATACTATTCTTAATATAAATAAATCACAGCAAGTACAACTTTTCTTCCCTAATTTAAAAAAACAATCAGCAATACTAAATAATTAGTAAATATTATTATTTTTAACTAATATTTAGTCAATAATAATTTATACATATATTTATAAATATTTATACACAAAAATATATAATTTATATTTATATTTATCAGAATTTACATATATAAATTAATTTAATTTATATTTATTTTTTATAATTTATACATATAAATTAATAAAATTTATTTATTAAAAATAATTTAATATTTGTATTGACTAAATAATAGTTAAAATTACTAAAAATTATTACTTTCTTAGAGTTTCTGTTAAATAATAACTACAATTTATTTTCGTTATTTTTAAATTCTTCATAAATCACAGTTGTAACAATTGAACAATTGAATTTTTCTCCTTTTTTTCAACTACGAGTTAAACTTTTTTTTAAAACACAAATAAATTTAAAGATGTCAATTTCAAGAGAAATAATAGACATAAAAAGGTTAATTTTTTTGTATATTGAAAAAATGTTAGTGTAATACTTAATCATTAGATTTTATGGTATTTTTTAAAATTGTGGAAGTAGGACAATACGTCCCTTTGTATTGACAATACGCTCCCTTTGTATTGTATATTAAAATATACAATACAAAAGAGGTGTATTGTCAATACAAGGGGCGTATCCTACTCCCACAATTTTAAAAAACACCATAAAATCTAATAATTAAGTATTACACCAACATTTTTTTAATATACAACAAAAATAAAGCCACATAAAAAAACATTGTAAGTGATGCGATTTAACATTTAAAATTAACCAATCCTAATAATTAGAAATTTTACTTTCACTTAATCGTCACTAACATTCCCACTTTGAAGAGCTCATCCCCACTGTTTCTAGAATCTCGTTTACTTTAATGGAGATGAAATTAATTGTAAGAGAAATTTTAATAGTGTTTTTGAAGTATTATTTTTTATCTTTTTAAAAAATAAATTAATTTAAAATTTAAATTTATATTAAAATTAATAAATAAAATAAAATTAGTCTTATTTTCGAGAGATGATATTATTTTAATAGAAAATTAATAAAATTTTATTATTTGTATAATTATTGTGATGGAATAATTACAAATAATATAAAACTTTAATTAATTTGTGATCGAACATTAAAAATTTAGAATGACAAATCTCACAAATCACTGTGACATATGACCTCATAAATATCGATATATTATTTGTTAGATTCAAAATAAAATTAAACTTAAAATTAGCATTGAAGATACATATTACTCAAACACCAACATTTATTTGATTAAAGAATTTCTATCCTCAAAAAAAAATAATTCCATTTAAACTAAGTCAAAAGGTCAAATTTATTTAATATTAGTGGGTGTATATAGCTGTTGGCATTTAACATAGAGAACAGATTTTTTAAATTTTTTTTTTGTAATTTTATTATAAAATATAATTTTTTATTATACACTCTTTAGATAGAACTAAGAGAAAGCATATAGAAAATAATGTTAAATGATAAGAGATCGTATTTTTACAATAAATTGAAAAAAAATGAGTGGATCTATTTTCTTTAATACAAGATCTGATGTGATCCCGAATTATAGGATGTTGCCAAGGTTATTTGTTAAAAATAGTAAAAATAAAAATATATAGATTAAATATTATTTTTTATAATTTTTATGGATAAAAATAATTTTATTTTATTTTTAGAACACTTTTTAATTATATAATAAAAATATTATATAAATATTAAAAATTAAAATATTAAATTAGCATTATATATTTATGTATGAATATATGTATTATTTAATTTATTTTTAATATATATTTTATAAAAATAATTAATTTTTTGTGTAAGTGGTTAATTTTAATAATTCTAAAATAGAAGAATGGTGAAAAATGTAAGCTACCATTATAGACTGCAGTTGAGGAGTGAGGACCATGATCTGAATCCACATCACACCATCCATGACTACACTGAATCATCGATCTCACTGCCCTTTAATTTGTAGCAGCAGTAGTACAAAAGTGGGAACCAATCACAAGGTTTCAAAGAAACCAATGGCTGTGTTTGCTCCATTTGTTCTGATCTTTTGCATGCTAATGGGGTCCACCGTCACATCCTTACCCATTGCGAGGAATTATTGAACTTCATCACCATCATCATCAATTATATATCACATGTAGGCTGTAGCCGTTCCAGCAGTACCGATTCTCGGATATTTGGTCGTACAATATTATGTCAGTACATATTAGATATTTTTATGTATTAAATATTTTTTAAAAAAGATTATTAACATGAAATAAAATTCAATAATAATTGTGTATTATTTACGTTTATTTTTTTACGTATTGGTATAATTTTGGTGTAATACTCAATCATTAAATTTTATGGTGTTTTTTAAAATTGTGGGAACAATACTGTTACGGATCTGGCCTACGGATCCTACACCCAGAACGGTCTCCGAACCCGGTTACCAGGGTCCGACCCGCTTCGCCCTTCCAGAAGGTCCGGAACCAACCCACTAGAGCTCCTAACCAACTTTCGAATTCAAACGTCTCCCTTATCTTAGCCAAATAAGATAAGATAAGATAAGATAATTCAAACGTCTCCCTTATCTTAGCCAAATAAGATAAGATAAGATATTCACCATCACCTATAAATAGAGGACCCAGGTCCCTCCAAGTATTCATTCATTCTTCACACCTTCTACCTCTTAGATCCATTCTGACTTGAGCGTCGGAGTGTCTTTGCAGGTACCACCCCCCATTGCTCCAGGCAAGTGATCCGGCATCTGCATCAACCCGCAAGTTCTCGATCCATCTCTCAACCCGTACCAGAGACATCTTGTATATTGGCGCCGTCTGTGGGGACTTTGCAGCGTTGTGGCGGCATGGCGGATAACCAGAAGAGCAATCATCAAACTCAGATTTCTTGCGTGTAACTGAGAGCAAAAAGGAATAATGTTTCCTTAACTTGCATCACCTTTACATATTTATGCACCCTTTCGCCCTACTCCAACGGCGAAATTCCAAAGGAATAATGTTTCCTTAACTTGCATCACCTTTGCATATTTATGCACCCTTTCAACGGCGAAATCCCAAAGGAATAATGTTTCCTTAACTTGCATCACCTTTACAGGGATAACACACCTTCGCCCTACTCCAACGGCGAAATCCCGAAGGAATAATGTTTCCTTAACTTGCATCACCTTTGCAGTGATAACACACCTTCGCCCTATTCCAACGGCGAAACTCCAAAGGCGAAATCCCAAAGGAATAATGTTTCCTTAACTTGCATCACCTTTGTAGTGATAACACACTCTCGCCCTACTCCAATGGCGAAATCCCAAAGGAATAATGTTTCCTTAACTAGCATCACATTTGCAATGATAACATACCTTCGCCCTACTCCAACGGCGAAATTCCAAAGGAACAATGTTTCTTCAACTTGCAATCACCTTCTTAGTGATAACACTCTTTATACACCCTCGCCCTATTCCAACGGTAAAATTCCAAATCCTCCGAGCCCAAAGTCTCACCTCCCTTTAGTGGGACACCTCCACCTCTTGGACCCTCTCATTCACCACTCCCTCATCCGTCCCTCCAAGCGCCATGGCCCCATCTTCTCCCTCTATTTTGGCTCCACGCCCACCGTTGTTGCTTCTTCTTTTGAACTCTTCAAGCTCTTCCTCCAAACCCACGAGGTCACCTCCTTCAACACCAGGTTCCAAACCTCTGCCATCCGCCGCCTCACCTATGACAACTCTGTCGCCATGATCCCCCTTCGGACCTTACTGAAAATTCATAAGGAAGCTCATCATGAACGACCTTCTTAAACGCTACCACCCTGGCCAAGCTCAGACCTCTCAGGAGCTAAGAGATCAAGAAAGTTCTCAAGGTTCTTGCATAGATGCGGGGGACAGCCAAATCGTGGCGGCATGACGGAGAACCTCGAGGAGTAATCCTCCACCCAACACCCCAACTCCCGAACTCCAAGATAATACTCCTCCCACCTACGGGAGGATAATGAGCGCGGCACATCGCCAACCAACCCCAACCCAGCAACAACCAAGAGAGGACAATCGTCCTCCCACTGAAGCTCGGCCACCCGACGGCCTAGGAGAGAAGGCGGTCCAAATAATCCAAGAGCTGTGCCTCAGGGTGCAAGACCTCAAAGGCCGAGTTACACCCAAAGAAAAGCACAAAAAACGGAAGTCACGCAACCTCTAGATCAAGATCTCGCCATGAAACCAGGCACGGCAGATCGCCAGAACGGTGACATGCCAAGAGATACAATCGCAGCATCTGCCGTGACCACGGACACGACAGGATGCCTGAACGACGACACAGCAAAAGGTATGATCGCAGCGTCCCACGCAACCCGGCTCATCAACATGAAACGGACAACGACCGACGACATCAAGAGGCCAAACGCACAAGAAGTGACCACGTGATAATGGGAGCCACTCCCTTCATTGAAAGAATTCTGAAAGCAAAACTCCCTAAAGGCTTCGAAAAACCTACGGATATGAAGTACGACGGAACCAAGGACCCCCAGGAGCACCTAATGGCCTTCAAGGCCAGGATGAACCTGGAAGGGGCTGCTGACGCGGTCCGAGGTAGGGCCTTCCCAGTAACCCTAGCCGGGCCAACGATTAAATGGTTCAACGCCCTCCCCAACGGATCCATAACTGGCTTCCACGATATCTTACGGAAGTTCATGGCGCAATTCACCACCAAAATCACCAAAGCTAAACACCCCATCAGCCTATTAGGGGTCACACAGAAACAAGACGAATCCATATGAAAATACCTGGACTGCTTCAACGATGAATGCCTAACGATTGATGGACTCACGGATTCCGTCGCAAGCCTCTATTTAACCAACGGGCTCATGAACGAAGACTTCTGCAAACACCTCACCACCAAGCCAGTATAGACCATGCACGAGATCCAAAACGTCGCCAGAGACTACATAAATGACGAGGAGGTTAGCCAGGTCGTCGCCGCCAATAAACGGCAACACGGCAACACCCCACACGGTAACTCGACTTCCCGCCATAATCCGACGCCCAGAGAAAGTCAAAGAGACCAACCCAAACAAACCAACACAAACCGACCACCCAGGATCGGGAAATTCTCGAACTACACCCCCCTGACAGCCCCGATTACCGAGATATACCACCAGATAGCGGATCGGGGTATTATCCCAAAAGCCCGACAACTCAGAGAAAGAACGGGCGGCAACAAGACCCTTTACTACGACTACCACCGAGGTTACGGGCATAGGACACAAGACTGTTTCGACCTTAAAGACGCCATCGAACAAGCTATAAGAGACGGCAAACTCCCAGAGTTCGCCAAAATCATCAGAGAACCACAACGCGCGGAAAAAGACAGGTCGCCTGAGAGGGAAGGACGCAACCCAAGAACACAAAAAACAACCTCCCAGGGAAAGTCCAGAAGACAACCCGGCCATAGTAGTAAATGTCATCACGGGAAAGGATGTGTCAGGCAAGTCAAGATCAACACTAAAAAAGGACCTCAAAGTCTTGGCCGTCAAAGATCAAGCCCCAGCTACCACAGCCGACAAAACGATAACTTTCTTGCCCGAGGATTGCCAGCACGGCACCTCGGCCGAAGACGCACCTTTCGTCATCTCGGCGAGACTCGGAACAGGACTAGTTCGGAGAATACTGGTGGACACCGGCACAGACTCCAACATCCTCTTCCGAGGTACCTTCGACAAGCTCGGGCTCCGCAACGAAAATCTCCAAACACACCGCAACGGTGTCACGGTACTCGGAGACAACTTCCTCAAGACAGACGGTTCCATCATTCTTCCCCTTACCATAGGGACGGGAAGCCAGAAGAAGACAATCCTGTCAGAGTTCGTGGTCCTCAAGAACTCCACCGCTTATAACGTCATCCTCAGAAGAAAAACAATCAACGACCTCTCCGCCGTCATCTTTACCAAATACCTTCTAATGAAGTTCACGGCAGAAGATGGCTCCGTCGGAACCATCCACGAAGACCAGGAAACCGCGGTAGAATACGACAACACCAACCTAGCCCTACGCAAGAGATCCCGAGACGCGGCAGGAATCTTCCTTTCCGATCTCGATGCACACCAAAATCCACGCAGAACCATGGGAGGAAACGACAAAGAAGCAAAGTAGGGCCTTGCAGACAAGGTCAGGAGTATAGCACACCTACATGAGCTAGCCCTAAAATAAAGAATAAGCCTAAGGTACAATGGCAGCACGGTACGACGAGACTTCGGACTAGGAGACCTCGTCTTATGACAAAACAACATCGGTCTACCCACTCCCAATAAAACGGATATCCAAATAATAATAAAACGGATATCCAAATAAGTAAACGGCTACCCGGGAATCGAACACCCCGAGGCCAACAAAACGGATATCCAAATAATAAAACGGATATCCAGATAACTAAACGGCTACCCGGGAATCGAACACCCCGAGGCCAACAAAACGGATATCCAAATAATAAAACGGATATCCAAATAAGTAAACGGCTACCCAGGAATCGATCACCCCGAGGCCAACAAAACGGATATCCAAATAATAAAACGGATATCCAAATAAGTAAACGGCTACCCGGAAATCGAACACCCCGAGGCCAACAAAACGGATATCTAAATAATAAAACGGATATCCAAATAAGTAAACGGCTACTCGGGAATCGATCACCCCGAGGCCAACAAAACGGATATCCAAATAATAAAACGGATATCCAAATAAGTAAACGGCTACCCGGGAATCGATCACCCCGAGGCCAACAAAATGGATATCCAAATAATAAAACGGATATCCAAATAAGTAAACGACTACCCGGGAATCGATCACCCCGAAGCCAATAAAACGGATATCCAAATAATAAAACGGATATCCAAATAAGTACACGGCTACCCGGAAATCGATCACCCGAGGCCAATAAAACGGATATCCAAATAACAAAACGGATATCCAAATAACAAAAATAGTGACTCGTGAATCAATCACCTGCAAAGCCAACAAAACAGGAATCCAAATAAGCTAAATAAACAAAGTCTTGAAATCGGTCCACCAAGAAGCCTAAAATAAGTTCACAATAACGGCCCAAAAAAGGCCACACAAAACAAGCATGAGCTGACGCTCTTCCAACTCGCGGAAAGCCATACTGACCAACATCCTACCAATTGGTGCATCCCTCACAGTCTCCCGAACTACAGAGAATCGGACTCTCCAATGACTTAGCATTCAGACCAAGAAAGCATACTCTCATGCTCCGGGGGCAACTATTCCAGACCCGATCTCCGGACCCTTCTTTAGAACGGTCATCAAACCCGGCATGTGATGAGACGCCCAAACAACGCGCTCCTCGCCTGACCATGAAACGGCTAGGAACTCCCCAAATCCTCGACCTCGATCGGAAAAACCAAACAACGATCTCCTTGCCAAACCACAACGGCGAGGAAAAGGTTTCTCCAGCGATGAGACCGAGCACCCTCACTCTCTCGCTCCGGGGGCAACTGTTACGGATCCGGCCTACGGATCCTACACCCAGAACGGTCTCCGAACTCGGTTACCAGGGTCCGACCCGCTTCGCCCTTCCAGAAGGTCCGGAACCAGCCCACTAGAGCTCCTAACCAACTTTCGAATTCAAACGTCTCCTTTATCTTAGCCAAATAAGATAAGCTAAGATAAGATAATTCAAACGTCTCCCTTATCTTAGCCAAATAAGATAAGATAAGATATTCACCATCACCTATAAATAGAGGACCCAGGTCCCTCCAGGTATTCATTCATTCTTCACACCTTCTACCTCTTAGATCCATTCTGACTTGAGCATCGGAGTGTCTTTGCAGGTACCACCCCCCATTGCTCCAGGCAAGTGATCCGGCATCTGCATCAACCCGCAAGTTCTCGATCCATCTCTCAACCCATACCAGAGACATCTTGTACAAATACAATACGCCCCCTTTGGATTGACAATACGCCTCCCTTGTATTGTATTATTTTAATACAATACAAGGGAGGCGTATTATCAATCCAAGGGAAGCGTATTATACTGTTCCCACAATTCTAAAAAACACTATAAAATCTAATGATTAAATATTATACCAAGATTTTTTCAATATACAAAAAAATTAACCTATTATTTATGCTTGAAATTTACCAAAAAGACGATCTTTCATTAAAGAAAGTAATAAACATGGTTATGAAGATCATTCGATTCGATCGAAAAGTTAATTAACGAGTAAAGTATCGTTTTTGTTCTAAATGTTTGGAATAAATTTTAAAATTATCTCTAACAATTAAATTGTTCTATCTAAATCCCTAATGTTTTAAAATTGACTTAACATTATCCTGTCGTTAGAGATCTATTAATAAAATCGAGGGCGGGACAAAACTGAGACGATTTTCAAAGACTTAAATAGGACGAAAACGTTAGAAAAACAAAAATATATATATGAAAATAAATTTTAATTTTATCATTCAATAATATCAATTTTTTATGGTAGATAATTATTTAATTATTTTTTTAATTTTATTCTTAATCATATTATTTTTTTAAGTAAATTTATTTTTGATTAAAAATAAAATTAAAAAATAAATTAAATAATTATTTGTCATAAAAAATTAAAATTATTGAAGAAAAGATTAAAATTTATTAAAAAGTTAGAAATTTATGTAAAATAACATTTTAATAAATTTTAAATTTTTTCTTTAATAATTTCAATTTTTTTACAAAAAATTATTATTTAATTTATTTTTTAATTTTATTCTTAATTAAAAATAAATTCACTTAGAAAACAATAATTTGATTAAGAATAAAATTAAAAAAATAATTAAATAATTATCTACTATAAAAATTTGATATTATTGAAGAATAGAATTAAAAATAAAGTTTAGGGTAAATTACTGAAATAAATCATGTGCATCCCAAAATTACCCAAATCCCCCAAAACGAAATTTTCTTCGTGAATGTCCCAAGACACATTTCTATATAAATCGAATTTAATAAATTCGATTTACAGAAAATAGTACTAAATCAAATCAAGTAGATTCGAATTGCATGCAACCTGAGAAAGGCCATAAATCGAAACAATAAGCTTCGAACTAGAAATGACCGTAAATCGAAACAATTGCATTCGATTTATGAATGCATGTAAATCGAACCAAATGAGTTCGATTTACAAAGATTCGAGAACAAGAAGGTAATTCGAATAAAATGAATTCGATTTAGTGTTTGTTTCAATATGTGATTAAATCGAATCTATTTAATTCGATTTATACATAACTAATCTCTATATATGCAAGCTCAACGTGAAATTTTAAGAATAGTGAGATTCACAGTGGCTAGTGATGAGAGTTTTGTAGCTCTTGTGCACTATAGAAGGTCCATTAAGAAAAAAACGCGAGCAGGTATTAAGTTCACTGATAAAGACCCGCTGAGTATTTTTCTCAAACCTTCCACGAGTTTTGCTGAGTTTAAGGATACTATACTCTAGAAACTAGGTCTGCTTGGCGTCAAACGGGTGGAGAAATTGTTCTATAGAATTCTGATATCTGTGCTACGCGATGATGTGAAGTATGATTCATTTGTTATTGGCAGTGATGAAGACTTGCAAGTTCTGCACCATTGTCGCCGTCAGTTTCCCGAGGTGAGGACTGCGGAACTATTGGCTAACCTTGTAGATGTGGTATCTAGTTCTGGAGGTTCAAATAGGAATCCTCAATCCGTAGGACATCTAGCTGCTCTAGTTCCATTCCTGTTCGTGCCTCGTCGGCTGTGCCGGTCATTACACCTGAGGCAGGTTTAGTTGCCTCTCCTTCCTTTGCATTTAATCTAAACCGTGGTGGTGACCCCGGATTTGGTGAGATTGGCCTGTTGGGGGAGGAAGCATTTGCGACGCTCGGACCTGCTGCAACGGTCCCACTCGTTGGAGTGATTGGAGTACCCGATGGGGTTGAGGATGCACTGCATGATGATGATGATGATGTGGAGTCCGCCACAATAGCAGATGATAGTGATGATGACACACCACGGCCGACCTCAGCTGTGGGTGGGGGAGCATCTAGTTCGGGTACCAATCAGTAACCCCCACACTTCTCAGCTTTAGACATGGATGCCATGGCACCTGAGGCGGATCCGGGAGTACCTGTTAGGTTCGGTGCTAGGGAGACACAGAATACATGAGTTGTATCTGAATTTCAAGTGGGTCAGCAGTTTCAGGATAAAGAAGAAGTCGTGTTAAGCGTGAAGACATATAGCATTCGTCGCAGGGTTGAGTACAAGGTATTGGAGTCCGATAATCGCAAGTATTATGGGAAGTGCAAGGGGTTTGGAAGCGGGTGTGCATGGCTCATTCGGGTTAGCCTCTACCATCGTAGAGGTATTTGGGAGAAAAAATGATACAATGGTCCTCACACATGTCTAGCCACATCGATATCTAGTGATCATAGAAAGCTTGATTATCATGTTATATCGGCCTTCATATTGCCGATGATTAGAGCTGATGCTACCATCTCGATCAAGGTACCGCAGAATGCCACGGAGGCACATTTTGGGTTCAGATCAACTTACATGAGGGTTTGGATGGCTAAACAGAAAGATGTGGCCCAGATTTACGAAGATTGGAAGGAGTCATACAATGACTTACCACGATGGGTATTGGGTGTTCAGATCACAATGCCAGGTAGTGTTGTGGTGTTAAAGACGAGTCCTGTGCGGGTTGGTGGGCAGGTGGATGAGGGATCAGCTTATTTCCATTGGCTTTTCTAGACATTTCCACTGTGTATTGAGGCGTTTCGACATTGCAAGCCATTGGTTTGTGTGGACGGTACCCACCTGTATGAGAAATACAGCGGGACACTATTGGTCGCGATTGCAAAGGATGGCAACTCCAACATTATTCCTATTGCATTTGCACTGGTGGAGCTTGTCATATCCAATAGGCACAATGGGATTAAGGCTGCACTGGAAGCTGCTGACGGTGGCTGGCTTCCGCCTACTGCATATAGGGCTTTCTGCATCCGACACATGCTTGCCAATTTCACGCTAAGTTTCAAGGGTAAGGATGCATGGAAGTGGTTAGTGAATGCTGCTTATGCCAAGACCGAGGTCGAGTTTCACTACTGGTTTGATATTCTTCATGCCGAAGATCCTGCTATGTGCAACTGGACTAATCGGATTGACTATGCACATTGGACTCAGCATCGGGACGATGGTCGGAGATTCAGGCACATGACTACAAATATATCTGAGTGTGTGAACTCGATCCTCAAGGGTGTGAGGAACTTTCTGGTCTATGCGTTGGTGAAGGCCACTTACAGAAGATTGGCCGAGCTATTCGTCAGGAAAGGCAGAGAGGCCGAGGCACAGTTAGGAACTGGACAGAAATTTAGTCAGCATCTGCTTAAGGAAATCGAGGCGAACCTGAAGGCCTCAAGGTGTTTCACAGTGACAATTTAGTCAGCATCTGCTTAAGGAAATCGAGGCGAACCTGAAGGCCTCAAGGTGTTTCACGGTGACTCTGTATGACAGAGACAACTCAGAGTTTACTGTGGCAAACACCACGCCGACGGGGAATTTTTCACTGGGCACATACAGAGTATCCCTCACCGACCAAACATGTGATTGCAGCTATTTCCAGGCACTTCACTATCCATGTCATCATGCCTTGGCTTGCTGTGCGTATGCATGCCTGACCTGGACCACCTACGTACATGAGGTGTACTGCCTTAGCTCTGTATTTGATGTTTATCGCCTAGGGTTCACACCTCCAATTCCAGAGGGGTATTGGCCACCGTATGATGGTCCGACCGTCATACCTGACCCTGCCAAGAGACGTGATCGCACGGCCATACCTCCTAACTGTCTCATCGTCTGCCCCCTGTGGCAGCTCACTAAATGTCTCCTGAATCCATGTACACTTCACCGTGAACTTGTCGATGCAGTCCGCAGGAGGCAAAACACCAGCAGCTTCTCAAACCATACCCACGCTGGCTGACCCCCTCAACATATTGAGAAAAATCCGTAAGGCATCCACTAACATACTGACCGTCGATTGGGAGCCCTAACTAGTACACATCCTGGAGCGTGATCGTGCACTCCCCGAACAGCATGTGAAAAGTGTGCGTCTCAAGCCACCATCTCTCCACGAATGCACTGACCAATGGCTCGTCCAATCGAAACCATGCCTCTTTCAGTCTTGCAAGATGGTATAATCCTGCCATCTATAAGTACGGAACGATCCTATCATCCAACGTCATACCGTGTTGCCGTCTCATGCTGCTGATGCAGCGATGGGACTGCACAAAAAAAGAAAATTCCTTATCACAACATGCACAATACAATCTTCAACAAACGAAAAACATGAAAACGATAAACACGACATGATCTTTCTTTAAAAACTTGTTTACAATAACAGAAAATTATTAAAAAGCTTATTAAAAAACTTAAAAAATCTAACATTTCCTCACATCTCTAGTCATAACTATCTAAGTCAAAGAATCAATAAACTTTTTTCTGTCGCTACTCATTAACCAAGTCTCGTCGCACATAAGAATAAGAACTTTAAAAATCTAACATATCTTACATTCCAAAACAACCTTCTTAGTTATCATCTCCACTTATCAAAATCTAACCGCCTAATAACTCACTAGTCTATACCATGCAGTTTAATTAAAATAATATTTTAAATCCTAATCTCTAATTATAGACTCTAATGAACTACCACACATACATGTTAAAATTAATAGAATAACTATTGTATGCTTAAAAAAGAAAATTTTTTTTTACTAACCTCGAGGTGGATGGCGTTAGCAATATACGCGACTCCATCTAGCCGATATAGACGACTCGGGTCGTCTTCCATGTCTTCAGCTTCCATCTTTCCTTGGCGGCTATCCGTAAATCTCGGCTCTGGGGTGGTGGGGTTGGGTGTGGGGTTCGTTTTTTTTGTAGTGCGAATGAATGAAATTCGATTTGTTTATATATGGTGAACGAGTATAAATCGAATCCATTAGATTCGAACTACTTAGGATGCAGAATGCTTGTAAATCAAATTTATGGATTTCGATTTACAAATACCACTAAATCGAAACGATTGGCTTCGATTTACCATGGGGTTGCTTCACGTGCCTAAATCGAACTCATTTGGTTCGATTTACATGCATTCATAAATCCAATGTAATTGTTTCGATTCGATTTGTTTATATATGGTGAACGAGTATAAATCGAATCCATTAGATTCGAACTACTTGGGATGCAGAATGCTTGTAAATCAAATCTATGGATTTCGATTTACAAATACCACTAAATCGAAACGATTGGCTTCGATTTACCATGGGGTTGCTTCACGTGCCTAAATCGAACTCATTTGGTTCGATTTACATGCATTCATAAATCCAATGTAATTGTTTCGATTTATGGTCATTTCTAGTTCGAAGCTTATTGTTTCAATTTATGGTCATTTCCAGTTCGAAGCTTATTGTTTTGATTTATGGCCTTTCTCAGGTTGCATGCAATTCGAATCTACTTGATTCAATTTAGTACTATTTTCTATAAATATAATTTTGATTCATATAGAAATGTGTTTTGGGATATTCACGAAGGAAATTTCGTTTTGGGGGATCTGGTTAATTTTGGGTTGTACTTGGTTTATTTCAATAATTTACCTTAAAGTTTAACTAAATTAAACATTAAAAGATTTTGATACATTAAAGATAAAAGGTACAATTTATACTTTATTGTATATGTATCATTTTTTTTCTTTTTTGTAAGTTTATGTACTAGTCATTTTACAAATATTTTATGATGAGTAAAAATCTTTAAGAGTAAAATTATAAAAAAAAAATTATTTAAAATGGAAATAATGTGATTAAGTGTAATTTATTTAGATGTGATTAAAAAATAATTGAATAACTATGTACCGTAAAAAATTGATATTATTGAAAGATAAAATTAAAATTTATTTCTATGTATTGTTTTTGTCCCCAACGTTTTTGTCCTGTTTAAGTCCTTAACGTTTCAAAATCATTTCAATTTTATCCTGTCGTCAAGATCCTTAATGGTAGGACAACATTGAACCAATTTTAAAACGTTAGAGAGTTAAATAGAACGATTTAAATATTAAAAATAACTTTGAGACTTATCCCAAATATTAAGAACAAAAATAATATTTTACTATTAATCCATTGATAATCTGTCCGGTTCAATTTGTTATCATGAGGACTGAACCTGCATTTGAACCAATTCACAGTGGTCAAAGCCGCAAAAAACCAGTGAGTTTAGTGAACTGCTTGTAGATCTGCGGGGATCCACAGGCAAAATGTATTTCACACTTCACATAGTCCGAACCTGTGACCTAAAATTAACAAGCTTACAACTTTAACACCAAACTAAGTTTAAATTTACTATTACGTGCACAAATTTATACAGCTATTTAAATTTTCAATCAAATATTATTTTTATATGTATTTATGTTTATTTTTAATTTTATGCGCACTTTTCTCAAATAAACAAATTTTTTAATTGTACATAATTATTAAAATTATTAAATTTTACTAAACATATATAAATTTAAAAATAAAACAAAAATATTTTTATTAACCTGACATATTTTCTCTATCTTTATTTATATCATATTCATTAATGTTTCTGATAAATACTTGAAGAATATAATGAATATAAATAATTTAATGAATTATTGAAATATAGAAATAACAATTAATTTAATCTAAAAAATTAAAAAATATTTATTACGAGCAAAAAAATAGAATTTTATATAATTATTTAATTATAACCGAGTTAACCTCAATTCAACTGATCATCCAACGGTTACATTAGAATCCGTTAACCAGTATTCTAATTGGGTTAATTACCTACTTGATTTCGATAAATATAGTATTAAACATAAATTTTTCGACTTTCTATTTAATAGAAAAAAGTTTACAACATTAATGATTTATAATTTAACAAAATTACACAACATTTTTATTTTTAACATGTCGTTTATTATACATATCTCAAATTAAATTTTGTAATTTTTAATATTTAAAGTTAATTTTTTTTAGTTAAGATGTAAAATATTTATATCTTGTATAATCCCACACTTTTTATTTGTATACACATTACTAAATTAAAAAGTAAAATAATAAACACATTATCATTAATAGATTAAATTATTATAACTATTGTACTTGTTTCAAATTAATTTCTAATTTAATTATCATGAAATGTTAAATTTATACAGTAATAAGCCTACACCAAAAAATAGTTAGAAAGCTGGTTATGGAGGTCCGAAAATTAAATGTGAAGTTTTTCAATATTTATTTTTGCACAAACTTAAATTTAGGAATGGCAATGGGACAAATAAAGGCAGATTTTTATCCTACTTGACCCACTCCGCCTAAAATAGCCTGTTTAAAATTTGTTTCATCCCTACCCATGGATAATAAAAATCTATATCCTAATCTATTTCTGTGAGTATCTGTTCCACCTCTATCCACTTTTATTAATTATTAAAATTCAACAAATAAAATTAAATTTCAAAATTTATATAACTATAATTATATACATAACATAAATTAAACTAAAAATTTAAGAATGGTACAATATTATTAATAATTTTATTAATTTTATATATATATATATATATATATATATATATATATCGAAGTGGGTAGAGACAAGTATTCCCTAAATCTAATCCTGCAAAAAAATTCGACCCATATTGAGTCAGGTAAGTATTCAACCTGACTAACTAGGGACAGATAGGTACCCGCAAATTTGGATAGTGTTACATCCCTTATTTAAATTATGCCGCCATCACCTAGTCCAATGATAGCATGTAAATTCCAATTCTAAGAAAAAAATTGTAGGAGAAAAAAAAAGGAAATTTATAGGAATGGAGAGGTTGAAGAGTTAGAGAAGAGATTGGAGAAAGAACTCAAAAAAGAGGAGAGTTATTAGAGGGAAAAATTCAGATGTAACTGATCGAGGAAGAGAGACTGCAATATAAAGTTCTTTCAGCAGAAGTTCCAATCTAAAAATTGAAAAGATAAAATCTAGGGATTAGTTGGAACAAATGGAGTACTAGCTTCTGACCCGAAAAGTATTGCAAGGATAGCTAAGACTATTTTAAGGAGATTTTTTCAGCCACTAATCAAATAAATCCGAACCTTTTCTTTGAGAAATTATTTCAGCCTATAGTTATAGCTAACATGAACTATATACTGTTGAGAAGTGTATCTGTGGAGAAAACCAAGAAAGCAACTTTTAGTATCTATACTCAAAGTACACTTAAGTATAATAGGTTGACAGCAAAATTCTTTTAGGCATACTAAAATGTGATGTGTAGAGATGTCTATAGAGCTGTGTACAACTTTTTTTTGGTGGGGAGAGGGGAACATAGTCGAAAAATGCTAAAGGCCTCCAACCACACTCAAATATATTTTATCCTAAAGACAAGGATTGTTCGCATCTGGCACAGTATTGGATGCAGTGGTGACAGCGAGTTAGTGTAAAATTCTGAAAATTAATAAATACTTAATTAATAAATTCAATTATTATTTAAATAAAATAGAAAATTAAATTTGATAATTTAGAAGAGTAAAAATAATTAAAATATGAATTTTAACACTAATTTTAAAGAAATTGCCCCAAAATCGAGCCAACGGGTCGAATCAGTTAGACCAAGCCAAAACTGGATCCAAGGCCCAACATATAAAATCAACAACTCAATCTTCCCTCCCTCAAACATAAGGGAATCACGCTGAAACTTTGGAGAAAGGGGAAAAACAAGAACCCTAACCCACTCTTGATTTCAATCTTCAATATCTTTCAATCCGGAGCTCCGATCGTCGCACCATTTGCAGCCACGCGACCACCGCGTCGAGCTCTACAAAACTCACAATACAAAGTGGTAAGTGCTCTACTATTTCTTACTCAGCATTCCTCCTTGCAATTTCAAAAAATTGGGTTTTGATTTTGAGAGATTATGTGATTTTGGTATTTTAGGATTGAATTAGCTTTGGGAATTTGTTGGGTCTTGTCCCAAATGATCGTGGATAAGGTGAGAAACTGCTAACCTTTGTGAATCATTGATAATTACGAACCCTATGTTGATTTTGAGTGATATTGTTTGGTATTAGATTAAATTGTACGTGTTGGGATATCTTGGGATTGTATATACATATGTATTTATACTCCAGCCGGCCTTGACTTCGCAGGTCGAGTCTGAAGCTTGATATTCTGTATATTTTGGCATTCTGCTTTTTCATGTACATATGATTTACCCTTTCTTTTTATCTTGTTATCCGTTTACGTGAGCGATGCGCTTTTCTTTTCGCAGATTTGTTTAAGTATTTCTTCAAGGCTCCTAGTTACGCATTGTTTCAACTATTACCTTTGTATATATTTTATTTTAGAGGTCGTGATACTTCACCACCTCTATTTTACGACTTAAGCGTAAACCTTTGTGTGGTAGGGTGTTATATTATGGTATCAGAGCAGTTCGTTCCTGTAGAGTCTGAGAATGGACTGACTGTGCTTTTGGGCATACTCTGGGTGTCTGTATATATTAATTAGGATATCTAACTGATATATGTGGCATATGATTTCATGAGCATGTATTTGGGACTTTGAAACACTAGACTTGAGATGTTGTGATTGATCACCATGATATCACTTGTTTCGTGTGAATAGGGACCAGATGGCGACTCATGGATGCGAACGCGGCTGAGGGAGAGATAGGACTAGTAATATGGAACCCAAAATGACTGAAAATAATCTCGTAAACTTTATGGCTACATTAGGGACTATGGATACTACTATGCAGGCCACCACTCAGGTACTTAGTTAACAAGCTGGGAATGAAAATGGCAAAAATGGAGATAATGGGCAGATGACGCTGTCGACTTTCCTAAAGATAAATCTACCGACCTTCAGAGGAACCATGAATCCCATAGAACCTGACAATTAGTTTCAGGTGATGGAACAAGCTTTACAAGCCCAACAAGTGCTTGAAGATCAATGCGTTGAGTTCGTGACTTATCAGTTAATGGGTGAAGCTCAATATTGGTGGCAAGGTACACGACATCTTCTGCAGCGAGACAACGCTGTGATACCCTGAGATACATTCCAATTTGAATTTTACAAAAATTATTTCCCTAACTCAGTCAAAATGGCTAAGGAGCTTGAATTGCTACAATTGAAGCAGGGTCAAATGTCGGTAGCTGAATACAGAAACAAATTTGAGAAATTGTGTCGATTTTCTAGGATTTTTTAGAATGCTCGAGAATATTTCAAAGAATTGAAGTGTATTAAATACGAGGGTGGACTACAGAGTGACATGCTGAGTATAATGGGCCTGATGGAGATCAGCATTTTTTTTGATTTAGTAAACAAGAGTAGAGTTGTGGATGAATGTTTGAGAAAGGCTACTACGGCAGAGGATGATAGCCGAGAGTTCCAGCGAAAGGAGCACAATCAGAATTTGGCACCAAGGGGCCAGGACTTCAAGAAGAATGGGAGCTACCGTCCCGACAAGCCCCGTAGGAATGGGCCAGGTCCATGTTACCATTGTGGGGAATTAGGACTCATCTCTCGATATTGTCCACATGGGAGAACCTAGGATGCGGGTCAATCGCAACAGCAGGGTTGAGGTAATTACAATAACCGGATTTAAAGTGCAGTATATGATTTTGGAATACAACATTTATTTATAGCCTAAGATAGTGAGAAAAACCTAAGACTAAAAACATCAATCTTAGTGTTAAACTTAGAACCACACTTAAATCTACCGCGTAAGGTTTTACCGTTTGAGCTTGATAAACCCATATTTTATGATATATTTTATGCTCAATTTAAGTGATTTATTTAATCTTTCACCCACTTATTCATGTAAATTGCATGGTTTTACTTTCCCTTCCTTATTATGTGATGTATGTGAAAAACATGTTTCCTATGCTTTAAAAATAATTATTTTAATTACCTGTTATTACCATTCGGTGCCGTGATTTGTGTGTTAAGTAGTTTCAGATCTTCTAAGGCAGGAATGACTCAAAGGATGGAAAGAAAACATACAAAAATGGAAGGAAAGCACAAAATAGAGTTTTTGAAGAAACTGGCAGCGACGCGAACACATGGACGACTCGGCCGCATGCCCAGCGCGAAAAGGCAGCGACGCGAATGCGTGACTGACGCGGACGCGTGCCTTGAGCAGAACGCATATGATGCGCACGCGTGACCGAAGCGAACGCGTGATAAGGAAAACTCCCAGATGACGCGACCGCGTGACCCACGCGGACCCGTAACAGACGCCACGTGCAGAAACTGCAGAAAACGCTAACAGCAATTTTTGAAGCCCTTTTTCGCCCAGATCCAAGTCCAGAAAACACAAATTAGAGGTTATAAAGTGGGGGAATGCATCCATTCAAAGAGGTCGCCAATTATTCACTTTTCATAATTTAGATGTAATTTTTAGAGAGAGAGGTTCTCTCCTCTCTCTTAGGTTTTAGGATTAGGATTTCTTATTATTTCAATTTAGTATTTCAACTCTCTATCAGGTTCAATATTCCTTTTACTTTATATTTCTCTTTTACTTTCAGATACTTTAATGCTCTCATTTAATTACTTATGTTGTCAATTTGGCTTATGAACTTTTCATGTTTAGATTGATTTTCTCTTATTAATGCAATTGAGGTATTTTAGATTTGTGATTCTTATTTAGCTTTTTATATCCTTGGCTTTAATTGATTAACTGGAAATTCTTGAGTCATTAAACTTATCGTGATTGATTGTTATGTTCGCTAATTGAATTGAATTCTACTAACTCTAGTCTTTCCTTAGGAGTGGGCTAGGACTTGGGAATCTAACTAATTAGTTCACTTGACTTTCCTTTGCTTTAGAGAAGGTTAACTAAGTGGGATTGACTTCAATTCTCATAAGAATAACTAGGATAGGACTTCCGAATTTTCATACCTTGCCAAGAGTTTATTTTATAGTTATTTATTTTACTTGTCATTTAAATTACATGTTTTTTACCTTCAAAACCCCCAATTTACAAAACTTATAACCAATAATAAGAACATACCTCCCTGCAGTTCCTTGAGAAGACGACCCGATGTTTGAATACTTTGGTTATCAATTTTTAAGGGGTTTATTACTTGTGACAACCAAAACGTTTGTAAGAAAGGACTTTTGTTGGTTTAGAAGCTATACCTGCAACGAGGATTTATCTGCGAATTTCTAGACCACGCAAAAGTTCTCTCTTCAAAATGGCGCCATTGCCGGGGAGCTGCAAACGTGTGCCTTATTATTGGTTATTGTAAATATTTTTATTTTACTTGTTTATTTGTTTTTGTTCTTCTCTTTTATTTCTATTTAGCTACTATGATCTCTCACCCCTCTCGCTTTGAGTTTGGTTCTGAATTTGTTGAAAGGAATAGAAGTTATAACAGGAATATGCATCAAGGTCTAAGCAATCAAAGATGGATGGAGCCAAGAGGATCTGATCAACCCTTTCGGCAACAACACCTTCCAAGATATCATGGACAAAGACTATTCTACAATGCATACCAAGCTGATAGATATGGTGGACCTCCTGGTAGTTACCAACAAGCCCCACCCTGTGCTTATACACCATCCTCTCAACATAACTTCGAACCACCACACTCACAAGCTCCTTTTCACCGTTCACCACCGTGTGATCCTTATTTACCCCAATTTCAATCCAATTACTCCCAAACACCACCACTTCCCTATGTACCATGTCCATATCCATCACCTCAAGAATCACAGGCTCGCCTCAAGGAAACAGTAGATCAACTTCATACAACCCTTCATTAGCTGGAGCAAGCAATAAATCAATTATCTTCCAGATGTTTAGACACTCAAAGAACTCCAATAGCTTTATGTGGACAATCTAATGACGAACGTAGCATGAAGGAGACACTGGAAACCCCAGTGGGTAGTAATAAGCATAACTTTGTTCTGGAACAATTGGAGGAAGCTCAAATTATCCAAGAAGAAGAAGTACTGATTGAAGATTTAGGAGATGCTGAACCTCCATGGGAATCCAGAGTTATGGAAAATTCCGTCAAGGACGTTACAATTGATGCTAAGGAGGATAGTGCACAACCCCCAAGGCAGGTATTTTATGAAGAACTAGACGGAATAACCCAAGACGCAAGTTTCCTTGATGATGATAGTCACAAGTCAAGTTCTCCTAGTAATGAACTTGCATCCGCAAGTGAATTCTCTGAGATTGAAGAATCTTCCCCAAGTGAATACGAAGATGATGCAGAGGTAGATTTTTCTCGACCTCCGACTTATGACTTGAGTGATGAGGAAGACATGGAAGACTTTGATCAGGACGCAGTTGTAGTTGAAGAATCTTGTAAAGAAGTGGAGGAATTCACAGAAGAATATAAGGGAGTAGAACTTACAGAACCACTGGAAACACCTATCCCAAGGCCATTACCACCTAATACAAGCTTCAAGTGGGTACAATCCTTAACCTTTATCTTTATTTTTCCACTTGAATATGGTTTGCTTAAAACAGATGGCCATCTTAGAGCTCTCTGCGGCTTTAAGAGTAAGTGGGAAATGGCTCGTGCTAAGAGCTGGTGTGCAAGATTCAATAAGGTTCCACGCTTCAATTCGAAGTGTACGGATTGGTATCATGTTCAATCGAATGGGTCTCGGAAAACGTTTGGTCACCTTGGTGAGAATCTAATTTCTAAACCGCCCAGATGGAAAAATATAGATCAAGACAAAGGCGGATTTAAAAACAAAGTTTCGGATCCTGGAAAATATTCTGATATTCGTCACCCCAGGAGCCTGAGAATCTGTTTGAAGCTGCTCAGAAGCTTTACATGCCTAATTTGGGACCCCGGAGGCTGTTGGCATTCCAAACATTGGTGGAGATTTTTGGATGAATTTAAGCACAAGCCACCATAACAGGAAGCTCATCAAATGTCCAACTTAAGGACTTTAACTAAAAGTGCTAGGTGGGAGACAACCCACCATGGTATGGTCGTTTCTTTTTCAATTTTTATTTCTTGTTGTTTGTTTTTTATGTTATATTATTTTTATTTTTATTGAACCTGGATATTATTCATAGCATTTGCATTAAGCATTGCATACTGCATAATTGTAAAAAAAAAAAGATAAGCGCGCGACGCGACTGCGTTGCTCACGCGTTCGCATCAGTTGCGAAAACTACCTCCCACGCGCCTCGTTAGTCACGCGAACGCGTGATCTGGAAATCGGCATAAAAATCCAACGCCCAGAAATCTGGGCTGGAATCGTGCGGCTGTTGTGCATTTAGCACAAAACGGCTCACGTGTTCGCGTCCATCACGCGAACGCGTCACTTGCAAAACACCCATCCCACGCGAAAGCGTGAGCGACGCGTCCGCGCCGCGTGGTTAGCATGGCACCCTAAATGGAGACAGAGAGTTGCGCTGAAACGACGCTGGAATTGTGCGTTTAGCACAATTTTTAGCGACGCAGTCGCGTGCCTCACACGACCGCGTCATTCATCTTTTACCTATTCCATGCGATCGCGTCAACCACGCGACCGCGTCAACCCTATTTCACCCCAGCCACGCGTTCGCGTGGACTCAAATCCACTAACCCCCAGTCACGCGAAACCTACCCCTATCGCGCCCCCATTCTCCTCCCCCCAACCCCCTCTCTGCTCCCCACCAAAAACACCACCACCCCCAACCACCTCCGCCGCCATACCACCCAGACCCACCGCGACGACCACCCCCCTCCTTCTTCCTTCTCCCCTTCCCCTTCTTCTCTCTCTTCTTTCCCCCACTCCGCCACTGCCCCTCCCCACCACGGCCAGCCACGACCACCCTGCCACTAGCACCGCCTCCCACCACCACCACCCTCACCCCCATTCTTCTTAAACCACCCCCTCCATCATTAACCCTACCCGAAACCCCCTGCCACCATGAACAGCCGCCCACCACCGCGCCAACCTCCTTGTTCCACCACCACGCTGCTGTACCCCTCCCAGCACCGCCACTTCACCACTGCCATCTCTCTGATCCCTACCTTAGTTCATATGCATACCAGGTTCCGCCGAACGGCACCTTTCTATCATTCGTAGTTAGTTACATATTTTTTTTAGTTTATGTTCAAAATTAGGCTAGTTAGAGATGCATGTTTGTAGTAGATTCTAGGTGGTTAGGTAGCTAGGATGTGGTTAGTGGATTTAGGCCTGATAATTGCGCTGTTCTTACTACTTGTTTTATAAATTTCGCAATCCTGATGTTGCTGCGATATTCGTACTATTCATATGCTGTTCTTCCATGTTTCGTGCTGCTCTTTCATGTTCATATTGTTTGTGTCTATTTGCAGCTTTATTTACATTTATATGAACTGATTTTTCTGCTGTTTATTACCCGGAAACATCCAATTTTAGCCGGAATGCTGCCCAATTTTTTGCAAATTGTTTCATTTTTACATTCAGGAATTAGTTTTGGCAATTTTCAATTTTGCACTACTTAGCTACAACTAAACCAATTCATGAATGCACGGGCCAGCATTCTTTTTCCTTTCAATTTTCTGGTTCATAAAATTGCACTTTTGATGATTCGATTTCATTTTTTTGCTATTTCTATATCTATAAGAATCATCATCAACCTGATATCCTTGCTTGAATATGAGTTGATTATTCTTTAAAATTGAGAATTTATTGTTACCTAGGAATCAATTCTCATGCCACTTACTTCACCCTTCTTTTCCCTAACTCACTACTTTACCTTCCTAACTTTCTTTTTCACTCCTAACTATTTTAACTTTCAAACTTCTCTCTTCGGTTTTTATCTAATTACTTTAACTTTCTAACTCATGGCATGATCATTGTTTTTCCTAATTAACATGAATTCTCCTTATATTACATTTTGGATTGTGATTTCTCATCTCAGATTTTTAACTCCGAAACAATCCAAAATATACATTTATTTAACTCATTATTCTACTACTCTTTTGCCACTATGTGCTTATATTGCTATTATTCTATTTGCCTACTTGTTTTCCTATTTTTGTTCTTTCATTGTATCCTACAATTTCTGCTTTTCAGGATGTCTGACCCTCAAAGAAAAGGAAAAGGCAAAGCCACCACTGGCAAAAGGAAAAGAGACGAATCCTCTATGTCCATCCTGGACATTATGCATGATGACTCCTGGCGGGAAAAACACTTTACCCCACAGGAGAAGGCTGACCAGCTCCTCACCACCACAGATCCAGTAAAATTTGCAAATAGATACTGTGAACTGAAGTATCCAGTGTTTGCCACCTCCAAGAACCTGTACCTGGAGCGAACTCTGAAAATTCCATAAGAACTACAGCAGTACACCTCCGATCAGATCAAACAGAGAGGCTGGTTCTTTTTGGAGAGAAACCTGATAGAGGTCAATGCTTCTTGGGTCAGAGAGTTTTACTGCAACTATTTCAAGACTACCCTAAATGCAGTGCACCTCTGAGGGAAACAGATATTGGTCACTGAGAAAGCCATTGAGGATATTCTGCAGCTTCAGCCTAAATCAGATCAGCCTGACGGTTACCAAAAGGCTGAAGAGGACATGCGCTTTATGCGATTTGACTGGGATGCTGTCAAGCGGAGGATAGCCCTTGACCCTACTGTCCCATGGGTCATGGGAAAGAACACAACAATGCCTAAGGGAATCAAACTTATGTATCTGAATGATGAGGCTCGGCTCTGGCACCAGATCCTGAGCAACTTTGTTATGCCGAGCACTCATGAGACGGAGCTGCCTGCTACTATGATCACCCTCATCTGGTGTGTGCTGGAGGGTAAGGACCTGTATCTGCCACGATTCATCTGGCACTATATGGCCAGGATCCATGTGAGAGGCACCCTTCCTTTCCCATATCTGATTACCCAGCTCGGCCGTCGAGCTGACGTGCCTTGGGAGCTTACTGATGAGAAGCCACTTGCTGCAGACTGCAAGAAGATTATCCCTCACAGCAGGAAGTTTTGGGCTTTAGGCTATACACCTCCATTCCTCACCTCTTCTGATGAGACAGCCATACCTTCAGCTGCCCCTTCTTCATCCACTACTACACCAGCCCCACCCACTGCACCTCCACCTGCTCCTGAGCCTATTTATCATTTGGTGCATCGACTCTTCGCCTGCTTAGATCGTATAGAGCATCACAACAAGCGACGCTATGAGCACCTCAAGTTGATGATCCGATCCGGCGGCGACATCTCCTCCGAACCTGACACCCCTTCTGATACATCTGAGGTGGAGGAGGACGATCACGAGGAGGAGACACCTACCCAGTCTGCCCAGGCAGGACCAGAGCAGGCTGCGCCACAGCAGGAGGAGCCACACCAGATACAGGCCGCAGACCCAGAGATCCCTCTCCAGTCAGCACCTCCACTGAAGCAGACAGATCCTCCTACCCTTATCCAGTCTACAGATCCTCAGGCCACCACAGAGACACCAGCAGCCTATCCTTCCGGTGATGAGACTCATTCACACCCAACTTGAGTGAGCATCGGGGACGATGCTTTATTTTAAGTGTGGGGAGGTCGCCATCTCTGGCGTATCTTTTTGGTGAACCACTACAGACTCTTTTATCTTATTTTGTTTATTTTCTGTATTTTTATCTGTATTTTTATTTTTATCTTTCAGTACTTATACATTGTTCTTTTCATGTATTTTTACTTTATTTCCGCATTTTGCACCTTAGTTCATATTTTAGCCATTTAGTTTAGTTTGCAATTCTAAACCTATTAGTTATAGAATATGTGGATTAATTAGTATAGTTTACCCTTTTAGCATATAATAGTTTGGTTTAATTGAAAATAAAAAAGGAAGTAAACCAGAGACTTTAACATAATAAAACAATCCACACACCTTGTATATACAGCATTACATGTTAGTTAGTTAACAACATTTTATCAAGGAACAACACTAAGATTTTAAGGGCCACCCTAAGAATTACATTGAGAATAATGGGAACTCTTAATTTTTACTTGCACGACATATATAACTGATATATGCTGTTTGAGCTGGAGAACACACAGCTTGTGAGTTTTGAGCTTAATTGTATGGTTGCATTCAAACCATAAATTTTATTCCTGTGTGTTTTGTCCTTCTTTTTCATTCTGATGTTCTTTACTTTGTTTTAATCTATATGTCCAATTATAGAATATAGATACATATTAAGAGATGATTGAGGCCATCATTTGAATTTTTTCTCACTTATCCCAAATTAGCCTACCTTTTACATCACCCTTGTTAGCCCCCTTGAGCTTTTTAATCCCCTCTTGTTCTATAAACCACATTACTAGCCTTAAGCAGAAAAACAAAATAAAAATCCCAAGTTGAATCCTTGGTTAGCTTAAGATAGAAATTGTGTATTGTTTAAGTGTGTGGAACTTTATGGGAACATGGATGATAGAAACAAAGTAGGAAGTTAAAAAGAATAAAGATGTTTCAAAATAAAAAATTTGGGAAGCATGCTCATGTGAAATCAGAACAATTGAATTACCAGGTGCATTGAAAAATTTTTTTTTTCAGTATTTAAATAAAGGGGATACAAAGAATTTCCCAATTGCAAAATAAAAAGAATCAATGCACATGGGACAAAGTTAAAGTTAATGCATGAGCTTGCAATACAAAGTGGAAAAATTTGGGCAAATAGGTTAAATAAACTTTTTGATTTATAAAGTATGTATGTTAGGTGAGATCTTAAACTAATCAAGGATTCACTTATTAGCTCACTTAGCCCTATACATATACCCTTACCTTTACCTTGGCCCATTACAACCCTGGAAAAAACCTCATGATTTTTGTATGTCGTATTCTATAATTGTTGATTGGTTAGATGAAGAACAAAGTTATAGAAAGTAAGGATAGAAAAAGAATAGAGTGATTAACCCACTAAACACAAATTCCAGTGAGGGTTCAATAGCTCATTACCATATATCTCTGCTTAACTGTCAATTGTCTTGCAAGTTTGTGAATTATTTTTACCCATCTCAATTGTAAAAGTGCTTTAACATTATCTAAGGTTTGGCTATGCATATATGATTCCTTGAGAATATGAATTAATTTAACTACATGCAAGCTTTATATACAAGTAAATGATAACTAGAATTGCATGACTCATTTAGGTAGTTTGCATTTAAAATAGAATGCATTGCATGAGATTCCACCACTTTACCTTACTCTTTATCTTGGATTTAGCATGAGGACATGCTATTGTTTAAGTGTGGGGAGGTTGATAAACCCATATTTTATGATATATTTTGTGCTCAATTTAAGTGATTTACTTAATTCTTCACCCACTTATTCATGTAAATTGCATGGTTTTACTTTCCTTTCCTTATTATGTGATGTATGTGAAAAACATGTTTCCTATGCTTTAAAAATAATTATTTTAATTACCTGTTATTACCATTCGATGCCGTGATTTGTGTGTTAAGTAGTTTCAGATCTCCTAAGGTAGGAATGACTCAAAGGATGGAAAGGAAACATACAAAAATGGAAGGAAAGCACAAAATAGAGTTTTTGAAGAAACTGGCAGCGACGCGAATGCAAGGACGACGCGGCCGCATGCCCAGCGCGAAAAGATAGCGACGCGAACGCGTGACTGACGCGGACGCGTGCCTTGAGCAGAACGTAGATGGCGCGCACGGATGACCGAAGCGAACGTGTGACAAGGAAAACTCCCAGATGACGCGACCGCGTGACCCACGCGGACGCCTGATAGACGCCACGTGCAGAAACTACAGAAAATGCTACCAGCGATTTCTGAAGCCCTTTTTGGCCCAGATCCAAGTCCAGAAAACACAGATTAGAGGTTATAAAGTGGGAGAATGCATCCATTCAAAGAGGTCGCCAATTATTCACTTTTCATAATTTAGATGTAGTTCTCTCCTCTCTCTTAGGTTTTAGGATTAGGATTTCTTATTATTTCAATTTAGTATTTCAACTCTCTATCAGGTTCAATATTCCTTTTACTTTATATTTCTCTTTTACTTTCAGATACTTTAATGCCCTCATTTAATTACTTATGTTGCCAATTTGGCTTATGAACTCTTCATGTTTAGATTGATTTTCTCTTATTAATGCAATTGAGGTATTTCAGATTTGTGATTCTTATTTAGCTTTTTATATCCTTGGCTTTAATTGATTAACTGGAAATTCTTGAGTCATTAAACTTATCGTGATTGATTGTTATGTTCGCTAATTGAATTGAATTCCACTAACTCTACTCTTTTCTTAGGAGTGGGCTAGGACTTGGGAATCTAACTAATTAGTTCACTTGACTTTCTTTTGCTTTAGAGAAGGTTAACTAAGTGGGATTGACTTTAATTCTCATAAGAATAATTAGGATAGGACTTCCGAATTTTTTTACCTTGCCAAGAGTTTATTTTATAGTTATTTATTTTACTTGTCATTTAAATTACTTGTTCTTTACCTTCAAAATCCCCAATTTACAAAACTCATAACCAATAATAAGAACATACCTCCCTGCAGTTCCTTGAGAAGACGACCCGAGGTTTGAATACTTCGGTTATCAATTTTTAAGGGGTTTGTTACTTGTGACAACCAAAACGTTTGTAAGAAAGGACTTTTTTTGGTTTAGAAGCTATACCTGCAATGAGGATTTATCTGCAAATTTCTAGACCACACAAAAGTTCTCTCTTCAGAGCTTGCAGAGTTTAAGGAGATTTTGGGTTAGCGTTGGGCGAATAGTCGAATTCTTAGAGACAAATGAATCAGAGTGCGATAGCAAAAGCTTGGAGATTGGGAATATGTTAGGCTTGCTAGGATGAGGAGGAGAAGTTGCGGGAGATAAGTTATCACGGAGATTAGCAAAAATGTCGGAAAATTGTACATCGAATAAAAAAGAGAACTGCTCTCGCGAATTCTCATGGTGAGCGATATTTTCGAGGGCAAAAATTTTCGTTGGGGGGTAGGATGTAAAACCCTGAAAATTAATAAATACTGAATTAATAAATTAAATTATTATTAAAAAAATTAAAAAATTGAGTTTGATAATTTAGAAGAGTAGAAATAATTAAAATATGAATTTTAACACTAAGTTTAAAAAAATTGTTCCAAAATCGGGCTAACAGACTAAATCGATTAGACTGGACCCAAACCGGACCAAGGCCCAATATATAAAACTAACAACTCAGCCTTTCCTCCCTTAAACATAAGAAAATCACGCAAAATCTTTGGGAAAAGGGGAAAACAAGAACCCTAACCCACTTTTGATTTCAATCTTCAATAGCTTTCAATATCTTCGCACCGTTTGCGGCCATGGGACCACCGCGTCGAGCTCTACAAAACCTATCAAATAAAATGGTAAGTCCCTACTATTTCTTACTCATCCTTCCTCCTTGCAATTTCGAAAAATTGGCTTTTGAGAGATTATGTGATTTTGGTGTTTTAGGATTGAATTAGCTTTGGGAATTTGCTGAGTCTTGTCCCAAACGACCGTGGGTAAGATGAGGAACTACTAACTCTTATAAATCATCGATAATTACAAACCCTATGTTGATTTTGAATAATATTGTTTAGTGTTAGATTAAATTGTATGTGTTGGGATATCTTGGGATTATATATACATATGTATTTATACTCTGGTCGGTCTTGGCTTCACAGGTCGAGTCTGAAGCTTGATATTCTGTATATTTTGCCATTCTGCTTTTTATGTATATATGCTTTACCCTTTTTTTATCTAGTTATCCATTTACGTGCGCGATCTACTTTTTTTTTTTGCGGATTTTGTTTAAGTTTTTTTTAAGGCTCCTAGTTACGCATTGTTTCAACTATTACCTATGTATATATTTTATTTTAGAAGTCGTAATATCTCACCACCTCTATTTTACGACTTAAACGTAAAGTTCTATGTGATAGAGTATTACAACTGGCATTGTTCGCATCTTTGTGTTTGAGATGGTGGAAGATAAGAAACTCTGAAATTTTTAAAGGAGAGAAGATACTAGAACCTACAATCTTGGCACCAGCCTCAAAGATCCACCAAGGAATCTATAGAGCTTAGTATCTAATAGAATTTTTGAGGAACTTTCTCTATTTTTTTTTCTTTTTCTCTTTCTGTATATCATTTATGACAAACTCAGTTCTTTTTCTCTATCCCTCTTTGAACATTATTGTATTTTCTTTTACCAAATAATGAAATCACCTTACCTTTTGAAGAAAAAAAGAGTTTAAAAATGAGTTTAAAAATTAGACACACCATATAAACATAGCTATAGTGGTGTGTCAAAATGTACTTTAAAAAATGAATTCAACAATTGAATGAAAAAGTTTTCGATCGAATTTTAGTGAGTGATTAATTGAACAAGTCAAAAAGTGTGAACTATTAAATAAACATAAATATGAGAGAATTTACCTAGCAACAATTATCATCATCCCTAACCTTCATAAAATCATAATATAACTCGTCTCAATAAGTTAATAAATAAAAAAAGAAAAGTTTGTGAAAATTCTAATCTTGATTAATACAATCCTAACCAGTTGACCCAAGAAATAAAAAAAAAAAAAAAAAGTGAACTAGAGTTAATATCATTTTAAATGTTTCAGATGAATTTTTTTATCAATTTTTATCACATAATGTCACCTAAAATTCTTAAAGACTAAATAATGTGGCAAATAGAAAAGTTATAAGTTTTATGTTCTTTTTTCTAATGGTTCTAAATTTGTTTTAATTTAATCACTATAATTTTTTATGATGCATCTAATCTTTGTCAATATCATATATTTCAACACAAAACTTAAATAAAATATGCTAAGGACACTAATTGAATATCAAAACTATATGTTCTCAAAATAAGTATAAAATCTTATAATTTATTAATTATGACAAATAGAAGACAAAATACAAAATCAAGTGAAATCAGATAAAAAAAATTAACTCAGAATATAATAAATATATAAAATTGAAATTCAATAATTGGGATTCTATCTTCGGGCATTATTTGCAATGAAAATTAATTATTTGTTTCATCAAATTCTTAGCAATTGAAAGAAGATCAACATCCTAAAAAACAAAGGCCATTAAAACACAAGGTGGAATATGGAATATGGTGTATAATAAAATATCGGGAAGCATCCACACAGAAAAGAGGATTGTAAGGTCTATTTTGTATATCTATCTGATAAGCTAAGACAAACTTTATTATTAGTACAAACCTTATTAGTTGTCTTATTATATCTAAAAAAATTTAATATCATGTACATTTTTTTAATATGTCAATGTATTGTTGTACTACATAAAATAATATGTCTTTTATTATCGCATATAATTTTTTTTCAATTAAAAATAAACATGAAAAAACACAATTATAAAAGAATTAAAAAATTAATTAGATTAATGAATTTAATTTTCAATATTCATCAATAATTGTACACATATAATAATTACTAAGGATAATTTATATAAATAAAATGATTGAGAATGAATATTACACATATGTCCTAAATTGAATTGGATTACATACATGTGTGTTTTGTTTGTCACTCTACGTAAATCGAATTAATTGAAGTCGATTTATGCTGTTTTGTTGGGTATATTAGTATAAGAAGATGACAAAATCTTATATTTGTGTAGTGGTTTCAAGGCACAATTAGATCGCTTTCTTTAGAGAGATATTTGTCCCCACACTTTGTTGCTATAGGGTTGATGACAATACTCTCCCAAGATACAATGAAACCTAATAATTTCTTAATTAGCAATAGTAAGAAATTCTCAACTCTTGAACAAAGAAATCTCTTAATAGTTGATTAAAATGTACACTTAGTACTTGTATTTCTGAAATAGTGGACAAGGACTTATTTATACATATTGCACGTAGCAATTATGATTAGTTACGTATACAAATGGTTGTGTCTTTTCTATTGCCAATAGATACAATATTTTGAACATACACAATTCTTAAAAAGTTGTGTCCCTTTAGCCAATAGACACAATATTTTGAACATACAGAATCCTTAAAAGGTTGTGTCCCTTCAACCAAATGGTACTAAACGGTTAGTAACTGTTTATTAATATTAATAATAATATTAATAATAATATCAATAATATTAATAATATTAATTAATTAAATTTGTAAATACCCTTCAATCCCCCACTATTTACAAAATTTAAAGGTCATAAAAGTATATGCATAAAGAATGTGTCACTAAGATTAAACATTCTTTTAGTGTAAATTTTAAAGTTCCAACGAAGTAATAGGTATCTAATCAATTAAACCTATACTCCATATGCTAGTACCAAAAATCACATACATTACTTATACCCTCCAAGTTCAAGAGTTTACAATTTTAAGCACTTATATGGCCTTGTACTCATCCTGGTTTCATGAATATTTAAAAGAATAAAACCTCTAAAATTCTTGATTAGAGCGGCACCACTCTTATATTCATATAGGTGGAATCTTTTGATAGATAATACTATCATTCCATTAAGAGTTTAAACTCACCCTCCTAATTTATTGTAAATAGCACTAAATCCTATACCTTATTGCTCCAATTGCTAAATAACTTGTTATTATCCATTAAACCTTGAAACTAGTGGTCTACTAGAATAAGGTTGGGTTCCCATCATTTAGCAATAATAAGTTTTAATCCCATTTTAGCAGTAGTCTTTTTAATTTTATCCCTTGACAAACCTTTAGTCAAAGGGTCTGCTAAATTTTCTTGAGATCTTACATAAGTGATGGTAATTACACCATCATCTATTAGTTGCCTCACAAAATCATGTCTCAAACTTATATGTCTAGACTTTCCAATATAAACCTTATTATATGCTCGAGACATGGTTGATTCACTATCACAGAAGGTTGAAATGGCTGTCGTCTACTGTGGCCACAGCTTTATATCATATAACAAATTTCTTAACCATTCCGCTTCTTTACCTGCGGCTGATAAAGCTACAAACTCAGCCTCCATAGTAGAATGTGTAATACATGTTTGTTTCTTTGAGGCCCAACTTATTGTTCCACCACCTATGGTGAAAATTTATCCTGAAGTATGGGTGTAGAAATAAAGTACATGGTAGCTATAACATGAAGTATGGGTGGATTAAAGTATGGTAGCTATAACATGAAGTATGGGTGTAGAAATAAAGTACATGGTACCCAAAAATAAAAATAAGAAAACAAATAAAGTATGGGTGGATTAATGCCAAATAACGAGAGTCTCAAGTACATGGTAGCTATAACATGCAAGTGAAAAAACAATAGAAGCAAATGGCATATCAATAGTGCAAAAATTACAACAATGGGGAAGAGATAGTAGGTAATGAAAGACAATATAAATTTATGTCAATGCAAAAGGAATACAGGTATCATAAAAGATTAGCATTGACAGATAAATAATATCACCCAACAATATAAAACAAGTCACGAAGCACCAAAATAATGCAAGAAAAGATGCAACAGTTGAATAAGAACATCCAACACTGAAGAAAAAGTATTAGATTTAGAAAAGAAAAAGAAAACATGCACAAAATTAAAATGCAATGAGTGAAGGTTTGCAAATGCAATAAGGAAAATAGAATGAAAGAGAGTAAGGGTGAGAGGTTAAAGAAATGAAGAAGAATAAAGTAAGAAAGGAGGAGGAAAGAAGGAGAAAGGATAGAAGAAAGGAGAAGGGAATGAAAAACGGAACGCGACACGTATGCGTGCATCACGCGTACGCGTGAAAACGGAGTAAGCCATGCGACGCGTAAGCGTCGTGGACGCGTACGCGTAGGTAGCCAAAGACGCACACTGACGCGTGAGCGTCGGTCACGCGTACGCGTGCCTACTCGCACGCGTCCAGCACGGTGACCACACAACTCTCTGTGAAATTCACGCTTTTACACTGTTTTCATGCCCAGGCGTACGCGTCCTTGACGCTTATGCGTGGTTTGACATTTTTGTAGGGGACGCGTACGTGTGAGGTACGCGTACGCGTGGGGTGGCTTATGCGCCAGGCACCCCTCTCGCATCGTTCCAGCACAACTCTCTGTCCATTTTCTCAATATTACGCACTGACACACACGACGCGTGCGCGTCGATCCACTTTTTTTTTTTAAATATGAAGAATAAAAGTAAATATGCAGAACTGAAAATTAAAATTGATAGAAATAAATTAAAAACTAATAAAAAGGAATGATCATACCATGGTGGGTTGTCTCTCACTTAGCACTTTTAGTTATTGTCCTTAAGTTGGACATTTGGTGAGCTCCTTGTCATGGTGGCTTGTGCTTGAACTCATCTTAAAACTTCCACCAATGCTTGGACTTCCAATAAGCTCTATCTATTCCAAGTAAATTCCCCAAGCTTTGATGGAGTTCTTCACAAGTTTTGAGCTCCTAAAATTGATCCTCTTGTATGCTCGGATCCCAAATTTTGTATCTACACCCGTCTGTAAGTTGCTCATCATCGCTCCAACTGGGTGACAGACAGTCTGAATTCTCTATGCAATACCAAACTCTTCTCTTAGATCCAACCAAATGTTTGCTAGTTCCACCCTTGCATCTAGTTCTTGAAGTATCAACCTTAATGAGCCTTGATTTACAACTCCAACCACTAAACATCCTTCTCTTACGCTTAATGCCACAAAGCCTCTTAAGTTGGCCATCCGTTTCAAGAATACCATATTCAAGTGGGATAGTAAAGCGAATAGAGATAAGTCTTACCCATTCAAATGAAGGAGTAGTGATGAGAGAATTTTTGTGTGGCTTAGAATTTCACAAATGAAATCTCATTGCAAGTATAGTTTCTAACCCAACAAGAATCCTTTCATACAAAAATTTGGTTGACACAAGTAACAAACCCCTAAAATTAATAACCGAACTATTCAAACCTCAGATCGTTCTCCCTAGGAATTGCAATAAAGTGTTCTTGTTATTGGCTATGAAGTATGTTTTGGGGTTTTTGAATTAAGAGACAAGAAATATAAATGGCAAAGGAAATAAACTAACAACTAGAAAATCTCTTGGCAAGGTATGAGAACTAGAAGTCCTATCCTAGCTATCCTTGTCAATTGTGATGAGAATTGTCCATTGCTCCCACTTAGTTAACCCCTAACCATAGAGGAAAGTCAAGTGGATGGATTAACTTGATTCCACAAGTCCTAGCCTAATCATGATGAAAGACTAGCTTTAGTGGCATTCAAGTTAATTAGCAACTTCTAATTATCAATCAACAAAGGAATTAGATAACTCAAGAGTCACTAATTACTCTACCTAGGCCAAGAGGAGAAAAACCTATACTAAAATCCAACCAAGCATTTTGTCAAGCACTTGGAAGGCACAAAAGGAAAGCATAGTAGAATTGCAAGGAAAGTAAATCTATACTACTAAATTGCAAGGAATTAACAACAATAAAGCAAATCAACAATAAAGGAAATCAAAATATGAATTGCATTAAAGAGAAAATAGAAGAACAAAAGTGCATCAACATAAAAGTAGAAAATTACAAGAATTAAATGCTAAACTAGAGAGAGAAAAGGTAGAAGAAGAGGAATTACAAAAGGAAAAGTGAATCAAAGCATGAAATTAACCTAGATCTATGGAATCCTAATCTAGAGCTAACCTAATCCTAATTCTAGAGAGAAGAGAGAGCTTCTCTCTCTAGAAGCTAACTTTCCCTCCAAAAGTAAACTAAAACTAAACTATGTGTTCAAAAGTTGTGATTCCCCTTCAGTCCTTGGGTTAAATAGCATAAGAGATGAGTTGGATTTGGGCCTGGGAAGCCCAGAAATCGCCCCCAGCAAATTCACTTTAAGTGGGTCACGTGCGAACACCAACGCGTACACGCACGTCACGCGTACGCGTCGCTTGGAAATTTTCCATCTACGCGTACGCATCATGTGCGCGTACGCGTTGCCATGCGACCTCATCATTTCACGCGTGCGTGTCTACTGCGCGTGCGCGTGGAGTGAATTTCTCCCGATCCTTGATTTTTCATGATTTATCCACTTTGCATGCTTTTCTCTTCATTCTTTTGATCTATTCCTAGCCTTTTCAACCTGAAATCACTAACACACACATCAAGGCATCTAGTGGAATCAAAGGTGAATTAAAGTTAACCAATTATGGGCCTAGAAAGCATGTTTTCACACTTAAGCACAAATTAAGAGACAATCATGAAACCATGCTATTTCATTGAATAAATGTGGGTAAAGGGTCATAAAATCCCCTAAATTAAGCACAAGATAAACCCTAGAAACGGGGTTTATCAAGTAGATGGCCACTGGTGCACGAAATTGTGATTACACTTTTCACAACTCCGCACAACTAACCAGCAAGTGCACTGGGTCGTCCAAGTAATACCTTACGTGAGTAAGGGTCGATCCTACGGAGATTGTCAGCCTGAAGCAAGCTATGGTTATTTTGTAAATCTTAGTCAGGAGATTAATGATAAGAGTGATTATTTTTATGAAAAATAAATAACATGAAATAAATAGTACCTGTGATTCAGTAATGAGAAACAGGCTGAGGTTCCAGAGATGCTCTGTCCTCTGAATCTCTACTTTCCTACTGTCTTCTTCTCCAAATATGCATGGCTTCCTTCAATGGCAAGCTGTGTGATCCTCTTGGATGAAAAATACAAGGTACGATCTCTGCATGGCTAATTGATAAACCACTATTTTATGGTTTATATTGTGCTTAATTGTGCAGTTTTATCAAATCTTTACCCACTTATTCATATGATTAGCATGCATTTATAATTCCTTCCTAAAAATACTTTATCGTTGAAAACTTGCTTCCTATAGACTTTTAATTTTGTATTTTAATTCTCCTTTATTCCATTCGATGCCGTGATCTGTGTGTTAAGTGTTTCAAGCTTTATAGGGCATGAATGACTTGGAGATTAGAAAGGAAGCTTGCAAAAATGGAAGGAACACAAGAAATTGAGGAGATGACCAGCGAAAAGTGACGCGGACGCATGGCTCACGCGACCGCGCGACATAGAGGAAATTGCAGTGACGCGGACGCATGGCTCACGCGACCGCGCGGATTGGAAACTGCACAAGTGACGCGAAGATGTAGACGACGCGCACGCGTGGCAAGGCAAAACGCTGGATGACGCGATCGCGTGACATGCGCGATCTGCAGAATCTGCAGAATTTGATGGGGGTGATTTTGGGCCCTATTTTGACCCAGTTTTTGGCCCAAAAAAGCATATTAGAGTCAGGGAACATGCAGAGACCAGAGACAACATTCATTCCGCATAGTTTTAGTTTTAGATCTGAATTTACTCCTCCTCTAGGTTTTCTCTCTACACATTCATAGTTCTTAGAATTTTGATTTTATTACTTTTTGGATTGGGATATTGAGAAGAGTTATTACCTCCGTCAAGACTTCGTCATTCTAGTTTGTTTCCTTACTTGTCACTTACTCTTTCATGTCCTTTATTTACTCAGAGTTACTCTTGGATTATTTCTAGAATTTATTTATACAAGAACTATTTTTATTTTCAATTGATCCTTTTGATTACTATTTATCATGTCTTTCACTATTTCTCTTCCTTATTTTGTGAAATTTACATTCATAATGAGCGAGTAGTTCCATAACTTGATTGGGAGATGATTGAAAGGAGAATCTTGAGTTGGAATACTCAAGAGAAAAATTGTAATTGGGTTTATTGTTGGATCGCCCTCTAGTCACTGACACTAGTCCTTCCCAAGGGAGAGGATTAGGACTTGTGAATAGAAATTGCATTCCAACTTGCTTGACTTTCCTCTACCTAGTAAAGGATAACTAAGCAGAACAACCTTCAATTATCATTTTAATCTTGGGAGAACTCCATCAAGGATAGGGCTTCCAACTAATCTACTCCCGGTCAAGGTTTTTGTTTAAATTACATAATTTCTCTGATTTAATTTCCTGTTTATCAACTCAAACCATTTTAGAAAACATCTGATTAATAAAATAGCACACCTTTCTGCAACTCGTTGGGAGACGACCTGGGATTCATACTCCTAGTATTTTAATTTTAATTTTGTGACAACCCCTTCTAAATTGATAAGCGGATTTTTGGTTGGTTAAGAACTGTACTTGCAACGTATCTCTTATAATAAATTCTTAACTCGCCAATTTTTGCAATGTCAATTTTCGGCGCCGTTGCCGGGGAGTTGCAATAGAGTGCTAAGTTATTGATTAGAATTTATTTATTTGCATTTTATTTTTTTTTGCTACTATGAGCTACATGTTTCTTTCATTAAATGACGCGTTCACTTCCTGATCCAAGCTTGCCAGTATTTGATCTTGAGATTGAAAGAACTATCTCACGTATAAGGCAAGCTTGGCGTCGGTTAGTCCTCTCCGAGGGCGAATCTGAAACGTCACTTGAGGAAGAAACAAGCTCCCTTTCTACTGATTTGGTTGATTTACATGCAGGTGACATGGCAGAACCTAGGAGAGTTACTATCCAGGAGGCTGGAGTCCCTGATTTCACAATGCAACTGTTTCAAGCGCATCACCCAGCAGTGGCTACAGACTTTGAAATAAAGACTGCACTACTCAACTTGATGCCTAAGTTTCATGGCTTACCTGCTCAAGAGCCTATCAAGCACCTGAGGGATTTCCAAGCAGCCTGTTCTACTGTCAGGCACGATGGTGCAGATAAAACTTCTATTTTGTTAAAAGCTTTCCCATTCTCTCTTGAGGAAAAGGCGAGAGAGTGGTACTACACTCAACCCGCAGCAACTGTTTCTAACTGGGATACGCTTAGAAGAGAATTTTTGGAAAAATTCTTCCCAGCTGAAGTTACTGATAAACTGAGGAAAGACATTTCCATGATTGTTCAGGACGAGTCCGAAACTCTCTACGAATACTGGGAGCGCTTCAACAACCTTCTGAAAGCATGTCCCCACTATATGATTGACAAGATAGTGTTGCTCGGCTACGTCACACAGGGCATGAGGCCCCAAGATAAGACCACATTGGAAAGTGCTAGCAATGGGTCTATGAAAAAGTACAAGACCACTGATGAGGCATGGCAATTGATCAGTGACTTGGCTGAGTCTACAAGGAATCACAAGCAGAAACAAGGCCAGTCAAAGGTTGTTGCAGAGGTATCTTCTAGCAAAGAAACTACTGCTCTAACTCAGAGTATATGTGAAATGATCAACTTACTGAAGCAGATGCAGTTGAGTCAACAACAGGCACAGCAAAGCCAACAGTTAGTCCCATAGAGAGTGTGTGGGATCTGTGCTGATTACAGCCATTATACTGATGAATGTCCGCAGCTCCAGCAGGAAGACAACACTGTGGCAACCACTCGTAACTTCTATGACCGCCCCAACCAAGGGTACAATCAAGGTGGCAATTACAACCATGGATGGCAGGACAGTTCTAACCAAGGTTGGAGAGATAATTCTAACAAGAATTGGAGGAACAACAATAACAGAGGAGGCAGAGACAATCAAGGATATCAGAAGTGGAATAATAACAACAACAAGCAGCAGAACCAGAACCAGCCTTACAGAGCACCTCACCTGAGGCAGTCCCAAGGACCACAGCACAACCAACAACAAGTTCCGCAGATCACTCAATCTTTCAGCTGGCATCACCCAACACTTCAAACACTCAACATGCAAGCTCCAGTGGAATTCCTTCTCAACCATTGCCCAATCCAAAGGGTGGCATCAGTGCCATCACCCTAAGGTCCGGAACCACATTGCCAGAGAGGAAGCAGGAGGAGCCAATCCCATCAGAACACGCCTCAGCTGAAGAGGTGGTAGAAGTAGAGGATGCTGAAGAGGAAGAGGACATACAAGACATGGGTGAAGAAGTAGAGGCTAAACCACAGAAAGAAGCACCCAAGGAGGCAGACCCTACAGAAAACGCCCTCCCTATCCCATTTTCACAAATTGCAAGGAAGCCCAGGAAGCAGATGGAACTTGACCCCAAAATGGTAGAGATATTCAAAAAGGTTGAGGTAACTGTTCCCCTTTTTGATGTTATTCAGCAGGTATCTAAATACGCAAAGTTTCTAAAAGATTTATGTATACATAATGACAAAATTAATGAATTAGAAACTATTCCTTTAGGTAGTTCTATATCTGCTTTAATGGGAGGTATACCTGAAAAGTGTAGTGATCCATGTCCATGTATGGTTAATTGTACTATTGGTGGCGTGATATTTTCTGACTGCATGTGTGATCTAGGGGCATGCGTTAGTATAATGCCTTTGTCTATATATGATACTTTGAGGCTCCCTCCCTTAAAAAGGTCGGCAGCTCGTTTTGTGTTAGCAGATAAAAGCATTATTACAGTGGTTGGATTTGCTGAAGATGTATTAATGAGCATTAAGGGACTCACATTTTCCATTGATTTCTACATCCTGGAAATGACCCCTAATGACTCAGGAAAGCCATCATCAATCCTGCTTAGAAGACCATTCTTGAAGACTTCAAAATTCAAGCTGGACGCATTTTTCGGAACTTATTCCTTTGAGATAGATGGCAGAATAGTGAAATTCAGTTTAAATGGAGCTATGGAGCACCCTCTGGATGACCTTTCTATCTCCCAGTGTGATATCATAGATGAAATCGTGGCTCAAGTTCACCAGGAGGAGTTAGAGGAGAAGTACACAGGACAAGGTCCAAGTGTGGGGATACTCTTGGAGGACAATGAGGGCACTTTGCCATTATCACTAGCCCCTGATAATCCAGAGCCTGACCATGAGCAGCAATTGGAATTAAAGCCCCTCCCTCCACACCTCAAGTATGCTTACCTTGAGGACAAGCAAAAGTTTCCAGTTATTATTGCAAGGGAACTCACTTCCCAACAAGAAGAACAATTACTCAGTGTGCTGAGGAAACACAAAAGAGCAATTGGATGGAGCTTGGCAGACATAGAAGGCATCAACTCTCAAGTTTGTGAGCACAGAATATTTTTAGAAGAGGGAGCTAGGCTTGTTCGTCAACCCCAGAGAAGACTGAATCCCACTATCTTGGAGGTTGTCAAAAAGGAAGTGACCAGACTACTTGAGGCGGATATCATCTACCCCATCTCAGACAGTGAATGGGTAAGCCCAGTACAAGTGGTACCCAAGAAGTCTGGAGTCACTACAGTGAAGAATGAGCATGGAGAGCTCATAGCAACCAGAGTACAGAATGCCTGGAGAGTCTGCATTGATTACAGGCGCTTCAACTAGGCCACTCGTAAGGATTACTACCCCCTTCCATTTATTGATCAAATGCTGGATCGCCTGTCAGGTAAATCACATTATTGCTTTTTAGATGGTTACACAGGTTATTTCCAGATTCATATAGCTCCTGAAGATCAGGAAAAGACTACTTTTATATGTCCTTTTGGGACTTATGCTTATAAGAGAATGCCCTTTGACTTGTGCAATGCACCAGCTACTTTCCAAAGGTGCATGATGAGTCTTTTCTCTGACCTTATTGAGGGCTGTATGGAGGTTTTTATGGATGATTTTAGCGTTTATGGTGATTCCTTTAGCCTTTGCTTTGATAGTTTATCTAGAGTATTAGATAGATATGTCAGTACAAACCTTGTATTGAATTTTGAAAAATGTCACTTTATGGTAAAACAAGGGATTGTACTAGGACATGTTGTGTCTAATACTGGCATCTCTGTAGATCCAGCAAAGGTGGATGTTATTTCTAGTTTACCTTACCCCTCCTCTGTGAGGGAAGTCCGTTCGTTCCTTGGCCATGCAGGTTTTTACCGGAGATTCATTAAGGACTTCAGTAAGGTAGCACTTCCCTTATCCATATTACTGTAGAAAGATATTGAGTTCGAGTTCAATGAGGATTGCAAACAAGCATTTGATAAGCTAAAGACCGCCCTGACTCAAGCTCCAATTGTGAGAGGACCTGACTGGAGCCAGCCATTCAAAATCATGTGCGATGCTTCCAACCATGTAGTAGGAGCAACGCTAGCTCAGCGTGAAGGTAAGGATCTTTTTGTCATTGCTTATGCGTCTAAGACTTTAGACACTGCTCATTCTAACTAAACTACTACTGAGAAAGAGCTTCTTGCTATTGTTTTTGCTCTGGATAAATTCCGAGCCTATTTACTTGGTACTAAAGTAGTAATGTACTCATACCATACAGCTCTAAAGTATTTATTAGCTAAAAAAGAGTCCAGACCAAGGCTTATACGTTGGATACAGCTACTACAAGAATTTGATTTAGAAATTAAAGATAGGAGTGGTAACCAAAATCTAGTGGCAGACCACTTGAGTCGCCTTGAGCACATTAAGGATACCTCCACTCCTATAAATGATAATTTCCCATTTGATAACCTGCAAGCAGTATCTGAAGTAGTCCCTTGGTATGCGCCTGTAGCTAATTATCTAGTTAGCCGCACTTTTCCTCCAAACTTTACTAAGCATCAAAGAGAAAAGCTGAAAGCGAGTCTAAATATTATATATGGGATGACCCATATTTATGGAGATGTGGCGCTGACCAGGTAATTAGAAGGTGTGTGCCTCAATCAGAATTCCAGTCCATTTTAGAGGCCTGTCACTCATATGAGAGTGGAGGACATTTTGGCCTTCAAAGAACAGCTAGAAAAATCTTAGACTGTGGATTCTGGTGGCCTACTATTTTTAAAGACGCTGCTGAATTTTGTAAATTTTGTTCCCCATGCCAAAGGTTTGGTAATATATCCAAGATGGATGAGATGCCTCAACAGATTATGATTTTCTGTGAAATTTTTCATGTTTGGGGCATCGACTTCATGGGTCCATTTCCAAATTCTAATGGTTATTTTTATATATTGTTAGCTGTAGATTGCGTTTCTAAATGGGTGGAAGCAATTCCTACCCACACTGATGATGCTAACACTGTTGTTTCCTTTGTTAGAAACCACATTATTTGTCGCTTCGGATCACCACGAGCAATTGTGAGCGATCAAGGCACCCATTTCTGTAACAAAAGACTAACAGGATTACTAAAGAAGCATGGGATAGTTCATAAAGTGGCAACAGCCTACCATCCCCAGACTAATAGGCAAGCTGAGGTGTCAAACAGAGAGATAAAGCGCATATTGCAGAAGATAGTCAAACCTCATAGAAGAGACTAGAGCACCAGGCTACAAGATGCACTCTGGGCATACAGAACTGCATATAAGACACCCATTGGAATGAGCTCCTTCCGCTTAGTTTATGGAAAGGCCTGTCACCTCCCAGTTGAGGTAGAGCACAAAGCCTTTTGGGCAGTAAAGGAGTGCAACATGGGATTTGAGAAAGCCGGAGCTGAAAGGAAGTTGCAACCGCAAGAATTAGAAAGCCTTCGCCTAGAAGCTTATGAAAACTCAAGGCTGTACATGATAAGCACATCAAGAGGAGAGAGTTCTAACCTAGGGATTTAGTCCTCCTTTACAACTCTAGACTGAGGCTCATGCCAGGCAAGTTGAGATCAAAATGGGAAGGTCCATATAGAGTAGAGAAGACTGAGCCATACAGAGTTTTCCACCTGAGTCATCCTTCAAGATCTGAATTCATCAAAGTTAATGGACATCGTTTGAAGCTATATCATGGTGAGAAGGTGACGAAAAACATGGAGTTAGAAATCTTCCTCTTGGAAGATCCACTCACAGCAGAAGACTGAGCTAGTGGAGCGTCCAACTTACAGATGTTAAAGCAAAGTGCTAGGTGGGAGACAACCCACCATGGTATGATCGTTCCTTTCTTTATTCTTAGTTTTCTTTTTCAATAACTCTTCTCCTTATTAGCATATTTAGTTTGCATCTGTATTTGCATATTTTTATTAAAAAAAAAGAGAGAGGGAGAGCACGCGACGCGACAGCGTCGCCGACGCATCCGCGTCACATGGGAAACATGTCTCCCACGCGTCTGCGTCACTCACGTGGACGTGTGACCTGAAAATCGACGTAAGAAAGGGTGCACGACTGAAAGTTGTGCTAGAGTGGTGCTGGACTGGTGCTGAACGCACAAGCCTTACCACGCGGACGCATGGCTCACACGTCCGTGTCATATCCCAATAATGGCCACTCATGCGATCGCGTCGACCACGCGACCCGCGTCACCCTGGAATTTGGCAATAATGAGTTTTGAATAGAGAGTTGTGCGAGCGCGAGGCTGCCCTCGCGCCAGTGGCACAAAACGCGTCACGCGTCCGCGTGACCGACGCGACCGCGTCGATTCATTTAAGCGCCATCTGCGCGAACGCGTAACCCACGCGTCCGCGTCGCTTGCGCCGCACAACTTATCCTAATTTGCTAAATATCTTATCTTTCTCTTCCCCAAATCCTACTTTTTCTTTTCCCTCCTCATTATTTTCTTCCCCTTTCTTCCTCCTTCCTTCTTTCTCACTTTTTACTTTCTCTCTCTCACCACCATTATCAATGTTTTTCTTTTCTTCATCCCTCCTTACTTTTCTATTCTTCTTAATTTATGTTTTCTTCTCCTTTTCTTTTTCTTTTCACATATCCATGTTTTCTTTTTCTTTTCTTTTCTTTTAATTGGTGTTAGATATTTCGTAGGGTCATTATTATTCCTTATGGTTTGCTTGTGGATTGTTAAGGACTTGTTTGGCAATTATATATTAATTTTTCAGGGTTGCTTGCATGTTCAATTTATTATTTTCATTAGCTTTTTATCATGCATGCTATGTGTTTGTGAAAACGTCCGTGTGGCATTGTGCACTATTTTTGGATTTCTTTTAATCTACTACTCTATATGCCTGTTTTTTACAAAACCCTTTTTTTATATTTTATTATTTAAATATAATTGTCATTACAAACAAATTATCAGTTTGAAAGGCTTGGTAATCTAACTTGGACATTGAATGCTTGATCTATGCTACCATGCCTTTGCCTGCATGCCAATAAACACCTAGCATTTAATTGTCCCCATATGCACTTGCTATATTTCCATTGATGATTTTCCACATGTAGTCATGACCATGTGTTAACATCATTCATCCTTTAATGTGCATTGATTACCACTTTTTCCACCCTCTTCCTTGCTCCAACCCTTGACATTTTAACATACTTTTCCTTTCTTTCTTTTAGGATGGCCACCAAGAAAGGCAAGGAAAAAGCTGGTCCCAAATCAACAGCAAGGAGAGGAACAAAACGAGCATTAGTGGCAGAGCCATCTTCAACTGCAGTTAAACCCTCAACAAAAAGAATTAAGAGGGTTATAAAGGTTGATGATAAAGAGAAAGCCTTCCCAGCAAAGGACAATGCACGATTTACCAATCACTACTGTTAGCAGATGTTCCCCATCCTGGCAGAAAGGAGTTACAACAACGAATACCTTCTTATCCTCCCAAACCATATTGCTGAATTTGTTCAGCCGCAAATTGCACGAAGACAATGGGGTTTCCTACAGAAACAGTCACGGCAGGTTAATCTTTCCTGGGTAGTCGAGTTCTACTCCAATCTCCACCTGCCAACCCTGTAGTCTGTCTATGTGCGTCAGAAGCAAATTCCCATTACAGAAGAGGCCATTCAACGAGCTTTAGATCTTTCTCCTACTCCAGAAGGACTGGACGCATTTCAAGAAGCCGTACTCAAGTGCCAGATGTACCAATTTGACTGGGACGCTGTTCTCAGAGTTATCACACTACCTGGCAGCAGATGGATCTATGGATACCATCGTTCCCGTCCTAAGGGAATATCAGCTTCCGCACTTACCTTGGAGGCTTGAGTATGGGCACAGATTATGTCCCATTACGTCTTTTCGAGCACCCACGAGTCCTCCTTCACTGCAGGCATGGCCGTTCTACTATGGTGCATCCTTACAGATCAACCTCTGAACCTACCAAGACACATCCGGAATGCTATGGGACACGTACAAATCGTGGACAACTTACCTTTTCCTGCCTTGGTCTCAGATCTTATCTCAGCAGCCGGAGTCTCCTACAGAGCTAGGGACACCAAAGCCATGCTTCCACGGGATGATCAGTATGTCCCTAACGGGAAATATATCAGACTTCCAGCAGCCACCACAAGCCAGCCTATTGAACCGGCTGAAGACTTTCCTCCTTCAACACCACAAGCACCTACAACCAACCAACTGCTCCATCAGATACTCGAGAGGTTGGATCGGCAGGAACACAAAGCAAAGCTGAGAGAGCGCCGTAACAAGCGCCAATTCACATACCTCAAGGAGCTACTTAAGGGAAAATATAGAGACTCAGACACCCCGGACTCCACTTTCTTTACTAGCTTAGGGAGCCATGACGGTCCCGATTGTGGAGATACTACTACCAGCCCACCCTTGTTCCTGACAGATGGCACCAAGGACGGTGTAAAGCTTTAAGTGTGGGGAGGTCGGTCAGTACCTGACTTCCGGAGGTGAATTCTCTTCCCTAACACCAATAAAATAGGTTATTTAGTTAGTTTTTATTTTGTAGAATAGGATAAATTGCATAGTAATAGGATAGTTGCATGCATGTTCTACTTGATTGAAAAGACAATAAGTTTCTTCTAAGACCCTATTTTTATAACAAAATTTCACTAATTTTAATCAAAACTTTTGTGTTAAATTTGCTTGAAGTTATATTTGGAACATGGTTTTTGAGTTAAAGAACACACAACCTGTGAGATTTGAGCCTTTATACATGGTTACATTATTTAACCATAATTATTTTGTTCTTGTGTGTTTACTTCTCTATGATTGTAATTTATATTTTGTTTCATCCTATATGTCCAATGTTTAATATATTTATATGCTTGCATATGATTGAGGCCATTATTTGTTTAGCTCACTTATCCCAAATAAGGCTACCCTTTCAATTACCTTTGTTAGCCACTTTGAGCCTTTAAATTCCATTTGTTCTTTATTTTACCACATTACTAGCATTAAGCGGAAAACCAATTATATATCCCAATTGAATCTTTGGTTAGCTTAAGATAGAATTAGGTGTTAATTAAGTATGGGAAAATTGTGAGAACAAAAGATAATAAGGGAATGTGTCATGATAATATAATGGAAATTTGGGTGCCTACTCATGTAAAACTATAAAAATTAAAATTCTATGTGCATTGATAAAATATGTTTATATTTATGTCCAAAAATAAAAATAAAAAAAAATTCAAAAATATTCAATAATTAAATAAGGGGACAAAATTACCCCAATGTTAAGTTAAGAATTCAAAGATCAATGCATGTATGATAAAATTAAAATAAAAGTTGGTACATGAGTAAGGAATGTGAAAAGAAAATTTTGGGTAGCTAAGTATGAAATTTAAGCTATAAAGAATATATATGTGTTAGGTGAAAGCTTGGGCTAATTAAAGATTCAATTTATAAGCTTACTTAGCCATATATGTACCCTTACCCATACCTTGGCCCCATTACAACCTTGAAAAGACCTCATGATGTTTGCATTGGTATATTAATTGTTGTTGATTGGTTAGGTGAAGAACAAAAAAAAATTAGAAAGCATGATTAGAGAAGGTTGGGATCTTTGAAGTGCAAGCTGCCAGAATCTCTTTAGAGATGGCAGACAACTCAAGAAAACAGGCTTTTGGACAAGTAGATGACGTGTTAGTAAAGGTTGAAGGCCTTTACATCCCTACTGATTTCATAATCCTAGACACTGGGAAGGATAAGGATGAATCCATCATCCTTGGAAGACCCTTCCTAGCCACAGCAAGAGTTGTGATTGATGTGGACAGAGGAGAGTTGGTCCTTCAACTGAATGAGGACAACCTTGTGTTTAAAACTCAAGAATCTCCTTCTGTAACCATGGAGAGTAAGCATGAAAAGCTTCTCTCACTACAGAGTCAACCAAAGCCCCCACAGTCAAACTCTAAGTTTGGTGTTGGGAGGCCACAACCAAACTCTAAGTACCAAACTCTAAGTTTGGTATTGAACCCCCACATTCAAACTCTAAGTTTGGTGTTAGGAGGTTCCAACAATGCTCTGAACATCTGTAAGGCTCCATGAGGGCTCACTGTCAAGCTATTGACAATAAAGAAGCGCATGCTGGGAGGCAACCCAATGTTATTTAATTATATCTATTTTATTTTACTATTATTTCGTGTTTTATTAGGTTGATGATCTTGTGGAGTCACAAAAACTACTGAAAAAAAAAACAGAATGAAAAACAGCTTTAAAAATAACTCACCCTAGAGGAAAAACTTACTGGCGTTTAAACGCCAGTAAGAAGCATCAAACTGGCGTTTAACGCCAGAAAGAAGCATCAAGCTGGCGTTAAACGCCAGAAACAAGCACCAGACTGGCGTTTAATGCCAGAACAGAGCATGGAAGTGGCGTTAAACACCAGAAACAGGCTACATTTGGGCGTTTAATGCCAAAAACAAGTAGCAAGCTGGCGTTTAACGCCAGACATGCATGCTAAGGGCGTTTTACATGCCTAATTAAAGCAGGGATGTTAAGTCCTTGATCCCACTGGATCTGTGGACCCCACAGGATCTCCTCAGGATCTGCGGACCCCATAGGATCCCTACATTTTTTTATCTCCTCTTCACACCTTTTCATAACTCTCTTCCACAAATACCCCTCACCAATCACCTCAATCACTCTTCTCCATTACCTCTTCACTACTCACATCCATCCTCTCTTCCCCAAAACCCCACCTACCTCCAAAATTCAAACTCTTTTCCCTCTCAAACCCAACCCTAATAGCCGAACCCTAAACCTTCCCCCACTCCTATATAAACCCCTCTTTCCTTCTTCATTTTCACACAACACAACCCTTTCTTCTTCCCCTTGGCCGAATACACACCTCTCTCCCTCTCCTCCATTTTTCTTCTTCTTCTCCTTCTTTCTTTCTTCTTTTTCTCAGGGACGAGCAAACATTTTAAGTTTGGTGTGGTAAAAGCATAGCTTTTTGTTTTTCCATAACCATTAATGGCACCCAAGGCCAGAGAAACCTCAAGAAAGAGGAAAGGGAAGGCAATTGCTTCCACCTCTAAGTCATGGGAGATGGAGAGATTCATCTCAAAGGTCCATCAAGACCACTTCTATGAAGTTGTGGCCAAGAAAAAAGTGATCCCTGAGGTTCCTTTCAAGCTCAAAAAGAATGAGTATCCAGAGCATGATCAAAGTGTGAACCCAAATCCAAAGCATTGGCTTACCATGGTTCGGGGGAAATACTTAGATTTCAGTCCAGAAAATGTAAGGCTGGCGTTCAACTTGCCAATGATGGAAGAAAACGCACGCCCCTACACTAGAAGGGTCAATTTTGATCAAAGGTTGGACCAAGTCCTCATGGACATATGTGTGGAAGGAGCTCAATGGAAAGTTGACTCAAGAGGCAAGTCGGTTCAATTGAGAAGACTGGACCTTAAGACTGTAGCTAGAGGATGGTTGGAGTTTATTCAACGCTCAATCATTCCTACTAGCAACCGGTCTGAAGTTACTATAGACCGGGCCATCATGATCCATAGTATCATGATTGGTGAGGAAGTGGAAGTTCATGAGATTATACCTCAAGAACTCTACAAGGTGGCTGACAAGTCCTCTACTTTGGTAAGGTTAGCCTTTCCTCACCTCATCTGCCACCTCTGTAATTTGGCTGGAATTGACATAGAGGGAGACATCCTCATTGAAGAGGACAAGCCCATCACTAAGAAAAGGATGGAGCAAATAAGAGATCATGGACCTCAACAAGAGCATGAGGAAATTCCTCACCATGAAATCCCTGAGATGCCTCAAGGGATACACTTTCCTCCATAAAACTATTGGGAGCAAATCAACACCTCCCTAGGAGAATTAAGTTCCAACATGGGACAACTAAGGGTGAAACACCAAGAGCACTCCATCATTCTCCATGAGATTAGAGAAGATCAAAGAGCTATGAGGGAGGAGCAACAAAGACAAGGAAGAGACATAGAGGAGCTCAAGAGCACCATTGGTTCTTCAAGAAGAGGAAGACGCCACCCTCACTAAGGTGGACCCGTTCCTTAATCTCCTTGTTCTTATTTTCTTGTTTTTCGTTTATTATGCTTCATGTTTATTTATGTTTGTGTCTTTACTATATGATCATTAGTGTCTAAGTGTCTATGTCTTAAAGCTATGAATGTCCTATGAATCCATCACCTCTCTTAATTAAAAACTATTCTAAAAACAAAAGAACAAGAAGTACAGGGTTTCGAATTCATCCTTGAAACTAGTTTAATTATTTTGATGTGGTGACAATACTTTTTGTTTTCTGAATGAATGCTTGAACAGTGCATATGTCTTTTGATATTGTGGTTTATGAATGTTAAATATGTTGGCTCTTGAAAGAATGATGAAAAGGAGAAATATTATTGATAATATGAAAAATCATAAAAATTGATTCTTGAAGCAAGAAAAAGCAGTGAATAGAGAAGAGCTTGCGAAAAAAAATTGGCGAAGAAAAACAGAAAGAAAAAGAAAAAGCAAGCAGAAAAAGCCAAAAGCTCCTTAAACCAAAAGGCAAGAGCAAAAACCCAACAGCCCTTAAAACCAAAAGGCAAGGGTAATAAAAAAGATCCAAGGCTTTGAGCATCAGTGGATAGGAGGGCCTAAAGGAATAAAATCCTGGCCTAAGCGGCTAAACCAAGCTGTCCTTAACCATGTGCTTGTGGCGTGAAGGTGTCAAGTGAAAACTTGAGACTGAGCGATTAAAGTCAAGGTCCAAAGCAAAAAAAAAGAGTGTGCTTAAGAACCCTGGACACCTCTAATTGGGGACTTTAGCAAAGCTGAGTCATAATCTGAAAAGGTTCACCCAGTTATGTGTCTGTGGCATGTATGTATCCGGTGGTAATACTGGAAAATAGAGTGCTTAGGGCCACGGCCAAGACTCATAAAGTAGCTGTGTTCAAGAATCAATATACTGAACTAGGAGAATCAATAACACTATCTGAATTCTAAGTTCCTATAGATGCCAATCATTTTGAACTTCAATGGATAAAGTGAAATGCCATAACTATTCAAGAGGCAAAAAGCTACTAGTCTCGCTCATCTGATTGGAGCTAAATTTCATTGATATTTTGGAATTTATAGTATATTCTCTTCTTTTTATGCTATTTGATTTTCAGTTGCTTGGGGACAAGCAACAATTTAAGTTTGGTGTTGTGATGAGCGGATAATTTATACGCTTTTGGCATTGTTTTTACATAGTTTTTAGTATGATTTAGTTAGTTTTTAATATATTTTTATTAGTTTTTAAATAAAAATCATATTTCTGGACTTTACTATGACTTTGTGTGTTTTTCTATGATTTCAGGTAATTTCTGGCTGAAATTGAGGGACTTGAGCAAAAATCAGATTCAGAGGTTGAAGAAGGACTGCAGATGCTGTTGGATTCTGACCTTCCTACACTCAAAGTGGATTTTTTGGAGCTACAGGAGTCCAAACGGCACGCTCTCAATTGCGCTGGAAAGTAGACATCCAGGGCTTTCCAGAAATAGTTAATAGTCCATGCTTTGCCTGGGTTTAGATGACGCAAACTGCCGTTCAACACCAGCTCTCTACACTATTCTGGAGTTAAACGCCAGAAACAGGTTGCAAAGCAGAGTTAAACACCAGAAACAGGTTACAAACTGACGTTTAACTCCAAGGAAGACCTCTGCACGTGAAAGCTTCAATGATCAGCCCAAGCACACACCAAGTGGGTCCGGAAGTGATTTTCTGCATCATTTACTCAATTCTGTAACCCTAGTAACTAGTTTAGGATAAATAGAACTCTTTACTATTGTACTAGGGGTCTTTTTCCCTATTTTCGAATTCATATGCAATTTGGGGAGGCTGGCCATTCGGCCATGCCTGGACCTTGTTCTTATGTATTTTCAACGGTAGAGTTTCTACACATCATAGATTAAGGTGTGGAGCTCTGCTGTTCCTTATGAAGTAATGCAAAGTACTATAATTTTTCTATTCAATTCAAGCCTATTTCTTCTCTAAGATATTCATTTGAACACAAGAATATGACGAATGTGATGATTATGTGACGCTCATCATCATTCTCACTTATGAACGCGTGCTTGACAAACACTTCCATTTTACATGCAAACAAGCTTGAATGTATATCTCTTAGGCTTCTGATCGTGAGATCAGAGTCTTCGTGGTATAGGCTAGAACTATTGGCGGCCATTCCTGAGGTCCAGAAAGTCTAAACCTTGTCTGTGGTATTCCGAGTAGGATCCGGGAAGGGATGGCTGTGACGAGCTTCAAACTCGCAAGTGGTGGGCGTAGTGACAGACGCAAAAGGATTACTGAATCTTATTCCAGTATGATCGAGAACCGACAGATGAATAGCCGTGCGGTGACAGCGCATCTTGGACCATTTTCACTGAGAGAATGGGAAGTAGCCATTGACAACGGTGATGCCCTACACAAAGCTTGCCATAGAAAGGAGTGGGAATGATTGGATGAAGACAGCAGGAAAGCAGAGGTTCAGGAGGAACAAAAGCATCTCTATACGCTTATCTGAAATTCTCACCAATGACTTACATAAGTATCTCTATCCCATTTTACGTTTTATTTATCTTTTAATTATTAAAACTCTATAACCATTTGAATCCACCTGACTGAGATTTACAAGGTGACCATAGCTTGCTTCAAGCCGACAATCTCCGTGGGATCGACCCTTACTCACGTAAGGTTTATTACTTGGACGACCCAGTGCACTTGCTGGTTAGTTGTGTGAAGTTGTGACAAAGTGTGTGAATTACATTCCGAGCACCATGTTTTTGGCGCCGTTGTTAAGGATCACAATTTTGTGCACCAAATCTCTAAAAGTAGTTTTTATACTAAACTAGTAACTTAGGTTTACAGAAAATGAGTAACTAAGTGCAGATAGTGCAGAAATCCACTTCCGGGGTCCACTTGGTATGTGCTTGGGCTGAGCATTGAAGCTTTTTCGTGTATAGGCTGTTTCTGGAGTTAAACACCAGCTTTGGTGCCAGTTTGGGCATTTGACTCCAATTCTGGTGCCAGTTTGGGCGTTTTACGCCAGAAAGTTTTAGGCTGGCTTTGGACGCCAGTTTGGGCCATCAAATCTCGAGAAAAGAATAACCTATTATATATTTCTGGAAAGCCCAGGATGTCTACTTTCCAACTCAATTGAGAGTGCTCCAATTGGGCTTCTGTAGCTCCAGAAAATCCACTTTGAGTGCAAGTGGGTCAGAATCCAACAGCATCTGCATTCCTTTTTCAGCCTCTGAATCAGATTTTTGCTCAGGTCCCTCAATTTCAGCCAGAAAATACCTGAAATCATAGAAAAACACACAAACTCATATTAAAGTCCAGAAATGTGATTTTTGAATAAAAACTAATAAAAATATAATAAAAAGTAATTAAAATATACTAAAAATTACCTAAAAACAATGCCAAAAAGGGTATAAATTATCCGCTCATCAGCCACCTAGGTAGAGAAGTCTCCAACGTTCTTGACAAAGCGTACTCAAGTTCCGTCCACCCTTTCCGAAGGACTTCCGCTTCCACATCATTCTTAGACTCAATCAGGGAAGGGTCTTCATATACAATGGGTTCATTTGCGGATGTAGATTCATCACTAGGAGGACTTGATTCATGATCCTCATCACTAAGGGAACTTGCTTCTTGATTTATCCCATCCAAGTCTTCATAGGGAATATACCATGGAGGTTGTGCACTGGCCTTCTTGACATTAATTTCAAGCTTCTTGGAGGAAAACTCTACAACTCTGGATTCCCATGGAGGTTCGGCATCTCCTAAGTCTTCAACCACTTCTTCCTCTTCAATAGGTATGGCTTTCTCCACTTGTTCCAATACAAAATCATGATCCTTATTGTCCACCGGAGTTTCTAGTGTCTCCTTCATGCTACGCTCTTCTATTGATTCTCCACGTGTAGCCATGGGAGTGCTTTGAGTGTTGACGTGCAGAGAGGCTAAATACTTACTACCTCAGTCAAGGTAGCTATGAACTCTTGTGTCGTCCTTTGCATCTCTCTTTGCCCTTGAAGAAGAATACTTAGAGTGTCATTCATTGGAGATTGGGGTGGATATGAGGGTTCATTATTTGGGAGGAAAGATTCATGATAGGAGGGTGGTTCATCATAATAAAGATGTTGCGGTTCAACACTCTCCATCTTTTCTACTTGTTGCACAACACACTTCAATCCTTAGTTCTCAAGTTGAGACTTTTTAGCCATGAGAGCTTCATGTGCTTTCCGGCTTCCCACTTGCTCCAATTGATGAAGGGTTGCTTGAAATCGATCTAGTGTTTCCTTGAGACGATCCCTTGACTCTTGTTCTGCTTGGATAACATGATTAGGATCATATGGCTCTTGGGTTGATGGATATGAACATGGTGTATATGGAGGTGGTGGTTCTTGGGAGTAATTGGGTTGGAATTGGGGTGGTTCCATATATGGTTCATATGGCTCATAGGGTGGTTGATATGGTGGATAAGGATTAGGATCATATGAGGGTGTTTGGTAGTAGGTGGCTTGTGAGTATGGTGGTTCAAAGCTATGTTAAGGAGGGGATTCATAGGCATATGGTGGGACTTGTTGGTAACCACAAGGGGGTCCTCCATATCCATTATCTTGGTACGCACCTTGGAATGACTCTTGCTCATAGTAGGTTGGTGGAGTTTGTTGATTATCACGAATAGGTCCACCGTAACCATTGTCTTGGTATGCATCATAGAATGGTTATTGCTCATAGTGCATTGGAGGGGGTTGTTGCTGAAAGGGTTGATCAAATCCTTGTGGCTCTTACCATCTTTGATTGTCCCAACCTTGATGCATGTTCCCATTATAGCTTCCATTCCCTACAACATAATTTGAACCAAACTCGTAGCCAAAGGGATGAGAATTCATAGTAATAAAAGAAAGTAAAAACAAAAACTAATAAGAGAATAATGAGAATAAACTCCTAAAACTAGAAACAACTAACAAAGAGATGAAAAAGCAAAATTATTCACAATATTCACAATAACCAATAATAAGGCACACTGTTGCAACTCCCCGGCAATGGCGCCATTTTGATGAACGAATTTTTGCTAGTAAAGAATTCACAATAAATTCCCGTTGCAAGTATAGTTTCTAAACCAACAATAATCCTTTCATACAAAAATTTAGTTGTCATTAAAACAAACCCAATAAAATTAAACCGAAGTATTTAAACCTCGGGTCATCTCTCAAGGAATTACAGGGAGGTGTGTTATTTATAATTGGTTATGAGATTGTATCTTTTTGGATTTTTGAAATAAGGAACAAGGAAAGTAAATGACAAGAAAGTAAACTAATAGCTAAGAAAGGCTCTTGGGAAGGTATGAGAACTAGACGTCCTATCCTAGTTATCCTTATCAATTGTGATGAGAATTGTCCATTACTCCCACTTAGTTAACCTCTAACTATGAAGGAAAGTCAAGTGGATGAATCACTCTGATTCCTCAAGTCCTAGTCAACTCCTAAGGAAAGACTAGCTTTAGAGGGTTCCAAATCAAATAACAACTTTCAATTATCAACTAACAAAGGAGTTTGATAACTCAAGAGTCTCCAATTACTCAACCATAGCCAAGAGGAGAAAATCTACTCTAAAATCCAACCAAGCATTTTGTCAAAAACTAGGAAGGCATAACATAAAAGCATAGAAAACTAGCAAGGAATATTAAATCCAAATGACCAATTGCAAACATCAATGACTCACAAATAATAGAAGAAGCAATAAATATGAAATACCTCAACTTGCATTAATAAGAAATTGAATCTAACATAGAGTTCATAAACTAAATTGGAGAATAAATAAATCAACAAGGGAAGATAGATAAACTAAAGTACTAGAACAAATAAGAGTAGAAGAAAAACTAAATTAAAGCAAAGTAGAAATCTGAGATTAAGAAAAGCTAAACCTAAAATCCTAAAACCTAGAGAGAGGAGAGAGCCTCTCTCTCTAGAAAACTACATCTAAAACCTAAAATTATGTGAATGAAAGTTGTGTGAATGAAATGATTGATTCCCCTACTTTGCAGCCTCTAATATGTGTTTTCTGGGTCAGAAACTGGGTCCAAAAATAGCCCAAAATCGCCCCCAGCGTCTTCTGCAATTTCTGCACGTGGTGCACGTCACGCGTACGCGTCGCCCACGCATACACGTCTTCTAAATACCCACTTACATCCTATAGGCTTTGATCCTGGAGACAAATCAACCAAGACCCAAGTATTGTTAGATAATATTGAGTCCATTTCATCATTCATTGCTTCTTTCCAAATAGCAGAATCCCTTGAAGCCATAGCCTATTTGATTGTTTGAGGATCACCCTCTATGTTCATAACAATAGGAATCTTGTTTGTTACAGAATTCCTAGTTCCTTCTACCAAAAAGGTGATAGCCTGAGAAGAAATAGAATCTGGACCCAAGTCCTTTTCTTTTCTTACTCTCAAGCTCTTCCTTAGTTCAATCAACTCTTTGTCGGTTAGACGTTTATTATTTTGATTATTTATTTCTTATGAAATATTAGTATCATTTTGGGGATACTCTGAATTAGAAGTTGAATCATTGATAAATTTATTTTCAATAAATTCTACTTCTCTTGATTCAACAACTACATTAGACACTAAGTCTAATATTCTATATGCTTTAGAATTTTGAGCATATCCTATAAAAGTCCCTTTTATGGCCCTTGGCCCTAATTAGGTTCTCTTTTGATCAGGAACTCAATAAAAGGCTAAACACCCCCACACTTTAAGATAATCTAAATTAGGTTTCCTTCTTTTCCAAATTTCATAAGGAGAAACCTTTCTATGTCTTGATGGTATCCTATTATGGATATGACATGATGTCAATAGTGCTTCACCCTACAAATTGTAAGGCAATTTTGCATTTAGTGACATTGAATTAACCATATCCACTAAGGTACGGTTTTTTCTTTCCGCCAAACCATTTTGTTGCGGAGTAGATGGAGCGGAAGATTCATGCACAATACCATGTAATTCACAAAAGTAATCAAATTCATTAGAAAAATATTCTCCACCTCGATCACTACGAAGAACTTTTATTTTCTTATTATGCATATTTTCTACTTCCATTTTATATTTCTTAAACATTTCAAAAGCTTCATCTTTATTTCTAAGCAAATACACATAAGTAAATCTAGAACAATCATCAATAAAAGTTATAAAATATCTTTTTCCTCCTCTAGTAATATTACCATTTAGTTCACAAATATCACTATGAATCAACTCCAATAAATGTGTATTTCTTTCAACTTTAGGAAAAGGTTTCTTAGTAATTTTGGATTGTATGCAAATATCACATTTCTTATTAAAATCCTTGTTACTAAGATCAATATAGTTATTCTTTTTCATATATTCAATTGATTTGTAATTTAAGTGTGCTAATCTACTATGCCATAAATCACAAGAATCAACAACATACAATGAAACATTCACTTTATTAATACTAAGTTTAAACATGCCTTCAGTACAATATCCTTTTTCTACGAATACATCATTCTTAAGCAAGATCACTTTATCGAATTCCATTACAACTTTGAATCTTTTCTTACACAAGAGACTAACAGAAACTATTTTTTTTTTCAGATCTGGAACATCAAGTACATTTATTAAATTTAATTTCTTTCTAGATGTAAAATTCAATTCCACAGTTCCTTGACCACAAACTTTGGCTGAGTTATCATTGCCCATTAAGACCTTTCTATTGTTCATTTCTTCATATGTTTTGAATTGGTTGCGATCATTGTAAACGTGAACAGTAACCCCTAAATCTAACCACCATTCAGGTGATTTTCCTTGTGTTGCTATGTTAACTTCTGTAACCATGCCAATATGCATGTTTTGTACTTTTTCTGCAACCATAGCAATTAGATCCTTCTCTTCCACTAAATTGGTCTTTGGTGCTTCCTTTTTCAGAAGTCTACATTCTTTGATATAGTGTCCTTTCTTGTGACAATGATAGCACTCTCTTTGTCTCTTTTTATCTTGCTTTGAATCTTTAGAGAACTTTCTTTTCTTCTTATTGGTGTTGTTTTCACCAATATGATTCACTTTAGAACTTTGAGAAAGATACACAGCATCACGTTTTCAAGTTTCCTCCTCTATACGTATATGCCTTAGTAATTTCTCAATTGTGAAGTCCTTACCAAGTTGTAAGAGTTTCTTCTTATAACTATTCCAAGATGAAGGCAATTTTGAAATAATTGCTCTAACTTGTAATGATTCAGGGATCACCACTTGTAGATCACGAACTCTACTTACAAGGATTTATAATTCATGAATTTGATCCATGACAGGTATAGTATCATTCATAATAAATTCAAAATATTTCATCATAATAAACTTATCTGTTCCTTGTCATTCGGTATTGTACTTTTTTTCCAAAGATTTCCAAATCTCTAATGGTGATTGAATTGACATGTAGAGATCATAGAGTCAGTCGGATAAAGTATTGAGAATATGACATCGACATGCAAAAGTATCTTCATCACATTTCTTCTTCAATTGAACAATCTTTTCTTTCTCTTCCGGTGTGAAATTTTCAGCGGCATCAGCAATTGGTGTAGTCTTTGGGTCAACCACATATGCAAGATTGAGAACTGAAAGAAGAAACATCATCTTGTCTTTCCAACGGTTGAATTTCGTTGCATCAAAGCGATCTAATTTGACAAACTCTTGATTCATGACCTTGAACTTAGTGTTTTGATCTTGTGCTATCTTCAAGAAATATCTCTCTAAAATTGTTGGGTATATTAGTATGAGAAGATGACAAAATCTTATATTTGTGTAGTGGTTTCAAGGCACGATTAGATCGCTTTCTTTAGAGAGATATTTGTCCCCACACTTAGTTGCTATAGGGTTGATGACAATACTCTCCCAAGATATAATGAAACCTAAGAATTTCTTAATTATCAATAGTAAGAAATTCTCAACTCTCTTGAACAAAGAAATCTCTTAATAGTTGATTAAAATGTATACTTAGTACTTGTATTTCTGAAATAGTGGACAAGGACTTATTTATACATATTGCACATAGCAATTATGATTAGTTACGTATACAAATGGTTGTGTCTTTTCTATTGCCAATAGATACAATATTTTGAACATACACAATTCTTAAAGAGTTATGTCCCTTTAGCCAATAGACACAATGTTTTGAACATACAGAATTCTTAAAAGGTTGTGTCCCTTCAACCAAATGGTACTAAACGGTTAGTAATCGTTTATTAATATTAATAATAATGTTAATAATAATATCAATAATATTAATAATATTAATTAATCAAATTTGTAAATACCCTTCAGTTTCGATGTAAATCGAATTAATTGGAATCAATTTAGCATGATACATAGTAAATCGACACAATTAGATTTGCTTTACTAGCTATCAAATTCTGACAACTCGCAGCTATAGTAAATCGAAGCAATTGGCTTTAATTTATAGAAGATGGAAGCCAATAGTAAATCGAAACAATTTGTTTTAATTTAATTAGCATGTAGCTCCAAGGTAAATTGAATATAATTGATTCGAATTATTAGCTACCATTTACAAATAGTATTTTGAATTTACTTAATTCGATTTAGTTACGAGTATGTCTTATAAATACAACCAGAAAGTTTGCTCTTCATCAGAATGGTACTCACAATGGCTACTGATGATAATTTTTTAGTTCTTGTGTACTATAGAGGGACGATTAAGAAAAAATACGAGAGTAAATAAAATTTACTGATAAGGATCCATTGAGTGTCTTTATCAATCCATCTACGAGTTTTGCTCAGTTTCGAAATACTATAATCCAAAAACTAGAAATTAATGGCATGAAACGGGTTGAGAAATTATTTTATAGGATTCGTATTTCTGTTGTTCGAGATGGTGTGAAGTATATAGGACTCTTTTGTAATAGATAGTGATGAAAATTTGCAAATTTTATTTCACTATCATCAGAAGAATCGAATTAGATTCCTCAATCTATAGCAATGCCAGGAACTTCTAGTTCTATGTCTGATGTTGTCACTTTCATTTGTGCCTGTAATTGCACCCAAAGCAGTTTTGGTGGCATCTCTGTCCTTCATAGTTATTCTAAACTCTGTTAATGCGGGAGAAATTGGTGATAATTGATCTTTTGATGAGTTTGCGATTGCGATGGTAGCTATTCCTGTTATGATTCCGGTTTCAGGGAGGGTGGAGAATTGAATCATGTGGAGGATATACTATGTAAGATCTAAAAAATATCAACTAGTTAATTATGTAATTAAAATTTAGTTAAAAAAGGTCTAAATCACCCGGTCTGAGTTAAAATTTTAAAATTCATAATTTAAAAATTTACAGATAAAAATTAAACTCGAAAAATTATTTGGAGCACGAAAATATAATTATTTATGGAAAAATACATACCGGCGTCGTAATTAACTGTATATGCTTGAGACTGTCCGGTACTATGTATGAGAAAAATAGAAATATAAAAATAATCAAATAAATATTTAGAATACAAACCGAAACACTTATCTTTAAAAATTTGGTCCTAAATAGGGCCAATGAGCGAAAGGACAAAAATGCCCCTCCCTTAACTAGCTTTAAAAGTGACAATCCCCAATTTTTACTCACATTTGGCAAAAGAAAGACAGGAAGCACGAGAGTGAGAGAGAAAGAGAGAGAGAGAAGAGAAATCCCAATTATCACTATTCACTTCCATCTTTAAATTCATTTTTTTCTCACAAACCGGAGCTCTGATCGATGACTCGTTTGTGGTTATGTGTCGCTCTTAACTCTCTCTACGTTTTTATACTACTTTTGCAGTGAGTAATCACGAAAACTTTGCCCCATTTCTCTCTTTATTGCTAATTTCACGTTTTTGGGTATGTGAGTGTTGAAATTGATGATTTTGATGCTTTAGGAGAAACTCCTAGCAGAATTTTGACCTATGATCATGTAGAACAAGGTAAAAAAACTCATTCCCTTTATTTCTTCCTAATTTGTGTGAAAATCCTAGAATAAACAATGTGAAATCTGAATAAAAAGTATAGTGAGTAGAGTTTCTTGGATGCTTGGCTTTGTTGGTGGTGATTGAGGCTTGACTTGGTCGAAAAAGGAGGTTCAAGAGGTTGGAAGCACCGTCAATGAAAGTATAGGTTTCAGTTTCGGATAAACATTACATAATGCTATGTGAAACCTTAGGCTAGTTGACCTTAAGATAATGTTGAATTGATGTAGTTGGTTGATAAGAGAATTTTTGTATGGTTTGGAATCAATCAAAACTAGAATTAATTCGTTGGTAGCATAGTCCAAACCAACAATGAATTCTAACTATCAAATATTAAATCCAATACAAAATATAAACCGAGAGTATTTAGCTCCCGGGTCGTCTTCCCTAGGAGTTGTAATTAAGTGTATAATTATTGGCTATGAGAGAGCATGGGGAATTGGGAATGAAAGCAAGAGAGCAAGTAATGTAAATAGCAAGGAATTGAAACAAGCATGTAAGAAATTGAAAGAAAAGCAATCAAAGCAATGGAAATGACAATTAAATACTAAAGAGTGCTCTTAGTGAGAATTGGAGAATTTCGGATTCCTATCCTAGTTATGGACCACAAACATGGCAATTGTGTGAAATCAATCCAAATTAGTCAATCCTCCTTGAGAATTAGTTAAAAGAGTGTAATCGATCCCAATCCATAAGTCCTAGTCAACTCACTAATTACTTAGTGAAAGACTAGCGTCAATGGGAACCAAACCAATTAACTATTCTCACACAATGCGGAATGGACATCCACAACTCAATTCCTCCCAAACATCCAATTTCTCAATCAATAGTGTGAAAACTAATCATGCAAGAAATTAGAGTCAAGGGAGACCAAATCAACTAACTACTCTAATATATCAAACAAGAATGGACATCAATGACTCAAGGATCACCAAAGTCAACAATTTCAAGCCAAGAGTGGAAAAAAACTAAGTGAAAACTAAACCAAGCATTTTATCAAACACTTGGTGTGCATGAGAATAAAATAATATTAAATTTTAATAAAATAAATTCTAAAACTACCAAAGCAAGAAAGTGACAATAACAACTAGAGAAAGCAATAAATGACATGGAAACATAAATTTGCATTAATTAAAATTAAAGTAACAAAGAGTATCCATAAGCGTAAAAATGACAAAATAAAGGAAATAACAAGGGAAATGAAGAAGAACAAGATAGAAGAACATGGAAACATAAATGAAACTACACTAGAATAAGAATTAAAAGCTGAAATTAAAAGGAAATTAACAAATAAAACCCTAATTCTAGAGAGAGGAGGGAGCTTCTCTCTCTAGAAACTAAGAGAAAACATAATAAAAACTAAACCTAATTGTCCCCCTTGTTTCCACTTGAATTGGGGTTGAAATAGCTTCAGAAATGAGTTGGACTGGGTTTTGGAGGCCCAGAATTCGCCCCCAGCGATTTGTAATTAATGAGCTGACGTAATTCGGGTCACGCGTACGCGTGGGTCACTCGTACGCGTCGTTTGCGTAAAAATCCATCCACGCGTATGCGTCGCTCGCAAATCCTCGCTGTGTGTATGCATGCACACCTGTGCGTACACACGCGTGCTGAAACTTCCAAACTCCATTTCTTCATGGTTTCTTCCCTTTTGCATGCCCTTTTTCTCACTTCTTCAACCCATACTTGCCTTAGAAACCTGAAATCACTTTGCAACACACATCAAGGCATCATATGGAATTAAAGTGGATAAAATTTAGCAATTATAAGGACTAAAATGCATGTTTTCACTTTCAAGCATAATTTAGGAAGAAATCATGAAACTATGCTATCTCAATGGATAAGTGTAGGAAAGGTTGATGAAATCCATCCAAATAGAGTAAATAAATACCATGAAATGTGAATTCATCATTTATGTTGATGGGTTGGTATGAATATGTGATTTTGGTTGATTATTGACTGTTGAATAAATTTTGGGTCGGAGGCCATGATTGGGTGGGTTACACCCCTTGGTAAATTATGAGAATGCTGATGTGGTTGGTGTTGATAGTTTAGTATGAATGTGTCATTTGGTTGATTATTGATTGTTGAATGAATTTTGGATGAGAAATCGTGATTGAGTGAGTTACACCCCTTGATAAGTTATGAGTATCCATTGATATATTGTGAGTGTTATGTGGGTTACGAGCATGCATTGATTGTGTTGAGATATATTTGTTGAGGTTGAAAACTTTTGAAAAATTTTGGTCAACTTTGGAAGACCATAATATATTTCCTGAAATTTGAAAATCAATGAAATTTATCTTGAATTAAAATTGAAAAAATGTCTACTTTAAGACAGTCAAGAATGGAAGAAAAATAAAATTTGTAACAAAAATTATGGGTGTTTGAAAATTGGTGTTTAAAATTGAATTATGCAAAGTTTGTAGAATTGGTGGCCGAACTAGGTTCTGCGCATACGCAGAGTTGATGCTATACCCTATATCCTCCATATGAACTCTGGCAACCATATTTTTTACCTTAATATCATTGGGGATGGAATTAATGAATTTAAATCGGGGTACTCCCCTATAAAATGCGTAAAATGAAATGTATTAGATGTTGTGGGGATGGTGGTTCGTCTCGCCCACGGTGAGAACGGTGGCCTAGTCTAGCCCACGAATTGAGGAGTTAAATTATTTAATAAATGAATGGGGTTATGATGAGCTATATCTTCCAAAATTGGTTGAAATGAGATTATGATTGATGTTGTAGGATGGCGATTCGTCCTGCCCACGGTGAGGACGGTGGCTTTATCCCGCTCACAGATTGATGATGATAATTGTTTTAATAACTGGTGGAGTTATGATTAGTTAAGATTATGATTAAGATTGAATCGATTTTATTAGAGGCTTATGATGAATTTGATGATGATAGTGAGTTTGGTTGATAATGATTATTGATTGGCAAGGACGTGAATTTTGTTCCGTTTGCGTTATTGAGGTTGTGGGGATGGTGATTTGTCCCGCCCACAGTGAGGACGGTGGCTTTGTTCCGCTCATGAATAGACAAGTTGAGGATGAAGGATTCCCTCTCTTACTGCAATAGACAAGTTGAGGATGAAGGATTCCCTCCCTTGTTGCGGTGTGGATGTGGGAAAAGTGAAATTGCACTCTTTTTCATATTATTCTCCCACATTTCCCTCTAGTTACAAGCTGAAAAGGCACTCTTCTGCATATGTGGAAAGTCACTTTCCTTCGTATTTTCTTCAAGAAAAGGTGGAAAGGCACTCTCCTTCGATTATATTCCTCCTGAGGATGCGCAATCAAGAGACAATGTCCGGGTTAGCTACCGGATGTGTCAGGTCTGGCAGTTTAATTGACATGTGAGCTCATGACTAGTAGGACAGGCATGCATCATACTGCATTTGTTTGTAATTGCTTGGGTGTGCAAATTGTTTTAGTTTGCCTACTTGATAATCTATTAACTGTTAATTGTGCTATTTGTTGTAATTGCTCTCTAACTGTGATTTATATTTTTTTTGATTATTTTTCGTGTATGATTTCACTAATGAGACTTGAAACTTGGGATTAATGGTGATTATAACTATGGAAATGAATGAGATTAGTGGTAGTTTAGAATATGTTAAACTTGGCAAATTAACCCTGTATTGATTAGTTAAGAACCTAGGCTTGGATTCCTATAAAGTTGGAGAATTAGGATTGCTTAAAGGGCTCATATTTCCTTTTGTAGTCTTTATTTGAAACTGTTACCCTAATGGGAATCTTTGGGTTCTCAGCCATCATGGATTTGTTATTTTTCAAATACAGGATGCAATACACCTCACTGAGAGTGCAGGATTCCCTATGATAAAGTGAAAAAGATCCTTTTATGATTTATTTTTTGCTTTAGAATTCTCTCAAGTTTTGGAACTTTATTCTATATTATGTATATTCATCTTAGAGGCTTTTATTTAGAGAGATAGGCTTTTTATTTTGTAAAATCCCATGAAGTTGTAATATTCTAGTCGGCCTCTCTTCACGGGTCAAGACTAATGAATACTATGTATCCTATTTTGAACTTATGTATATATTTTGATTTTGTATATTACGTTTACTTGCATTAACGTATCTCGTGTGTGATTAACGGCTATCGACGTTTACTTTTCTTCATAGGCTCCTAGTTATATTATTATTCTTCAAGTATTATGTATGTATCACTCTTTTTAAGTGTCGTAATACCTCACCACATTTGATTTACGACTATAGCATAAAGTTTTGTGTGGTAGGGTGTTACATACTGCAAGATGACGATGATGTGGAGCCCACCATAATAGATGAGGACAGTGATGACAATCTAGGAAATAGTGGTCTAGTTGGCGTGGGTGGGTGATGAGTCCATATTTTTCGGTATATTTTGGTTTGATTTGAATGGATTTCATCACATAAACCCATATTTATTAATCCAAATAGCATACTTTTGTGTTCTCTCCCTTAAATTGAACCTAATTATGAAAACATGCTATTTTGTGCTTAATTTAATAACTTTTATCCCACTTTTATGCCATTCGATGCCATGACATGTTTGCTGAGTGATTTTAGGTCCTAGAGGCAAGTTTGGCAACGAAAAAGTGGAAGAAAGCATGTACAAAGGGAGAAAGCATAAAGAAAACAAAGGAGAAGCACACATTGGAGTGTGTTGTGTGTACGCACAAAAGGCACAAAACCATGTGTGCGTATGCACAACCTCTTGTGCGTATGCAGAAGAGGAAAATCAGCATGTGTGCGGACTCACACACCTATGCGTCCGCACACGTCCCAGCGCGTGACTCATTTATTGCAAATCGCTGGGGGCGATTTTTGGGCCTCCAGGGCCTAATTTTGGGACTTTCTGAAGCTGATTGAGTGCTATATGAAGGAAGGCCTTACTCCATGTGAAGGGGGGAGAAATTAGGGTTAGATTAGCATTATGTAGGTTGTTTTCTAGAGAGAGAAGCTCCCCCCTCTCTCTAGAATTAGGGTTCTTTAGTTTAATTTCTTGTAATTTCTACTTTTAATTCTTGTTTCTATTTGCTTTTCCTTGTCATTTATTGTTATTGCTTCTTTATTCTTCTTCATTTCTCTTGTTATTTCCTTTATTTTGTCATTTCTATGTTTATGAACACTTTTGTTAACTTTAATTTTAATTAATGCAATTTATGTTTTCATGTCAGTTATTGCCTTCTTTAGTTGTTGTTATGATTTTCTTGCTTTGGTAGCTTTAGAATTTATTTTAATGTATTTTAATATTATTTTATTTTCATGCGCACCAAGTGTTTGATAAAATGCATGGCTTAGTCTTTACTTAGTTTTTCTCCACTCTTGGCTTGAAATTGTTGACTTTGGTGATCCTTGAGTCATTGATGTCCATTCTTGTTTGATAAATTAGAGTAGTTAGTTGATTTGGTCTCCCTTGACTCTATGTGACCCCTTAGTGTTGACATAGGACTTAGGGATTGAAATTAACTATGCCTATTTGACTTATCTTCGATGTAAGGTTGACTAAGTAGGATTAACTCTTCATAATCATCATATGTTTGTGGTTAATGACTAGGATAGGTAGCCTTAGTCCTCAATCACTTGCCAAGAGGTTTCTTGCATTTTAAGGTTCTTTCCTTTGCACTTAATTGCTTTGAATTTTATTGCTTTGATGTTTAAATTCTTGCATGTTTAGTTTTCACACTCTTGGTTGAGAAATTGGGTGTTTGGGTAGAATTGAGTTCTGGATGTCCATTCCGCATTGTGTGAGAATGGTTAATTGGTTTGGTTTCCATTGATGCTAGTCTTTCACTAAGTAATTAGTGAGTTGACTAGGACTTATGGATTGAGATCAATTACACTCTTTTGACTAATTCTCAAGGGGGATTGACTAGTTTGGATTGATTCCACACAATTGCCATATTTGTGGTCCACAACTTGGATAGGAAACCTAGATTGCCCACTTCTTGCGAAAAGTCCTTTAATTGCTTTCCTTTCAATTCCTTGTATGCTCATTTAATTTATTGCTATTTAGATTTCTTGCTTGCTCTCTTGCTTTCATTCTCAATTCCCCATGCTCTCTCTCATAGCCAATAAATCTACATTTCATTACAACTCCTAGGGAAGACGACCCGAGGTTGAATTACTCTCGCTTATTTTGTATTGAACTTATTATTTGATTGATGTTCAATTGTTGGGTTTGGACTATACTTGCAACGGACAAATTCTACTTTTAGTGTGAAAATCCAAACCCGTGCAATTGGGCTTCGTCAAATTTGGCGCCGTTACGGAGGAGTTGCAATGGTGTTGTTGTTGGCTATTGTAAATATGTTAATATGTAAATAGCTTGCTTTTTGGTTGTCTTTGTTGATGGTTAGGATTGGGATCCCGGAGGACATTGCAAATTCTAGCATTGGTGGGGAAATCAAGCACAAGCCACCATAGCAAAGGCTCTCCTAATTGTCTAACTTAAAGACATTAAATAAAAGTGCTTCATAACATTGTTCTAACTTTTCTCTTTTTGTATATATTTTTCCTTAATTGCATCTTTGTTTGATTAGTTAGTTTAGAATTAGTTTAATTTTGAGAATTATTGGGTTAACTTTAGTTTGGATCATGAATTTATGGGTTCTTGCATGTTTTGGTGATTGGTTTTGATTGAACTAAGCTTGGTACCTTAGAATTTTGAAGAAAAATTTTTTGCAAAACAGGGCATTTGTGTGTACGCACGTACTTGTGCCTGCGCACAAAATAGCTATTTTCTGCTTCCTGTGCGTACGCACACATACCCTTTTTCGCACACTTTTTGCGGACGCCTGATGAGCGGATATTTTACACGCTTTTTGGGGTTAATTTCATATAGTTTTTAGTATGTTTTAGTTAGTTTTTAGTTTATTTTCATTAGTTTTTAGGAAAAATTCATATTTCTGGACTTTACTATGAGTTGTGTATTTTTCCGTAATTTCAGGTATTTTTCTGGCTGAAATTCAGGGAGCTAAGCAAAAATCTGATTCGGGCTGAAAAAGGACTGCTGATGCTGTTGGATTCTGACCTCCCTGCACTCAAAGTGCATTTTCTGGAGCTACAGAACTCGAAATGGCGTGCTTCCAAATGCGTTGGAAAGTATACATCCAGGGCTTTCCAGCAATATATAATAGTCCATACGTTACTCAAGGATAGACGACGTAAACTGGCGTTCAACGCCAGTTCTCTGCCCAATTCTGGCGTCCAGCGCCAGAAAAGGATCAAAAGTTGGAGTTCAATGCCAGAAATGGATCCAAACCTGGCGTTGAACGCCCAAAATGGCCTTATACACGTGAATTGCTTAAGTCTCAGCCCCAGCACACACCAAGTGGGCCCCAGAAGTGGATCTCTATACCATCTGCTATAGTTTACTCATTTTCTGTAAACCTAGGCTACTAGTTTAGTATTTAAACAACTTTTAGAGACTTATTTTGTATCTCATGACATTTTAGATCTAAACTTTGTACTCTTTGACGGCATGAGTCTCTAAACTCCATTGTTGGGGGTGAGGAGCTCTGCTGTGTCTCGATGAATTAATGCAAGTATTTCTGTTTTCCATTCAAACATGCGTGTTCCTATCTAAGATATCCATTCGCGCCTAACTATGGAGAAGGTGATGATCAGTGACACTCATCACCTTCCTCAATCCATGAACGTGTGTCTGACAATCACCTCCGTTCTACATCAGATTGAATGAATATCTCTTAGATTCCTTAATCAGAATCTCCGTGGTGTAAGCTAGATTGATGGCGGCATTCATGAGAATCCAGAAAGTCTAAACCTTGTCTGTGGTATTCCGAGTAGGATTCAGAGATTGAATGACTGTGACGAGCTTCAAACTCGTGAGTGCTGGGCGTAGTGACAGACGCAAAAGGAGGGTGAATCCTATTCCAGCATGATCGGGAACCTCGGATGATTAGCCGTGCTGTGATAGAGCATTTGGATCATTTTCACAAGAGGAGGGGATGTAACCATTGACAACGGTGATGCCCCAACACACAGCTTGCCATAGAAGGACGTGCGTGCGTGAATCAGAAGACAAAGGAAAGCAGAGATTCAGAAGACAAAGCATCTCCAAAACTCCAACATATTCTCCATTACTGCATAACAAGTAACCTTTAACCCATGCTCTCTTGTTTATTCGCAATTCAACTGATAAATACAATTGACTTCCTGACTAAGAATTGCAAGATAACCATAGATTGCTTCAAACCAACAATCTCGGTGGGATTCGACCCTTACTCACGTAAGGTATTACTTGGACGACCCAGTTCACTTGCTGGTTAGTGGTACGAGTTGTGGAAAGTGTGATTCACAATTCGTGCACCAAGTTTTTGGCGCCGTTGCCGGGGATTGTTCGTGTTTGGACAACTAACGGTTTCTTTTGTTGCTTAGATTAGGAAAAATTTCCCTTTTTAGTTTAGAGTCTCTTATTATTGTCGTGTTAAAATTTTAGAATCCTTATTTTCTTTTTTTTTTAAATCTTTTTCAAAAATAATTTTTCTATTAAATCCTGCGCCAAACTTTAAGTTTGGTGTTTTCTCGTTGATTTTTCTGTGTTTTTTGAAAATTTTAGTTTGGTTTTCTAAAAATTTTGAGTTTGGTGTTCTTCCTTCATGTTCTTGTGTTCTTGTGAGTCTTCAAAGTGTTCTTGAGTTTTCCTTGAGTCTTGATCTTAAAATATTTAAGTTTGGTGTTCCTTGGTGTTTTCCCTCCAAAATTTTTGAAAACTAGGAGCATTAGATCTAGAAATTTTAAATCCTGTGCTATTTTATTGTTTTTTTTCTCTTTCCTTACTAAACTCAAAAATATATTTTCTCTCTATTTCTAAAACATATTTTCGAAATTTATTTCAAAAAAATTCAGATTTTTTTTTCAAAATTTAAAATCTTTTCCAAATCATACCTTTTTCAAAACTTCCTAATCACTTTCTCTCTCCTCATTTTTTCGAAAATCTTTCACTCATTTTTATTTATTTTATTTTGATTTATTTTGTTTTCGAAATAAATAAATAAATAAATAAATAAATAAAAATATTTTTTTTTTCTATCTTACATCATCTCCCTTTCTCCATCATGGACCTAAGCGGAAATGAACAGTCCAGGAGGAGTCTGGGGTCATATTCTAACCCCTCTACTGCTTCATATGGGAGTAGCATCTGCATACCCTCCATTGGAGTCAGTAGCTTTGAGTTGAATCCTCAGCTCATTATCATGGTGCAGCAAAGCTGCCAGTATTCTGGTCTTCCACAGGAAGAACCTACAGAGTTTCTGGCACAGTTTCTACAAATTGCTGACACAGTACATGATAAAGAAATAGATCAGGATGTCTACAGACTATTACTGTTTCCATTTGCTGTAAAAGATCAAGCTAAGAGGTGGTTGAATAACCAACATAAGGCCAGCATAAGGACATGGAAACAGCTGACAGAAAAATTCCTGAATCAATACTTTCCCCCAAAATGGATGACACAGCTAAGGCTGGACATCCAAGGCTTTAAACAAGGAGATAGTGAATCTCTTTATGATGCCTGGGAGAGATACAGAGAGATGCTACGAAAATGCCCTTCTGAAATGTTTTCAGAGTGGCTTCAGTTAGATATCTTCTATTATGGGCTTGCTGAAGGAGCTCAGATGTCTCTAGATTACTCAGCTGGTGGATCTATCCACATGAGAAAGACAATTGAAGAGGCTCAAGAGCTCATTGATACAGTTGCCAGGAATCAGCATCTGTACCTAAGCAGTGACCCTTCCATGAAAGAAGAGGTTAAAACAGCAACTGCTGAACTCAGTCCTGTAAAACAAGCTGCTGAATTCAATCAACAATTGGACTTTCTAACAAAGCAGTTAGCCGAATTCAAAGATAGACTACAAGAGACAAGGATGGCTAATATACATATGGACGAACAGTTTAAGCAAACAAAGCAGCAGCTATCAAGGCAAATAACAGAAGAATGCCAAGCAGTTTAACTGAGAAGTGGGAAAACATTAAATACCCCACCTCAAGGCAGCAAAAAGCTCAGAAATGAGCAAACCACCCAAAATTCACCTGAGGACAGTAAGAGCCCAGGGAAAAGTAATTCTGGAACTAAAACGCCAGAAATTTGGTGGAAGGCTAACGCTGAACGCCCAGACCATGCTCAGGACTGGCGTTCAATGCCAGAAACAAGGCAGGACTGGCGTTCAACGCCAGAAATAGGCAAGGATCTGGCGTTGAACGCCCAAAATGGGCAAGATCTGGCGCTGAACACCTAAATTGGGCACAGTCCTGGCGTTCAGACGCCAGGAACAGACAAGGAGTTGGCATCTAACGTCACTCCAGTTTCTAACTCTGGCACTCAATTGCCAATGAGGGATCAAACACACACAAATACTGAAAGCAACCCCTCTAAAAAGGCTTCTTCAACTACTTCTGTAGGCAATAAACCTGCAGCAACTAAGGTTGAAGAATATAATGCCAAGATACCTTATCCTCAAAAACTCCGGAAAGAGGAGCAGGATAAGCAATTTGCTCGCTTTGCAGATTATCTCAGGACTCTGGAAATAAAGATTCCATTTGCAGAAGCACTTGAGCAAATACCTTCTTATGCCAAGTTCATGAAAGAGATCTTGAGTCATAAAAAGGATTGGAGAAAAACAGAAAGAGTTCTCCTCACTGAAGAATGCAGTGCAGTTATTCTGAAAAGCTTTTTTGAGAAGCTCAAAGACCCTGGGAGTTTTCTGATACCATGCATATTAGAAGGTCAATGCACCAAGACAGCTTTATGCGATGTTGGGGCAAGCATCAACCTAATACCTGCATCCACTATCAGAAAGCTTGGCTTAACTGAAGAAGTTATACCAACCCGGATATGTCTCTAACTTGCTGATGGCTCCACTAAATACCCATCAGGCGTGATTGAAGACATGATTGTCAGAGTTGGGCCATTCGCCTTCCCCACTGACTTTGTTGTGCTGGAAATAGAGGAGCACAAGAGTGCTACTCTCATTCTAGGAAGACCCTTCCTAGCAACTGGACGATCCCTCATTGACGTCCAACAGGGGGAAATAACCCTGAGAGTCAATGATGATGAGTTTAATTTGAACGCTGTCAAAGCCATGCAGCATCCTGACACATCAAAAGACTGCATGAAAGTTGATCTTATTGACTCTTTGGTAGAAGAGATCAACATGGCTGAGAGTCTCGAATCAGAGTTGGAAAACATCTTTAAAGATGTTCAGCCTGATTTAGAGAATTCAGAGGACATGAAAGAGCCTCTGAAAATTCTTCTGGAAGAAGAAAAACCTCCTAAACCCGAGCTCAAGCCATTACCACCATCCTTGAAATATGCATTTCTGGGAGAAGGTGACACTTTTCCAGTGATCATAAGCTCTGCCTTAAATTCACAGGAAGAGGAAGCACTTATTCAAGTGCTAAGGACACACAAGACAGCTCTTGGGTGGTCCATAGATGACCTTAAGGGCATAAGCCCAGCTAGATGCATGCACAAAATCTTATTGGAGGATAATGCTAAACCAGTGGTTCAACCACAGAGGCGGCTAAATCCAGCCATGAAAGAAGTGGTGCAGAAAGAGGTCACCAAATTACTAGAGGCTGGGATTATTTATCCTATTTCTGATAGCCCCTGGGTGAGTCCTGTCCAAGTCGTCCCAAAAAAGGGAGGCATGACAGTGATTCATAATGAAAAAATGAACTAGTTCCTACAAGAACAGTTACAGGGTGGCGCATGTGTATTGACTACAGAAGGCTCAATACAGCCACCAGAAAGGATCATTTTTCTTTACCATTCATAGACCAGATGCTAGAAAGACTAGCAGGTCATGATTATTACTGCTTTTTGGACAGCTACTCAGGTTATAACCAGATTGCAGTAGATCCTCAGGATCAAGAGAAAACAGCATTCACATGTCCATCTGGAGTGTTTGCTTATAGAAGGATTCCATTTGGGCTGTGTAATGCACCTGCAACCTTCCAGAGATGCATGCTCTCTATTTTCTCTGATATGGTGGAAAAATTTCTAGAAGTCTTCATGGATGACTTCTCAGTATATGGAGACTCATTCAGCTCCTGTCTTGATCACCTGAAACTTGTTCTGAAAAGATGCCAAGAGACCAACCTAGTTTTAAACTGGGAAAAATGTCACTTCATGGTGACTGAAGGGATTGTTCTCGGGCATAAATCTCAAACAAGGGAATAGAGGTGGATCAAGCAAAAATAGAGATAATTGAAAAATTACCACCACCCGCCAATGTTAAGGCAATCAGAAGCTTTCTGGGGCATGCAGGATTCTATAGGAGGTTTATAAAGGATTTTCAAAAATTGCAAAACCTCTAAGCAATCTGCTAGCTACTGACACGCCATTTGTGTTTGACACAGAGTGCCTGCAGGCGTTTGAAACGCTGAAAGCTAAGCTGGTCACAGCACCAGTTATTTCTGCACCAGACTGGACATTACCATTTGAGCTAATGTGTGATGCCAGTGATCACGCCATTGGTGCAGTGTTGGGACAGAGGCATGACAAGCTTCTGCACGTCATTTATTACGCTAGTCGCGTTCTAAATGATGCCCAAAAAAATTACACAACCACAGAAAAAGAATTACTTGCAGTGGTTTACACCATTGACAAGTTCAGATCATACTTAGTAGGATCAAAAGTGATTGTGTATACTGATCATGCTGCTCTTAAATATCTACTCACGAAGCAGGATTCAAAACCCAGGCTCATCAGATGGGTGTTGCTTCTGCAAGAGTTTGATATAGAAATAAGAGACAAAAAAGGGACAGAGAACCAAGTGGCTGATCATCTGTCCCAGATAGAGCCAGTAGAAGGGACGCCCCTCTGCTCTCTTGAGATCTCTAAGACTTTTCCGGATGAGCATTTATTTGCCATTCAGGAAACACCATGGTTTGCCGATATTGCAAACTATAAAGCTGCAAGGTTCATACCCAAGGAGTACAACAGGATACAAAAGAAGAAATTAATTACTGATGCAAAGTACTACTTGTGGGATGAACTCTATCTCTTTAAGAGATGTGCAGACGGAATAATCCATAGGTGTGTGCCTAGAGAAGAAGCACAGAGGATCCTATGGCATTGCCATGAATCTCAATATGGAGGCCATTTTGGAGGTGAGCGAACAGCCACCAAGGTACTCCAATGTGGCTTCTATTGGCCCACACTCTATAAAGATTCCCGAGAGTTTGTACGTAACTGTGACAGTTGCCAAAGAGCTGGTAATCTGCCTCATGGTTACGCCATGCCTCAACAAGGAATCTTGGAAATTGAGTTGTTTGATGTATGGGGAATTGACTTCATGGGACCTTTCCCACCATCATACTCAAACACCTATATTCTGGTGGCAGTTGACTATGTATCAAAATGGGTTGAGGCCATTGCCACACCCACCAATGATACTAAAACAGTGCTGAAGTTCCTCCAGAAATATATCTTTAGCAGGTTTGGTATCCCGAGAATACTAATCAGTGATGGGGGCACTCACTTCTGCAATAAACAGCTTTACTCTGCCATGGTTCGGTATGGAATTCGCCATAAGGTAGCTACTCCATATCATCCACAAACTAATGGGCAAGCTGAAGTCTCTAACAGAGAATTAAAGAGAATCCTAGAATGGACAGTAAGTACCCGTAGAAAGGATTGGGCACGGAGCTTGGATGATGCTCTGTGGGCTTACAGAACAGCATTCAAGACCCCTATAGGGACCTCTCCATACCAACTTGTGTATGGTAAGGCATGTCACCTGCCCGTGGAACTGGAACATAAAGCCTACTGGGCAACCAGATTCCTAAACTTTGATGCCAAATTAGCAGGAGAAAAAAGATTGCTCCAGCTAAATGAGCTAGAGGAATTCAGATTCACAGCTTTCAAAAATGCCAAGCTTTATAAAGAAAAATAAAAAAAATGGCATGACAAGAAGCTGTTATCTAGAATCTTTGAGCCAGGACAGAAGGTTCTGCTGTTCAACTCTAGACTCAGGCTATTCCCAGGGAAATTGAAATCCCGGTGGAGGGGACCATACGTGATTACAAGTGTATCACCATATGGTTATGTGGAGCTTCAAGATATTGATTCTGATAAGAGGTTCATTGTCAATGGACAGAGAATCAAACACTATCTTGAAGGCAACATTGAGCAAGAGTGCTCAAGGCTGAAGCTAGACTAAAAGCTCAGCAAGGTCCAGCTAAAGACAATAAAGAAGCGCTTGCTGGGAGGCAACCCAGCCATGGGGCATCAATCCTCTAAGAATTTTGCCCTATTTCTATTTTTATTTTTATTTGTTTATATAGAGTTCATTGATGACAAGGTAAAGAATCAATTGCATAAGTTCACAGGGTTACAGAAGGAATTTGCACAAAAAACAGAGAAAAAGAGCTCACTGGCAAGAAAACGCCAGTAAAAGCCTATTTTGGGCGTTTAACGCCCAAAAAGGGCAGCCAGTGGGCGCTGAACGCCAGTAAGGATAGCAATCTGGCGTTCAACGCCAGAAAAGGGCAATAATTGGGCGTTGAATGCCCAGGATATCAGCGTTTGGGCGTTCAAACGCCAGGATGGCAGGGAGGAGGCAAACTCAATTTTCTTCATATTTTTTCATTCTAATCTTGATTTTCATACTTCAATTCATGATTTCTTGCATAAACATGTTAAGAACCCTGATTTCTAAAATCCCTAATTTCTAAAAATCCTACTTTAAAAATATCAAATGTATCTTAATCCATAAGCACCAAGCCTCTTTGCAAATTCAATCCAACTCTTTTCAAATCCTATTTTCAAAACAAATCTAATTTTTTCCAACTAATATCTTTTTCAAATCCCCACATTATCTTTTTCAAAATCTAGATTTATCTTTTTCAAAAATCTTTCATATCTTTTCAATTTTAAACTATATCCTCTCTTATCATATCTTCTATTTTATCTTTTCCAAATCAATCTTTTTATCATATCTTTATCTCTTTTTTCGAAAACCCACCTTCCCTCCCTTTAAATTTGAGTTCGGCCACCCTCCCCTCCCATCAACAATTGCACCTAGCTCTCCTTCTTTCCCTCTCCTTTCTTTTCTTTTGCTTGAGGACAAGCAACCCTCTAAGTTTGGTGTGTTTATCCGCGATCACTAAGATCATGGCTCCTAAAGGAAAACAACCCACTCCAAGAGGCAAGAAAGAGAGCGTTCCAAAACCACTTTGGAATCAAGGGAAGTTCTTATCTAAAGAACATTCAGACCATTATAACAAAATAATGGGTCTGAGATCAGTGATCCCAGAAGTTAGATTCGATCTGAAAGAAGATGAATATCCGGAGATCCAGGAGCAAATTTGAATCAGGAACTGGGAAGTCCTAGCTAATCCTGAAACGAAAGTGGGAAGGAATATGATCCAGGAGTTCTATGCTAATATGTGGCAGACTGACAAGCAAAAACTATCTGGAACTGCCTTCTATGAAAGATGATCCAGACTCATTCAACAGGAGAATGATGAGAATAGACAAGGGCCTGGATAAGATTCTAGAGGACATATGTATCCCTGGAGCCAGGTGGACCACCAACACAAAGGGTGTCCCAAATCAACTCAAGAGAGAAGATCTCAAACAAGTCGCCAGAGGATGGCTGGACTTCATTGGGCATTCTCTGTTGCCTACTAGCAACCGTTCTGAAGTCACAGTTAAAAGAGCAGTGATGATCCATTGCATCATGATGGGAAAAGAAGTGGAAGTTCATCAGCTGATCTCAGCTGAACTCTACAAAATTGCTAACAAAAATTCTAAAGAAGCCAGGTTGGCTTATCCAAACGTGATTTCTCTGCTCTGCAAGGACGCTGGGGTAAGGATGGAAATAACTGAGTATATCTCAGTTGAGAAACCAATCACCAAAGCATCAATGGAAAAACAACAAGCACAGGATGATCCCACCAAGAAGAAAACACAGGAATCTCTCCCAGAAATCCCTCACTCTGAATACTGGGAGTATCTTGAGACGTCTGTTACCAAGATACGGGAAGCTATGGAACAAATAATAAAAGAACAAAAGGAGCACAGTCAAATTCTCACCTATATGTTTAAAGAATAAGAGGAGCAAGGGCGTGACTTGAGGGACTTGAAGCACCAGAAGTTATCTCTTGAAGGACCAAACACCCCAAAGATCCGAGGAACACCCGTTTCCCATAACTAAGGTTGTTAAATTCCAATTTCTGCTTTAACTCTGTGATAGTATCGTTATAGAAGTTCACCTTAGGAGTCATATAGTAGTAATTAGCATCTATTTTGATTTTATCTCCAATTAAGCCATAGTTTATTTTTCTCATCATCAGCAAACATGAATAAAATAGTAGATCTTTTGAATAAGAGGTAATAAAATTTCGAGTTTTAATAAGAGAAATTCTAATTAGTTACATGTGGTGGCAATACTTTCTGTCTTCTGAATGAATGCTTGAACAGTGCATATGTCTTTTGAATTTGTTCTTTAAGACTGTTAAATATGTTGGTTCTTGAAAGAATGGTGAACATGAGACATGTTATTGATAATCTGAAAAATAAAAAAAAATGATTCTTGAAGCAAGAAAAAGCAGCAAAAAAAAAAAGAGAAGAGAAAGAAAAGCAGAAAAAGCCAATAGCCCTTAAAATCAAAAGGCAAGGGTAATAAAAAGGATCCCAAGGCTTTGAGCATCAGTGGATAGGAGGGCCTAGGGGAATAAAATCCTGGCCTAAGCGGCTAAATCAAGCTGTCCCTAACCATGTGCTTGTGCCGTGAAGGTGTCAAGTGAAAACTTGAGACTGAGCGGTTAAAGTCAAGGTCCAAAGCAGAAAGAAGAGTGTGCTTAAGAACTCTGGACACCTCTAATTGGGGACTTTAGCAAAGCTGAGTCACAATCTAAAAGGTTCACCCAATTATGTGTCTGTGGCATTTATGTATCCGGTGGTAATACTGGAAAACAAAGTGCTTAGGGCCATGGCCAAGACTCATGAAATAGCTGTGTTCAAGAATCATCATACTGAAATAGGAGAATCAATAACACTATTTGAATTCTAAGTTCTTATAGATGCCAATCACTCTGAGCTTCAATGGATAAAGTGAGATGCCAAAACTGTTCGGAAGCAAAAAGCTACTAGTCCCGCTCATCTAATTAGAATCTGAGCTTCACTCAAAAACTCTGAGATATTATTGCCTCTCAACCTATTAGTCTTCTATTTTATTTTTCTAGTTGCTTGAGGACAAGCAACAGTTTAAGTTTGGTGTTGTGATGAGCGGATATTTTATACGCTTTTTGGGGTTAATTTCATATAGTTTTTAGTATGTTTTAGTTAGTTTTTAGTTTATTTTCATTAGTTTTTAGGAAAAATTCATATTTCTGGACTTTACTATGAGTTGTGTGTTTTTCTGTAATTTCAGGTATTTTTCTGGCTGAAATTGAGGGAGCTGAGCAAAAATCTGATTCAGGCTGAAAAAGGAGTGCTGATGTTGTTGGATTCTGACCTCCCTACACTCAAAGTGAGTTTTTTGGAGCTACAGAACTCGAAATGGCGTGCTTCCAATTGCGTTGGAAAGTAGACATCCAGGGCTTTCCAGAAAAATATAATACTCCATACTTTACTTAAGGATAGACGATGTAAACTGGCGTTCAACGCCAGTTCTCTGCCCAATTCTGGCGTCCAGCGCTAGAAAAGGATCAAAAGTTGGAGTTCAACGCCAGAAATGGATCCAAACCTGGCGTTGAACGCCCAAAATGGCCTTATGCACGTGAATTGCTTAAGTCTCAGCCCCAGCACACACCAAGTGGGCCCCAGAAGTGGATCTCTATACCATCTGCTATAGTTTACTCATTTTCTGTAAACCTAGGCTACTAGTTTAGTATTTAAACAACTTTTAGAGACTTATTTTGTATCTCATGACATTTTAGATCTAAACTTTGTACTCTTTGATGGCATGAGTCTCTAAACTCCATTGTTGGGGGTGAGGAGCTCTGTTGTGTCTCGATGAATTAATGCAAGTATTTCTGTTTTCCATTCAAACATGCGTGTTCCTATCTAAGATATCCATTCGCGCCTAACTATGGAGAAGGTGATGATCAGTGACACTCATCACCTTCCTCAATCCATGAACGTGTGTTTGACAATCACCTCCGTTCTACATTAGATTGAATGAATATCTCTTAGATTCCTTAATCAGAATCTCCGTGGTATAAGCTAGATTGATGGCGGCATTCATGAGAATCCAGAAAGTCTAAACCTTGTCTGTGGTATTCCGAGTAGGATTCAGGGATTGAATGACTGTGACGAGCTTCAAACTCGCTAGTGCTGGGCGTAGTGACAGACGCAAAAGGAGGGTGAATCCTATTCCAGCATGATCGGGAACCTCAGATGATTAGCCGTGCTGTGACAGAGCATTTGGATCATTTTCACAAGAGGAGGGGATGTAACCATTGACAACGGTGATGCCCCAACACACAGCTTGCCATAGAAGGACGTGCGTGCGTGAATCAGAGGACAAAGGAAAGCAGAGATTCAGAAGACAAAGCATCTCCAAAACTCCAACATATTCTCCATTACTGCATAACAAGTAACCTTTAACCCATGCTCTCTTGTTTATTCGCAATTCAACTGATAAATACAATTGACTTCCTGACTAAGAATTGTAAGATAACCATAGATTGCTTCAAACCAACAATCTCGGTGGGATTCGACCCTTACTCACGTAAGGTATTACTTGGACGACCCAGTGCACTTGCTGGTTAGTGGTACGAGTTGTGGAAAGTGTGATTCACAATTCATGCACCAACGCCACAGATGTGTGTGATAAACCACTATTTTATGGTTTATATTGTGCTTAATTGTATAGTTTTATCAATTCTTTACCCACTTATTCATATGATTGGCATGCATTTATATTTCCTTCCTAAAATTATTACATGATTGAATATTTGCTTCCTAAAGACTTTTAATTATGTATTTTAATTCTCCTTTATTCCATTCGATGCTGTGATCTGTGTGTTAAGTGTTTCAGGCTTTATAGGGCATGAATGACTTGGAGATTGAAAAGGAAGCCTGCAAAAATGGAAGGAACACAAGAAATTGAGGAGATGACCAGCGAGAAGTGACGCGGACGCATGGCTCACGCGACTGTGCGGAATGGAATTGCACAAGTGACGCGGAGGCGTGGATGACGCACACGCGTGGCAAGGCAAAATGCCGAATGACGCGTCCGCATGAATGACGCGATCGCGTGACATTCGCGATCTGCAGAATCTGCAGAATTCGCTGGGGGCAATTTTGGGCCCTGTTTTGACCCAATTTTCGGCCCAGAAGAGCAGACTAGAGCCAAGGAACATGCAGAAACGAAAACAATAATTCATTACAGATAATTCTCAGTTTTAGATCTAGTTTTTTATTCCTCCTCTAAGTTTTCTCTATACACATTCATAGTTCTTAGGATTTAATTTTATTGCTTTTTGCATTGGGATATTGAGAAGAGTTATTACCTCAACAAGACTTCGTCATTCTAGTTTGTTTTCTTTACCTGTCTCTTACTCTTCCATGTCCTTTATTTACTCAGAATTACTATTGGATTATTTTTAGGATTTATTAATACAAGAATTATTTTTATTTTTAATTGATCCCCTTGATTATTATTTATCATGTCTTTCTTTAATTTCCTTTTATATGTTATGAATTCTACATTCACAATGAGCGAGTAGTTCCATAACTTGGATGGGAGTTGATTGAAATGAAGACCTTGAGTTGGGATGCTTAAAAGAAAAATTGTAATTGGGTTTATTGTTGGATTGCTCTCTAGTCATTGACACCAATCCTTCCAAGTAAGCGGATTGGGACTTGTGAATAGAAATAGCTTTCCAACTTGCTTGACTTTCCCTTACCTAGTAAGGGATAACTAAACAGAACAACCATCAATTATCAATTAATCTTGAGAGTACTCCAACAAGAATAGGGCTTCCAACTAATCCACTCCCATCCAAGGCTTTTATTTAAAATTACCTAATTTCTCTAATTTAATTTCCTGTTATTCAACTCAAACCACTTTTTGAAAACATCTGATTAATAAAATAGCACACTTTTCTGCAACTCATTGGGAGACGACCTGAGACTCATACTCCCAGTATTTTAAGTTAAATTTTGTGACAACCCTCTAAATTGATAAGCGGATTTCTGGTTGGTTAAGAGCTGTACTTGCAACGTATTCCTTATATTAATTTCTTAACTCGCCAATTTCTGCCACGTCAATTTTTGGCGCCGTTGCCGGGGAGTTGCAATAGAGTGCTAAGTTATTGATTGGAATTTATTTATCTGTATTTTATTTTATTTTGCTACTATGAGCTTCATGTTTCTTTCGTTAGATGACGCATTCACTTCTTGATCCAAGCTTGCCAGTATTCGATCCTGAGATTGAAAGAACTATTTCACGAATAAGGCAAGCTCGGCGTCGGTTAGTCCTCTCTGAGGGCGGATCTAAAACGTCACTTGAGGAAGAAACAGGCTCCATTTCTGCTGATTCGGTTGATTTACGCGCAGGTGACATGGCAGCACCTAGGAGAATTACTATCCAGGAGGCTGGAGCCCCTGATTTTTCAATGCAACCATTTCAAGCGCATCATCCAGTGGTGGCTACAGACTTTGAAATAAAGACTACACTGCTCAATTTGATGCCCAAGTTTCATGGCTTACCTGCTCAAGAGCCTATCAAGCACCTTAGAGACTTCCAAGCAGCCTGTTCTACTGTCAGGCGTGATGGTGCAGATGAAACTTCAATTTTGTTAAAAGCTTTCCCATTCTCTCTTGAGGGAAAGGCGAGAGAGTGGTACTACACTCAACCCACAACAACTGTATCCGACTGGGATACACTTAGAAGAGAATTTTTGGAAAAATTCTTTCCAGTTGAAGTTACTGATAAACTGAGGAAAGACATTTCCATGATTGTTCAGGTTGAATCTGAGACTCTCTATGAATACTGGAAACGCTTCAACAACCTTCTGGAAGCATGCCCCCACCATAGGATTGACAAGATAGTATTGCTCGGCTACGTCACTCATGGTATGAGGCCCCAAGATAAGACCACATTGGAAAGTGTTAGCAATGGGTCTATGAAGAAGTACAAGACCACTGATGAGGCATGGCAATTGATCAGCGACTTAGCTGAATCTACTCAGAATCACAAGCAGAAACAAGGCCGTTCAAAAGCTGTTGCAGAAGTATCCTCTAGCAGAGAGACTGCTGCTCTAACTCAGAGTATCTGTGAAATGACCAACTTACTGAAGCAGATGCAATTGAATCAACAACAAGTTCAGCAAGCTCAACCTTCTCCACCACAGCAAAGCCAACAGTTAGTCCCACAGAGAGTCTGTGGAGTCTGTGCTGATTATAGCCATTATACTGATGAATGTCCGCAGCTCTAACAGGAAGACAACACCATGGCAGCCACTCATAACTTCTATGACCGCCCCAACCAAGGGTACAATCAAGGTGGCAGTTGCAGCCATGGATGGTAGGACAATTCTAACCAGAATTGGAGGGACAACAATAACAGAGGAGGCAGAGACAATCAAGAAAATCAGAGGTGGAATAATAACAACAACAGACAGCAGAACCAGAACCAGCCATACAGAGCACCTCACCTGAGGCAATCCCAAGGACCACAGAATAACCAACAGCAGATTTCTCAGATCACTTACCCCTCTTTATCTGCTAATGATGAGTTACTATAATCTATTGATCGGAGACAACAGGCCATGGAAAATAACCTTAATTCTACTCTAAATGGTCTGAACTCTACCTTGCAAGCTCTTATCTCACAAACTAGATCAATGAATAACTCCAATAACCAGCCTTTGAGCTCCAATGGAATCCCCTCTCAACTATTACCCAATTCAAAGGGTGGCATCAATGCCATTACCCTAAGGTCCGGAACTACACTGCAGGAGAGGAATCAGGAGGATCCAAACCCACCAGAACACGCCTCAGCTGAAGAGGTGGTGGAAGTAGAAGATGTTGAAGAGTAAGAGGACATACAGGACAGGGCTGAAGAAGAAGAAGCCCAATCACAGGAAGAAGCACCAAAGGGCACAGACACTGCAGAAGACACCATTCCCATTCCATTTCCACCACTTGCAAGGAAGCCCAGGAAGCAGCTGGAACCTGATCCCAAAATGGTAGAAATATTCAAAAAGGTTGAGGTAACTGTTCCCCTATTTGATGTTATTCAACATGTACCTAAATATGCAAAGTTTCTAAAAGATTTTTGTATACATAAAGACAAAATTAATGAATTAGAAACTATTCCTTTAGGTAGTTCTATATCTGCTTTAATGGGAGGTATACCTGAAAAGTGTAGTGATCCAGGTCCATGTATGGTTAATTGTATTATTGGTGGTGTGATATTTTCTGACTGCATGTGTGATTTAGGAGCATGTGTTAGTATAATGCCTTTGTCTATATATGATAATTTGAGGCTCCCTCCTTTAAAAAGGTCGGCAGCTTGTTTTGTGTTAGCAGATAAAAGCATTAAGGGACTCACCTTTCCCATTAATTTTTATATCCTGGAGATGCCCCAAAATGACTCAGAGAAACCATCGTCAATCCTACTCGGAAGACCATTCCTGAAGACCTCAAAGTTCAAATTGGATGCTTTCTCAGGAACATACTCTTTTGAAATAGATGGCCGAGTAGTAACCTTCAATCTGAATGGAGCTATGGAGCATCCTACAGAGGATTATTCTATCCTCAAGTGTGACATCATAGATGAAACCGTGGCTGAAATTCACCAGGAGGAATTTGAAGAGAAGTACATAGGATAAGGTCCGAGTGTGGGGACACTTTCTGAGGACAATGACAGTGCTTTACCATTGTTACCAGCTCCAGCCAACCCAGAGCCTGACCATGAGCAGAAGTTAGAATTGAAACCCCTCCCTCCACACCTCAAATATGCTTACCTTGAGGACAAGCAGAAGTTTCCAGTTATCATTGCAAGGGAACTCACTTCTCAACAAGAAGAGCAGCTACTTAGTGTACTGAGGAGGCACAAGAAGGCAATTGGTTGGAGTTTGGCAGACATAGTAGGCATCAACCCTCGAGAAGACTGAACCCCACTATCTTAGAGGTTGTCAAGAAGGAAGTGACCAGACTACTAGAGGCAGATATCATTTACCCCATCTCAGACAGTGAATGGGTAAGCCCAGTACAAGTGGTGCTAAAGAAGTTTGGATTCACTACAGTGAAGAATGAGCATGGAGAGCTTATGGTAACTAGAGTTCAGAACGCCTGGAGGGTCTGCATTGACTACAGATGCCTAAACCAGGCCACTCGTAAGGATCACTATCCTCTTCCATTCATTAATCAAATGCTGGATCGCCTGTCAAGTAAATTACATTATTGTTTCTTAGATGGTTACACAGGCTATTTCCAGATTCATATAGCTCTTGAAGATCAGGAAAAGACCATGTCCTTTGGCTTGTGCAATGCACCAGCTACTTTCCAAAGGTGCATGATGAGTCTTTTCTCTGATCTCCTTGAGGACTGTATGGAGATTTTTATGGATGATTTTAGTGTATATGGTGACTCCTTTACTCTTTGCTTGGATAGTTTATCTAGAGAATTAGATAGATGTGTCAGCACAAACCTTGTATTGAATTTTGAAAGATGTCACTTTCTGGTTAAACAAGGGATTGTACTAGGACATGTTGTGTCTAATACTGGCATCTCTGTAGATCCAGCAAAGGTGAATATTATTTCTAGTTTACCTTACCTCTCTTCAGTGAGGGAAGTCCGTTCGTTTCTTGGCCATGCAGGTTTTTACAGGAGATTCATTAAGGACTTCAGTAAGGTAGCACTTCCCTTATCCAGACTACTGCAGAAGGATATTGAGTTCGAGTTCAGTGAGGATTGCAAACAAGCGTTCGATAAGTTGAAAATCGCCCTGACTCAAGCTCCAATTGTGAGAGGACCAGAATGGAGCCAACCATTTGAAATAATGTGTGATGCTTCCAACCATGCAGTAGGTGCAGCACTGGCTCAGCATGAAGGTAAGGACCCCTTTGTAATTGCTTATGCGTCTAAAACTTTAGATGCCGCTCAGTCTAAATATACTACTACTGAGAAAGAGCTTCTTGCTATTGTTTTTGCTCTGGATAAATTTTGAGCCTATTTACTTGGTACAAAAGTAGTAGTGTATTTAGACCACGCAGCTCTAAAGTATTTATTAGCTAAAAAGGAATCCAAACCAAGGCTTATATGTTGGATACTGCTACTACAAGAATTTGATTTAGAAATTAAGGATAGAAGTGGTAACCAGAATCTAGTGGCAGACCACTTGAGTCGCCTTGAGCACATTAAAGATGACTCCACTCCTATAGCTGATAATTTCCCATTTGATAACCTGCAAGCAGTATCCGAGGTAGTCCCTTTGTTTGCACCTGTAGCTAATTATCTAGTTAGCCGCACCTTTCCTCTAAACTTTACTAAGCATCAAAGAGACAAGCTGAAAAGCGAGTCTAAATATTATATATGGGATGACCCATATTTATGGAGATGTGGCGCTGACCAGGTAATTAGACGGTGTGTGCCTCAATCAGAATTCCAGTCCATCTTAGAGGCCTGTCACTCATCTGAGAGTGGAGGACATTTTGGCCCTCAAAGAACGGCTAGAAAAATCTTAGACTGTGGATTCTGGTGGCCTACTCTTTTTAGAGACGCTGCTGAATTTTGTAGATGTTGTTTCCCATGCCAAAAATTTGGTAATATATCCAAGAGGGATGAGATGCCTCAACAAATTATGCTTTTCTGTGAAGTTTTCGATGTTTGGGGCATTGACTTCATGGGTCCATTTCCAAATTCTAATGTTTATTTTTATATATTGTTAGCTGTTGATTATGTTTCCAAATGGGTGGAAGCAATTCCTACCCGCACTGATGATGCTAACACTGTTGTTTCCTTTGTGAGAATCCACATTATTTGTCACTTTGGATCCCCACGAGCAATCGTGAGCAATCAAGGCACCCATTTTTGTAACAGGAGACTAACAGGATTAATAAAAAAGTATAGGATAATTCATAAAGTTGCAACTGCCTACCATCCTCAGACTAATGGGCAAGCCGAGGTGTCAAACAGAGAGATAAAGCGTATCTTGCAGAAGATAGTCAAACCTCATAGGAGAGATGATGACAAGTCATCTTAGCCTAGTTTCACTAGCCTTTTTCTTTTGTTTTTGATTGATTTATGCACTTTCTTGAGCCATAAGCAAGCCAATTGGGTAGATTTCCATGTTTCCTTTGATTCAATCAACCATGTATGAATTAATGCAATTTCATGAGATTTTATGCTATAATTGTCATATATTATGAAAGAATAACAAACTCATGATTTTAAGCAAAGTTTTAATGTGTTTGGTTGATTGATGATAGGTGAAAAGAGTTCTGAAGAAGGTTGAAGAAAGAAGGAAGGGCTAGGAGCAAGAGAGAACAAAAAGTTTGAGCAAAAGTTTGCCTCAAACTTTAGCTCAAACTTTTAAAAGAGTTGAAAACACTCCAGAGGAAAAAAGCTTGAGCAAAAGTTTGACCTCAAACTTTAGCTCAAACTTTTTGGCAAACGTTGGCATCACAAAATCAATACCCTGGAGGAAAAAAGCTTGTGCCAACGTTTGAGGTCAAACTTTTGCTCAAACGTTGGCGCCACTCTTGCACACCCTGGAGGAAAAAGCTTGCGCCAACGTTTGAGGTCAAACTTTTGCTCAAACGTTGGCGCAACACACATTTACAAGGGGGCCAACGTTTGAGCAAAAGTTTGACCTCAAACTTTGGCTCAAACGTGGATGGCAGTAAGGAAGCTTAGCTGATGCGAAAAGTTTGAGTAAAAGTTTGACCTCAAACTTTTACTCAAACTTTTACTCAAGCTTTTATGTTTTTCAACCCGGTTCACAATGGATCTTTCTCCAACTCCAAGAGCAATCAACCAAGGCCTTTATCAACCCAATTCCATCAAGAACAAAGGTCCAATTCAAGGCTTGAAGACCATTTGAAGAAAGTGTATAAATAGCTTAGGATTTAAGCTTTCGGGGAGCTTTTCTTTAGAGATTTTTTAGAATACTTACAGAGAGCTCACCTTTACATTTTTGAATTGTTGCTTTAGAATTCTAGAGAATTGGGGAGGAGAATTGATCTCTCTTCTTCCTGGTTCTTGTTGAGCACTCTTTACTTTTCTTGCTTGGGATCTTAGGTGGAGAATTGAAGAATTTCTGTTTCAATCTCACCTTTGGATCTTGTTTAATTTTCTGCATAATTAAATTTCCTTTTCAGTTAATTGCTTCTTCTTCTATTCTCTCTGCAATTTACATTTCCCTTGCAATTGTTCTTGCTGGATCTAGGAAGGCAGTGAGATCTAGACTTGGTTATCTAGTCTCTTGGGTCCTGAGATCTACAGCTTTAAATTTCAATTTCCCTGTTTCGTTGCTACACCAAGCTGATTTCCATTTTTGTCAAGATCCGGTTTAATTCAAGTCATCTTCTATTTTTCTGTTTATTGCATTTTACTTTTCCTTGTTTAATTTCCGCAAATCCCGTTCCCAATTCCCTTTACAATTCAAGCCATTTACACTTTTTGCACTTTAAGATTCTGCAATTTACATTTCTTGCAATCTAAGTTTCTGTAATTTACATTACTTGCACTTTAAGATTCAGCCTCTTTAATTTCTCTGCACTTTAAATTCTTGCCAATTGTCCCTCTTCTTTTTTAATTTCATGCAATTTAGCTTCTGTCAAACACAAACCACTCAAATCAACTCTTGATTCGCTTGACTAAATCAACCACTAAACTAAAATTGCTCAATCCTTCAATCCCTGTGGGATCAACCTCACTCCCGTGAGTTTTATTACTTGATACGACCCGGTGCACTTGCCGGTTAGTTTTGTGTGTTTGGAATTCGTTTTCCGTTTTCCGATAATACGCATCAAGTTTTTGGCGCCGTTACCGGGGATTGAAATAGATTGACAATGATTATGTGAAGTGGAGATCTAGATCAAGCACTTTTTCTTTTCTGTTTCTCTAATTTTTGACTAACACGCTAACTGTTTGAAATTTTGCTTAAACTAAACTTCATTCTAGCAATAGATTGAAGAGTTACTGATGGTGTTTCTTTTGTTGTGTTTGTATGTCAGGTACAGGGAGATCCATTCCTGTTTTATCTGAAACTGACCAGAGAACTCTTAGAAGGTTAAGAAGAGCTGAAAGAGGGAAAAATATTGTTGGAGAGGAAGAATCTGAGGAAGAATATCACGAAATGGAAGGAGATCGATCTAATCCAGAAGGAGAGGTTAACAATAACCCACAGCAGAGGAGAGTATTGGCCTCCTATACCTTTGTAAATGCTAGACATTGTGGAAGCAGCATTCTCACCCCTAATGTCAATGCAAATAACTTTGAACTGAAGCCACAACTCATTACATTTGTCCAAAACAACTGCTCGTTTGGGGGAGGACCATTGGAGGATCCAAATCAACATCTATCTACCTTCTTAAGGATTTGTGACACTGTCAAGTCCAATGGTGTGAATCCTGAAACTTACAAGCTTCTGCTGTTCCCGTTCTCATTAAGGGACAAGGCCGCACAATGGCTTGAAACTTTTCCCCAAGGAAGCATCACTAGTTGGGATGACTTGGTGACTAAATTTATAGCCAAATTCTATCCACCTCAAAGAGTCATCAGGCTGAAGACTGAGGTGCAAACATTCACGCAATTGGATACTGAAAATCTGTATGAAGCATGGGAGAGATACAAGGCTCTGCTGAGGAAATGTCCACCAGAAATGTTCACTGAGTGGGACAAGCTACAGAACTTCTATGAAAGACTCACTCTAAAGGCTCAAGAATCACTTGACCACTCAGCTGGAGGATCATTGCAACTGATGAAAACAGCAGAAGAAGCTCAAAATCTCATTGACATGGTGGCCAACAATCAATATTTCTTCGCTCATCAAAGAAATCGCCAACCATCACAAAGGAGAGGAGTAATGGAGCTAGAAGGAGTGGACTCAATCTTGGCCCAAAACAAAATGATGCAGCAGCAAATTCAACAATAATTTGAGCAAATGCCCAAAAGGATTGATAGCCTCCAAGTTGCAGCAGTTAACACAAGCCAACCATCATCCACATGGGGGCAAAATGAAGAAACTCAAGAGGAGCAGCAGCAAGAACAAGTCCAATACATACACAACCAAAATTCTGGACAGAATGAAGTGTATGGTGACACATACAATCCATCTTGGAAGAACCACCCAAACCTCAGATGGGGAGATAATCACAACCAGAACCAACAACCATGGCAGAGGAACTCAAACCAAAACACTTCAAGAAACAACCAAAACCACAACCAGCAGCAAACTAACCAAAACCCCTACAGAAAGCCTCAAAACAACTACCCCAACCCCAACCATTACCAATCTAATAACCAACCCACCAACCAAAATACCCACCATCCACCATCCACATCTCACAACCCACCACAAGCATCACCTGAATCTCAAAGACTCACCAACTTGGAAACCTTGATAGACAAAATGTGGAAACAACAAGAAATGACAACCAAGAACCATGAAGCCTCCATGAAGAGCCTAGAGAGGCAAATTGGGCAAATCTCCAAACAGATTTCTGTTGAGAGACCTTCAAGCTCACTGCCGAGTGACACAATCCCAAATCCTAAGGAAGAATGCAAGGCAATACAATTAAGGAGTGGGAGAACATTGATGAGCAACAATGATACTACAAAGAAGCAAGTAGAGAGCAACAAAAGACCAATAGAAGAGGAATAGCTAACACACACAGAAGAGGCCAATAATGATGATGCAATGGCAAGCAAGCAAGCTTCAAAGCAAACTCAAGAAAAAGAGGAACAATCAAAAATTCCAAAAAAGGGGAATGAAGCAATTGAAGAGCCACCCAAAAATCAAAAGCAACAAGCAGAGAAGACCTTTGTACCTCCACTGCCATATCTCCAGAGATTCGACAAGGAGGCAAAGGACCAACAATTTCACAAGTTCCTTGAGACTTTCAAAAAGCTGGAAATCAATATTCCCTTGGCTGAAGCATTGGAGCAGATGCCCCTATATGCCAAGTTCATGAAGGAGCTAATCAACAAGAAGAGAAGTTGGCAAGAAAAGGAAACTATCATGCTCACTGAAGAATGTAGCGCTGTGATCCAGATGGGTATCCCACCAAAGCTCAAAGATCCAGGGAGTTTTGTAGTCTCATGCACCATAGGCAAGATAACATTGGAAAACGCCCTGTGTGATCTAGGTGCCAGCATCAACTTGATGCCTCTATCATTGATGAGAAAGCTTGCCATAGAAGAAATTAAACCCACCAGGATGTCACTAGTCATGGCCGATAGATCAATCAAGACACCCAATGGTATTGTGGAGAATTTACTAGTGAAGGTTGGAAAGTTTATCTTCCCCGCAGACTTCGTAATCTTAGACACAGAAGGGGAAGGAAGCAGCTCAATCATCTTAGGGAGACCATTTCTAGCCACAGCAAGAACCACTATTGATGTGGAGAAGGGAGAAATGACCTTCAGGGTGCATAATGAACAAATGGTAATCAATATCTTCAAATCAATGCAACACCCCTCAGAGCAAGAGAACTACATGAATGTGGATATGATAGAAGGGCTGATAGAAGAAATGTTTGAAGACGACTATTTGGAGCATCAGAAAGAACAAGGAGAGGAAGTGATAGAAATACTCATTGAGGACAAGAAAGAGGATAAACCAAAACAGGAGTTGAAACCTCTCCCTCCTCACCTCAAATACGTGTTTCTTGGGGAAGCAGAGGCATTACCAGTGATTATAAATTCCTCCTTGAACATGGATGAGGAAGCAAGGTTGATTGAAGTATTAAAAACTCACAAAACAGCCTTGGGGTGGACAATTGAGGACATCAAAGCCATCAGCCCTGCTATTTGCATGCATAAAATTTTATTGGAGGAAGAATCAAAACCGGTGGTTCAACCTCAAAGAAGACTCAACCCAACCATGAAAGAGGTGATTCAAAAAGAAGTAATGAAGCTATGGAATGCAGGGATAATTTTCCCAATCTCAGACAGCTCTTAGGTGAGTCCAGTTCAAGTTGTGCCAAAAAAGGGAGGAATGACAGTCATCACCAATGAAAAGAATGAGTTGATCCCCACTAGGACAGTGACTGGGTGGAGAATGTGCATAGACTATAGGAGATTAAATGATGCAACAAGAAAAGATCATTTTCCTTTGCCGTTCATCGACCAAATGTTGGAAAGACTAGCAGGCCATGCTTATTATTGCTTCCTGGATGGGTATTCTGGTTACAATCAAATAGTGGTAGACCCCAAGGATCAAGAGAAGACATCCTTCACATGCCCATTTGGAGTTTTTGCCTATAGAAGGATGCCCTTTGGGCTGTGCAACGCCCCAGCCACTTTTCAAAGGTGTATGCTTTCTATCTTTTCTGATATGGTGGAAAAATTCTTAGAAGTCTTCATGGATGATTTTTCTGTTTTTGGCAATTCATTTAACACTTGCTTGCATAACTTAACTCTTGTTTTGAAAAGATGCCAAGAAACTAATTTGGTGTTGAATTGGGAAAAATGCCATTTCATGGTTCCGGAAGGAATAGTTCTTGGGCATAAAGTGTCATGTAGAGGTATAGAAGTTGATAAAGCTAAAATAGAAGTTATTGAAAAACTCCCTATACCTGTTAATGTGAAAGCAGTAAGAAGTTTTCTTGGGCATGCTGGCTTCTACAGAAGGTTCATCAAGGACTTTTCAAAAATAGCAAAACCATTGAGCAATTTACTAATGAATGATGTTCCCTTCATTTTTGATGATAACTGTAAACAAGCCTTTGAAACTCTCAAGAGAAAGCTCATTACAGCACCAATCATCACACCCCCTGATTGGAATTTACCTTTTGAACTTATGTGTGATGCAAGCAACCTTGCTATCGGTGCTGTACTGGGGCAAAAGAAGGACAAATTACATCATGTCATATATTATGCTAGCAAAGTGTTGAATGAAACACATAAAAATTATACCACTACTAAAAAAGAACTTTTAGCAATTGTATATGCATTTGATAAGTTTAGACAATACTTGATCGGTTCAAAAGTTATAGTATACACTGACCATTCTGCTCTCAAGTATTTAATGTCTAAACAGGATTCAAAGCCAAGGCTTATTAGGTGGGTGTTGCTGCTACAAGAATTTGATATTGAAGTGAGGGATAGGAAGAGAAGTGAAAATCAAGTAGCAGATCATCTATCAAGAGTGCCACAAGAAGCTAAGCAAGACAAACCACAGCAAGTAAATGAGAACTTCCCTGATGAACATCTCTTCCAAATTCAACAAACACCTTGGTTTGCTGACATAGCAAACTACAAGGTAGGAAGGAAGATACCTCAAGAATTTTCCAAGCAACAAATGAAGAAATTACTCAATGAAGCAAGGAAGTTCTTGTGGGATGAACCTTTTTTATTCAAGAGATGCTCTGATGGAATGATTAGGAGGTGTGTCCCTGAAAGTGAAATGAAGGACATACTATGGCATTGCCATGGCTCAGCATATGGTGGACACTTTGGACCAGAGAGAACAGCTGCAAAGGTATTACAGAGTGGGTTCTATTGGCCAACTATCTTCAAGGATGCCAGAGAGTTTGTTCACCAATGCAATGAATGTCAAAGAACTGGAGGATTGACAAAAAGAAATGAGATGCCTCAAAATTTCATCCTGGAAGTGGAGCTGTTTGACTTATGGGGCATTGATTTCATGGGACCTTTTCCTCCTTCCTACTCTTTCAGATATATCCTGGTGGCAGTAGAGTATGTATCAAAGTGGGTGGAAGCCATAGCCACAACGACCTGTGATGCACAGATTGTCCTCCAATTCCTTAAAAAGCACATTTTCACCAGATATGGAGTGCCCAAAGGTCTGGTTAGTGATGGTGGTGGTCACTTTTGCAATAAACAGATGGAGAAACTCCTCCACAAATATGGAGTAATCCATAAAGTAGCCACACCTTACCACCCTCAGACTAATGGCCAGGCTGAACTCGCAAATAGGGAATTGAAGAAGATCCTAGAGAAAACAGTGGGAAGCACGAGAAAGGATTGGGCTAGGAAGCTAGAGGATGCCTTATGGGCATATAGGACAGCTTTCAAAACCCCTATTGGCAAGTCACCCTTTCAGTTATTATATGGCAAATCCTGCCACCTCCCTGTAGAGCTGGAACACAGAGCTTTTTGGGCCACTAAACTCCTCAACCTTGATTCCCAAGCTGCAGGAGAGAAAAGGTTGTTACAACTAAATGAGTTAGATGAATTCAGGCTAGAAGCCTATGAGAGTGCTAAGATATACAAGGAAAGAGCTAAGAGGTGGCATGATAAGAAGATCACAAAGAAGGAGTTCAAGCCAGGACAACAAGTGCTCCTGTATAACTCAAGGCTTAAGATCTTCCCTGGCAAACTTAAGTCTAAGTGGACTGGCCCATACTTGGTGACAAAGGTCTTTCCTTATGGGAGTATTGAATTGCTAGATGAAGCAACAAAGAGTCAATTCACAGCAAATGGTCACAGAGCAAAACTATACTTGGGAGGACAATGGGATAAGGAAAAAGAGGTTCAGAGCCTATAGCCTTCTTGAGAAGAATTGAAGGATGTCAAGCTAGTGACATTAAAAGAGCGCTTGTTGGGAGGCAACCCAACCAGAGGTAGTTTTTCTTTTCATAGCCTCTTCAATAAAAATGTTGAATAATTGGTATGCATTGCAAGGAGCTAAATTTGGTGTCACACACCAAAACAATTTAAAGGAGAATGAAGGATCATAAGTTTGGTGTTCCACCAAAACATCATTTAAAAACACATTTTCACTTCGTGCACAATACTAGCTCCAAGCAATCAAACAGATTATTCAGTTACTTAATTGCTCTCTAGTGTTAACTTCATAACCTTTAGCAAGAACATAAGATTTTACATATAGTTAACCTGTTGCATCAGAGGAAGTGGCAAGGAACTAAGTTTGGTGTTCCCACACCAAATTAAATCCAAAAGCCGCACTCAATTGATGCATACTAACCAGTCACCTAAGGACTTAAGAAACAAGCAACTTTTGAGAATTTTGCAGGGAACTAACCACAAATTGAAGACATTATGCACCATGACTCAAACAGGGGACCAACAGAAAGAAGGACACAAGAACTGCAAACCAATAGGTTGTATCTGTACTTAACTTCAGCTGTTGAGATATGCTATGATTTATGTCTTGCTAAAGTGTTCATCTGGTACAAGTAGAATCACTCTCTTAAAATAAGTAAGCTAGTCTAAGTGTGTGCTTGTGTGTTTACCTTCACTTAACTAAAAGCATGTTTTGTCCCCTGCAGTTTCAATTCAATAAAAGAAATGTTTGAATGAGAAGTGAGATAGTTCTTTGTTAGATAGAAGTACAATAAAAGTAAGTGGTGGTATGTATGTGTGATTGTATGATAGCTCACTTTTAGTGAATAAGAGAACTAGGATGTCTCCTTCTAAGTAGAAAGTGGCCTACTGTCTATGAATCTCAATCAAATAAAAGTCTTTGGTTAAAAAGAAAAACAAACAGAGAAAAGAAAAAGCCAAAAATGTGCAATAGAATAAAAGAAAAAAAAAAAGAAACAAAGCTAGACACCAATAGCTTGAACCTTAGAATATATGCCTGTGGTGTCTTTGTACTGGGATCTGCTTGGATTATTAAGTTCTTTGGAGTGCATCAACACTTGGTGACTTGGGTTAACTAACCCGGGATCATCAGCTGAAAGTCCACTATCAAGAGCAACCTAACTACAAGGCATTTAGTAACCCAAAGAGGTGCTGGGCATCAATGTTTTAAGAAGGAATGTGAGCCAAGTGTCTATAGTGAATAATGTGTCAAGTATAAAGAAAGAAAAGAACTTGTTACACATGACACTGAACTAAAGCTTTTAGAGAAAAAAAAATATATAATAGTCAAGGACAAAGGAATAATGAGAGGTCATAGCAGTGTGTAGCTTGATGCTTGAAGGAGACTTTCTAGGCCTAAAAGTCAATAAGAAGTGAGTGTTTACATATCCACAGAAAACCCCATGAACTACCAATAATACTCTGCTAGCATGAACATCCTCTTCCATTTCATTCTTTCTTCTCAATAATTCTTTTCTTGCTTGGGGACAAGCAAGCTTTAAGTTTGGTGTTGTGATGACAAGTCATCTTAGCCTAGTTTCACTAGCCTTTTTCTTTTGTTTTCGATTGATTTATGCACTTTCTTGAGCCATAAGCAAGCCAATTGGGTAGATTTCCATGTTTCCTTTGATTCAATCAACCATGTATGAATTAATGCAATTTCATGAGATTTTATGCTATAATTGTCATATATTATGAAAGAATAACAAACTCATGATTTTAAGCAAAGCTTTGATGTGTTTGGTTGATTGATGATAGGTGAAAAGAGTTTTGAAGAAGGTTGAAGAAAGAAGGAAGGGCTAGGAGCAAGAGAGAACAAAAAGTTTGAGCAAAAGTTTGTCTCAAACTTTAGCTCAAACTTTTAAAAGAGTTGAAAACACTCCAGAGGAAAAAAGCTTGAGCAAAAGTTTGACCTCAAACTTTAGCTCAAACTTTTGGGAGAAAAGCTTGAGCCAACGTTTGCCTCAAACTTTTTGGCAAACGTTGGCATCACAAAATCAATACCCTGGAGGAAAAAAGCTTGCGCCAACGTTTGAGGTCAAACTTTTGCTCAAACGTTGGCGCCACTCTTGCACACCCTGGAGGAAAAAGCTTGCGCCAACGTTTGAGGTCAAAATTTTGCTCAAACGTTGGCGCAACACACATTTACAAGGGGGCCAACGTTTGAGCAAAAGTTTGACCTCAAACGTGGATGGCAGCAACGAAGCTTAGCTGATGCGAAAAGTTTGAGTAAAAGTTTGACCTCAAACTTTTACTCAAACTTTTACTCAAGCTTTTATGTTTTTCAACCCGGTTCACAATGGATCTTTCTCCAACTCCAAGAGCAATCAACCAAGGCCTTTATCAACCCAATTCCATCAAGAACAAAGGCCCAATTCAAGGCTTGAAGACCATTTGAAGAAAATGTATAAATAGCTTAGGATTTAAGTTTTCGGGGAGCTTTTCTTTAGAGATTTTTTAGAATACTTACAGAGAGCTCACCTTTACATTTTTGAATTGTTGCTTTAGAATTCTAGAGAATTGGGGAGGAGAATTGATCTCTCTTATTCCTGGTTCTTGTTGAGCACTCTTTACTTTTCTTGCTTGGGATCTTAGGTGGAGAATTGAAGAACTTCTGTTTCAATCTCACCTTTGGATCTTGTTTAATTTTCTGCATAATTAAATTTCCTTTTCAGTTAATTGCTTCTTCTTCTATTCTCTCTGCAATTTACATTTCCCTTGCAATTGTTCTTGCTGGATCTAGGAAGGCAGTGAGATCTAGACTTGGTTATCTAGTCTTTTGGGTCCTGAGATCCACAGCTTTAATTTTCAATTTCCCTGTTTCGTTGCTACACCAAGTTGATTTCCATTTTTATCAAGATCCGGTTTAATTCAAGTCATCTTCTATTTTTCTATTTATTGCATTTTACTTTTCCTTGTTTGATTTCCGCAAATCCCGTTCCCAATTCTCTTTACAATTCAAGCCATTTACACTTCTTGCACTTTAAGATTCTGCAATTTACATTTCTTGCAATCTAAGTTTCTGCAATTTACATTACTTGCACTTTAAGATTCAGCCTCTTTAATTTCTCTGCACTTTAAATTCTTGCCAATTGTCCCTCTTCTTTTTTAATTTCATGCAATTTAGCTTCTTTCAAACACAAACCACTCAAATCAACTCTTGATTCGCTTAACTAAATCAACCACTAAACTAAAATTGCTCAATCCTTCAATCCCTGTGGGATCGACCTCACTCCCGTGAGTTTTATTACTTGATACGACCCGGTGTACTTGCCGGTTAGTTTTGTGTATTTGGAATTCGTTTTCCTTTTTCCGATAATACGCATCAAGAGACTGGAGCACCAGGCTACAAGATGCACTTTGGGCATACAGAACAACATACAAGACACCCATTGGGATGAGTCCTTTCCGCTTAGTTTATGGAAAAGCCTATCATCTCCCAGTTGAAGTAGAGCACAAAGCCTTTTGGGCAGTAAAGGAGTGCAACATGAGATTTGAGAAAGCCGGAGCTGAAAGGAAATTGCATTTGCAAGAATTAGAAAGCCTTCGCCTAGAGGCGTATGAGAACTCAAGGCTATACAAGGAGAATATGAAAGCTGTACATGATCAGCACATCAAGAGGAAAGAGTTCCAACCTGGGGACTTAGTCCTACTTTACAAATCTCGACTGAGGCTTATGCCAGGCAAGTTGAGATCAATATGGGAAGGTCCATGCAGAGTAGAGAAGGCCGAACCGTACGGAGTTTTTCACCTAAGTCATCCTTCAAGCTCTGAACTCATCAAAGTTAATGGACATCATTTAAAGTTGTACCATGGCGAGAAGATGAAGAAAAACAAGGATCTCGAGATCTTCCTCTTGGAAGATCCACACATAGCCGAAGACTGAGCTAGTGGAGCGTCCAACTTACGGACGTTAAAGCAAAGTGCTAGGTGGGAGACAACCCACCATGGTATGATCGTTCTTTTCTTTATTATTCGTTTTCTTATTCAATAACTCTTCTCTTTATTAGTACATTTAGTCTGCATCTACATTTGCATACTTTTATAAAAAAAAATCCAAAAATATCCAATAAATAAATAAGGGGATAAAATTACCCCAATGCTAAGTTAAGAATTCAAAGATCAATGCATGTATGATAAAATTAAAATAAAAAGTTGATACATGAGTATGGAATGTGAAAGAGAAATTTTGGGTAGCTAGGTGTGAATTTTAAGTTATATAGAATATATATATGTTGGGTTGAAGCTTGGGTTAATTAAAGATTCAATTTATAAGCTTACTTAACCATATATGTATCCTTACCCTTACCTTGGCCCCATTACAATCTTGAAAAGACCTCATGATGTTTGTATTAATATATTAAATATTGTTGATTGGTTAGGAGAAGAACAAAAATTAGAAAGCATGATTAGAGAAGGATCGAGTGATTGCCCTATACACTAGAGAGATTAGACTGTACATACATTATCAGTGAGGGTTCAATGCTTAAATTTCTGTGTTCCCTGCTTTCATGAGCTGCCTTCTTGCATTTTTATCTGTTCTTACTGTATAAGAATTGAATTAGTGGAGTTTGAATTGTAATTGTCTTGAAGAGCCTATTTACTTTGATCAAGTAGACAAGAATCATATAGTTGCATTCATATATATAGGTTGCATTGCATTACATGAGTTCTACATGTTCCTACTCATTTATTTTATCTCCTTCAACTAAGCATGAGGACATTCTAATGTTTAAGTGTGGGGAGGTTGATAAACCACTATTTTATGGTTTATATTGTGCTTAATTGTATAGTTTTATCAATTCTTTACCCACTTATTCATATGATTGGCATGCATTTATATTTCCTTCCTAAAATTATTACATGATTGAATATTTGCTTCCTAAAGACTTTTAATTATGTATTTTAATTCTCCTTTATTCCATTCGATGCCGTGATCTGTGTGTTAAGTGTTTCAGGCTTTATAGGGCATGATTGACTTGGAGATTGGAAAGGAAGCTTGCAAAAATGGAAGGAACACAAGAAATTGAGGAAATGACCAGCGAGAAGTGACGCAGACGCATGGCTCACGCGACCGCGCGACATAGAGGAAATCGCAGTGACGCGGACGCATGGCTCACGTGACCGTGCGGATTGGAACTGCACAAGTGACGCGGAGGCGTGGACGACGCGCACGTATGGCAAGGCAAAATGCCGAATGACACGTCTGCATGAATGACGCGATCGCGTGACATGCGCGATCTGCAGAATCTGCAGAATTCGCTGGGGGCGATTTTGGGCCCTGTTTTGACCCAATTTTCGGCCCAAAAGAGTAGACTAGAGCCAAGGAACATGCAGAAACGAAAACAACAATTCATTACAGACAATTCTCAGTTTTAGATCTAGTTTTTTACTCCTCCTCTAGGTTTTTTCTCTACACATTCATAGTTCTTAGGATTTAATTTTATTGCTTTTTGCATTGGGATATTGAGAAGAGTTATTACCTCAACAAGACTTCGTCATTCTAGTTTGTTTTTTTTACCTGTCTCTTACTCTTCCATGTCCTTTATTTACTCAGAGTTACTATTGGATTATTTTTAGGATTTATTAATACAAGAATTATTTTTATTTTTAATTGATCCCCTTGATTATTATTTATCATGTCTTTCTTTAATTCCCTTTTCTATGTTATGAATTCTACATTCACAATGAGCGAGTAGTTCCATAACTTGGATGGGAGTTGATTGAAAGGAAGACCTTGAGTTGGGATGCTTAAAAGAAAAATTGTAATTGGGTTTATTGTTGGATTGCTCTCTAGTCATTGACACCAATCCTTCCAAGTAAGCGGATTGGGACTTGTGAATAGAAATAGCTTTCCAACTTGCTTGACTTTCCCTTACCTAGTAAGGGATAACTAAACAGAACAACCATCAATTATCAATTAATCTTGAGAGTACTCCAACAAGAATAGGGCTTCCAACTAATCCACTCCCAGCCAAGGCTTTTATTTAAAATTACCTAATTTCTCTAATTTAATTTCCTGTTATTCAACTCAAACCACTTTTTGAAAACATCTAATTAATAAAATAGCACACTTTTCTGCAACTCGTTGGGAGACGACCTGGGACTCATACTCCCAGTATTTTAAAGTTAAATTTTGTGACAACCCTCTAAATTGATAAGAAGATTTCTAGTTGGTTAAGAACAGTACTTGCAATTTATTCCTTATATTAGTTTCTTAACTCGCCAATTTCTGCCACGTCAGTGTGCTCCGCACGCCAACTTGCAACCACTCTGATGGGAGTATTGGCACAGCCTGTGCGTGTGAACCCCTGCCCTCACGCTCTTGTGCGCACGCACAGATCTGTGTGCGCGCGCACACATGATCCTTTCCAAAAAAAAAAAAGAAAATCTACCTGTGCGTGCGCATTGCATTGTGCGCACGCACAACCCTGGGAACCCCCTCTGCTCGCAGCAAACGAACCTCTTATGCGTGGGAACACCCCCTTTTTCCCTTCTGTGCGCCCGCACACACCTTTGTACGTGCACACAGGCCCTTATGTTCATCCTGTCCGCAGCGCCCGCACCCTGCTGTGTGTGCGTATAACCCCCTTTTCAGCCTTGTGTGCGTACGCACACTACCCTGTGCGTACGCACACCACTGTTTTCACCCACTATGCTTCTTTTCTTCTCTTCTCTCTGCTTCTTCTCTTCTTTTCCCTTCCACCCCTCTCTTCTCTTACTTTTGCCCTCTTTTCTACTTATTCTAGTTTCTTTTCATTGCACTTCATTTATATTTTGGTAATTATATTAGTTTTAGTTTAGTTGCTTGTTAATTGAATAAATTGCTAGTGTTTGATTGATGTTGATTTGGGTTGCTTCTTGTTTGAATTTTGATTTCATTGTTGATGGATATGTGCACTAAGTATTAAATCTCTGTTTAATTGCCTAATTGAATTGCAAGTTTGATTCATATGTTGTAGCTACCATATGCATTAAACTTTATCCTTGTTTGGCATTATGAATTGTGCACTTTTACTTTAGTGAATTGAGTTGAGCTACTTAGTCATCATGGTTCTTAAGTGAATATAATCACATAACAAAGTATTTGTTCCTTGTTAATGCTTTGTATTTTTTTGAGTTGACTTGACTTGATTCTTATCAAGACTTGTCACTTTTTGTAACAAGCACCTTGTACATGTGATTATTTCATTATTCCTAAGAATGAATAAGTAGTCTCTTTTCATCCTGGAATTGGTTATTGTTGATTGTGCCATTTTCTATTCACTTTGCGCTTTCACTTGCACAATCTCACTATCCAATATGTTTTATACCTAATTCATTTTAGTTGTGGTTACCTAGGTTGTTTGTGCCTTAAGTTTTGCTTATCTATTATTTGCAACCTAGGACTACTTAATTGAGGAACATGCTATTTATTTTGCTTTTGTGGTTATTGTTTTACTCGATCAATGTGTTGTGTTCTAAATTGTGCGCGCATTTAGAATACACGCATTGCATTTTATCATACCACACATCTTATTTTTCCTCAATTGTTGTTTATTTGTATACAAAGCAACCGGAGCCCCCGAAGCCCACCCGCTGAAGGTGGAGCCTCACAGTCCTTCACCCTTGGATCATGTGCATGCACGGAGGATCGTGCATTATTTAAGTGTGGGTGAGGATCGCTAACTTCAAGGGGATAAAATTTCCTTTCTTAGACACTTTGCAATACTCTTTTTGTTCTTTTTCTTCAAATTTTTGCAATTTTTGTTCTTGTTTGCACTTTGTTTGGTTTGTTAGTATATTATTTCTTTAGTGCTTATAGTTATATGATAGTAAATACTAGTATGTTGCATGTTAGATTGAATAAATTTGGTTGAAATAACAAAGAATTTTCAAGAAATCTCTTTTTGGGCATTCCATTGATTAGATTTGGAAATTATTTTTGAACTTGCTTGAAGTATCTTTTTAAGGAACATATGAAAGAGCTTGAACAAATACCAAGTGAGATTTGAGCTTTGATTGTATGGTTGCATATTATCAACCACAAAATTTTGTTCTTGTGTGATAAACTCCTTTTTATGATTGTAATCTTAGATTTGCTTTAATCTATATATCTTATATTTGTTGTTTTAAATGCATTTAGTATGATTGAGGCCATCTTTGTATATCTCACTAACCCATATGGCCAACCCTTGCATCTATCTTTGTAAACCACTCTTTGAGCCTTTAATTCCCCTTTGTTCTCATTTTAAGCACATCATTTTCCCTAAGTGAAAAACCATTATGTCCATTGATTACATCTTTGATTAGCTTGGGTTTGCGTGTGTGTGTTAATCAAGTGTGGGGGAATTTGTGGAAAACATTGGTAGTTAGTGCTTTGGGTGTTCATTGTGAATATTTCGGAAAATGGGCAAATACTCATGCATCTATTAAGTAAGACATATGCATCTCTTTTTGTTGATAAAAGGAAAATTTCGGTGTATATACCTTTTGAAAAAAAAAGAAAGAAAAAGAAAAGAAAAGATAATAAGAATGTAAATAAGAGATGCATATGTAGTTGAATTGGAAAGAGTATGCATGAGTGAATGTGAGAAAGAGAATAAATGGGTAGTTAGGTTGTTTTGTCATGTATATAGGATGATATAGGATTAGGTGGGATACTTGAGATAATCAAAGATCCAATCTATTAGTCCACTTAACCATATTGATCCTACCCTTACCTAAGCCCCATTACAACCCACAAAAGACCTCATGATATTTGCATTCATTCATCAAATATTAGTTGATTGTTAGATGACTTGCATATCTTTGAAAACATGATTAAAGGAGGATTGAGTGATTAAACCCTAAACACTGAGCGACTAGAGTGTAAACACGTCCTGTGAGGGGTCCAATCGCTAAATTCTATGTTTCCATTGCTTATCTTGTATCTTCTTGCAAGTTGTTGAACTTAATTTTGAAAATTTTAAATCAATCTTTGGACATTGATCATATTGCTATATTTTCCTTGTCTTGGCCCTAAGTTCCTACTTTGGATTGATTGAGATTTTTTTGTTTGTTTTTGCCAAACTCAATAGGAATCATAGTGTAGATATATATAGATAGCATTTAGTATAGTTACGTGCATGTAAGTAATTGCATTAATAATTATCCCTTCATTTATCTCATTTATCAATTCCCCCACACTTAAACAATAGCATGTCCTCAGGCTAAACACAACCAAAGGAGAAGAATAAAAGGGTAAACATTTTATTGAATGCAACTATACTAAATGCTATCTATATATTTCTACAATATGCTTCCTATTGAGTTTGGTAAAAACAAACAAAAGGATCTCAATCAATCCATAGTACAAACTTAGGGCCAAGACAAGAAAATATAGCAATATAATCAATATCCAAAGATTTGATTTGAAATTCTCAAATTCAATTCAACAACTTGCAAGAAGATACAATATAAGAAATAGAATCATAGAGTTGAGCGATTGAACCCCTCACCAGATGTGTTTATACTCTAATCGCTCAGATTTAGGGCTTAATCATTCAATCCTCCTTTAATAATGATTTCAAAGATTTTCAAGTCATCTAACAATCAACTAATATTTGATGAATAAATGCAAATATCATGAGGTCTTTTGAGGGTTGTAATGGGGCTTAGGTAAGGGTAGGATCAATATGGTTGAGTGGGCTAATAGATTGGATCTATGATTAGTTCAAGTATCCCACCTAATCTTATATCATCCTATATACATAACAAAACAACCTAAGTACCCATTTATCCCTTTTTTCATGTTCACTCATGCATCTTTCTTTCAATTCACACACATATGCATCCTTTATTTACATTCTTATTATCATTTTTTTATTTTATTTTCTTTCTCTCTTTTTTTTAATTATTATCACAAAGAAGATGCATATGTTTTAAATGATGAATGCATGAGTGATTACCCATTTTTTCTAAATTTTCAATATGAGAAACCAAAGAACTAACTACCAACGTTTCCCACAAATTTCCCCATACTTGATTGACACACACACACTCAAACCCTAGCTAATCAAAGATATAATCGATGGATATAATGGTTTTTCACTTAGGACAAATGATGTGCTTAAAATTAGAACAAAGGGAAATTAAAAGGCTCAAAAAGTTGTTTACAATGGTAGATGTAAGGGTTGGCCATATGGATTAGTGAGTTTAATAAAAAAATAGCCTCAATCATACTAAATGCATTCAAAACAACAAATATAGGACATAAAGATTAAAGAAAATTTAAGATTGCAATCATAAGAGGAGTTTATCACACAAGAACAAGATTTTGTGGTTGAAAAATGTGAAACCACTCAATTAAAGCTCAAATCTCACTTGGTAATTTGTTCAAGCTCTTTTCTATGTCCCATAACAAATAATACTTCAAGCAAGTCCAAAAATAATTTTTCAAATCTAATCAATAGAATGCACAAAAAAAGATTTCTTGAAAATTCTTTGTTGTTTCAACCAAACTTATTCAATCTATCATGCAACATTCTAGTATTTACTATCATATAACTATAAGCATTAAGGAGATATATACAAACAAATCAAACAAGATGCAAATAAGAGCAAAAATTGCAAAAATTGAAGAAAAAGGAATAAAAAAATGTTGCAAAGTGTCTAAGAAAAAGAATTTTTACTCCCCTTGAAGTTAGTGATCCTCCCCCATACTTAAATAATGCACAGTCCTCTGTGCATGCACATGATCCGAGGGTGAAGGGCTGTGAGGCTCCACCTTCAGCTGGTGGGCTCTGAGGGCTTCGGGTTGTTATATAAACACATAAACAACAATTGAGGAAAAAGTCATATGAGCGTGGTATAATAGAAGACAATGTGTGTATTCGAAGTGTGCACGGTTTAGAATACAACACATTGGTGGGGTAAAAATAGAAACCACATAATCAAAAGAAATAGCATGTTTTTCAATCAAGTAGTCCTAGGTTGCAAGTCATAAATAAGCAAAACTTAAGGCACAAACAACCTAGGTAACCATAACTAAAGTGAATTGAGTATAAAATATATTGGATAGTGAGATTGTGCAAGTGAAAGCACAAAGTGAATAGAAAATGGCACAATCAACAATAACCAATTCCATGATGAAAAGAGACTACTTATTCATTCTTAGGAATAATGAAATAATCACATGTATAAGGTGCTTGTTACAAAAAGTGACAAGTCTTGATAAGAATCAAGTCAAGTCGACACAAAAAAATACAAAGCATTAACAAGGAACAAATACCTTGTTATGTGATTATATTCACTTAAGAACCATGATGACTAAGTAGCTCAACTAAATTTACTAAAGTAAAAGTGCACAATTTATAATGCCAAACAAGGATAAAGTCTAACGCATATGGTCATGACAGCATATGAATCAAACTAACAATTCAATTAGGCAATTAAAGAAGGCTTTAATGCTCAGTGCACATATTCATCAAAAATTAACCAAAATTTTAAATAAGAAGCAACCCAATCAACATCAAACAAACACTTGCAACTTATTCAATTAACAAACAACTAAACAAAAACTAATATAATTACCAAAATAAGAATGAAAAGCAAACAAAACAAAGTAGAGTATGTAGAGAAGAGAGCTAAAGCAAGAGAAGAGAGAGGTGAAAGAGAAAAGAAGAGAAGAAATAGAGAGAAGAGAAGAAGAGTAGTGAAGTGGTGAGAAAACAGGGGTGTGCGTACGCACACTTAGTGAATCGGGGGAGGTGTGCATCCGCACCAGGTGTGTGCTATCAGCAGAGAGGGAATCAAGATGCGTGCGTACGCACCTAGGTGAGCGCACGCACAGAAGGTAAAGAAATGGAGGGTGAGCGGATGCACAAGTGTGTGCTTGCGCTCTGAACAGAGAGGAGATCAAGAAGTGTGCGTACGCATCCGCGTGTGCGCACGCACATAACACTTTTTTTTTAAGAGGATCACGTTTGCGCGCGCACACAATTCCATGGGCGCACACAAGAGAGTAAGAGGTAGGGGTTCACGCACACAGGCTGTGCCAACGCTCCCACCAGAGTGGTTGCAAGTTGGCGTGCGGATGCACACGTCTGTGCGGCCGCACAAGAAGCGCGAAAAAGGGTATTTGTGCGTACGCATAGGTCGCAGAAAGCAGGGGAACGCGCATGCACAAGGCATGCTGGCGCTGCGAACAGAGGGCAAAATCATGCCTATGAGTGCGCACAGGTCGGTGCGCACGCACAGGAAGCAGAAAATAGCTATTTTGTGCGCAGGCACAAGTACGTGCGTACACACAAATGCCCTGTGTTGCAAAAACTTTTCTTCAAAATTCTAAGGTACCAAGCCTTAGTTCAATCAAAACCAAACACCAAAACATGCAAGAACCCATAAATTCATGATCCAAACCAAAGTTAACCCAAAAATTCTCAAAATTAAACTAATTCTAAACTAACTAATCAAACAAAGATGCAATTAAGGCAAAATATATACAAAAAGAGAAAAGTTAGAACAATGCTACCAAGCACTTTTATTTAATGTCCTTAAGTTAGACAATTGGGAGAGCCTTCGCTATGGTGTCTTGTGCTTGATTTTCCCACCAATGCTAGAATTTGCAATGTCCTCCGGGATCCTAATCCTAACCATCAACAAAGACAACCAAAAAGCGAGCTATTTACATATTAACATATTTACAATAGCCAACAACAACACCATTGCAACTCCCCGGCAACAGTGCCAAATTTGACGAAGTCCAATTGCACGGGTTTGGATTTTCACACTAAAAGTAGAATTTGTCCGTTGCAAGTATAGTCCAAATCCAACAATTGAACATCAATCAAATAATAAGTTCAATACAAAATAACCGAGAGTAATTCAACCTCGGGTCGTCTTCCCTAGGAGTTGCAATGAAATGTATATTTATTGGCTATGAGAGAGAGTATGGGGAATTGGTAATGAAAGCAAGAGAGCAAGCAAGAAATGTAAATAGCAAGAAATTAAATGAGCATTAAAGGAATTGAAAGGAAAGCAATTAAAGGACTTTTGGCAAGAAGTGGGCAAGTAACAATAAATGACAAGGAAAAGTAAATAGAAACAATAAAGAAGAATAAAGAAGAAGAATAAAGAAGCAATAACAATAAATGAAGAAGAATAAAGAAGAAATAACAATAAATGAAGAAGAATAAAGAAGCAATAACAATAAATGACAAGGAAAAGTAAATAGAAACAACAATTAAAAGTAGAAATTACAAGAAATTAAACTAAAGAACCCTAATTCTAGAGGGGAGGAGCTTCTCTCTCTAGAGAACAACCTACATAATGCTAATCTAATCCTAATTTCTCCCCCCTTCACATGAAGTAAGGCCTTCCTTCATATAGCACTCAATCAGCTTCAGAAAGTCCCAAAATTGGGCCCTGGAGGCCCAAAAATCGCCCCCCAGCGATTTGCAATAAATGAGTCACGCGCTGGGACGTGTGCGGACACATAGGTGTGTGCGTCCGCACACATGTTGATTTTTCTCATGTGCGTACGCACACTAGGTTGTGCGCACGCACACTCCAATATGTGCTTCTGCTTTGTTTTGTTCATGCTTTCTCCCTTTGTACATGCTTTCTTCCATTTTTGCCTTGCCAAACTTGCCTCTAGGACCTAAAATCACTCAACAAACATGTCATGGTATTGAATGGCATAAAAGTGGGATAAAACTTATTATATTAAGCACAAAATAGCATGTTTTCATAATTAGGCTCAATTTAAGGGAGAGAACACAAAAGTATGCTATTTGGATGAATAAATGTGGGTTTATGTGATGAAATCTATTCAAATTAAACCAAAATATACTGGAAAATATGGACTCATCAGTGGGGCATTGAGTTCGAAAACTTAGCAATATCCCTTGCACTTTTCAACTTTAAATTTAGAGGCCATGGCACATCATGATTTTTCAGATATAGTATTCGGATTTGGGGGCAAAGATACAAAAGATATAGTAGCTCCAGTTGAGTTCCAAGTTAGTCAACAGTTACAGAGTAAAGAGAAAGTTGTCCTAAGTGTGAAGACTTAAAGCATCCATTGTGGGGTTGAGTATACAATGCTGGAGTTAAATCACATTAAGTACCATGAAAAGTGCAAGGAATTTGGAAAAGATTGCAGTTGGTTGATTCGGATCACTCTTCGCCAACGAAAGAGTATTTTGGAGGATATAAGGTATAATGGACCTCAAACATGTCTGGCCATAGAGATTTTTAGTAATCATATGATGCTTGACTATCATGTTATATCTGTATTCATCTTTCCTTTGGTCAGAGCTAATGTGGCTATATTGATTAAGGTACTGCATAATGCGACAGAGATAAATTTTGGTTTTAGACTGACTTATAGGAAGATTTGGTTGGCTAAGCAAAAGGCTGTTGTGCATATTAATGGGAATTGGAAAAAAGTCATATGATGAGTTGCCAAGATGGGCACTAGGTCTATAGACAACCATGCCGGGTAGTATTGTAGTGTTAAAGATGAGTTACGTGCGAGTTAGAGACCAGGTTGACGAGTCATCAGCTTATTTTGACCGACTTTTTTGGACATTCCCACTATGCATTGAGGCCTTTAGACATTGTAAGTCACTTGTCAGTATCAACGTGACCCACTTATATGGTAAATATAGGTGTATATTGATGGTTGTAATCGCACAGGATGGTAATTATAATATCATTCTTATTAATTAAACACTTGTGGAGGGTGAAAATAAAGAGTCGTGGTGATTTTTCTATCTCACCTTCGGCAGTATGTCACTCCTCAGCCGGGTATTCTAGTGATATCAGATAGGCATAGCAGAATCAAGGCTGCTTTGGAGACTCCTGATAGTGGACGGCTTTCGCCCGCTGATTATCGTGCATTTTGTGTTCAGAATGCTACAGAAAATTTTGCTCTGAGCTTTAAAGGAAAGGATGCAATGAGGTTTCTAGTGATCGCTGCTTATGTCAACACTGAGGTTGAGTTTGACTACTGGTTTGACATCTTCTGAACTTAAGACTTAGCAATGTGTGACAGGGCGAACAGGATGGAATATGAGAAGGGGACTCAGCATCGGGACGAGGGTCGTACATTCAGATATATGACAACAAATATCTCTGAGTGTGTTAACCCTGTACTCAAAGGTATAAGGAACCTTTCACTTTGTTCCTTGGTGAAGTCCATTTATAAGAGGTTGGCCGAGCTCTTTATTCATCAGGTCTTCCACGACCATCATCACCTCCACTATTTCCTCTACTACCATCAAATCTACCCTCTCCCTTACGATCATCTCCTCCTCCACCATCAGATCCACCACCTTTATCTCCACGACGACCTTTACCTCTACCACCACCTCTACTTCTACGTCAACCTTGACCCCTACCTCGTCTAGGGGATCGACCCCTCCCCTCTAACGCTGCAATCTCATCCTCGAGCTACATTCACTCGCCCGTGTCCCAATGCAACGTCGCCTCTCAACATGACACTTCTCTAGAACATCAGGCACCTGCTCCATGGGAGGTGTCTATCCTAGAACTTTTTGTACAGTCTCTGCCATGATTGCAACTACTCAAGAGTCACTGAGGAAGAGCTCTGGCAACAAAAACCTCCACCATGCTCATACCATCACTCAAAATATAACTATGACAGTCCTAGAATAGGAACAATATCAAACTAAAGTACATGCTATGCTCTATGTCAAGGGCTGCACGAGGTCGATGTTGTACTTCCTCTATATTTGGTAGCACTCTATCCACCTCATGTCACTCTATTACCATATAATATATCAATGCCGTAACTACCCTCTATAACATCGTATGTCGGAGCTTTAGTATCTCAGGATGCACTATCTAAACAACCTTTAATGAGCTATAAGGCATCTATGTGAACTGTTAAAGAAAAATAATGATAAAGGTCATAAGTTAACAATAAAAACTTACATAAGTTATAGTAATTCTCACATCTCTCATCTGCACCTATCCTCAGCCTCTAATGTGCTATTCTAGGCCCTTTTCACTCAATATTGGCTGATATCCTAACCACCTTCCATCTGATACATTAGGTCAAAAATGGCAAAGTATAGAAATACTATTAATCAACATAACATATGTAAGAAACATAAGTACCTCAATGCCAATGGCTAATAAAATGATCAAACCCATCAGGCCTAAATTCCAAAAAATGGCAAAAGAATCATGACTGAAGTAGCTACAACAAGCTAGTCAACTTAATGACGTTTCTGCTGGCGACAAAGCACATGCATCAATATAACCATGCAAGAACAACGGACTTCCAGCTGTATCTGTCCATCTCATCTACCCTAGCTATGTAATGCAGCCACCGAATGTGATGACGTATCCTATACTTGTCACCCAATACTTGAGTCAATAATAACATTATAATGTACGCCCTCACATACCTCATCATAGTATCCTCATCTACATCTTGAGGAAGCTTGATGAGCGGATAATTTATACCCTTTTTGGCATTGTTTTTACATAGTTTTTAGTATGTTTTTATTACTTTTTATTATATTTTTATTAGTCTTTATTCAAAAATCACATTTCTGGATTTTACTATGAGTTTGTGTGTTTTTCTGTGATTTCAGATATTTTCTGGCTGAAATTGAGGGACCTGAGCAAAAATCTTATTCAGAGGCTGAAAAAGGACTGTAAATGCTGTTGGATTCTGACCTCCCTGCGCTTGAAATGAATTTTTTGGAGCTACAGAGGCCCAATTGGTGCGCTCTTAATTGCGTTGGAAAGTAAACATCCTGGGCTTTCCAGAAATATATAAGAGTCCATACTTTGTCCGAGATTTGATGGCCCAAACTGGCGTTCAAAGTCAGCCTAAAATATATTGGCGTAAAATGCCCAAACTGGCACCAAAGCTGGCGTTTAACTCCAAGAACAGCCTAAGCACGAAAAAGCTTCAATTCTCAGCCCAAGCACACACCAAGTGGGCCCCAGAAGTAGATTTCTGCACTATCTGCACTTAGTTATTCATTTTCTGTAACCCTAGGCTACTAGTTTAGTCTAAAAACTACTTTTAGAGATTTATTTTACATCTTTGGAATATCTTTGATCACTTTTGATCTTTTGATCATCTATTGTACACGTTTGGAGGCTGGCCTCATGGCCATGCCTAGACCTTTCACTTATGTATTTTCTACGGTGGAGTTTCTACACCCCATAGATTAAGGTGTGGAGCTCTGCTGTTCTTCATGAATTAATACAAGTACTATTATTTTTTCTATTCAATTCATGCCTACTTCATCTCTAAGATATTCACTCGCACTTCAACCTGATGAATGTGATGACCCATGACACTCATCATCATTCTCACTTATGAGCGCGTGCCTGACAACCACTTCCGTTCTATCTGCAATAGCTTGAGTGTATATCTCTTGGCCTCCTGGTTCACGACGCATGGTTGCCTCTCCTGACAATAGAGCATTCCATTCCATGAGATCAGAGTCTTCGTCGTATAGGCTAGAACGATTGGCAGCATTCCTGAGATCTGGAAAGTTTAAACTTTATATGTGGAATTTCGAGTAGGATCTGGGAAGGGATGACTGTGACAAGCTTCAAACCTGCGAATGTGGGGCACAAGTGACAGTGTGTAAAAGGAAAATAGTCCTATTCTGACGCTAGCGGGAACCGATAGATGATTAGCCGTGTGGTGACAGTGCATATGGATTTGTTTTCATCCGAGAGGATCATACAGCTTGCTATGGAAGGAGGTAACGCATGGTTGGAAGAAGACAATAGGAAAGCAGAAGTTCAGAAGCAACAAAGCATCTCCAAATGCTTATCTGAAATTCCCACCAATGAATTACATAAGTAACTTTATTTTATTTTATATTTTATTTATATTTTAATTATCAAAACCTCATAACCATTTGAATCTGCCTGACTGAGATTTACAAGGATGACCATAGCTTGCTTCAAGCCGACAATCTCTGTGGGATCGACCCTTACTCATGTAAGGTATTACTTGGACGACCCAGTGCACTTGCTGGTTAGTTGTGCGGAGTTGTGAAAAAGAGTTGAGATTAAGATTGTGCGAACCAAGTTTTTGGCGCCGTTGCCGGGGATTGTTCAAGTTTGGACAACTGACGGTTCATCTTGTTGCTCAGATTAGGTAATTTTATTTTAATTTTAAGCTTTTTTATTTTCGAAAAAAATTCAAAAGAAAAAAAAATAATATATAATTTATTTTTGTTCTTCAGAATTTTTAAGAATGAATTCTAGAGTTTCTGATGATATATTGAATCCTGGCTAGCTGTTAAGCCATGTCTAATTTTTTTGGACTGAGGCTTCTACTTATCATTGCAAGAGCCTTGTTGATTCCCATTAATTTGGCTGTTGTATGTAATGCTCTGCTGAAGCTTGGCTGGCCATTGGCCATGTCTAATCTTTTGGACCGAAGCTTTCACATAAAGCTTGGCTGGCTATTAAGCCATGTCTAAATTTTTGAACCGAAGCTTTAGACTAACATTGCATGATTCCTGGAATTCCTATTAAAAATTTTGAATTTATTTATTTTCTTTTTCCAAATTAATTTTCGAAAAATTAAAAAAAAATTAATAAAACCATAGAAACTAAAAAATTTTATGTTTCTTGTTTGAGTCTTGTGTCAAGTTTTAAGTTTGGTGTCAATTGCATCTTTTTAATTTTGCTTTAATTTTCGAAAAATACATGCCTTGTGTTCTTCATTGATCTTCAAGTTGTTCTTGATGATTGTATTTGTTTGATCTTTACATTTTCTTGTTTTGTGTCTTTCCTTGTTTTTCATATGCATTTTTTATTTATTAGTGTCTAAAGTTTAAAAATTTTTAAGTTTGGTGTCTTACATGTTTTTCTTTTCTTAAAAATTTTCAAAAATATGTTCTTGATGTTCATGATGATCTTAAAAGTGTTCTTGGTGTTCATCTTGACATTCAAAGTGTTCTTGCATATTTTTCTTGTTTTGATTCATAATTTTTATGTCATGTTTCATTTTGATGTTTTTCTCTTTCCTCATTAAAATTCAAAAATAAAAAAAATATCTTTTCCTTATTTTTCTCATAAATTTCGAATTTTTGATTGATTTAGTCAAAAAGTTTTAAAAATTTAATTGTTTCTTATGAGTCAAGTCAAATTTTCAAATTAAAAATTCTATCTTTTTCAAATTTTTTTCAAAAATCAAATCTTTTTTTTTTATTATATTTTCAAAAATTCTAAAAATTTAATTTTCAAAATCTTTTTCTTATTTTTATTTCATATTTTTGAAATTAATGCTAACATTTAATGTTTAGATTCAAAAATTTTCAAGTTGTTACTTGCCTATTAAGAAAGGATCAATCTTTAAATTCTAAAATCATATCTCTTAGTTTCTTATTAGTCAAGTAATCAGCTTTAATTTCAAAAATCAAATCTCTTTTTAATTTCCTTTTCAAATCTTTTTCAAAATAAATTTCAATCATATCTTTTTCAAAACTTAATTTCAAAATCTTTTCTAACTTCTTATCTTTTCAAAATTTATTTTCAAATCTTTTTCAATTAACTACTTGACTTTTTGTTTGATTTAAAAAGTTTACTATTTCAATCATATCTTTTTCAAAACCACCTAACTATTTTTCTCTCTCCAATTTTCGAAAATCACTAACCACTTTTTCAAAATTCTTTTTCTAATTTTAATTTTATTTTCTCTCTTAATTTTCGAATTCTAACTAATAATTGAAATAAAAACAAAAATATTCTCCTTTTATTTTAAATTAAAATTTGAATTCTCTCTCTCTCTCATCTCTTTCTATTTATTTATTTACTAACACTTCTCTTCTTCTTATAATTCGAACCCTTCCTCCCTCTCTGTGTTCGAATTCTTCATCTTCTCCCTTCTTCAATCTACTCTTCTATTCTTCTACTCACATAAAGGAATCTCTATACTGTGACATAGAGGATTCCTATTCTTTTCTGTTCTCTTCTTTTTCATATGAGCAGGAGAAAGGATAAGAACATTCTTGTTGAAGCTGATCCGGAACCTGAAAGGACTCTAAAGAGGAAGCTAAGAGAAGCTAAAGCACAACACTCTGGAGAGGACCTGACAGAATTTTTCAAAAAAGAAGAAGACATGGCCGAACCCAACAACAATGGTGGAGATGTAAGGAAGATGCTTGGTGACTTTATTGCACCCTCTTCTGACTTCTGTGAAAGGAGAATCTCAATTCCTGCAATTGGAGCAAACAACTTTGAGCTTAAGCCTCAATTAGTTTCTCTGATGCAGCAGAATTACAAGTTTCATGGACTTCCATTGGAAGATCCTCATCAGTTTTTAGTTGAATTCTTGCAAATCTGTGACACTGTTAAGACCAATGGGGTTAATCTTGAGGTCTACAGACTTATGCTTTTTCCCTTTGCTGTAAGAGACAGAGCTAGGACATGGTTGGACTCACAACCTAAAGATAGCCTGAACTCTTGGAAAAAGTTGGTCAATGCTTTCTTGGCCAAATTTTTTTCACCTCAGAAGTTGAGCAAGCTTAGAGTGGAAGTCCAAACCTTCAGACAGAAGGAAGGTGAATCCCTCTATGAAGCTTGGGAAAGATACAAGCAATTGATCAGAAGGTGTCCTTCTGACATGTTTTCAGAATGGAGCATCATACGTATATTCTATGATGGTCTGTCTGAATTGTCCAAGATATCATTGGACCACTCTGCTGGAGGATCTCTTCATCTGAAGAAGATGCCTGCAGAAGCCCAGGAACTCATTGAAATGGTTGCAAATAACCAGTTCATGTACACTTCTGAAAGGAATCCTGTAAATAATGGGACAACTCAGAAGAAAGGAGTTCTTGAGATTGATACTCTGAATGCCGTATTGGCTCAGAACAAAATATTGACTCACCAAGTCAAGATGATTTCTTAAAGTCTGTTTGGAATGCAAGCTACATCAGGCAGTACTAAGGAGGCTTCTTCTGAAGAAAAAGCCTATGACCCTGAGAATCCTGCAATGACAGAGGTGAATTACATGGGAGAATCTTATGGAAACACCTACAATCCTTCATGGAGGAATCATCCTAATCTCTCATGGAAGGATCAACAGAAGCCTAATCAAGGCTTCAATAATAACAATGGTGGAAGAAACAGGTTTGGCAATAGCAAACCTTTTCCATCATCTTCTCAGCAACAGACAGAGAATTCTAAGTAGAGAGATGAGTTAGATTTGGGCCTGGGAAGCCCAGAAATTGCCCCCAGCAGATTCACTTTAAGTGGGTCACGTGCGAACACCAATGCGTACGCGCACGTCACGCGTACGCGTCGCTTGGCAATTTTCCATCTACGCGTATGCATCATGTGCGCGTACGCGTTGCCATGCGACCTCATCATTTCACGCGTGCGTGTCTACTGCGCGTGCGCGTGGAGTGAATTTCTCCCAATCCTTGATTTTTCATGATTTCTCCACTTTGCATGCTTTTCTCTTCATTCCTTTGATCTATTCCTAGCCTTTTTAACCTGAAATCACTAACACACACATCAAGGCATCTAGTGGAATCAAAGGTGAATTAAAGTTAACTAATTATGGGCCTAGAAATCATGTTTTCACACTTAAGCACAAATTAAGAGACAATCATGAAACCATGCTATTTCATTGAATAAATGTGGGTAAAGGGTCATAAAATGCCCTAAATTAAGCACAAGATAAACCCTAGAAACGGGGTTTATCAAGTAGATGGCCACTGGTGCACGAAATTGTGATTACACTTTTCACAACTCCGCACAACTAACCAGCAAGTGCACTGGGTCGTCCAAGTAATACCTTACGTGAGTAAGGGTCGATCCCACAGAGATTGTCAGCTTGAAGCAAGCTACGGTTATTTTGTAAATCTTAGTCAGGAGATTAATGATAAGAGTGATTATTTTTATGAAAAATAAATAACATGAAATAAATAGTACCTGTGATTCAATAATGAGAAACAGGCTGAGGTTCTGGAGATGCTCTGTCCTCTGAAACTCTACTTTCCTATTGTCTTCTTCTCCAAATATGCATGGCTTCCTTCAATGGCAAGCTGTGTGATCCTCTTGGATGAAAAATACAAGGTACGATCTCTACATGGCTAATTGATAAACCACTATTTTATGGTTTATATTGTGCTTAATTGTGCAGTTTTATCAAATCTTTACCCACTTATTCATATGATTAGCATGCATTTATAATTCCTTCCTAAATATAATTTATGGTTGAAAACTTGCTTCCTAGAGACTTTTAATTTTGTATTTTAATTCTCCTTTATTCCATTCGATGACGTGATCTGTGTGTTAAGTGTTTCAAGCTTTATAGGGCATGAATGACTTGGAGATTAGAAAGGAAGCTTGCAAAAATGGAAGGAATACAAGAAATTGAGGAGATGACCAGCGAAAAGTGACGCGGATGCATGGCTCATGCGACCGCGCGACGTAGAGGAAATTGCAGTGACGCGGACGCATGGCTCACGCGACCGCGCGGATTGGAAACTGCACAAGTGACGCAAAGGTATAGACGATGCGCACGCGTGGCAAGGCAAAACGCTGGATGACGCGAACGCCTAGATGACGCGATCGCGTGACGTGCGCGATCTGCAGAATCTGTAAAATTTGATGGGGGCAATTTTGGGCCCTATTTTGACCCAGTTTTCGGCCCAGAAAAGCATATTAGAGTCGGGGAACATGCAGAGACCAGAGACAACATTCGTTCCGCATAGTTTTAGTTTTAGATCTGAATTTACTCCTCCTCTAGGTTTTCTCTCTACACATTCATAGTTCTTAGGATTTTGATTTTATTACTTTTTGGATTGGGATATTGAGAAGAGTTATTACCTCCGTCAAGACTTCGTCATTCCAGTTTGTTTCCTTACTTGTCACTTACTCTGTCCTTTATTTACTCAGAGTTACTCTTGGATTATTTCTAGAATTTATTTATACAAGAACTATTTTTATTTTCAATTGATCCTTTTGATTAATATTTATCATGACTTTCACTATTTCTCTTCCTTATTTTGTGAAATTTACATTCATAATGAGCGAGTAGTTCCATAACTTGATTGGGAGATGATTGAAAGGAGAACCTTGAGTTGGAATATTCAAGAGAAAAGTTGTAATTGGGTTTATTGTTGGATCGCCCTCTAGTCACTGACACTAGTGCTTCCCAAGGGAGAGGATTAGGAATTGTGAATAGAAATTGCTTTCCAACTTGCTTGACTTTCCCCTACCTAGTAAAGGATAACTAAGCAGAACAACCTTCAATTATCATTTTAATCTTGGGAGAACTCCATCAAGGATAGGGCTTCCAACTAATCTACTCCCGGTCAAGGTTTTTGTTTAAATTTCATAATTTCTCTGATTTAATTTCCTGTTTATCAACTCAAACCATTTTAGAAAACATCTGATTAATAAAATAGCACACCTTTTTGCAACTCGTTGGGAGACGACCTGGGATTCATACTCCCAGTATTTTAATTTTAATTTTGTGACAACCCCTTCTAAATTGATAAGCAGATTTTTGGTTGGTTAAGAACTGTACTTGCAACGTATCTCTTATAATAAATTCTTAACTCGCCAATTTTCACAACGTCAATTTTCGGCGCCGTTGCCGGGGAGTTGCAATAGAGTGCTAAGTTATTGATTGGAATTTATTTATTTGTATTTTATTTTTTTTTGCTACTATGAGCTACATATTTCTTTCGTTAAATGACGCGTTCACTTCCTGATCCAAGCTTGCCAGTATTTGATCTTGAGATTGAAAGAACTATCTCACGTATAAGGCAAGCTCGGCGTCGGTTAGTCCTCTCTGAGGGCGAATCTGAAACGTCACTTGAGGAAGAAACAAGCTCCCTTTCTACTGATTCGGTTGATTTACATGCAGGTGACATGGCAGAACCTAGGAGAGTTACTATCTAGGAGGCTGGAGCCCCTGATTTCACAATGCAACCGTTTCAAGCGCATCACCCAACAGTGGCTACAGACTTTGAAATAAAGACTGCACTACTCAACTTGATGCCTAAGTATCATGGCTTACCTACTCAAGAGCCTATCAAGCACCTGAGGGATTTCCAAGCAGCTTGTTCTACTGTCAGGCGCGATGGTGCAGATAAAACTTCTATTTTGTTAAAAGCTTTCCCATTCTCTCTTGAGGAAAAGGCGAGAGAGTGGTACTACACTCAACCCGCAGCAACTGTTTCTAACTGGGATACGCTTAGAAGAGAATTTTTGGAAAAATTCTTCCCAGCTGAAGTTACTGATAAACTGAGGAAAGACATTTCCATGATTGTTCAGGACGATTCCGAATCTCTCTACGAATACTGGGAGCGCTTCAACAACCTTCTGGAAGCATGTCCCCACCATATGATTGACAAGATAGTGTTGCTCGGCTACGTCACACAGGGCATGAGGCCCAAGATAAGACCACATTGGAAAGTGCTAGCAATGGGTCTATGAAAAAGTACAAGACCACTGATGAGGCATGGCAATTGATCAGCGACTTGGCTGAGTCTACAAGGAATCACAGGCAGAAACAAGGCCGGTCAAAGGCTGTTGCAGAGGTATCTTCTAGCAAAGAAACTACTGCTCTAACTCAGAGTATATGTGAAATGACCAACTTACTAAAGCAGATGCAGTTGAGTCAACAACAAGCACAGCAAAGCCAACAGTTAGTCCCATAGAGAGTGTGTGGGATCTGTGCTGATTACAGCCATTATACTGATGAATGTCCGCAGCTCCAGCAGGAAGACAACACTGTGGCAACCACTCGTAACTTCTATGACCGCCCCAACCAAGGGTACAATCAAGGTGGCAGTTACAACCATGGATGGCAGGATAGTTCTAACCAAGGTTGGAGAGATAATTCTAACCAGAATTGGAGGGACAACAATAACAGAGGAGGCAGAGACAATCAAAGATATCAGAAGTGGAATAATAACAACAAGCAGCAGAACCAGAACCAGCCTTACAGAGCACCTCACCTGAGGCAGTCCCAAGGACCACAGAACAACCAACAACAAGTTCTGCAGATCACTCAATCTAATTCCTCTCCGAGTGATGAGGCTCTTTAATCTATTGCACAAGGACAAAAAAACATGGAAACTTCACTTAATGGCCTAGCATCCGCTATACAGGCTCTCATCTCTCAGCTGGCATCACCCAACACTTCAAACACTCAACATGAAAGCTCCAGTGGAATTCCTTCTCAACCATTGCCCAATCCAAAGGGTGGCATCAGTGCCATCACTCTAAGGTCCGGAACCACACTGCCAGAGAGGAAGCAGGAGGAGCCAATCCCATCAGAACACGCCTCAGCTGAAGAGGTGGTAGAAGTAGAGGATGCTGAAGAGGAAGAGGACATACAAGACATGGGTGAAGAAGTAGAGGCTCAACCACAGAAAAAGCACCCAAGGAGGCAGACCCTACAGAAAACGCCCTCCCTATCCCATTTCCACAAATTGCAAGGAAGCCCAGGAAGCAGATGGAACTTGACCCCAAAATGGTAGAGATATTTAAAAAGATTGAGGTAACTGTTCCACTTTTTGATGTTATTCAGCAAGTACCTAAATACGCAAAGTTTCTAAAAGATTTATGTATACATAAAGACAAAATTAATGAATTAGAAACTATTCCTTTAGGTAGTTCTATATCTGCTTTAATGGGAGGTATACCTGAAAAGTGTAGTGATCCAGGTCCATGTATGGTTAATTGTACTATTGGTGGCGTGATATTTTCTGACTGCATGTGTGATCTAGGGGCATGCGTTAGTATAATGCCTTTGTCTATATATGATACTTTGAGGCTCCCTCCCTTAAAAAGGTCGGCAGCTCGTTTTGTGTTAGCAGATAAAAGCATTATTACAGTGGTTGAATTTGCTGAAGATGTATTAATGAGCATTAAGAGACTCACATTTCCCATTGATTTCTACATCCTGGAAATGCCCCCTAATGACTCAGGAAAGCCATCATCAATCCTGCTTAGAAGACCATTCCTGAAGACTTCAAAATTCATGCTGGACGCATTTTCTGGAACTTATTCCTTTGAGATAGATGGCAGAATAGTGAAATTCAGTTTAAATGGAGCTATGAAGCACCCTCTGAATGACCTTTCTATCTCCCAGTGTGACATCATAGATGAAACCGTGGCTGAAGTTCACCAGGAAGAGTTAGAAGAGAAGTACACAGGACAAGGTCCAAGTGTGGGGACACTGTTGGAGGACAATGAGGGCACTTTACCATTATCACTAGCCCCTGATAATCCAGAGCCTGACCATGAGCAGCAATTGGAATTAAAGCCCCTCCCTCCACACCTCAAGTATGCTTACCTTGAGGACAAGCAAAAGTTTTCAGTTATTATTGCAAGGGAACTCACTTCCCAACAAGAAGAACAACTACTCAGTGTGCTGAGAAAACACAAAAGAGCAATTGGATGGAGCTTGGCAGACATAGAAGGCATCAACCCTCAAGTTTGTGAGCACAGAATATTTTTAGAAGAGGGAGCTAGGCCTGTTCGTCAACCCTAGAGAAGACTGAATCCCACTATCTTGGAGGTTGTCAAAACGGAAGTGACCAGACTACTTGAGGCGGATATCATCTACGCCATCTCAGATAGTGAATGGGTAAGCCCAGTACAAGTGGTACCCAAGAAGTCTGGAGTCACTACAGTGAAGAATGAGCATGGAGAGCTCATAGCAACCAGAGTACAGAACGCCTGGAGAGTCTGCATTGATTACAGGCGCCTCAACCAGGCCACTCGTAAGGATTACTACCCCCTTCCATTTATTGATCAAATGCTGGATCGCCTATCAGGTAAATCACATTATTGCTTTTTAGATGGTTACACAGGTTATTTCTAGATTCATATAGCTCCTGAAGATCAGGAAAATACTACTTTTACATGTCCTTTTGGGACTTATGCTTATAAGAGAATGCCCTTTGACTTGTGCAATGCACCAGCTATTTTCCAAAGGTGCATGATGAGTCTTTTTTCTAACCTTATTGAGGGCTGTATGGAGGTTTTCATGGATGATTTTAGCGTTTATGGTGATTCCTTTAGCCTTTGCTTTGATAGTTTATCTAGAGTATTAGATAGATGTGTCAGTACAAACCTTGTATTGAATTTTGAAAAATGTCACTTTATGGTGAAACAAGGGATTGTACTAGGACATGTTGTGTCTAATACTGGCATTTCTGTAGATCCAGCAAAGGTGGATGTAATTTCTAGTTTACCTTACCCCTCCTTTGTGAGGGAAGTCCGTTCGTTCCTTGCCCATGCAGGTTTTTACCGGAGATTCATTAAGGACTTCAGTAAGGTAGCACTTTTCTTATTTAGATTACTGTAGAAAGATATTGAGTTCGAGTTCAGTGAGGATTGCAAACAAGCATTTGATAAGCTAAATACCGCACTGACTCAAGCTCTAATTGTGAGAGGACCTGACTAGAGCCAGCCATTCGAAATCATGTACGATGCTTCCAACCATGCAGTAGGAGCAGCGCTGGCTTAGCGTGAAGGTAAGGATCCTTTTGTCATTGCTTATGCGTCCAAGACTTTAGACACTGCTCAGTCTAACTACACTACTACTGAGAAAGAGCTTCTTGCTATTGTTTTTGCTCTGGATAAATTTTGAGCCTATTTAATTGGTACTAAAGTAGTAGTGTACTCAGACCACGCAGCTCTAAAGTATTTATTAGCTAAAAAGGAGTCCAGACCAAGGCTTTTACGTTGGATACTGCTACTACAAGAATTTGATTTAGAAATTAAAGATAGGAGTGGTAACAAAAATCTAGTGGCAGACCACTTGAGTCGCCTTGAGCACATTAAGGATACCTCCACTCCTATAAATGATAATTTCCCATTTGATAACCTGCAAGCAGTATCTGAAGTAGTCCCTTGGTATGCACCTGTAGCTAATTATCTAGTTAGCCGCACTTTTCCTCCAAACTTTACTAAGCATCAAAGAGACAAGCTGAAAAGCGAGTCTAAATATTATATATGAGATGACCCATATTTATGGAGATGTGGCGCTGACCAAGTAATTAGAAGGTGTGTGCCTCAATCAGAATTCCAGTCCATTTTAGAGGTCTGTCACTCATATGAGAGTGGAGGACATTTTGGCCCTCAAAGAACAGCTAGAAAAATCTTAGACTGTGGATTCTGGTGGCCTACTGTTTTTAAAGACGCTGCTGAATTTTGTAAATTTTGTTCCCCATGCCAAAGGTTTGGTAATATATCCAAGAGGGATGAGATGCCTCAACAGACTATGCTTTTCTGTGAAATTTTTCATGTTTGGGGCATCGACTTCATGGGTCCATTTCCAAATTCTAATGGTTATTTTTATATATTGTTAGCTGTAGATTACGTTTCTAAATGGGTGGAAGCAATTCCTACCCACACTGATGATGCTAACACTATTGTTTCCTTTGTTAGAAACTACATTATTTGTCGCTTCGGATCACCATGAGCAATCGTGAGCGATCAAGGCACCCATTTCTGAAACAGAAGACTAACAGGATTACTAAAGAAGCATGGGATAGTTCATAAAGTGGCAACAGCCTACCATCCCCAGACTAATGGGCAAGCTGAGGTGTCAAACAGAGAGATAAAGCGTATATTGCAGAAGATAGTCAAACCTCATAGAAGAGACTAGAGCACCAGGCTACAAGATGCACTCTGGGCATACAGAACTGCATACAAGACACCCATTGGGATGAGCCCCTTCCGCTTAGTTTATGGAAAGGCCTGTCACCTACCAGTTGAGGTAGAGCACAAAGCCTTTTGGGCAGTAAAGGAGTGCAACATGGGATTTGAGAAAGCCGGAGCTGAAAGGAAGTTGCAACCGCAAGAATTAGAAAGCCTTCGCTTAGAAGCTTATGAAAACTCAAGGCTGTACATGATAAGCACATCAAGAGGAGAGAGTTCTAACCTGGGGATTTAGTCCTCCTTTACAACTCTAGACTGAGGCTCATGCCAGGCAAGTTGAGATCAAAATGGGAAGGTCCATATAGAGTAGAGAAGACTGAGCCATACGGAGTTTTCCTGAGTCATCCTTCAAGATCTGAATTCATCAAAGTTAATGGACATCGTTTGAAGCTCTATCATGGTGAGAAGGTGACGAAAAACAAGGAGTTAGAAATCTTCCTCTTGGAAGATCCACTCACAGCAGAAGACTGAGCTAGTGGAACGTCCAACTTATGGACGTTAAAGCAAAGTGCTAGGTGGGAGACAACCCACCATGGTATGATCGTTCCTTTCTTTATTCTTAGTTTTCTTTTTCAATAACTCTTCTCCTTATTAGCATATTTAGTTTGCATCTGTATTTGCATATTTTTATTTAAAAAAACAAGAGAGAGGGAGAGCACGCGACGCGACAGCGTCGCTGACGCATCCGCGTCACATGGGAAACATGCGTCCCACGCGTCCGCGTCACTCACGTGGACGCGTGACCTGAAAATCGACGTAAGAAAGGGTGCACGACCGAAAGTTGTGCTAGAGTGGTGCTGGACTGGTGTTGAACGCACAAGCTTTACCACACGGACGCATGGCTCACGCGTCCGTGTCATATCCCAATAATGGCCACTCACGCGATCGCGTCGACCACGCGACCGCATCACCCTGGAATTTGGCAATAATGAGTTTTGAATAGAGAGTTGTGAGAGCGCGAGGCTGCCCTCGCGCCAGTGGCACAAAACACGTCACGCGTCCGCGTGACCGACGTGACCGCGTCGATTCATTTAAGCGCCATCCGCGCGAACGCGTAACCCACGCGTCCGCGTCGCTTGCGCCGCACAGCTTATCCTAATTTGCCAAATATCTTATCTTTCTCTTCCCCAAATCCTACTTTTTCTTTTCCCTCCTCATTATTTTCTTCCCCTTTCTTCCTCCTTCCTTCTTTCTCACTTTTTACTTTCTCTCTCTCACCACCATTATCAATGTTTTTCTTTTCTTCATCCCTCCTTACTTTTCTATTATTCTTAATTTATGTTTTCTTCTCCTTTTCTTTTTCTTTTCACATATCCATGTTTTCTTTTTCTTTCCTTTTCTTTTAATTGGTGTTAGATATTTCGTAGGGTCATTATTATTCCTTATGGTTTGCTTGTGGATTGTTAAGGACTTGTTTGGCAATTATATATTAATTTTTCAGGGTTGCTTGCATGTTCAATTTATTATTTTCATTAGCTTTTTATCATGCATGCTATGTGTTTGTGAAAATGCCCGTGTGGCATTGTGCACTATTTTTGGATTTCTTTTAATCTACCACTCTATATGCCTATTTTTCACAAAACCCTTTTTTTATATTTTATTATTTAAATATAATTGTCATTACAAACAAATTATCAGTTTGAAAGGCTTGGTAATCTAACTTGGACATTGAATGCTTGATCTATGCTACTCATGCCTTTGCCTGCATGCCAATAAACACCTAGCATTTAATTGTCCCCATATGCACTTGCTATATTTCCATTGATGATTTTCCACATGTAGTCATGACCAGGTGTTAACATCATTCATCCTTTAATGTGCATTGATTACCACTTTTTCCACCCTCTTCCTTGCTCCAACCCTTGACATTTTAACATATTTTTCCTTTCTTTCTTTTAGGATGGCCACCAAGAAAGGCAAGGAGAAAGCTGCTCCCAAATCAACAGCAAGGAGAGGAACAAAATGAGCATTAGTGGCAGAGCCATCTTCAACTGCAGTTAAACCCTCAACAAAAAGAATTAAGAGGATTATAAAGGTTGATGATAAAGAGAAAGCCTTCCCAGCAAAGGACACTGCACGATTTACCAATCACTACTGTGAGCAGATGTTCCCCATCCTGGCAGAAAGGAGTTACAACAACGAATACCTTCTTATCCTCCCAAACCATATTGCTGAATTTGTTGAGCCACAAATTGCACGAAGACAATGGGGTTTCCTACAGAAATAGCCACGGCAGGTTAATCTTTCCTGGGTAGTCGAGTTCTACTCCAATCTCCACCTGCCAACCCTGCAGTTTGTCTATGTCCGTCAGAAGCAAATCTCCATTACAGAAGAGGCCATTCAACGAGCTTTAGATCTTTCTCCTACTCCAGAAGGACCGGACGCATTTCAAGAAGCCGCACTCAAGTGCCAGATGTACCAATTTGACTGGGACGCTGTTCTCAGAGTTATCGCACTACCTGGCAGCAGATGGATCTACGGATACCATCGTTCCCGTCCTAAGGGAATATCGGCTTCCGCACTTACCTTGGAGGCTCGAGTATGGGCACAGATTATGTTCCATTACGTCTTTTTGAGCACCTACGAGTCCTCCTTCACTGCAGACATGGCCGTTCTACTATGGTGCATCCTTACAGATCAACCTCTGAACCTACCAAGACACATCCGGAATGCTATGGGACACGTACAAATCGCAGACAACTTACATTTTCCTGCCTTGGTCTCAGATCTTGTCTCAGCAGCTGGAGTCTCCTACAGAGCTGGGGACACCAAAGCCATGCTTCCACGGGATGATCAGTATGTCCCTAACGGGAAATATATCAGACTTCCAGCAGCCACCACAAGCCAGCCTATTGAACCGGCTGAAGACATTCCTCCTTCAACACCACAAGCACCTACAACCAACAAACTGCTTCATCAGATACTCGAAGGTTGGATCGGCAGGAACACAAAGCAAAGCTGAGAGAGCGCCGTAACAAGCGCCGATTCACATACCTCAAGGAGCTACTTAAGGGAAAATACAGAGACTCAGACACCCCGGACTCCACTTCCTTTACCAGCACAGGGAGCCATGACGGTCCCGATTGTGGAGATACTTCTACCAACCCACCCTTGTTCCTGACAGATGGCACCGAGGACGGTGCAAAGCTTTAAGTGTGGGGAGGTCGGTCAGTACCTGACTTCCGGAGGTAAATTCTCTTCCCTAACACCAATAAAATAGGTTATTTAGTTAGTTTTTATTTTGTAGAATAGGATAAATTACGTAGTAATAGGATAGTTGCATGCATGTTCTACTTGATTGAAAAGACAATAAGTTTCTTCTAAGACCCTATTTTTATAACAAAATTTCACTAATTTTAATCAAAACTTTTGTGTTAAATTTGCTTGAAGTTATATTTAGAACATGGTTTTTGAGCTAAAGAACACACAACCTGTGAGATTTGAGCCTTTATACATGGTTACATTATTTAACCATAATTATTTTGTTCTTGTGTGTTTACTTCTCTATGATTGTAATTTATATTTTGTTTCATCCTATATGTCCAATGTTTAATATATTTATATGCTTGCATATGATTGAGGCCATTATTTGTTTAGCTCACTTATCCCAAATAAGGCTACCCTTTCAATTACCTGTGTTAGCCACTTTGAGCCTTTAAATTCCATTTGTTCTTTATTTTACCACATTACTAGCATTAAGCGGAAAAACAATTATATATCCCAATTGAATCTTTGGTTAGCTTAAGATAGAATTAGGTGTTAATTAAGTATGGGAAAATTATGGGAACAAAAGATAATAAGGGAATGTGTCATGATAATATAATGGAAATTTGGGTGCCTACTCATGTAAAACTATAAAAATTAAAATTCTATGTCCATTGATAAACTATGTTTATATTTATGTCCAAAAATAAAAATAAAAAAAATCCAAAAATATTCAATAATTAAATAAGGGGACAAAATTACCCCAATGTTAAGTTAAGAATTCAAAGATCAATGCATGTATGATAAAATTAAAATAAAAGTTGGTACATGAGTAAGGAATGTGAAAAGAAAATTTTGGGTAGCTAAGTGTGAAATTTAAGCTATAAAGAATATATATGTGTTAGGTGAAAGCTTGGGCTAATTAAAGATTCAATTTATAAGCTTACTTAGCCATATATGTACCCTTACCCATACCTTGGCCCCATTACAACCTTGAAAAGACCTCATGATGTTTGCATTGGTATATTAATTGTTGTTGATTGGTTAGGTGAAGAACAAAAAAAAAATTAGAAAGCATGATTAGAGAAGGATAGTGATTACCCTATACACTAGAGAAATTAGAGCGTACATACATCATTAGTGAGGGTTCAATGCTTGAGTTCTATGTTCCCTGCTTTCATGAGCTACCTTCTTGCATATTTATCTATTTTTACTGAATAAGAATTGAATTAGTGGAATTTGATTTGTGATTGTCTTGAAGAGCTTATTTACTTTTGACCGAGTGGACAAGAATCATATAGTTGCATTCACATATGTAGGTTGCATTGCATTGCATGAGTTTTACATGTTCCTACTCATTTATTTTATCTCCTTCAACTAAGAATGAGGACATGCTAATGTTTAAGTGTGGGGAGCTTGATAAACCACTATTTTATGGTTTATATTGTGCTTAATTGTGCGGTTTTATCAAATTTTTACCCACTTATTCATATGATTAGCATGCATTTATAATTCCTTCCTAAAAACTTGCTTCCTAGAGACTTTTAATTTTGTATTTTAATTCTCCTTTTATTCCATTCGATGCCTTGATCTGTGTGTTAAGTGTTTCAGGCTTTATAGGGCATGAATGACTTGGAGATTAGAAAGGAAGCTTGCAAATATGGAAGGAACACAAGAAATTAAGGAGATGACCAGCGAGAAGTGACGCGGACGCATGGCTCACGCGACCGCGTGACATAGAGGAAATTGCAGTGACGCGGACACATGGCTTACGTGACCGCGCGGATTGGAAACTGCACAAGTGACGCGAAGGCGTGGATGACGCACACGCGTTGCAAGGCAAAACGCTGGATGACACGAACGCTTGGATGACGCGATCGCGTGATATGCGCGATCTGCAGAATCTGTAGAATTCACTGGGGGCGATTTTGGGCCCTATTTTGACCCAATTTTCGGCCCAGAAAAGCATATTAGAGCCGGGGAACATGCAGAGACCAGAGACAACATTTATTCCGCATAGTTTTAGTTTTAGATCTAAATTAACTCCTCCTCTAGGTTTTCTCTCTACACATTCATAGTTCTTAGGATTTTGATTTTATTACTTTTTGGATTGGGATATTGAGAAGAGTTATTACCTCCGTCAAGACTTCGTCATTCTAGTTTGTTTCCTTACTTGTCACTTACTCTTTCATGTCCTTTATTTACTCAGAGTTACTCTTGGATTATTTCTAGAATTTATTTATACAAGAACTATTTTTATTTTCAATTGATCCTTTTGATTATTATTTATCATGTCTTTCAGTATTTCTCTTCCTTATTTTGTGAAACTTACATTCATAATGAGCGAGTAGTTCCATAACTTGATTGGGAGATGATTGAAAGGAGAACCTTGAGTTGGAATACTCAAGAGAAAAATTGTAATTGGGTTTATTGTTAGATCACCCTCTAATCACTGACACTAGTCCTTCCCAAGAGAGAGGATTAGGACTTGTGAATAGAAATTGCCTTCCAACTTGCTTGACTTTTCTCTACCTAGTAAAGGATAACTAAGCAGAACAACCTTCAATTATCATTTTAATCTTGGGAGAACTCCATCAAGGATAGGGCTTCCAACTAATCTATTCCCGGTCAAGGTTTTCATTTAAATTACATAATTTCTCTGATTTAATTTCCTGTTTATCAACTCAAACCATTTTAGAAAACATCTGATTAATAAAATAGCACACCTTTCTGCAACTCGTTGGGAGACGACCTGGGATTCATACTCCCAGTATTTTAATTTTAATTTTGTGACAACCCCTTCTAAATTGATAAGCGGATTTTTGGTTGGTTAAGAACTGTACTTGCAATGTATCTCTTATAATAAATTCTTAACTCACCAATTTCCGCCACGTCACTAATCAACTGTCGGATTTCTCATCTCGGATGAAAAATACCATGTACAGCTACCGCACGACTAATCATTTGTCGGTTCCCACTAGCGTCGGAATAGGACCATTGTCCTTTTGCACACTGTCACTGCGCCCAACATTCGCAGGTTTGAAGCTCATCACAGTCATCCCTTCCCAGATCCTACTCAGAAAACCACAGACAAGGTTTAGACTTTCCAGATCCCAGGAATGCTGCCAATTGGTTCTAGCCTATACCACGAAGGTTCTAACCTTCGGACTCGGTCCGTGGATTAGAAACCCAAGAGATACGCACTCAAGCTGTCGCCCAATGACTACGTTGAGCTCAGACAGAACGGGAGTGGTTGTCAGGAACGCGTTCATAGGTTGAGGATAATGATGAGTGTCACGGATCATCATCTTCTCTATATTGAAGTACGAGTGAGTATCTTAGAATCGAATCAAGCGTGATTGAATAGAAAGCAGTAGAAATTGCATTAATCCATTGAAACACAGCAGAGCTCGTCACCCCCACCGATGGGGTTTAGAGACTCATGCCGTAGAAGATACAATATGAAGTGTAAAATGTCATGAGGTGCAGAATGAATCTTGATGAGCGGATAATTTATACGCTTTTTGGCATTGTTTTTACATAGTTTTTAGTATGATTTAGTTAGTTTTTAATATATTTTTATTAGTTTTTAAATAAAAATCATATTTCTAGACTTTACTATGAGTTTTTGTGTTTTTCTGTGATTTCAGGTAATTTCTGGCTGAAATTGAGGGACTTGAGCAAAAATCAGATTTAAAGGTTGAAGAAGGACTGCAGATGCTGTTGGATTCTGACCTTCCTGCACTCAAAGTATATTTTCTGGAGCTATAGAAGTCCAAATGGCACGCTCTCAATTGCGTTGGAAAGTAGACATCTAGGGCTTTCCAGCAATATATAATAGTCCATACTTTGCCCGAGTTTAGACGACGCAAAATGGCATTCAACACCAGCTCTCTGAGCTATTCTGGAGTTAAACGCCAGAAACAGGTTGCAAAGCAGAGTTAAACGCCAGAAACAGGTTACAAACTGGCGTTTAACTCCAAGGAAGACCTCTGCACGTGAAAGCTTCAACCCTAAACCCAAGCACACACCAAGTGGGCCCCGGAAGTGATTTTCTGCATCATTTACTCAATTCTGTAACCCTAGTAACTAGTTTAGGATAAATAGAACTCTTTACTATTGTACTAGGGGTCTTTTTCCCTATTTTCGAATTCATATGCCATTTGGGGAGGCTGGCCATTCAGCCATGCCTGGACCTTGTTCTTATGTATTTTCAACGGTAGAGTTTCTACACATTATAGATTAAGGTGTGGAGCTCTACTGTTCCTCATGAAGTAATGCAAAGTACTATTGTTTTTCTATTCAATTCAAGCCTATTTCTTCTCTAAGATATTCATTCGCACACAAGAACATGACGAATGTGATGATTATGTGATACTCATCATCATTCTCACTTATGAACGCGTGCCTGACAAACACTTCCGTTTTACATGCAAACAAGCTTGAATGTATATCTCTTTGCCTTCTGATCGTGAGATCAGAGTCTTCGTGGTATAGGCTAGAACTATTGGCGGCCATTCTTGAGGTCCAAAAAGTCTAAACCTTGTCTGTGGTATTCCGAGTAAGATCCGGGAAGGGATGGCTGTGACGAGCTTCAAACTCGCGAGTGCTGGGCGTAGTGACAGACGCAAAAGGATTACTGAATCCTATTCCAGTATGATCGAGAACCGATAGATGAATAGCCGTGTGGTGACAGCGCATCTTGGACCATTTTCACTGAGAGGATGGGAAGTAGCCATTAACAACGGTGATGCCCTACACAAAGCTTGCCATAGAAAGGAGTGGGAATGATTGGATGAAGACAGCAGGAAAGCAGAGGTTCAGGAGGAACAAATGTATCTCTATATGCTTATCTGAAATTCTCACCAACGACTTACATAAGTATCTCTATCCCATTTTACGTTTTATTTATCTTTTAATTATTAAAACTCTATAACCATTTGAATCCACCTGACTGAGATTTACAAGGTGACCATAGCTTGCTTCAAGCCGACAATCTCCGTGGGATCGACCCTTACTAACGTAAGGTTTATTACTTGGACGACCCAGTGCACTTGCTGGTTAGTTGTGCGAAGTTGTGACAAAGTGTGTGAATTACGTTCCGAGCACCAAGTTTTTGGCACCGTTGTTAAGGATCACAATTTCGTGCACCAAGTTTTTGGCGCCGTTGCCGGGGATTGTTTGAGTTTGGACAACTGACGGCTCATCTTTTTGCTCAGATTAGGTAATTTTATTTTAATTTTAAGCTTTTTGTTTTTATTCTTTTTATTTTCGAAAAATTTTCAAAAAAAAAATAAAAAATAAAAAAAATTAAAATAAATTATTCTATGGCTTCAGAATTTTTAAGAATGAATTCTAGAGTTTCAAGAGATATGTTGAATCCTGGCTGGCTGTTAAGCCATGTCTAATCTTTTGGACCGAGGTTTCACTTATCCTTAAGAGAAGAGCTTCTTTGTCTTCTTTAGCAATTCAGCTATTGTATGTCTGATTTGTATCTACTGAAGCTTGGCTGGCCATTGGCCATGTCTAGTGTTTTGGACCAGAATTTTCACTGAAAGCTTGGCTGGCTAGTAAGCCATGTCTAATTCCTGGACTGGAGCTTTAGACTAACATTGCATGATTCCTGGAATTCTCATTAGAAATTTTGAAATCCTTAATTTTCTTTTTCCAATTAATTTTCGAAAAAACCAAAAAAATTAATAAAATCAAAAAATCAAAAATAATTTGATGTTTCTTGTTTAAGTCTTGTGTCGGTTTTTAAGTTTGGTGTCAATTGCATGTTTATCTCTTTCTTGCATTTTTCGAAAAACCATGCATTGCATTCTTCATGATCTTCAAGTTGTTCTTGGTAAGTCTTCTTGTTTGATCTTTAAAATTTCTTGTTTGGTGTCTTTTCTTGTTTCTCATATGCATTTTTGAATTATTAATGTCTCAACATTGAAAATTTCTAAGTTTGGTGTCTTGCATATTTTTCTTTTCTTAAAAATATTCAAAAATAAGTTCTTGGTGTTCATCTTGACATTCAAAGTGTTCTTGGTGTTCATCTTGACACTCATAGTGTTCTTGCATGCATCTTTTATTTTAATCCAAAATTTTTATGTTCTGCATTAATTTTATGTTTTTCTCTTTCTTCATTAAAATTCAAAAATAAAAAAAAATATCTTTCCCATTTTCTCTTATAAACTTTCGAAAATTGAGTTGACTTTTTCAAAAAGTTTCTAAATTTAAGTGTTTCTTATGAGTCAAATCAAATTTTCAATTTAAAAATTCTATCTTTTTCAAATCTTTTTCAAAAATTAAATCTTTTTCATTTTTTCTTTCATATTTTCGAAAATTTTAAATTTTGATTTTCAAAATCTTTTTCTTATTTTGTTTCATAATTTCAAAATCTTTACTAACAATTAATGTGATTGATTCAAAAAAGTTTGTTACTTGCCTATTAAGAAAGGTTCAATCTTTAAATTTAAAAATCATATCTTTTTGTTTCTTGTTAGTCAAGTAATCAACTTTAATTTTCAAAATTAAATATTTTTAATTTTTTTTTTCAAATCTTTCTCAAAAGAAGTTTCAATCACATCTTTTTCAAAATCAATTTCAAAATCAATTTCAAAATCTTTTCTAACTTCTTATCTAACTTCCTATCTTTTCAAAATTGATTTTCAAATCTTTTTTTTCAATTAATCTTATCTTGTTTGATTCTTATCCTTTTCAAAACTACCTAACTAATTTTCTCTCTCTAATTTTCGAAAATCACCTTCCTCTTTTTCAAAATTCCTTTTTAATTAACTAATTATTTTAAATTTTAATTTTAATTTTATTTCTTTTCTTATTTTCGAATTTTAACTTTAATTTTAAATTAAAAACAAAAAAAATTATTTATTCATCTACTAGCACTTCTCTTCCACCCAAGAATTCAAACCCACTCTTCTCCTCTGTGTTTGGATTCTTATCATTTCCTTCCTCTATTCTTCTCTTCTTATACTTACATAAGGAATCTCTATACTGTGACATAGAGGATTCCATATTTTCTTTTGGGTTTTCTTCTTTTTCATATGAGCAGGAACAAGGATAAGAACATTCTTGTTGAGGCTGATCCTGAACCTGAAAAGACTCTGAAGAGGAAGCTAAGGGAAGCTAAAGCACAACTCTATGGAGAAAATCTGACAGAAATTTTTGAAAAAGAAGGAGACATGGCCGAAAATAATAACAATGCAAGGAAGATGCTTGGTGACTTTACTGCACCAAATTCCAATTTACATGGAAGAAGCATCTCAATCCCTACCATTGGAGCAAACAATTTTGAGCTAAAGCCTCAATTAGTTTCTCTGATGCAACAGAACTGCAAGTTTCATGGACTTCCATCAGAAGATCCTTTTCAGTTCTTAACTGAAATCTTGCAGATCTTTGATACTGTTAAGACCAATGGGGTTGATCCCGAGGTCTACAGGCTTATGCTTTTTCTGTTTTCTGTAAGAGACAGAGCTAGAATATGGTTGGACTCTCAACCTAAAGATAGCCTGAATTCTTGGGATAAGCTGGTCACGGCTTTCTTAGCCAAGTTCTTTCCTCCTCAAAAGCTTAGCAAGCTTAGAGTGGATGTTCAAACCTTCAGACAAAAAGAAGGTGAATCCCTCTATGAAGCTTGGGAGAGATATAAGCAACTGACCAAAAAGTGTCCTTCTGACATGCTTTCAGAATAGACCATCCTAGATATATTCTATGATGGTCTGTCTGAATTATCAAAGATGTCATTGGACCATTCTGCAGGTGGATCCATTCACCTAAAGAAAACGCCTGCAGAAGCTCAGGAACTCATTGACATGGTTGCAAATAACCTGTTCATGTACACTTCTGAAAGGAATCTTGTGAGTAATGGGACGCCTCAAAGGAAGGGAGTTCCTGAAATTGATACTCTGAATGCCATATTGGCTCAGAATAAAATATTGACTCAGCAAGTCAATATGATTTTTCAGAGTCTGAATGGATTGCAAGCTGCATCCAACAGTACTCAAGAGGCATCTTCTGAAGAAGAAGATTATGATCTTGAGAACCCTGCAATAGCAAAGGTGAATTACATGGGAGAACCCTATGGGAATACCTATAATCCCTCATGGAGAAATCATCCAAATTTCTCATGGAAGGATCAACAAAAGCCTCAACAAGGCTTTAATAATGGTGGAAGAAACAGGTTTAGCAATAGCAAGCCTTTTCCATCATCCACTCAGCAACAGACAGAGAATTCTGAGCAGAATCCATCTAGCTTAGCAAATATAGTCTCTGATCTATCTAAGGCCACTTTATGTTTCATGAATGAAACAAGGTTCTCCATTATAAATTTGGAGGCACAAATGGGCCAGCTGAGTAAAAGGGTCACTAAACTCTTCCTAGTACTCTTCCAAGCAATACAGAAGAGAATCCAAAAAGAGAGTACAAGGCCATTACCTTACTTGGTGTGGCCGAACCCAGAGAGGAAGAGGAGGACGTGAATCCTAGTGAGGAAGACCTCCTAGGACGATCAGTGACCAATAAGGAGTTTCCCTTTGAGGAACCAAAGGAATCTGAGGCTCATCTAGAGACCATAGAGATTCCATTGAACCTCCTTCTGCCCTTCATGAGCTCTGATGAGTATTCATCCTCTGAAGAGGATGAAGACATTACTGAAGAGCAAGTTGCCAAGTACCTTGGTGCAATCATGAAGCTGAATGCCAAATTATTTGGTAATGAGACTTGGGAAGATGAACCTCCCTTGCTCACCAATGAACTAAATGCATTGGATAGGCAGAAATTACCTCAAAAGAAACAGGATCCTGGTAAATTCCTAATTTGCTGTAACATAAGCACCATGACCTTTGAGAAGGCTCTGTGTGACCTGGGTTCAGGAATAAACTTAATGCCACTCTCTGTAATGGAGAAAGATGGGATCTTTGAGGTGCAAGCTGCCAGAATCTCTTTAAAGATGGCAGACAAGTAGAGGACGTGTTAGTAAAGGTTAAAGGCCTTTACATCCCTGCTGATTTTATAATCCTAGACACTGGGAAGGATGAGGATGAATCCATCATCCTTGGAAGACCCTTCCTAGCCACAGCAAGAGCTGTGATTGATGTGGACAGAGGAGAGTTGGTCCTTCAACTGAATGAGGACAACCTTGTGTTTAAAACTCAAGGATCTCCTTCTGTAACCATGGAGAGTAAGCATGAAAAGCTTCTCTCACTACAGAGTCAACCAAAGCCCCCACAGTCAAACTCTAAGTTTGGTGTTGGGAGGTTCCAACAATGCTCTGAACATCTGTAAGGCTCCATGAGGGCTCACTGTCAAGCTATTGACATTAAAGAAGTGCATGTTGGGAGGCAACCCAATGTTATTTAATTATATCTATTTTATTTTATTATTATTTTGTGTTTTATTCGGTTGATGATCATGTGGAGTCACAAAAACTACTGAAAAATCAAAAACAGAATGAAAAACAGCTTTAAAAACAGCTCACCCTGGAGGAAAAACTTACTAGCATTTAAACGCCAGTAAGAAGCATCAAACTGGCGTTTAACGCCAGAAAGAAGCATCAAGCTGGCGTTAAACACCAGAAACAAGCACCAGACTGGCGTTTAATGCCAGAACAGAGCATGGAAGTGGCGTTAAACACCAGAAACAGGCTACATTTGGGCATTTAACGCCAAAAACAAGCAGCAAGCTGGCGTTTAACGCCAGACATGCATGCTAAGGGCGTTTTACATGCCTAATTGGAGCAGGGATGTTAAGTCCTTGACTCCACTGGATTTGTGGACCCCACAGGATCCCCTCAGAATCTGTGGACCCCACAGAATCCCCACATTTTCTTCTCTCCTCTTCACACCTTTTCATAACTCTCTTTCATAAATACCCCTCACCAATCACCTCAATCACTCTTCCCCATCACCCTTCACCACTCACATCCATCCTCTCTTCCCCAAAACCCCACCTACCTCCAAAATTCAAACTCTTTTCCCTCCCAAACCCAACCCTAATAGCCGAACCCTAAACCTTCCCTCACTCCTATATAAACCCCTCTTTCCTTCTTCATTTTCACACAACACAACCCTTTCTTCTTCCCCTTGGCCGAATACACACCTCTCTCCCTCTCCTCTATTTTTCTTTTTCTTCTTCCTTTTTTCTTCTTTTTCTCGGAGACGAGCAAACATTTTAAGTTTGGTGTGGTAAAAGCATAGCTTTTTGTTTTTCCATAACCATTAATGGAGAGATTCATCTCAAAGGTCCATCAAGACCACTTCTATGAAGTTGTGGCCAAGAAGAAAGTGATCCTTGAGGTTCCTTTCAAGCTCAAAAAGAATGAGTATCCAGAGATCCGACATGAGATCCGAAGAAGAGGTTGGGAAGTTCTCACCAACCCCATTCAACAAGTCGGGATCTTAATGATTCAAGAGTTCTATGCAAACGCATGGATCACTAGGAACCATGATCAAAGTGTGAACCCGAATCCAAAGCATTGGCTTACCATGGTTCGGGGGAAATACTTAGATTTCAGTCCGGAAAATGTAAGGCTGGCGTTCAACTTGCCAATGATGGAAGAAAACGCACGCCCCTATACTAGAAGGGTCAACTTTGATCAAAGGTTGGACCAAGTCCTCATGGACATATGTGTGGAAGGAGCTCAATGGAAAGTTGACTCAAGAGGCAAGCCGGTTCAATTGAGAAGACTAGACCTTAAGCCTGTAGCTAGAGGATGGTTGGAGTTTATTCAACGCTCAATCATTCCTACTAGCAACCAGTCTGAAGTTACTATAGAGCGGGCCATCATGATCCATAGTATCATGATTGGTGAGGAAGTGGAAGTTCATGAGATTATACCTCAAGAACTCTACAAGGTGGCTGACAAGTCCTCTACTTTGGCAAGGTTAGCCTTTCCTCACCTCATCTGCCACCTCTGCAATTTGGCTGGAATTGACATAGAGGGAGACATCCTCATTGAAGAGGACAAGCCTATCACTAAGAAAAGGATGGAGCAAATAAGAGATCATGGACCTCAACAAGAGCATGAGGAAATTCCTCACCATGAAATCCCTGGGATGCCTCAAGGGATGCACTTTCCTCCACAAAACTATTGGGAGCAAATCAACATCTCCCTAGGAGAATTAAGTTCCAACATGGGACAACTAAGGGTGGAACACCAAGAGCACTCCATCATTCTCCATGAGATTAGAGAAGATCAAAGAGCTATGAGGGAGGAGCAACAAAGACAAGGAAGAGACATAGAGGAGCTCAAGAGCACCATTGATTCTTCAAGAAGAGGAAGACGCAACCCTCACTAAGGTGGGCCCGTTCCTTAATCTCCTTGTTTTTATTTTCCTGTTTTTCGTTTATTATGCTTCATGTTTATTTATGTTTGTGTCTTTACTATATGATCATTAGTGTCCAAGTGTCTATGTCTTAAAGCTATGAATGTCCTATGAATCCATCACCTCTCTTAATTGAAAACTGTTCTAAAAAAAAAAGAACAAGAAGTACAGGGTTTCGAATTCATCCTTGAAACTAGTTTAATTATTTTGATGTGGTGACAATACTTTTTGTTTTCTGAATGAATGCTTGAACAGTGCATATGAATGTTAAATATGTTGGCTCTTGAAAGAATGATGAAAAGGAGAAATGTTATTGATAATCTGAAAAATCATAAAAATTGATTCTTGAAGCAAGAAAAAGCAGTGAATAGAGGAGAGCTTGCGAAAAAAAATTGGCGAAAAAAAAAAGAGAAAGAAAAAGAAAAAGCAAGCAGAAAAAGCCAAAAGCTTTTTAAACCAAAAGGCAAGAGCAAAAAGCCAATAGCACTTAAAACCAAAAGGCAAGGGTAATAAAAAGGATCCAAGGCTTTGAGCATCAGTGGATAGGAGGGCCTAAAGGAATAAAATCCTGGCCTAAGCGGCTAAACCAAGCTGTCCTTAACCATGTGCTTGTGGCGTGAAGGTGTCAAGTGAAAACTTGAGACTGAGCGGTTAAAGTCAAGGTCCAAAGCAAAAAAAAAAGAGTGTGCTTAAGAACCCTGGACACCTCTAATTGGGGACTATAGCAAAGCTGAGTCATAATCTGAAAAAGGTTCACCCAGTTATGTGTCTGTGGCATGTATGTATCCGGTGGTAATATTGGAAAATAGAGTGCTTAGGGCCACGGCCAAGACTCATAAAGTAGATGTGTTCAAGAATCAATATACTGAACTAGGAAAATCAATAACACTATCTGAATTCTAAGTTCCTATAGATGCCAATCATTCTGAACTTCAATGGATAAAGTGAGATGCCACAACTATTCAAGAGGCAAAAAGCTACTAGTCTCGCTCATCTGATTGGAGCTAAGTTTCATTGATATTTTGGAATTTATAGTATATTCTCTTCTTTTTATGCTATTTGATTTTCAGTTGCTTGGGGACAAGCAACAATTTAAGTTTGGTGTTGTAATGAGCGGATAATTTATACACTTTTTGGCATTGTTTTTACATAGTTTTTAGTATGATTTAGTTAGTTTTTAATATATTTTTATTAGTTTTTAAATAAAAATCACATTTCTGAACTTTACTATGAGTTTGTGTGTTTTTCTGTGATTTCAGGTAATTTCTGGCTGAAATTGAGGGACTTGAGCAAAAATCAGATTCAGAGGTTGAAGAAGGACTGCAGATGCTGTTGGATTCTGACCTTCCTGCACTCAAAGTGGATTTCTGGAGCTACAGGAGTCCAAATGGCGCGCTCTCAATTGCGTTGGAAAGTAGACATCCAGGGCTTTCCAGAAATATTTAATAGTTCACGCTTTGCCTAGGTTTAGACGACGCAAACTGCCGTTCAACGCCAGCTCTCTACCCTATTCTGGAGTTAAACGCCAGAAACAGGTTGCAAAGCAGAGTTAAGCGCCAGAAACCGGTTACAAACTAGCGTTTAACTCCAAGGAAGACCTTTGCACGTGAAAGCTTCAATGTTCAGCCCAAGCACACACCAAGTGGGCCCAAAAGTGATTTTCTGCATCATTTACTCAATTCTGTAACCCTAGTAACTAGTTTAGGATAAATAGAACTCTTTACTATTGTACTAGGGGTCTTTTTCCCTATTTTCGAATTCATATGCAATTTGGGGAGGCTGGCCATTCGGCCATGCCTGGACCTTGTTCTTATGTATTTTCAATGGTAGAGTTTCTACACATCATAGATTAAGGTGTGGAGCTCTGCTGTTCCTCATGAAGTAATGCAAAGTACTATTGTTTTTCTATTCAATTCAAGCCTATTTCTTCTCTAAGATATTCATTTGAACACAAGAACATGACGAATGTGATGATTATGTGACGCTCATCATCATTCTCACTTATGAACGCGTGCCTGACAAACACTTCCGTTCTACATGCAAACAAGCTTGAATGTATATCTCTTAGCCTTCTGATCGTGAGATCAGAGTTTTCGTGGTATAGGCTAGAACTATTGGCGGCCATTCTTGAGGTCCGGAAAGTATAAACCTTGTCTGTGGTATTCCGAGTAGGATCCGAGAAGGGATGGCTGTGACGAGCTTCAAAATCACGAGTGCTGGGCGTAGTGACAGACGCAAAAGGATTACTGAATCTTATTCCAGTATGATCGAGAACCGACAAATGAATAGCCGTGCGGTGACAGCGCATCTTGGACCATTTTCACTGAGAGGATGGGAAGTAGCCATTGACAACAGTGATTGATGTGCGGAAAACGATCCGACACAAAACTCACCGGCAAGTGCACCGGGTCGCATCAAGTAATAATAACTCACGGGAGTGAGGTCGATCCCATAGGGATTGAAGGATTGAGCAATTTTAGTTTAGTGGTTGATTTAGTCAAGCGAATCAAGATTTGGTTGAGAGATTTGTGATTTGCAGAATTTAAATTGCATGGAAAATAAAGGGAATGGGTAATTTGCATGAAATTAAAGAGAACTGAAATTTAAAGTGCTAAATCTTAAAGGGCAAGAAATTAAATGGCAGAAACTTAGAACGCAAGAAATGTAAATTGCAGAATCTTAAAGTGCAAGAAATGTAAATGGCTTGAATTGTAAAGGGAATTGGGAATTGGATTTGCAGAAATTAAACAAGGAAGAGTAAAATTCAACACACAGAAGAGTAGAAGATGCCTTGGGTTGAATCAGATCTAAAACAGAAATATAAAAGAGCTTGAAAAGCAGTAAACAAAGAAATTGAGAATGGGAATCCAGATCTCAGGACTCAAGAGACTAGATAACCAAGTCTAGATCTCAATGCCTTCCTAGATCCAACAAGAGCAATTGCAAAGGAAATGTAAATTTCAGAGAAAGTAGAAGAAGAAGCAATTAACAGAAACTGAAATTCAATCTGCAGTAAGTAAACAGAGAGATCTCAGGATGAGATTGGAATAGAATTTCTTCAATTCTCCAACCCAAGATCAAAGCAAATGTAATTGAAATTGAAAGCAAGAAAACTAAGAGGAAGGGAATTCAATTCTCCTTCCCCGAGACTTAGAAACTCAAAATCACTCAACACCAAAAGCTCTCCGAAAACTCCCTACGAAAACTAAAGGAAAAGCTCCCCTAAAACTTAAATCCTAAGCTATTTATACACTTTCTTCAAATGGTCTTCAAGCTTTGAATTGGGCCTTTGCTCTTGATGGAATTGGGTTGATAGAGGCCTTGGTTGATTGCTCTTGGAGTTGGAGAGAGAACCGAAGTGAACCGGGTTAGGAATTATAAAAGCTTGAGTAAAAGTTTGAGTAAAAGTTTGAGGCAAACTTTTACTCAAACTTTTTACACCAGCTGCCCCATTCTTGCTGCTACCAACGTTTGAGCTAAAGTTTGGGGTCAAACTTTTGCTCAAACGTTGGCCCCCTTATGCACACTCATGGCGCCAACGTTTGCCAAAAAGTTTGAGGCAAACGTTGGCACAAACTTTTTGTCTCCAGGGTGTGTTGCCGATGGCGCCAACGTTTGCCAAAAAGTTTGAGGCAAACGTTGGCGCAAACTTTTGTCCTCCAGGGTATTGATTTGTGATGCCAACGTTTGCCAAAAAGTTTGAGGCAAACGTTGGCTCAAGCTTTTCTCCCAAAAGTTTGAGCTAAAGTTTGAGGCAAACTTTTGCTCAAGATTTTTGTTCCCTGGTATGTTTTCACTTATCCGAAAGTTTGAGCTAAAGTTTGAGGCAAACTTTTGCTCAAACTTTTTGTTCTCTCTTGCTCCTAGCCATTCCTTCTTGCTTCAACCTTTCTCCAAGCTTTCTTCACCTATCATTAATCAACCAAACACATCAAAGCTAGGCTCAAAATCATGAGATTGTCATTCTTTCATAATATGTGGCAATTATAGCATAAATCCTCATGAAATTGCATTAATTCATCTATGGTTGATTAAATCAAAGGAAACATGAAAATCTACCCAATTGGCTTGCTTGTGGCTCAAGAAAGTGCATAATTCAATTGAAAACAAAAGAAAAAGGCTAGTGAAACTAGGCTAAGATGACTTGTCATCAGTGATGCCCTACACAAAGCTTGCCATAGAAAGGAGTGGGAATGATTGGATGAAGATAGCAGGAAAGCAGAGGTTCAGGAGGAACAAAAGCATCTCTATACGCTTATCTGAAATTCTCATCAATGACTTACATAAGTATCTCTATCCCATTTTACGTTTTATTTATCTTTTAATTATTAAAACTCTATAACCATTTGAATCTACCTGACTGAGATTTACAAGGTGACCATAGCTTGCTTCAAGCCGACAATCTCTGTGGGATCGACCCTTACTCACGTAAGGTTTATTACTTGGACGACCCAGTGCACTTGCTGGTTAGTTGTGTGAAGTTGTGACAAAGTGTGTGAATTACGTTCCGAGCACCTTGTTTTTGGCGCCGTTGTTAAGGATCACAATTTCGTGCACCAAATCTCTAAAAGTAGTTTTTATACTAAACTAGTAACTTAGGTTTACAGAAAATGAGTAACTAAGTGCAGATAGTGCAGAAATCCACTTCCGGGGTCCACTTGGTATGTGCTTGGGCTGAGCATTGAAGCTTTTTCATGTATAGGCTGTTTCTGGAGTTAAACGCCAGCTTTGGTGCCAGTTTGGGCATTTGACTCCAATTCTGGTGCCAGTTTGGGCGTTTTACGCCAGAAAGTTTTAGGCTGGCTTTGGACGCCAGTTTGGGCCATCAAATCTCGAGAAAAGTATAAACTATTATATATTTCTGGAAAGCCCAGAATGTCTACTTTTCAACGCAGTTAAGAATGCTCCAATTAGGCTTCTGTAGCTCCAGAAAATCCACTTTGAGTGCAGGAGGGTTAGAATCCAACAGCATCTGCAGTCCTTTTTCAGCCTCTGAATCAGATTTTTGCTCAGGTCCCTCAATTTCAGCCAGAAAATACCTGAAATCACAGAAAAACACACAAACTCATAGTAAAGTCCAGAAATGTGATTTTTGAATAAAAACTAATAAAAATATAATAAAAAGTAATTAAAATATACTAAAAACTACCTAAAAACAATGCCAAAAAGGGTATAAATTATCCGCTCATCAGCCACCTAGGTAGAGAAGTCTCCAACGTTCTTGACAAAGCGTACTCAAGTCCCGTCCACCCTTTCCAAAGGACTTCCGCTTCCACATCATTCTTAGACTCAATCAGGGAAGGGTCTTCATATACAATGGGTTCATTTGCGGATGTAGATTCATCACTAGGAGGACTTGATTCATGATCCTCATCACTAAGGGAACTTGCTTCTTGATTTATCACATCCAAGTCTTCATAGGGAATATACCATGGAGGTTGTGCACTGGCCTTCTTGACATTAATTTCAAGCTTCTTGGAGGAATACTCTACAACTCTGGATTCCCATGGAGGTTCGGCATCTCCTAAGTCTTCAACCACTTTTTCCTCTTCAATAGGTACGGCTTCCTCCACTTGTTCCAATACAAAATTACGCTCCTTATTGTCCACCGGAGTTTCTAGTGTCTCCTTCATGCTACGCTCTTCTATTGATTCTCCACATGTAGCCATGGGAGTGCTTTGAGTGTTGACGTGCAGAGAGGCTAAATACTTACTACCTCAGTCAAGGTAGCTATGAACTCTTGTGTCGTCCTTTGCATCTCTCTTTGCCCTTGAAGAAAAATACTTAGAGTGTCATTCATTGGAGATTGGGGTGGATATGAGGGTTCATTATTTGGGAGGAAAGATTCATGATAGAAGGGTGGTTCATCATAATAAGGATGTTGTGGATTAACACTCTCCATCTTTTCTACTTGTTGCACAACACACTTCAATCCTTAGTTTTCAAGTTGAGACTCTTTATCCATGAGAGCTTCATGTGCTTTCCGGCTTCCCACTTGCTCCAATTGATGAAGGGTTGCTTGAAATCGATCCAGTATTTCCTTGAGACGATCCCTTGACTCTTGTTCTGCTTGGATAACATGATTAGGATCATATGGCTCTTGGGTTGATGGATATGAACATGGTGTATATGGAGGTAGTGGTTCTTGGGAGTAATTGGGTTGGAATTGGGGTGGTTCCATATATGGTTCATATGGCTCATAGGGTGGTTGATATGGTGGATAAGGATTAGGATCATATGAGGGTGTTTGGTAGTAGGTGGCTTGTGAGTATGGTGGTTCAAAGCTATGTTGAGGAGGGGATTCATAGGCATATGGTGGGACTTGTTGGTAACCACAAGGGGGTCCTCCATATCCATTATCTTGTTACGCACCTTGGAATGACTCTTGCTCATAGTAGGTTGGTGGAGTATGTTGATTATCACGAATAGGTCCACCGTAACCATTGTCTTGGTATGAATCATAGAATGGTTATTGCTCATAGTGCATTGGAGGGGGTTATTGCTGAAAGGGTTGATCAAATCCTTGTGGCTCTTACCATCTTTGATTGTCCCAACCTTGATGCATGTTCCCATTATAGCTTCCATTCCCTACAACATAATTTAAACCAAACTCGTAGCCAAAGGGGTGAGAATTCATAGTAATAAAAGAAAGTAAAAACAAAAACTAATAAGAGAATAATGAGAATAAACTCCTAAAACTAGAAACAACTAACAAAGAGACGAAAAAACAAAATTATTCACAATATTCACAATAACCAATAATAAGGCACACTGTTGCAACTCCCCGGCAACGGCGCCATTTTGATGAACGAATTTTTGCTAGTAAAGAATTCACAATAAATTTCCGTTGCAAGTATAGTTTCTAAACCAACAATAATCCTTTCATACAAAAATTTAGTTGTCATTAAAACAAACCCAATAAAATTAAACCGAAGTATTTAAACCTCAGGTCATCTCTCAAGGAATTACAGGGAGGTGTGTTATTTATAATTGGTTATGAGATTGTATCTTTTTAGGTTTTTGAAATAAGGAATAAGGAAAGTAAATGACAAGAAAGTAAACTAATAGCTAAGAAAGGCTCTTGGCAAGGTATGAGAACTAGACGTCCTATCCTAGTTATCCTTATCAATTGTGATGAGAATTGTCCATTGCTCCCACTTAGTTAACCTCTAACTATGAAGGAAAGTCAAGTGGATGAATCACTCTGATTTCTCAAGTCCTAGTCAACTCCTAAAGAAAAGACTAGCTTTAGAGGGATCCAAATCAACTAACAACTTTCAATTATCAACTAACAAAGGAGTTTGATAACTCAAGAGTCTCCAATTACTCAACCATAGCCAAGAGGAGAAAATCTACTCTAAAACCCAACCAAGCATTTTGTCAAACACTAGGAAGGCATAACATAAAAGCATAGAAAACTAGCAAGGAATATTAAATCCAAATGACCAATTGCAAACATCAATGACTCACAAATAATAGAAGAAGCAATAAATATGAAATACCTCAACTTGCATTAATAAGAAATTGAATCTAACATAGAGTTCATAAACTAAATTGGAGAATAAATAAATCAACAAGGGAAGATAGATAAACTAAAGTACTAGAACAAATAAGAGTAGAAGAAAAACTAAATTAAAGCAAAGTAGAAATCTGAGATTAAGAAAAGCTAAACCTAAAATCCTAAAACCTAGAGAGAGGATAGAGCCTCTCTCTCTCTTGAAAACTACATCTAAAACCTAAAATTATGTGAATGAAAGTTGTGTGAATGAAATGATTGATTCCCCCACTTTGCAGCCTCTAATATGTGTTTTCTGGGCCAAAAACTGGGTCCAAAAACAGCCCAAAATCGCCCCCAGCGTCTTCTGCAATTTCTGCACGTGGTGCACGTCATGCGTACGCGTCACCCACGCATACACGTCTTCTAAATACCCACTTACATCCTATAGGCTTTGATCTTGGAGACAAATCAACCAAGACCCAAGTATTGTTAGATAATATTGAGTCCATTTCATCATTTATTGCTTCTTTCCAAAAAGCAGAATCCTTTGAAGCCATAGCCTCTTTGATTGTTTGAGGATCACCCTCTATGTTCATAACAATAGGAATCTTGTTTGTTACAGAATTCCTAGTTCCTTCTACCAAAAAGGTGATAGCCTGAGAAGAAATAAAATCTGGACCCAAGTCCTTTTCTTTTCTTACTCTCAAGCTCTTCCTTAGTTCAATCAACTCTTTGTCGCTTAGACGTTTATTATTTTGATTATTTAATTCTTATGAAATATTAGTATCATTTTGGAGATACTCTGAATTAGAAGTTGAATCATTGATAAATTTATTTTCAATAAATTCTACTTCTCTTGATTCAACAACTACATTAGACACTAAGTCTAATATTCTATATGCTTTAGAATTTTGAGCATATCCTATAAAGTCCCTTTTATGGCCCTTGGCCCTAATTAGGTTCTCTTTTGATCAGGAACTCGATAAAAGGCTAAACACCCCCACACTTTAAGATAATCTAAATTAGGTTTCCTTCTTTTTCCAAATTTCATAAGGAGAAACCTTTCTATGTCTTGATGGTATCCTATTATGGATATGACATGATGTCAATAGTGCTTCACCCTTCAAATTGTAAGGCAATTTTGCATTTAGTGACATTGAATTAACCATATCCACTAAGGTACGGTTTTTTCTTTCCGCCAAACCATTTTGTTGCGGAGTAGATGGAGCGGAAGATTCATGCACAATACCATGTAATTCACAAAAGTAATCAAATTCATTAGAAAAATATTCTCCACCTCGATCACTACGAAGAACTTTTATTTTCTTATTATGCATATTTTCTACTTCCATTTTATATTTCTTAAACATTTCAAAAGCTTCATCTTTATTTCTAAGCAAATACACATAAGTAAATCTAGAACAATCATCAATAAAAGTTATAAAATATCTTTTTCCTCCTCTAGTAATATTACCATTTAGTTCACAAATATCACTATGAATCAACTCCAATAAATGTGTATTTCTTTCAACTTTCGGAAAAGGTTTCTTAGTCATTTTGGATTGTATGCAAATATCACATTTCTTATTAAAATCCTTGTTACTAAGATCAATATAGTTATTCTTTTTCATATATTCAATTAATTTGTAATTTAAGTGTGCTAATCTACTATGCCATAAATCACAAGAATCAACAACATACAATGAAACATTCACTTTATTAATACTAAGTTTAAACATGCCTTCAGTACAATATCCTTTTTCTACGAATACATCATTCTTAAGCAAGATCACTTTATCAAATTCCATTACAACTTTGAATCTTTTCTTACACAAAAGACTAACAGAAACTAAATTTTTTTTTCAGATCTGGAACATCAAGTACATTTATTAAATTTAATTTCTTTCTAGATGTAAAATTCAATTCCACAGTTCCTTGACCACAAACTTTGGCTGAGTTGTCATTGCCCATTAATACCTCTCTATTGTTCACTTCTTCATATGTTTTGAATTGGTTGCGATCATTGCAAACTTGAACAGTAACCCCAGAATCTAACCACCATTCAGGTGATTTTCCTTATGTTGCTATGTTAACTTCTGTAACCATGCCAATATGCATGTTTTGTACTTTTTCTGCAACCATAGCAATTAGATCCTTCTCTTCCACTAAATTGGTCTTTGGTGCTTCCTTTTTCAGAAGTCTACATTCTTTGATATAGTGTCCTTTCTTGTGACAATGATAGCACTCTCTTTGTCTCTTCTTATCTTGCTTTGAATCTTTAGAGAACTTTCTTTTCTTCTTATTGGTGTTGTTTTCACCAATATGATTCACTTTAGAACTTTGAGAATGATACACAACATCACATTTTTAAGTTTCCTCCTCTATACGTATATGCCTTAGTAATTTCTCAATTGTGAAGTCCTTACCAAGTTGTAAGAGTTTCTTCCTATAACCATTCCAAGATGAAGGCAATTTTGAAATAATTGCTCCAACTTGTAATGATTCAGGGATCACCACTTGTAGATCACGAACTCTACTTACAAGAATTTATAATTCATGAATTTGATCCATGACATGCATAGTATCATTCATAATAAATTCAAAATATTTCATCATAATAAACTTATCTGTTCCTTGTCATTCGGTATTGTACTTTTCTTCCAAAGATTTCCAAATCTCTAATGGTGATTGAATTGACATGTAGAGATCATAGAGTCAGTCGGATAAAGTATTGAGAATATGACATCGACATGCAAAAGTATCTTCATCACATTTTTTCTTCAATTGAACAATCTTTTCTTTCTCTTCTGGTGTGAAATTTTCAGCGGCATCAGCAATTGGTGTAGTCTTTGGGTCAATCACATATGCAAGATTGAGAACTGAAAGAAGAAACATCATCTTGTCTTTCCAACGGTTGAAGTTCGTTGCATCAAAGCGATCTAATTTGACAAACTCTTGATTCATGACCTTGAACGTAGTGTTTTGATCTTGTGCTATCTTTAAGAAATATCTCTCTAAAATTGTTGGGTATATTAGTATGAGAAGATGACAAAATCTTATATTTGTGTAGTGGTTTCAAGGCACGATTAGATCGCTTTCTTTAGAGAGATATTTGTCCCCACACTTAGTTGCTATAAGGTTGATGACAATACTCTCCCAAGATACAATGAAACCTAAGAATTTCTTAATTATCAATAGTAAAAAATTCTCAACTCTCTTGAACAAAGAAATCTCTTAATAGTTGATTAAAATGTATACTTAGTACTTGTATTTCTGAAATAGTGGACAAGGACTTATTTATACATATTGCACGTAGCAATTATGATTAGTTACGTATACAAATGGTTGTGTCTTTTCTATTGCCAATAGATATAATATTTTGAACATACACAATTCTTAAAGAGTTGTGTCCCTTTAGCCAATAGACACAATATTTTGAACATACAGAATCCTTAAAAGGTTGTGTCCCTTCAACCAAATGGTACTAAACGGTTAGTAACCATTTATTAATATTAATAATAATATTAATAATAATATCAATAATATTAATAATATTAATTAATCAAATTTGTAAATACCCTTCAGTTTCGATGTAAATCGAATTAATTGGAATCAATTTAGCATGATGCATAGTAAATCGACACAATTAGATTTGCTTTACTAGCTATCAAATTCTGACAACTCGCAGCTATAGTAAATCGAAGCAATTGGCTTTAATTTATAGAAGATGGAAGCCAATAGTAAATCGAAACAATTTGTTTTAATTTAATTAGCATGTAGCTCCAAGGTGAATTGAATATAATTGATTCGAATTATTAGCTACCATTTACAAATAGTATTTTGAATTTACTTAATTCGATTTAGTTACGAGTATGTCTTAAAAATACAACCAGAAAGTTTGTTCTTCATCAGAATGGTACTCACAATGGCTACTGATGATAGTTTTTTAGTTCTTGTGTACTATAGAGGGACGATTAAGAAAAAATACGAGAGTAAATAAAATTTACTGATAAGGATCTATTGAGTGTCTTTATCAATCCATCTACGAGTTTTGCTCAGTTTCAGATTACTATAATCCAAAAACTAGAAATTAATGGCATGAAACAGGTTGAGAAATTATTTTATAGGATCCGTATTTCTGTTGTTCGAGATGGTGTGAAGTATATATGACTCTTTTGTAATAGATAGCGATGAAAATTTGTAAATTTTATTTCACTATCATCAGAAGAATCGAATTAGATTCCTCAATCTATAGCAATGCCAGGAACTTCTAGTTCTATGTCTGATGTTGTCACTTTCATTTGTGCCTGTAATTGCACCCAAAGCAGTTTTGGTGGCATCTCTGTCCTTCACAGTTATTCTAAACTCTGTTAATACGGGAGAAATTGGTGATAATTGATCTTTTGATGAGTTTGCGATTGCGATGGTAGCTATTCATGTTATGATTCCGGTTTCAAGGAGGGTGGAGAATTGAATCATGTGGAGGATGTACTATGTAAGATCTAAAAAATATCAACTAGTTAATTATGTAATTAAAATTTAGTTAAAAAGGGTCTAAATCACCCGGTCTGAGTTAAAATTTTAAAATTCATAATTTAAAAATTTACAGATAAAAATTAAACTCGAAAAATTATTTGGAGCATGAAAATATAATTATTTATAGAAAAACACATACCGGCGTCGTAATTAACTGTATATGCTTGAGACTGTCCGGTACTACGTATGAAAAAAATAGAAATATAAAAATAATCAGATAAATATTTAGAATACAAACCGAAACACTTATCTTTAAAAATTTGGTCCTAAATAGGGCCAATGAGCGAAAGGACAAAAATGCCCCTCCCTTAACTAGCTTTAAAAGTGACAATCCCCAATTTTTACTCACATTTGGCAAAAGAAAGACAGGAAGCACGAGAGTGAGAGAGAAAGAGAGAGAGAGAAGAGAAATCCCAATTATCACTATTCACTTCCATCTTTAAATTCATTTTTTCTCACAAACCGGAGCTCTGATCGACGACTCGTTTGTGGCTATGTGTCGCTCTTAACTCTCTCTACGTTTTTATACTACTTTTGTAGTGAGTAATCACGAAAACTTTACCCCATTTCTCTCTTTATTGCTAATTTCACGTTTTTGGGTATGTGAGTGTTGAAATTGATGATTTTGATGCTTTAGGAGAAACTCCTAGCAGAATTTAGACCTATGATCATGTAGAACAAGGTAAGAAAACTCATTCCCTTTATTTCTTCCTAATTTGTGTGAAAATCCTAGAATAAACAATGTGAAATCTGAATAAAAAGTATAGTGAGTAGAGTTTCTTGGATGCTTGGCTTTGTTGGTGGTGATTGAGGCTTGACTTGGTCGAAAAAGGAGGTTCAAGAGGTTGGAAGCACCGTCAATGAAAGTATAGGTTTCATTTTCGGATAAACATTACATAATGCTATGTGAAACCTTAGGCTAGTTGACCTTAAGATAATGTTGAATTGATGTAGTTGGTTGATAAGAGAATTTTTGTATGGTTTGGAATCAATCAAAACTAGAATTAATTCGTTGGTAGCATAGTCCAAACTAACAATGAATTCTAACTATCAAATATTAAATCCAATACAAAATATAAACCGAGAGTATTTAGCTCCCGGGTCGTCTTCCCTAGGAGTTGTAATTAAGTGTACAATTATTGGCTATGAGAGAGCATGGGGAATTGGGAATGAAAGCAAGAGAGCAAGTAATGTAAATAGCAAGGAATTGAAACAAGCATGTAATAAATTGAAAGAAAAGCAATCAAAGCAATGGAAATGACAATTAAATACTAAAGAGGGCTCTTAGTGAGAATTGGGGAATTTAGGATTCCTATCCTAGTTATGGACCACAAACATGGCAATTGTGTGAAATCAATCCAAATTAGTCAATCCTCCTTGAGAATTAGTTAAAAGAGTGTAATCGATCCCAATCCATAAGTCCTAGTCAACTCACTAATTACTTAGTGAAAGACTAGCGTCAATGGGAACCAAACCAATTAACTATTTTCACACAATGCGGAATGGACATCCACAACTCAATTCCTCCCAAACATCCAATTTCTCAATCAAGAGTGTGAAAACTAATCATGCAAGAAATTAGACGTCAAAGCAATAAAAGTCAAAGCAATTAAATGCAAGGAAAGGAAACTTCAAATGCAAGAAAACATCTTGGCAAGTAATTGAGGGCTAAGGTTACCTATCCTAGCCATTGACCACAAACATATGATGATTATGAAGAGTTAATCCTACTTAGTCAACCTTACATCGAAGTTAAGTCAAATAGGCATAGTTAATTCTAATCCCTAAGTCCTATGTCAACACTAAAGGGTCACATAGAGTCAAGGGAGACCAAATCAACTAACTACTCTAATATATCAAACAAGAATAGACATCAATGACTCAAGGATCACCAAAGTCAACAATTTCAAGCCAAGAGTGGAAAAAAACTAAGTGAAAACTAAGCCAAGCATTTTATCAAACACTTGGTGTGCATGAGAATAAAATAATATTAAATTTCAATAAAATAAATTCTAAAACTACCAAAGCAAAAAAGTGACAATAACAACTAGAGAAAGCAATAAATGACATGGAAACATAAATTTGCATTAATTAAAATTAAAGTAACAAAGAGTATCCATAAGCGTAAAAATGACAAAATAAAGGAAATAAGAAGGGAAATGAAGAAGAACAAGATAGAAGAACATGGAAACATAAATGAAACTACACTAGAATAAGAATTAAAAGCTGAAATTAAAATGAAATTAACTAATAAAACCCTAATTCTAGAGAGAGGAGGGAGCTTCTCTCTCTAGAAACTAAGAGAAAACATAATAAAAACTAAACCTAATTGTCCCCCTTGTTTCCACTTGAATTGGGGTTGAAATAGCTTCAGAAATGAGTTGGACTGGGTTTTGGAGGTCCAGAATTCGCCCCAGCGATTTGTAATTAATGAGCTGACGTAATTCGGGTCAGGCGTACGCGTGGGTCACTCGTACGCGTCGTTTGCACAAAAATCCATCCACGCGTACGTGTCGCTCGCAAATCCTCACTGTGTGTACGCATGCACACCTGTGCGTACGCACGCGTGCTGAAACTTCCAAACTCCATTTCTTCATGGTTTCTTCCCTTTTGCATGCCCTTTTTCTCACTTCTTCAACCCATACTTGCCTTAGAAACTGAAATCACTTAGCAACACACATCAAGGCATCATATGGAATTAAAGTGGATAAAATTTAGCAATTATAAGACCTAAAATGCATGTTTTCACTTTCAAGCACAATTTAGGAAGAAATCATGAAACTATGCTATCTCAATGGATAAGTGTAGGAAAGGTTGATGAAATCCATCCAAATAGAGCAAATAAATACCATGAAATGTGAATTCATCATTTATGTTGATGGGTTGGTATGAATATGTGATTTTGGTTGATTATTGACTGTTGAATAAATTTTGGGTCGGAGGCCATGATTGGGTGGGTTACACCCCTTGGTAAATTATGAGAATGCTGATGTGGTTGGTGTTGATAGTTTAGTATAAATGTGTCATTTGGTTGATTATTGATTGTTGAATGAATTTTGGATGAGTTACACCCCTTGATAAGTTATGAGTATCCATTGATATATTGTGAGTGTTATGTGGGTTACGAGCATGCATTGATTGTGTTGAGATATATTTGTTGAGGTTGAAAACTTTTGAAAAATTTTGGTCAACTTTGGAAGACCATAATATATTTCCTGAAATTTGAAAATAAATGAAATTTATCTTGAATTAAAATTGAAAAAATGTCTACTTTAAGACAGTCAAGAATGGAAGAAAAATAAATTTTGTAACAAAAATTATGGGTGTTTGAAAATTGGTGTTTAAAATTGAATTATGCAAAGTTTGTAGAATTGGTGGCCGAACTAGGTTCTGCGCATACGCAGAGTTGATGCTATACCCTGTATCTTCCATATGAACTCTGGCAACCATATTTTTACCTTAATATCATTGGGGATGGAATTAATGAATTTAAATCGGGGTACTCCCCTATAAAATGCGTAAAATGAAATGTATCAGATGTTGTGGGGATGGTGGTTCGTCTCGCCCACGGTGAGAACGGTGGCCTAGTCTAGCCCACGAATTGAGGAGTTAAATTATTTAATAAATGAATGGGGTTATGATGAGCTATATCTTCCAAAATTGGTTGAAATGAGATTATGATTGATGTTGTAGGATGGCGATTCGTCCCGCCCACGGTGAGGACGATGGCTTTATCCTGCTCACGGATTGATGATGATAGTTGTTTTAATAACTGGTGGAGTTATGATTAGTTAAGATTATGATTAAGATTGAATCGATTTTATTAGAGGCTTATGATGAATTTGATGATGATAGTGAGTTTGGTTGATAATGATTATTGATTGGCAAGGACGTGAATTTTGTTCCGTTTGCGTTATTGAGGTTGTGGGGATGGTGATTTGTCCCGCCCACAGTGAGGATGGTGGCTTTGTTCCGCTCATGAATAGACAAGTTGAGGATGAAGGATTCTCTCTCTTGATGCAATAGACAAATTGAGGATGAAGGATTCCCTCTCTTACTGCAATAGACAAGTTGAGGATGAAGGATTCCCTCCCTTGTTGCGGTGTGGATGTGGGAAAGGTGAAATTGCACTCTTTTTCATATTATTCCCCCACATTTCCCTCTAGTTACAAGCTGAAAAGGCACTCTTCTGCATATGTGGAAAGTCACTTTCCTTCGTATTTTCTTCAAGAAAAGGTGAAAAGGCACTCTCCTTCGATTATATTCCTCCTGAGGATGCGCAATCAAGAGACAATGTCCGGGTTAGCTACCGGATGTGTCAGGTCTGGCAGTTTAACCGACATGTGAGCTCATGACTAGTAGGACAGGCATGCATCATACTGCATTTGTTTGTAATTGCTTGGGTGTGCAAATTGTTTTAGTTTGCCTACTTGATAATCTATTAACTGTTAACTGTGCTATTTGTTGTAATTGCTCTCTAACTGTGATTTATATTTGTTTTGATTATTTTTCGTGTATGATTTCACTAACGAGACTTGAAACTTGGGATTAATGGTGATTATAACTATGGAAATGAATGAGATTAGTGGTAGTTTAGAATATGTTAAACTTAGCAAATTAACCCTGTATTGATTAGTTAAGAACCTAGGCTTGGATTCCTATAAAGTTGGAGAATTAGGATTGCTTAAAGGGCTCATATTTCCTTTTGTAGTCTTTATTTGAAACTGCTACCCTAATGGGAATCTTTGGGTTCTCAGCCATCATGGATTTGTTATTTTTCAAATACAGGATGCAATGCACCTCACTAAGAGTGCAGGATTCCCTATGATAAAGTGAAGAAGATCCTTTTATGATTTATTTTTTGCTTTAGAATTCTCTCAAGTTTTGGAACTTTATTCTATATTATGTATATTCATCTTAGAGGCTTTTATTTAGAGAGATAGGCTTTCTATTTTGTAAAATCCCATGAAGTTGTAATATTCTAGTCGGCCTCTCTTCACGGGTCAAGACTAATGAATACTATGTATCCTATTTTGAACTTATGTATAAATATTTTGATTTTGTATATTACGTTTACTTGCATTAACGTATCTCGTGTGTGATTAACGGCTATCGACGTTTACTTTTCTTCATAGGCTCCTAGTTATATTATTATTCTTCAAGTATTATGTATGTATCACTCTTTTTAAGTGTCGTAATACCTCACCACATTTGATTTACGACTATAGCATAAAGTTTTGTGTGGTAGGGTGTTACATACTGCAAGATGATGATGATGTGGAGCCCACCATAATAGATGAGGACAGTGATGACAATCTAGGAAAGAGTGGTCTAGTTGGCGTGGGTGGGTGATGAGTCCATATTTTTTGGTATATTTTGGTTTGATTTGAATGGATTTCATCACATAAACCCATATTTATTAATCCAAATAGCATACTTTTGTGTTCTCTCCCTTAAATTGAACCTAATTATGAAAACATGCTATTTTGTGCTTAATTTAATAACTTTTATCCCACTTTTATGCCATTCGATGCCATGACATGTTTGTTGAGTGATTTTAGGTCCTAGAGGCAAGTTTGGCAAGGAAAAAGTGGAAGGAAGCATGTATGCACCTTGAGTTCATTTTGGATACTCTTGCTATTTTGGCTCGTTTTGGGATACCTTTACTGCTTATTTTGGTTTTTAGATATTTTGATGCTTTTGGATATCTTTAGATGTTTTAGATGATAGATTCCATATTTTTAGTTGAATTTTTCTTTATACATTTTTGCATATCTTCTTTTGTACATCTTTCTTTTTAGTTTGTGGTTGTGATTAGAAATCATGTTTTAAGTGAAAACTTAGTCATCCTTTTTGCATAGGAAATTGGTTTTAAGTGAAAAAGAAAAGGGTAAACTAAGGGAAATTTTTGCATTTTTCAATCACAACAATGCTTAGTCAAATATTAAGATTTTCCAAGAATTTTAATTATAGGACATAGGGCACCAACCCAATTGATTGAAGGAAACTTTTGGTGCAACTTGCTTGAATTTCATACTTTGTGAAGCATGTATTGAATTAAGAACACAAGCTTGTGAGACTTGAGCCTATTGATGTGGTTACATTTTATAACCACTTATTTTCCATTCTTGTGTGCAATTGTTCTCTTTCTATGATTGTGATCCCTGATTTGCTTGATTCTATATGTCCATTTATTTCTTGTATTCATGCATTTGTATGATTGAGGCCATTATTTTATTAGCCCACTTACCCAAATAGCCTACCTTTTACTCTCCATTGTTAGCCAATTTTGAGCCTATGCTTAACCAACTTATTCTCATTTTAGCACATTACAAGCCCAAGGCGGAAAACCAATGAAAAGTCCTTGTTTGGATCTTTGATTAGCCTAGGCTAGTGAGAGTGTTTATTACTCAAAGTTGGTGAGGCTTGGGAACACTGGATGGGATAAAAAGGGGTAGTACACTTCCACATTTAGGAATTGGGAACATATTCATGTATTGATTGAAAAAAAAAGAAAAAAAAAAGAAAAAAAGGGGAATATGAAAAAAAAAAGAGAAGAAAGAAAAAAAATACAAAAGGGAATCAATGCATAAGTGTTATGAATCAAGAAATAAGATGCATGAATATGTAAGAAAAAGTGAAGAATGGGTAGTTAGAGTAGTTTAAATTTGTATAGGTTATTATATAGTTAGGTGGGAAAGTCTATACTAATCAAAGATCTAAACTCTAGTCCACTTAACCATAAATGATCCTACCTTGACCCTAACCCCATTACAACCTAAATGAAAGACCTCATGATGAATTTATGCATACATTGAATAAGTGTTGATTGTTAGAAGAAAATCAAATTTTGGAAAGCTTGATTAGAAGAGAATTGAGTGAATTAACCCTTAAACACTTGAGTGAATAGAGCGGATACACATCCGGTGAGGGTTCAAAAGTTCAAGTACATGTGTTCATCCATATTATTTATATTCTTGCAAGCTTGAATACAATTGTGGTTTGGGCTTAATTCCTATTGCCTAGCTATTGTGCTTATACATGTCTCTTGGGAATTGATTTGTTTGAACTAAGCATTTCCATTTGCTTTAGGTATTTGCATATAGATAGGACTCATATAGTTTAGTTGCATTTAATAAATGTCATACCCCTTAGTTCCTTCTTATTTTAGCATGAGGACATGCTAAGGTTTAAGTGTGGGGAGGTTGATAAACCCCATTTTTAGGGTTTATCTTGTATTGAATTTAGAGTATTTTGATGACCTTTTCTCGCATTTAACCTATGAATTAGCATGGTTTTGTTATCTCTCCCGTATTTGTGCTTAAGTGTAAAAACATACTTTTTAGGCTTTATTTTGATGAATTTTGATTTCTCCTTGATTCCATAAGAGGCCTTGATGTGTTTGCTAGTAATTCCAGGATTGAAATAGGCCAGGCATGGATCAAAGGAAGCAAGGAAGGAAGCATGCAAGTGGAGAGAAGTACAAAAAGCTAAAGAATTGATCACGGCCAAGCACGCGCACGCGCACAAGGCGCTCGCGCGCACATTGCGGAATCAGCCAAGTACGCGCACGCGTACTGTGCGCGCACGCGTCGATGTCTGCACATGACTTCATTAAGGCAACACGTGCCTGGCGATTTTGAGGGGTTTCTGAACCCATTTTTTGGCGCCAATTGCTGATAGAAAGGAATAAAAGGATCAAGGATTAAAGGGGAGAGACAATTAGATTAGAAGTTAGTCATAGCTTTAGTTTAGAGTAGTTTTAGAGAGAGAAGCTCTCACTTCTCTCTAGAATTAGGATTAGGTCTAGGTTAATCCCTCTCCTTAGATCTAGGTTTAATTCATGCCTTAATTCGATTCTCCTTTGCCAATTCTTAATCTTCTCCTCTTCATCTCTCTAGTTATGCACTTTAATTCTTGTAATTCTTCACTTTGTTTTGGATAGATTGTTGTTTCTTTTATTCCCTTTCAATAATGCAATTTGAGGTAATTCATGATAATTGTGATTTCCTTGATTGTTGTTGTTAATTCTTTGTATTCAATTGTAGTTAGAATTCATTCTTGTTGTGATTTGCTATACTTTTCTTTTGTGTCTTCCGAGTGTTTGATGAAATGCTTGGTTGGATTTTTGTATAGATTTTGTTCCTTTTGGTTGGATTCATGTTTTGTACTTTTTCTGCAACCATAGCAATTAGATCCTTCTCTTCCACTAAATTGGTCTTTGGTGCTTCCTTTTTCAGAAGTCTACATTCTTTGATATAGTGTCCTTTCTTGTGACAATGATAGCACTCTCTTTGTCTCTTCTTATCTTGCTTTGAATCTTTAGAGAACTTTCTTTTCTTCTTATTGGTGTTGTTTTCACCAATATGATTCACTTTAGAACTTTGAGAATGATACACAGCATCACATTTTTAAGTTTCCTCCTCTATACGTATATGCCTTAGTAATTTCTCAATTGTGAAGTCCTTACCAAGTTGTAAGAGTTTCTTCCTATAACCATTCCAAGATGAAGGCAATTTTGAAATAATTGCTCCAACTTGTAATGATTCAGGGATCACCACTTGTAGATCACGAACTCTACTTACAAGAATTTATAATTCATGAATTTGATCCATGACATGCATAGTATCATTCATAATAAATTCAAAATATTTCATCATAATAAACTTATCTGTTCCTTGTCATTCGGTATTGTACTTTTCTTCCAAAGATTTCCAAATCTCTAATGGTGATTGAATTGACATGTAGAGATCATAGAGTCAGTCGGATAAAGTATTGAGAATATGACATCGACATGCAAAAGTATCTTCATCACATTTTTTCTTCAATTGAACAATCTTTTCTTTCTCTTCTGGTGTGAAATTTTCAGCGGCATCAGCAATTGGTGTAGTCTTTGGGTCAATCACATATGCAAGATTGAGAACTGAAAGAAGAAACATCATCTTGTCTTTCCAACGGTTGAAGTTCGTTGCATCAAAGCGATCTAATTTGACAAACTCTTGATTCATGACCTTGAACGTAGTGTTTTGATCTTGTGCTATCTTTAAGAAATATCTCTCTAAAATTGTTGGGTATATTAGTATGAGAAGATGACAAAATCTTATATTTGTGTAGTGGTTTCAAGGCACGATTAGATCGCTTTCTTTAGAGAGATATTTGTCCCCACACTTAGTTGCTATAAGGTTGATGACAATACTCTCCCAAGATACAATGAAACCTAAGAATTTCTTAATTATCAATAGTAAAAAATTCTCAACTCTCTTGAACAAAGAAATCTCTTAATAGTTGATTAAAATGTATACTTAGTACTTGTATTTCTGAAATAGTGGACAAGGACTTATTTATACATATTGCACGTAGCAATTATGATTAGTTACGTATACAAATGGTTGTGTCTTTTCTATTGCCAATAGATATAATATTTTGAACATACACAATTCTTAAAGAGTTGTGTCCCTTTAGCCAATAGACACAATATTTTGAACATACAGAATCCTTAAAAAGTTGTGTCCCTTCAACCAAATGGTACTAAACGGTTAGTAACCATTTATTAATATTAATAATAATATTAATAATAATATCAATAATATTAATAATATTAATTAATCAAATTTGTAAATACCCTTCAGTTTCGATGTAAATCGAATTAATTGGAATCAATTTAGCATGATGCATAGTAAATCGACACAATTAGATTTGCTTTACTAGCTATCAAATTCTGACAACTCGCAGCTATAGTAAATCGAAGCAATTGGCTTTAATTTATAGAAGATGGAAGCCAATAGTAAATCGAAACAATTTGTTTTAATTTAATTAGCATGTAGCTCCAAGGTGAATTGAATATAATTGATTCGAATTATTAGCTACCATTTACAAATAGTATTTTGAATTTACTTAATTCGATTTAGTTACGAGTATGTCTTAAAAATACAACCAGAAAGTTTGTTCTTCATCAGAATGGTACTCACAATGGCTACTGATGATAGTTTTTTAGTTCTTGTGTACTATAGAGGGACGATTAAGAAAAAATACGAGAGTAAATAAAATTTACTGATAAGGATCTATTGAGTGTCTTTATCAATCCATCTACGAGTTTTGCTCAGTTTCAGATTACTATAATCCAAAAACTAGAAATTAATGGCATGAAACAGGTTGAGAAATTATTTTATAGGATCCGTATTTCTGTTGTTCGAGATGGTGTGAAGTATATATGACTCTTTTGTAATAGATAGCGATGAAAATTTGTAAATTTTATTTCACTATCATCAGAAGAATCGAATTAGATTCCTCAATCTATAGCAATGCCAGGAACTTCTAGTTCTATGTCTGATGTTGTCACTTTCATTTGTGCCTGTAATTGCACCCAAAGCAGTTTTGGTGGCATCTCTGTCCTTCACAGTTATTCTAAACTCTGTTAATACGGGAGAAATTGGTGATAATTGATCTTTTGATGAGTTTGCGATTGCGATGGTAGCTATTCATGTTATGATTCCGGTTTCAAGGAGGGTGGAGAATTGAATCATGTGGAGGATGTACTATGTAAGATCTAAAAAATATCAACTAGTTAATTATGTAATTAAAATTTAGTTAAAAAGGGTCTAAATCACCCGGTCTGAGTTAAAATTTTAAAATTCATAATTTAAAAATTTACAGATAAAAATTAAACTCGAAAAATTATTTGGAGCATGAAAATATAATTATTTATAGAAAAACACATACCGGCGTCGTAATTAACTGTATATGCTTGAGACTGTCCGGTACTACGTATGAAAAAAATAGAAATATAAAAATAATCAGATAAATATTTAGAATACAAACCGAAACACTTATCTTTAAAAATTTGGTCCTAAATAGGGCCAATGAGCGAAAGGACAAAAATGCCCCTCCCTTAACTAGCTTTAAAAGTGACAATCCCCAATTTTTACTCACATTTGGCAAAAGAAAGACAGGAAGCACGAGAGTGAGAGAGAAAGAGAGAGAGAGAAGAGAAATCCCAATTATCACTATTCACTTCCATCTTTAAATTCATTTTTTCTCACAAACCGGAGCTCTGATCGACGACTCGTTTGTGGCTATGTGTCGCTCTTAACTCTCTCTACGTTTTTATACTACTTTTGTAGTGAGTAATCACGAAAACTTTACCCCATTTCTCTCTTTATTGCTAATTTCACGTTTTTGGGTATGTGAGTGTTGAAATTGATGATTTTGATGCTTTAGGAGAAACTCCTAGCAGAATTTAGACCTATGATCATGTAGAACAAGGTAAGAAAACTCATTCCCTTTATTTCTTCCTAATTTGTGTGAAAATCCTAGAATAAACAATGTGAAATCTGAATAAAAAGTATAGTGAGTAGAGTTTCTTGGATGCTTGGCTTTGTTGGTGGTGATTGAGGCTTGACTTGGTCGAAAAAGGAGGTTCAAGAGGTTGGAAGCACCGTCAATGAAAGTATAGGTTTCATTTTCGGATAAACATTACATAATGCTATGTGAAACCTTAGGCTAGTTGACCTTAAGATAATGTTGAATTGATGTAGTTGGTTGATAAGAGAATTTTTGTATGGTTTGGAATCAATCAAAACTAGAATTAATTCGTTGGTAGCATAGTCCAAACTAACAATGAATTCTAACTATCAAATATTAAATCCAATACAAAATATAAACCGAGAGTATTTAGCTCCCGGGTCGTCTTCCCTAGGAGTTGTAATTAAGTGTACAATTATTGGCTATGAGAGAGCATGGGGAATTGGGAATGAAAGCAAGAGAGCAAGTAATGTAAATAGCAAGGAATTGAAACAAGCATGTAATAAATTGAAAGAAAAGCAATCAAAGCAATGGAAATGACAATTAAATACTAAAGAGGGCTCTTAGTGAGAATTGGGGAATTTAGGATTCCTATCCTAGTTATGGACCACAAACATGGCAATTGTGTGAAATCAATCCAAATTAGTCAATCCTCCTTGAGAATTAGTTAAAAGAGTGTAATCGATCCCAATCCATAAGTCCTAGTCAACTCACTAATTACTTAGTGAAAGACTAGCGTCAATGGGAACCAAACCAATTAACTATTTTCACACAATGCGGAATGGACATCCACAACTCAATTCCTCCCAAACATCCAATTTCTCAATCAAGAGTGTGAAAACTAATCATGCAAGAAATTAGACGTCAAAGCAATAAAAGTCAAAGCAATTAAATGCAAGGAAAGGAAACTTCAAATGCAAGAAAACATCTTGGCAAGTAATTGAGGGCTAAGGTTACCTATCCTAGCCATTGACCACAAACATATGATGATTATGAAGAGTTAATCCTACTTAGTCAACCTTACATCGAAGTTAAGTCAAATAGGCATAGTTAATTCTAATCCCTAAGTCCTATGTCAACACTAAAGGGTCACATAGAGTCAAGGGAGACCAAATCAACTAACTACTCTAATATATCAAACAAGAATAGACATCAATGACTCAAGGATCACCAAAGTCAACAATTTCAAGCCAAGAGTGGAAAAAAACTAAGTGAAAACTAAGCCAAGCATTTTATCAAACACTTGGTGTGCATGAGAATAAAATAATATTAAATTTCAATAAAATAAATTCTAAAACTACCAAAGCAAAAAAGTGACAATAACAACTAGAGAAAGCAATAAATGACATGGAAACATAAATTTGCATTAATTAAAATTAAAGTAACAAAGAGTATCCATAAGCGTAAAAATGACAAAATAAAGGAAATAAGAAGGGAAATGAAGAAGAACAAGATAGAAGAACATGGAAACATAAATGAAACTACACTAGAATAAGAATTAAAAGCTGAAATTAAAAGGAAATTAACTAATAAAACCCTAATTCTAGAGAGAGGAGGGAGCTTCTCTCTCTAGAAACTAAGAGAAAACATAATAAAAACTAAACCTAATTGTCCCCCTTGTTTCCACTTGAATTGGGGTTGAAATAGCTTCAGAAATGAGTTGGACTGGGTTTTGGAGGTCCAGAATTCGCCCCAGCGATTTGTAATTAATGAGCTGACGTAATTCGGGTCAGGCGTACGCGTGGGTCACTTTAGAATTCTCTCAAGTTTTGGAACTTTATTCTATATTATGTATATTCATCTTAGAGGCTTTTATTTAGAGAGATAGGCTTTCTATTTTGTAAAATCCCATGAAGTTGTAATATTCTAGTCGGCCTCTCTTCACGGGTCAAGACTAATGAATACTATGTATCCTATTTTGAACTTATGTATAAATATTTTGATTTTGTATATTACGTTTACTTGCATTAACGTATCTCGTGTGTGATTAACGGCTATCGACGTTTACTTTTCTTCATAGGCTCCTAGTTATATTATTATTCTTCAAGTATTATGTATGTATCACTCTTTTTAAGTGTCGTAATACCTCACCACATTTGATTTACGACTATAGCATAAAGTTTTGTGTGGTAGGGTGTTACATACTGCAAGATGATGATGATATGGAGCCCACCATAATAGATGAGGACAGTGATGACAATCTAGGAAAGAGTGGTCTAGTTGGCGTGGGTGGGTGATGAGTCCATATTTTTTGGTATATTTTGGTTTGATTTGAATGGATTTCATCACATAAACCCATATTTATTAATCCAAATAGCATACTTTTGTGTTCTCTCCCTTAAATTGAACCTAATTATGAAAACATGCTATTTTGTGCTTAATTTAATAACTTTTATCCCACTTTTATGCCATTCGATGCCATGACATGTTTGTTGAGTGATTTTAGGTCCTAGAGGCAAGTTTGGCAAGGAAAAAGTGGAAGGAAGCATGTATGCACCTTGAGTTCATTTTGGATACTCTTGCTATTTTGGCTCGTTTTGGGATACCTTTACTGCTTATTTTGGTTTTTAGATATTTTGATGCTTTTGGATATCTTTAGATGTTTTAGATGATAGATTCCATATTTTTAGTTGAATTTTTCTTTATACATTTTTGCATATCTTCTTTTGTACATCTTTCTTTTTAGTTTGTGGTTGTGATTAGAAATCATGTTTTAAGTGAAAACTTAGTCATCCTTTTTGCATAGGAAATTGGTTTTAAGTGAAAAAGAAAAGGGTAAACTAAGGGAAATTTTTGCATTTTTCAATCACAACAATGCTTAGTCAAATATTGAGATTTTCCAAGAATTTTAATTATAGGACATAGGGCACCAACCCAATTGATTGAAGGAAACTTTTGGTGCAACTTGCTTGAATTTCATACTTTGTGAAGCATGTATTGAATTAAGAACACAAGCTTGTGAGACTTGAGCCTATTGATGTGGTTACATTTTATAACCACTTATTTTCCATTCTTGTGTGCAATTGTTCTCTTTCTATGATTGTGATCCCTGATTTGCTTGATTCTATATGTCCATTTATTTCTTGTATTCATGCATTTGTATGATTGAGGCCATTATTTTATTAGCCCACTTACCCAAATAGCCTACCTTTTACTCTCCATTGTTAGCCAATTTTGAGCCTATGCTTAACCAACTTATTCTCATTTTAGCACATTACAAGCCCAAGGCGGAAAACCAATGAAAAGTCCTTGTTTGGATCTTTGATTAGCCTAGGCTAGTGAGAGTGTTTATTACTCAAAGTTGGTGAGGCTTGGGAACACTGGATGGGATAAAAAGGGGTAGTACACTTCCACATTTAGGAATTGGGAACATATTCATGTATTGATTGAAAAAAAAAGAAAAAAAAAAGAAAAAAAGGGGAATATGAAAAAAAAAGAGAAGAAAGAAAAAAAATACAAAAGGGAATCAATGCATAAGTGTTATGAATCAAGAAATAAGATGCATGAATATGTAAGAAAAAGTGAAGAATGGGTAGTTAGAGTAGTTTAAATTTGTATAGGTTATTATATAGTTAGGTGGGAAAGTCTATACTAATCAAAGATCTAAACTCTAGTCCACTTAACCATAAATGATCCTACCTTGACCCTAACCCCATTACAACCTAAATGAAAGACCTCATGATGAATTTATGCATACATTGAATAAGTGTTGATTGTTAGAAGAAAATCAAATTTTGGAAAGCTTGATTAGAAGAGAATTGAGTGAATTAACCCTTAAACACTTGAGTGAATAGAGCGGATACACATCCGGTGAGGGTTCAAAAGTTCAAGTACATGTGTTCACCCATATTATTTATATTCTTGCAAGCTTGAATACAATTGTGGTTTGGGCTTAATTCCTATTGCCTAGCTATTGTGCTTATACATGTCTCTTGGGAATTGATTTGTTTGAACTAAGCATTTCCATTTGCTTTAGGTATTTGCATATAGATAGGACTCATATAGTTTAGTTGCATTTAATAAATGTCATACCCCTTAGTTCCTTCTTATTTTAGCATGAGGACATGCTAAGGTTTAAGTGTGGGGAGGTTGATAAACCCCATTTTTAGGGTTTATCTTGTATTGAATTTAGAGTATTTTGATGACCTTTTCTCGCATTTAACCTATGAATTAGCATGGTTTTGTTATCTCTCCCGTATTTGTGCTTAAGTGTAAAAACATACTTTTTAGGCTTTATTTTGATGAATTTTGATTTCTCCTTGATTCCATAAGAGGCCTTGATGTGTTTGCTAGTAATTCCAGGATTGAAATAGGCCAGGCATGGATCAAAGGAAGCAAGGAAGGAAGCATGCAAGTGGAGAGAAGTACAAAAAGCTAAAGAATTGATCACGGCCAAGCACGCGCACGCGCACAAGGCGCTCGCGCGCACATTGCGGAATCAGCCAAGTACGCGCACGCGTACTGTGCGCGCACGCGTCGATGTCTGCACATGACTTCATTAAGGCAACACGTGCCTGGCGATTTTGAGGGGTTTCTGAACCCATTTTTTGGCGCCAATTGCTGATAGAAAGGAATAAAAGGATCAAGGATTAAAGGGGAGAGACAATTAGATTAGAAGTTAGTCATAGCTTTAGTTTAGAGTAGTTTTAGAGAGAGAAGCTCTCACTTCTCTCTAGAATTAGGATTAGGTCTAGGTTAATCCCTCTCCTTAGATCTAGGTTTAATTCATGCCTTAATTCGATTCTCCTTTGCCAATTCTTAATCTTCTCCTCTTCATCTCTCTAGTTATGCACTTTAATTCTTGTAATTCTTCACTTTGTTTTGGATAGATTGTTGTTTCTTTTATTCCCTTTCAATAATGCAATTTGAGGTAATTCATGATAATTGTGATTTCCTTGATTGTTGTTGTTAATTCTTTGTATTCAATTGTAGTTAGAATTCATTCTTGTTGTGATTTGCTATACTTTTCTTTTGTGTCTTCCGAGTGTTTGATGAAATGCTTGGTTGGATTTTTGTATAGATTTTGTTCCTTTTGGCCTAGGTAGAGTGATTAGTGACTCTTGAGTTATCTAATTCCTTTGTTGATTGATAATTAGAGATTGCTAATTGATTTGAATGCCTCTAAAGCTAGTCTTTCCTTTAGGAGTTGATTAGGTCTTGAGGAATCAAATTGATTCATCCATTTGACTTTCCTCCATGGTTAGAGGTTATCTAAGTGGGAGCAATGAACAATTCTCATCACAATTGAGGAGGATAACTAGGATAGGATTTCTATCTCTCATATCTTGCCAAGAGCCTTGTTAGTTGTTAGTTTATTTCCTTTGCCATTTATATTTCTTGTACAAAATCTTAAACCCCAAAATAACTCACAACCAATAACAAGACACTTTATTGTAATTCCTAGGGAGAACGACCCGAGGTTCGAATACTTCGGTTTATAAATTTAGGGGTTTGTTTTAGTGACAAACAACTTTTTGTATGAAAGGATTATTGCTTGGTTTAGAAACTATACTTCGACGAGATTTTATTTGAGAAATTCTAAACCGTCAAGAATCCAATCATCACTCCTCCCCCTAATGATTGGGGTTCAGTGGATCATAGCTCAAAGTACAATTGCAGAAAATGTAAATTACAGGAAAGTAAATTGGCAGAGAGGCAAAGATGCAGGAAATTTAAATTGCATAGAAATTAAACTCAGCTCAAGCAAACTCAAATGTAAAATTTCAGAAGAAAAATTTCAGCAGAGAAGTGTAAGAAATGGAAATTGCATAAAGCTGAATTGAATTTAATACTGAAATGTAAAAATGCAGAAAGGTAAAAGAGCTTTCTATTCTACTCCTACTCCTACTCCTACTACTACTACTACTCCTACTCCAGCGCCAGAACTTAACAACAGACCTCCCAAATGAAATGAAACTGATGCCTTTATATAGGCTTGCCTAAATTACAAATGAAATTGAAATTGAAAACAAATTACAAATAAATGAAATTCCTAACCTAACTGTCTCTTGTGCCTTTGGGTGATGTCAATGGGCTCTGCTTGCTTTGAAGTTTTAATGGGCTTGGAATCAGATTAATTTGAGCAAAAATTCACTTTCAGGAGAGCGTAGCGTTCAAATGGAGAACGGATCGCTTTTATACCCACGCGTACGCGGGTGTGTCCTTTTTGCATTTTGCCCCATCCACGCGTACGCGTCACCTACGCGTGCGCGCCATTTTTTCATTTTGGCCTATCCACGCATACGCGTCACCTACGCATATGCGTGACCTCCAGAAATTGAACTTGTGACGCGTGCGCGTCCATAACGGCGTTAATTTGAGAACGTAGCGCTCAATTTGAAATCGCTGTCCCACGCGTACGCGTGGCCCCTTCACAATTACCATTCCACGCATACGCGTCATCCATGTGTACGCGTGGTCTTCAGAAATGCCACTTCCACGCGTACGCATCATGCATGCGTACGCGTGGCCTTCCAAAGTTGGCACTTCGACGTGTACGTGTCATGTATGCGTGCGCGTCAGTGTCAAACTTTCAATCCCAAATTTGAAACTAGCTCAAAAACGCTCATTCAGATAACGTAGCGCTTGAGCCTAAGGAGCGCTCATTGTGATAACAGAGCACGCTTCCTTGATATAATCATGGGCCACGCTTTTAAAAGCGTGGCCTAAGGCTCCAAAGTGTGCTCAAACTTCAAAGTATGCCCCAAAATTCGTCTTTTCTTCTTTTGAGCTTATTTTGTGCTTTTTTTTCTTCTTTTTCCACTTATTTCCTACAAAGTTTATAAAATCAAAAAATCAAAAAAATATACTATTTAAGCACAAAAACATTCAATATTTAAGCACTAATCATTAATTTCTTGTATGAAAAAGCATAGAATACATGCACAAGATGACATGTCATCACAACACCAAACTTAAATCTTGCTTGTCCCCAAGCAAGTAAAGAATCATGCAGTAAATTTTGACAAAGCAAGGTGACAAGAATAGCAAGTTTATGTTCTTGGGTAGCTAGTTTTTTATGCCTACTACAATCACAAGAAATCTAAATGATTGATACTTCTATCTAGCTCATTTTATGAAATCTTTTCCTTATATTTCTTCCTTGAAGCAAGCTTTTCATTCTCTTATTAGCTTCTCCTTTTGGGTGCTTTACCCCATGAGTTGATAACCAAGCTACGACTCTAAATGCTTTGTTTTCAAGTATTACTACTTGATACATAAGAACCACAAGCATTTAATTAGAGGACTTCTTTAAGCTCATTTATTTCTTTTCTTTACTCTCTAATCATTGATGCTCAGAGCCTTGAGATTTGAGGGAGTGTGATAAACCATTATTTTATGGTTTATATTGTGTTTAATTGTGTGGTTTTATCAAATCTTTACCCACTTATTCATATGATTAGCATGTATTTACAATTCCTTCCCAAAATTACTCCATGGTTGAAAACTTACTTCCTAGAGACTTTTAATTATGTATTTTAATTCTCCTTTATTCCATTCGATGCCGTGATCCGTGTGTTAAGTGTTTCATGCTTTATAGGAAATGAATGACTTAGAAATTGGAGAGGAGGCTTGCAAAAATGGAAGGAACACAAGAAATTAAGGAGATGACCAGCAAGAAGCAACGCGGACGCATGGCTCACGCGACCGCTCGAATTGGAGAAATCATAGTGACGTGCTCGCGTGCCTGACGCGAACGCGTGTACTGAAAGCTGCATAAGTGATGTGAATGCGTGGATGACGTGCACGTGTGGCAAGGCAAAACGCTGGATGACGCAATCGCGTGATGTGCGCGATCTGCAAAATTTGCAGAATTCGCTGGGGGCGATTTTAGGCCATGTTTTGACCCAATTTTCGGCCCAGAAAAACAGATTAGAGCCAGGGAACATGCAGAGACCAGGGACAACATTTATTCCACACAATTTTAGTTTTTAGATATGAATTTACTTCTCCTCTAGGTTTTCTCTCTACACATTCATAGTTCTTAGGATTTTGTTTTTATTGCTTTTTGGATTGGGATATTGAGAAGAGTTATTACCTCCGCCAAGACTTCATCATTCTAGTTTATTTCCTTACTTGTCACTTACTCTTTCATATCTTTAATTTGTTCAGAATTACTATTGGATTATTTTTAGAGTTTATTAATACAATAACTATTTTCATTATTAATTGATCTTTTTTATTATTATTTATCATGTCTTCCTTAATTTCCCTTTCTTATTTTGTGAAGTTTACAATCATAATGAGCGAGTAGTTCCATAACTTGATTGGGAGTTGGTTGAAAGGAGGACCTTGAGTTGGAATGCTCAAGAGTAAAATTATAATTGGGTTTATCGTTGGGTCGCCCTCTAGTCACTGACACTAGTCCTTCCCAAGGGAGAGGATTAGAAGTTATGAGTAGAAACTGACTTCCAACTTGCTTGACTTTCCTTTATCTGGTAAAGGATGACTGAGCAGAACAATCTTCAATTATCAATTAATCATGGGAGAACTCCAACAAGGATAGGACTTACGACTAATCTACTCCCGGTCAAGGTTTTTATTTAAATTACATAATTTCATTGATTTAATTTCCTGTCTATCAAACTCAACCCCTTTTGGAAAACATCTGATTAATAAACACATCTTTCTGCAACTCGTTGGGAGACGACCTGGGATTCATACTCCCAGTATTTTAATTCTAATTTTGTGACAACCCTTCTAAATTGATAAGCGGATTTTTGTTGATTGAGAACTGTACTTGCAACGCATCTCTTATATTAATTTCTTAATCCGCCAATTTCCGCCACGTCATTTTTTGACGCCGTTGCCGGGGAGTTGCAATAGAGTGCTAAGTTATTGACTGGAATTTATTTATTTGCATTTTATTTTATTTTGCTACTATGAGCTGCATGTTTCTTTAATTAAATGACGCGTTCACTTCCTGATCCAAGCTTGCCAGTATTTGATCCTGAGATTGAAAGAACTATTTCACGTATAAGGCAAGCTCGGCGTCGGTTAGTCCTCCCCGAGGGTGAATCTGAAACGTCACGTAAGGAAGAAACAAGCTCTCGTTCTACTGATTCGGTTGATTTACGTGCAGGTGACATGGCAGCACCTAGGAGAGTTACTATCCAGGAAGCTGGAGCCCCTGATTTTACAATCCAACCGTTTCAAGCACACCACCCAGCGGTGGTTACAGATTTTGAAATAAAGACTGCACTACTCAACTTGATGCCTAAGTTTCATGGCTTACCTGCTCAAGAGCCTATCAAGCACCTTAGGAATTTCCAAGCAGCCTGTTCTACTGTCAGGCGTGATGGTGCAGATGAAACTTCTATTCTGTTAAAAGCCTTCCCATTCTCTCTTGAGGGAAAGGCGAGAGAGTGGTACTACACTCAACCCACAGCAACTATTTCTGACTGGGATACGCGTAGAAGAGAATTTTTGGAAAAATTCTTTCCAGCTGAAGTTACTGATAAACTGAGGAAAGACATTTTCATGATTATTCAGGATGAATCCTAGACTCTCTACGAATACTGGGAGTGCTTCAACAATCTTCTGGAAGCATGTCCACACCATATGAATTACAAGATAGTGTTGCTCGGCTACGTCACACAGGGCATGAGGCCTCAAGATAAGACCACATTGGAAAGTGCTAGCAATGGGTCTATGACAAAGTACAAGACCACTGATGAGGCATGGCAATTGATCAGCAACTTAGCTGAATCTACTCGGAATCATAGGCAGAAACAAAGCTAGTCAAAAGATGTTCCAGAAGTATCCTCTAGCAGAGAGACTGCTGCTCTAACTCAGAGTATTTGTGAAATGACCAACTTACTGAAGCAGATGTAGTTGAGTCAACAACAAGCTCATCCCCCTCCACCACAGCAAAGCCAACAGTTGGTTCCACAAAGAGTATGCGGGATTTGTGTTGATTATAGCCATTATACTGATGAATGTCCGCAGCTCCAGCATGAAGACAACACTGTGGTGGCCACTCATAACTTCTATGACCGCCCCAATCAAGGACACAATCAAGGTGGCAACTACAACCATGGATGGCAGGATAATTCCAACCAAGGTTGGAGAGATAATTCTAACCAGGGTTATATGGACAACAATAACAGAGGAGGCAGAGACAATCAAGGAAATCAGAGGTGGAATAATAACAATAACAGGCAGCAGAACCAGAACCAGCCTTACAGAGTACCTCACCTAAGGCAATCCCAAGGAGCACAGCACAACCAACAACAAGTTCCGTAGATCACTCAATCTAATTCCTCTCCGAGTGACGAAGTGTTTCAATCCATTGCGCAAGGACAAAAGAACATGGAAAGTTCACTTAACGGTCTAACATCTGCTATACAAGCTCTCATCTCTCAGTTGGGATCATCCAATACTTCAAACACTCAACATGCAAGCTCCAGTGGAATTCCTTCTCAACCCTTACCCAATCCAAAGGGTGGCATCAATGCCATCACCCTAAGGTCCGGAACCACACTGCAAGAGAGGAATCAGGAGGAGCCCATCCCACTAGAGCACGCCTCAGCTGAAGAGGTGGTGGAGGTAGAAGACGCTGAAGAGGTGGTGGAAGTAGAAGATGCTGAGAGGAAGAGGACGTACAAGATGTGGTTGAAGAAGAAGAAGCTCAACCACAGAAGGAAGCACCAAGGGATGCAGACCCTGCAGAAAACGCCCTTCCTATTCCATTTCCACAAATTGCAAGGAAGCCCAGGAAGCAGATGGAACTTGATCCCAAAATGGTAGAAATATTCAAAAAGGTTGAGGTAACTGTTCCCCTTTTTTATGTTATTCAATAAGTACCTAAATACGCAAAGTTTCTAAAAGATTTATGTATACATAAGGACAAAATTAATGAATTAAAAACTATTCCTTTAGGTAGTTCTATATCTGCTTTAATGGGAGGTATACCTGAGAAGTGTAGTGATCCAGGTCCATGTATGGTAAATTGTACTATTGGAGGTTTAATATTTTCTGACTGCATGTGTGATTTAGGAGCATGTGTCAGTATAATGCCTTTGTCTATATATGATACTTTGAGGCACCCTCCCTTAAAAAGGTCGGCAGCTCGTTTTGTGTTAGCAGATAAAAGCATTATTACAGTGGTTGGAATTGCTGAAGATGTATTAGTGAGCATTAAGGGGCTCACATTTCCCATTGACTTCTATATTCTGGAAATGCCCCCTAATGACTCAGGAAGGCCATCATCAATCCTGCTTGGAAGACCATTCCTGAAAACTTCAAAGTTCAAGCTGGACGCATTTTCCAGAACTTATTCTTTTGAAATAGATGGCAGAATAGTGAAATTCAGTTTAAATGGAGCTATGGAGCACCCTCCAGATGATCATTCTATCTCCCAGTGTGACATCATAGATGAAACCATGGCTGAAGTTCACCAGGAGGAATTAGAAGAGAAGTACATAGGGCAAGGTCCAAGTGTGGGGACATTCTCGGAGGACAATGAGAGCACTTTGGTGCACGAAATTGTAATTCACACATTTCACAATTCGTACCATTAACCAGCAAGTGCACTGGGTCATCCAAGTAATACCTTACGTGAGTAAGGGTCGATCCCACAGAGATTGTTGGCTTGAAGCAAGCTATGGTTATCTTGTAATTCTTAGTCAGGATATCAATTATAATTATCAGTTGACTTGCAAATGAACAAGAGAGCATGGATTAAATAATACTTATTATGCAGTAGTGGAGAATATGTTGGAGTTTTGGAGATGCTTTGTCTTCTAAATCTCTGCTTTCCCCCTGTCTTCTTCTTCACGCATGCAAGGTTCCTCCTATGGCAAGCTGTGTGTTGGTGGATCACCGTTGTCAATGGCTACCATCCGTCCTCTCAGTGAAAATGGTCCAGGTGCGCTGTTACCGCACGACTAATCATCTGTCGGTTCTCACTCATGCTGGAATAGGATGCATTGATCCTTTTGCGTCTGTCACTACGTCCAACCCTTGTAAGTTTGAAGCTCGTCACAGGCATTCAATCCCTGAATCCTACTCGGAATACCACAGACAAGGTTTAGACTTTCCGGATTCTCAAGAATGCTGCAAATGGATTCTAGCTTATACCACGAAGATTCTGATTAAGGAATCCAAGAGATACTCATTCAATCGAAGGTAGAACGGAGGTGGTTGTCAGGCACGCATTCATATGTTGAGAATGGTGATGAATGTCACGGATCATCACATCCATCATATTGAAGTGCGAATGAACATCTTAGATAAAAACAAGCGTGTTTGAATAGAAAATAGAAATAATTGCATTAATTCATCGAGACACAGCAGAGCTCCTCACCCCCAACAATGGAGTTTAGAGACTCATGCCGTCAAAGAGTACAAAGTTCAGATCTAAAAATGTCATGAGATACAGAATAGATCTCTAAAAGTTGTTTAAATACTAAACTAGTGACCTAGGTTTACAGAAAATGACTAAACTATGATAGATAATACAGAAATCCACTTCCGAGGCCCACTTGGTATGTGTTGGGGTTGAGACTTGAGTTTTACACATGCCTAGGCTGTTTCTGGAGTTAAACACCAGGTTGTAACCTGTTTTGGGTGTTTAACTCCAACTTGTAACCTGTTTCTGGCATTTAACGCCATAATAGGGCAGAGAACTGGCGTTGAACGCCAGTTTGCGTCATCTAAACTCGAGCAAAGAATGGACTATTATATATTGATGGAAAGTCCTGGATGTCTACTTTCCAACGAAATTGAGATTGCACCATTTGGACTCCTGTAGCTCCAGAAAATCCACTTTGAGTGTAGGGAGGTCAGAATCCAACAGCATCTGCAGTCCTTCTTTAGCCTCTGAATCGGATTTTTGCTCAGGTCCCTCAATTTCAGCCAGAAAGTATCTGAAATCACAGAAAAACACACAAACTCATAGTAAAGTCCAGAAATGTGATTTATAATTAAAAACTAATAAAAGTATACTAAAAACTAACTAAATCATACTAAAAACTATGTAAAAACAATGCCAAAAAGCATATAAATTATCCGCTCATCACAACACCAAACTTAAATTGTTGCTTGTCCCCAAGCAACTGAAAATCAAATAGGATAAAAAGAAGAGAATATACTATAAATTCCAAAATATCAATGAAACTTAGCTCCAATCAGATGAGCGGGACTAGTAGCTTTTTGCCTCTTGAATAGTTTTGGCATCTCACTTTATTCATTGAAGTTCAGAATGATTGGCATCTATAGGAACTCAGAATTCAGATAGTCTTATTGATTCTCCTAGTTCAGTATGTTGATTCTTGAACATAGCTACTTTATGAGTCTTGGCCGTGGCCCTAAGCACTTTGTTTTTCAATATTACCACCAGATACATAAATGCCACAGACACATAACTGGGTGAACCTTTTCAGATTGTGACTCAGCTTTGCTAGAGTCCCCATTTAGAGGTGTCCAGGGTTCTTAAGCACACTCTTCTTTTTGCTTTGGACCTCGACTTTAACCGCTCAGTCTCAAGTTTTCACTTGACACCTTCACGCCACAAGCACATGGTTAGGGACAGCTTGGTTTAGCCGCTTAGGCCAGAATTTTATTCCTTTTGGGCCCTCCTATCCACTGATGCTCAAAGCCTTGGATCCTTTTTATTACCCTTGCCTTTTGGTTTTAAGGGCTATTGGCTTTTTCTGCTTTCTTTTTCTTTTTCTCTCTTTTTTTTTCTTTTTTTTTTTTTTGCAAGCTTTGTTCTTCTTTGCTTTTTCTTGCTTCAAGAATCATTTTTATGATTTTTCAGATTATCAAATAACATTTCTCCTTTTTCCTCATTCTTTCAAGAGCCAACAATTTTAACATTCATAAATAACAAATTCAAAAGACATATGCACTGTTCAAGCATTCATTCAGAAAACAAAAAGTATTGTCACCACATCAAAATAATTAAACTAGTTTCAAGGATGAATTCGAAACCATGTACTTCTTGTTCTTTTGTAATTAAAATATTTTTTTATTTAAGAAAGGTGATGGATTCATAGGATGTTCATAACTTTAAGGCATAGACTCTAATCTTTATTTATTATTTAATGGAAATAATATAAATTAGGCATAGAAGTAGACACTTAGTAATAAAAGAAAAGAAACTAAAGACATAAACACAAATGACTCTAATTTTAATACTCAAAGACTCTTAAAATAGATAAAAGGTTATCAGAGAGTTAGGACTCAACAACCTTTTCTTTGGGAGGTAGATGCCTCTTTAGTCTGTGGAGTGCTTGGCCCTTCAAGAGATAGCTTCTAGCGCTTCAGTTCTTTCAGTTCATGCTCTTGCTCTTCTTGTTCCCTAAGCAGCTTGCAGAGCATGTTGTTTTGATTTTGTTGTTCTTCCTTCAGTTGATCCATAGCTTCTTACAACTTGGTGATAGATGCTTCTAGGCGGCCCCAGTATTCAAATTGAGGAGTTTCCGGGAGGAACTCTTGTGCTCTCCTCTTGATGGGATCGTCCTGCACTTGTCATTCCATTGACTTTTTGGTGATTGGTTGCTCAACTGAAATATACTCATCTACTCCCATCTTTACTCCAGCATCTTTACATAACAGGGAGATCAAGCTTGGATAAGCCAATTTGGCATCTTTGGAGTTCTTGTTTGCAATTTTGTAAAGCTCACAAGAAATCAGCTGATGAACTTCCACTTCTTTTTCCAGCATAATGCAATGGATCATCACTGCTCTTTTGATGGTGACTTCAATGCGGTTGCTAAAGGGTAGTATAGAGTGCCCAATAAAGTCCAGCCAGCCTCTGGTGACTAGTTTGAAATCTCCTCTTTTTAGTTGGTTTGCGACACCCTTTGTGTTAGTTGTCCATTTGGCTCCAGGGAGGCATATGTCCTCTAGGATTTTGTCCAAGCTCTGATTCGGTCTCATCATTCTCCTATTAAAGGAGTCTGGGTCATCTTGCAGTTGAGGCAGCTTGAAGATCTCCCTTATTTTGTCAGGGTGGGTGTGAACAATCTTCCCTCTGACCAGAGTTCAATAGTCATAGAATGCGGTTCCAGCTATTCTCTACCTGTCTGTTTGCCACAGATTATAGTAGAATTCATGAACCATGTTTCTTCCCACCTTTGTTTCAGGATTAGCTAGGACTTCCCAGCTCCTGTTTTGAATTTGCTCTTGGATCTCTGGATATTCGTCTTCTTTCAGATCGAATTTAACTTCCGGGATCACTGACCTTAGACCCATTATTTTGTAGTAATGGTCTGAATGTTCTTTGGTTAAGAACTTTCCTTGATTCCAAAGTGGTTTTGGAATATTCTCTTTCTTGCCTCTTGAGTTGGTTTATTTTCCCTTAGGAGCCATGATCTTGGTGGGTATTGGCTTAGTGATCACGGATAAACACACCAAACTTAGAGGTTTGCTTGTCCTCAAGCAAAAGAAAGAAAGGAGATGGATAGAGGGAGAGCCAAGTTCAAATTGTGGAGGAGAGGGGGAGGCCGAACGAGAATTTAAAGAGAAGGGGGTGGGTTTTCGAAAATCTTTTAAAAAGATATGATAGAAAATGTGATTTGAAAAATATAAGTAAGATAGGAAAAGATGTAATTTAAAATTGAAAAGATATGAAAGATATTTGAAAAAGATAGATTTGTTCTAAAAATATTGTGAAGATTTGAAAAAGATATTGATGGGTTTGAAGAAAAAGAATTTTGAAAAAGATAGATTGTTTTGAAAAAGATTTGAGAAGAGGTTGAAGAAGAATTGAGAAAGATTTAATTTTAGGATTAAGATATTTTTAAAACTTTTTGGAAAAAAAAGTTTGAAAAATGAAAGTATGGGAACATGTTTATGCAAGAAAAATGGATTGAAATATGAAAATTTAAAAAAAAATCAAGTTGGGAACAAAAACTTCCTCCCCTCCACAATCCTGGCGTTAAACGCCCAACTACTGCATGTTTTGGGCGTTTAACGCCCCTCTGTAGCTTCTTTTGGGCGTTTAACGCCCAGCTGTTGCTTCTGGCTGGCGTTAAACACCAGAATTCCTTTGTCATTGGGCGTTTTTCCTGAACGCCCAGAAAGGTACCATTACTGGCGTTAAACGCGCAGAAAATGCTTCTTTTGGGCGTTTAAGGCCCAATTGTGCCTCTTACTGGCGTTTTCTTGCCAGTGAGCTCCTTTTCCCTGTTTTGTGCTCTGAATCCTTCTATAACCCTGTGAACTTATGCAATTGATTCTTTACCTTGAAGATTATTAATATTGAACTTGTATAATTTAAAAAATAAATAAAATGAAGAATAGAATAAAATAAAATAACAGAAAAAGTTTTGCTAATGGCTGGGTTGCCTCCCAGCAAGCGCTTCTTTATCGTCTTTAGCTGGACCTTGCTGAGCTTTTAATCTAGCTTCAGCCTTGAGCATTCTTGCTCAACATTGCCTTCAAGATAATGCTTGATTCGCTGTCCATTAACAATGAACTTCTTATTAAAATCAATGTCTTGAAGCTCCACATAGCCATATGGTGACACACTTGTAATCACATATGGTCCCCTCCACCAGGATTTTAGTTTTCCGGGGAATAGCCGGAGCCTAGAGTTAAATAGCAGAACCTTCTGTCCTGGTTCAAAGACTCTAGATGACAGCTTTCTGTCATGCCACCTTTTTGCTTTCTTTTTGTAAAGCTTGGCATTTTCGAAAGCAATGAGTCTGAATTCCTCTAGCTCATTTAGCTGGAGCAATCTTTTTTCTCCAGCTAATCTGGCATCAAAGTTTAGGAATCTGGTTGCCCAATAGGCCTTATGTTCCAAATCCACGGGCAGATGGCAGGCCTTACCATACACAAGCTGGTATGGAGAGGTCCCTATAGGAGTCTTGAATGCTGTTCTGTAAGCCCACAGAGCATCATCCAAGCTTCTCGCCCAATCCTGTCTACGGGTACTTACAATCTGTTCCAGGATTCTTTTTAGTTCTCTATTAGAGACTTCAGCTTGCCCGTTTGTCTGTGGATGATATGGAGTTGCCACCTTGTGACTAATTCCATACCGGACCATAGCAGAGTAAAGCTGTTTGTTGCAGAAGTGAGTGCCCCCATCACTAATTAGTGCTCTAGGGACACCAAACCTACTGAAGATATGTTTCTGGAAGAACTTCAGCACTGTCTTAGTATCATTAGTGGGTGTGGCAATGGCCTCTACCCATTTGGATACATAGTCAACTACAACCAGAATATAAGTGTTTGAGTATGATGGTGGGAAAGGCCCCATGAAGTCAATACCTCATACATCAAACAACTCAATCTCCAAGATTCCTTGATGAGGCATGACGTAACCATGAGGCAGATTACCAGATCTCTGGCAACTGTCACAGTTACGTATAAACTCTCGGGAATCTCTATAGAGAGTAGGCCAGTAGAAGCCACATTGGAGGACCTTGGTGGCTGTTCGCTCACCTCCGAAATGACCTCCATATTGTGACCCATGGCAATGCCATAAGATCTTTTGTGCTTCTTCTCTAGGCACACACCTACGGATTATTCCGTCTGCACATCTCTTAAAGAGATAGGGTTCATCCCACAAGTAGTACTTTGCATCAGTAATTAATTTTTTCTTTTGTTGCCTGCTGTACTCCTTGGGTATGAACCTTGCAGCTTTATAGTTTGCAATGTCTGCAAACTATGGTGTTTCCTGAATGGCGAACAAATGCTCATCCGGAAAGGTTTTAGAGATCTCAATAGAGCGAAAGAATGCCCCTTCTACTGGTTCTATCTGGGACAGATGATCAGCCACTTGGTTTTCTGTCCCTTTTCTGTCTCTTATTTCTATATCAAACTCTTGCAGAGGCAACACCCATCTTATGAGCCTGGGTTTTGAATCCTGCTTTGTAAGTAGATATTTAAGAGCAGCATGGTCGGTGTACACGATCACTTTTGATCCTACTAAGTATGATCTAAACTTGTCAATGGCATAAACCACTGCAAGCAATTCTTTTTCTGTGGTTGTGTAATGTTTCTGGACATCATTTAAAACACGGCTAGCATAATAAATGACATGCAGAAGCTTGTCATGCCTCTGTCCCAATACTACACCAATGGAATGGTCATTGGCATCACACATTAGTTCAAATGGTAATGTCCAGTCTGGTGCAGAAATAACTGGTGCTGTGACCAGCTTAGCTTTCAGAGTTTCAAACACCTGCAGACACTCTGTGTCAAACACAAATGGCGTGTCAGCAGCTAGCATGTTGCTCAGAGGTTTTGCAATTTTTGAAAAATCCTTTATAAACCTCCTATAGAATCCTGCATGCCCCAGAAAGCTTCTGATTGCCTTAACATTGGCAGGTGGTGGTAATTTTTTAATTACCTCTACCTTAGCTTGATCCACCTCTATTCTCTTGTTCAAAATCTTGTGCCCAAGGACAATCCTTTCAGTCACCATAAAGTGACATTTTTCCTAGTTTAAAACTAGGTTAGTCTCTTGGCATCTTTTCAGAACCAGTGTCAGGTGATCAAGGCAGGAGCTGAATGAGTCTCCATATACTGAGAAGTCATCCATGAAGACTTCTAGAAATTTTTCCACCATATCAGAGAAAATAGAGAGCATGCATCTCTGAAAGGTTGCAGGTGCATTACATAGCCCAAATGGCATCCTTCTATAGGAAAATACTCCAGATGGACATGTGAATGATGTTTTCTCTTGATCCTGGGGATCTACTGCAATTTGGTTGTAGCCTGAATAGCCATCCAAAAAGCAGTAATAATCATGACCTGCTAGTATTTCTAGCATCTGGTCTATGAATGGTAAAGGAAAATGATCCTTTCTGGTGGCTGTATTGAGCCTTCTGTAGTCAACACACATGCGCCACCCTGTAACTGTTCTTGTAGGAACCAGTTCATTTTTTTCATTATGAACCACTGTCATGCCTCCCTTTTTGGGGACAACTTGGACAGGGCTCACCCAGGGGCTATCAGAAATAGGATAAATAATCCCAGCCTCCAGTAACTTGGTGACTTCTTTCTGCACCACTTCCTTCATGGCTGGATTTAACCGCCTCTATGGTTGAACCACTGGCTTAGCATCGTCCTCCAATAGGATCTTGTGCATGCATCTTGCTGGGCTGATGCCCTTAAGATCACTTATGGACCACCCAAGAGCTGTCTTGTGTGTCCTTAGCACACGAAGTAGCGCTTCCTCTTCCGGGGGATTTAAAGCAGAGCTTATGATCACTAGAAAAGTGTCACCTTCTCCCAGAAATGTATATTTCAGGGATGGTGGTAATGCTTTGAAGGAGGTTTTTCCTCTTCCTGAGGAAGTTTCAGGGGCTCTTTCAATTTCTCTGAATCCTCCAGATCAGGCTGAACATCTTTAAAGATGTCTTCCAGCTCTGATTCGAGATTCTCAGCCATGTTGATCTCGTCTACTAAAGAGTCAATAAGATCAACTTTCATGCAGTCTTTTGGTGTGTCTGGATGCTGCATGGCTTTGACAACATTCAACTTAAACTCATCCTCATTGACTCTCAGGGTTACTTCTCCCTTTTGGACATCAATGAGAGTTCGTCCAGTTGCTAGGAAAGGTCTTCCTAGAATGAGAGTAGCGCTCTTGTGCTCCTCCATTTCCAGCACTACAAAGTCAGTGGGGAAGGCGAATGGCCCAACCCTGACAATCATGTCTTCAATCACGCTTGATGGGTATTTAATGGAGCCATCAGCAAGTTGGAGACATATCCAGGTTGGTTTGACTTCTTCAGTTAAACCAAGCTTTTTGATAATGGATGCAGGTATTAGGTTGATGCTTGCCCCAAGATCACATAAAGCTGTCTTGGTGCAATTATCCTCTAATATGCATGGTATCATAAAGCTCCCGGGATCTTTAAGCTTTTCTGGGAAGCTTTTCAGAATGACTGCACTGCATTCTTCAGTGAGGAGAACTCTTTCAGTTTCTCTCCAATCCTTCTTATGACTCAAGATCTCATTCATGAACTTGGCATAAGAGGGTATTTGCTCAAGTACCTCTGCAAACAGAATCTTTATTTCAAGAGTCCTGAGATAGTCTGCAAAGTGGGAAAATTGCTTATCCTGCTCCTCTTGGCGGAGTTTTTGAGGATAAGGCATCTTGGCTTTGTATTCCTTAACCTTAGTTGATGCAGGTTTATTTCCTACAGAGGTGGTTGGAGAAGCCCTTTTAGAGGGGTTGCTATCAGCACTTGGGTGTGTCTGATCCCTCACTGGCGTTTAGATGCCAGGGTTAGAAGCTTGATTGGCGTTGGACGCCAGCTTCTTACCTGTTTCTGGCGTTTGAACGCTAGAACTGAGCTTCCATTGGGCGTTTGACGCCAGTTCCTTGCCTGTTTCTGGCGTTTGAACGCCAGAATTGTTCCTCTCTAGGCTCTTACTGTCCTCAGAGGGATTTTGGATAATATTTTGCTCATCCTCTGTCAGTTGTTCTTTCCTTGGCTTTCTGCTACTCTGAAGTGAGGTATTTAATGTTTTCCCACTTCTTAATTGAACTGCCTGGCACTCTTCTGTTATCTGCTTTGATAACTACTGTTTTGTCTGATTCAATTGTGCCTCTATATTTTTATTAGCATTTTTAGTGTCTTGTAGCATCTCCTTGAATTTCGCTAGCTGTTTTGTTAGAAAGCACAATTGTTGATTGAGTTCAGCAACTTGTTCTGGAGGACCAAGTTCAGTAGACACTGTTTTGGCTTCTTCTTTTATGGAGGAACCATTACTTATGTACAGATGCTGATTTCTAGCAACTATATCAATAAGCTTTTGAGCCTCTTCAATAGTTTTCCTCATGTGTATAGATCCACCAGCTGAGTGGTCTAAGGACATCTGAGCTCCTTCTGTAAGCCCATAGTAGAAGATGTCTAATTGCACCCACTCTGAAAACATTTCAGAGGGGAATTTCCTTAGCATCCCTCTATACCTCTTCCAGGCATTATAAAGAGATTCATCATCTTCTTGTTTAAAGCGTTGGATGTCCAGCCTTAGCTGTGTCATCCTTTTTGGAGGGAAATATTGATTCAGGAATTTGTCTGATAACTGCTTCCATGTCCTTATGCTTGCTGTGGGTTAGTTATTTAACCACCTTTTAGCTTGATCTTTCAGAGCAAACGGAAATAGTAACAGTCTGTATACATCCTGATCTACCTCCTTGTCACGTACTGTGTCAGCAATTTGCAAGAACTGTGCCAGAAACTCAGTAGGTTCTTCCTGTGGAAGACCGGAATACTGGTAGTTTGGCTGCACCATGACAATGAGCTAAGAATTTAGCTCAAAACTGCCTGCTTTGATGGGAGGTATACAGATACTACTACCATATGCAGCAGCAGTGGGATTAGCATATGACCCCAGAGTCCTTCTGGACTATTCATTTCCACTTAGATCCATGATGAATAAAATGGAATTGATATGAATTGCAAAGAAAAAATATATTTTTATTTTTTTTATTTTATTTAAGTAGAATAAACCAAATTATTAAGATAATTAAAAATAATAAGATAAAATAAAATAATTAGAAATTAGAATGTAAATTTCGAAAACCAAGAGAAAAATAAATTTGAAAATGAAAGTAATTTCTTAATTAAGAAGATTGGAAAAAACTTTGGATATGATTTTTGAAAAAGATTTTGAATTTTGAAAAGATTTGATTTTTAAAGTAAAAATCTGAATTTTAAAAGGTAATTTTCGAAAAATCAATTAAAATAAAGGAAAAAGATATTTTTGAATTCACTAAGGAAAGAGAAAAACAATAAAAAGACACAGAACTTAAAATTTTACATCTAATGCTCCTTATTTTCGAAAATTTGGAAGAGAAACACCAAGGAACACCAAACATAAAAATTTTAAGATCAAAACACAAAGAAGCCTCAAGAACACTTTGAAGACTCACAAGAACATAAAAAGAATACCAAACTTAAAACTTTTAGGAAACTAAAAATAAGTTTTCGAAAATAATAAAAAAAATAATAAGAGAACACCAAACTTAAAAGTTTGACATGAGATTTAATCAAAGAAAAATTATTTTTTTGAAAAAGTTTTAAAAGGAAAATTTCCAATTACCAAGAACATAAACACAATGCTCTAGCCAATTGAGTTATAAATTTAAAGTGTTTTAATAAAGGTATTTAATGTATAAAATATTATATTATTTTTTTTTGGATACTAATAATTCGAAAATGCACAAGAAAAACAAGAAAAATCACAAAACAAGAAAAACTAAAGATCAAACAAGGAAAATAAACAAGAACAACTTGAAGATTAAGAAAGAACAATGAACACAAATTTGAAAATTTAAAAGAAAATAAAAACATGCAATTGACACCAAACTTAAAATATGAAACTAAACTCAAACAAAAAAACTCAATTATTAGTTTATAAAAATTTTTGAAAAATTTAAAAAGAGAAAATAAGGATTTAAAAAAAATTAACCAAAAACAATAATAGAAGACGCAATTTTAGTGACTCTAAACTAAAAAGATGAATTTTTTCCTAATCTAAGCAACAAAATAAACCGTCAGTTGTCCAAATTCGAACAATCCCCGGCAACAGCGCCAAAAAACTTGGTGCACGAAATTGTAATTCACACTTTTCACAATTCGTACCACTAACCAGCAAGTGCACTGGGTCGTCCAAGTAATACCTTACGTGAGTAAGGGTCGATCCCACAGAGATTGTTGGCTTGAAGCAAGCTATGGTTATCTTATAACTCTTAGTCAGGATATCAATTATAATTATCAGTTGACTTGCAAATGAACAAGAGAGCATGGATTAAATAATACTTATTATGCAGTAATGGAGAATATGTTGGAGTTTTGGAGATGCTTTGTCTTCTGAATATATGCTTTCCCCCTGTCTTCTTCTTCACGCATGCAAGGTTCCTGCTATGACAAGCTGTGTGTTGGTGGATCACCGTTGTCAATGGCTACCATCTGTCCTCTCAGTAAAAATGGTCCAGGTGCGCTGTCACCGCACGACTAATCATCTGTCGGTTCTCACTCATGCTGGAATAGGATCCATTGATCCTTTTGCGTCTGTCACTACGCCCAACCCTTGTGAGTTTAAAGCTCGTCACAGCCATTCAATCCCTGAATCCTACTCGGAATACCACAGACAAGGTTTAGACTTTCCAGATTCTCAAGAATGCTGCCAATGGATTCTAGCTTATACCACCAAGATTCTGATTAAGGAATCCAAGAGATACTCATTCAATCGAAGGTAGAACGGAGGTGGTTGTCAGGCACTCATTCATAGGTTGAGAATGGTGATGAATGTCACGGATCATCACATCCATCATATTGAAGTGCGAATGAACATCTTAGATAGAAACAAGCGTGTTTGAATAGAAAACAGAAATAATTGCATTAATTCATCGAGACACAGCAGAGCTCCTCACCCCCAACAATGGAGTTTAGAGACTCATGCTATCAAAGAGTACAAATTTCAGATCTAAAAATGTCATGAGATACATAATAGATCTCTAAAAGTTGTTTAAATACTAAACTAGTGACCTAGGTTTACAGAAAATGAGTAAACTATGATAGGTAATGCAGAAATCCACTTCCGGGGCCCACTTGGTATGTGCTGGGGCTGAGACTTGAGCTTTACATGTGCCTAGGCTGTTTCTGGAGTTAAACGCCAGGTTGTAACCTGTTTTGGGCGTTTAACTCCAACTTGTAACCTGTTTCTGGCGTTTAACGCCAGAATAGGGCAGAGAACTAGCGTTGAACGCCAGTTTGCGTCATCTAAACTCGGAAAAAGTATGGACTATTATATATTGCTGGAAAGCCCTGGATGTCTACTTTCCAACGCAATTGAGAGCGCGCCATTTGGACTTCTGTAGCTCCAGAAAATCCACTTTGAGTGCAGGAAGGCCAGAATCCAACAGCATCTGCAGTCCTTTTTCAGCCAGAAAATACCTGAAATCACAGAAAAACACACAAACTCATAGTAAAGTCTAGAAATGTGATTTTTAGTTAAAAACTAATAAAAGTATACTAAAAACTAACTAAATCATACTAAAAACTATGTAAAAATAATGCCAAAAAGCGTATAAATTATCCGCTCATCACACTTCACCATTATCACCAGCCCCAGATAATCCAGAGCCTGACCATGAGCAAAAATTAGAATTAAAGCCCCTCCCTCCATACCTCAAGTATGCTTACCTTGAGGACAAGCAGAAATTTCCAGTTATCATTGCAAGGGGACTCACTTCCCAACAAGAAGAACAGCTACTCAGTGTGCTGAGGAAACACAAGAAAGCAATTGGATGGAGTCTGGCGGATATAGTAGGCATCAACCCTCAAGTTTATGAGCATAGAATATTTCTAGAAGAGGGAGAAAAGCCTGTCTGTCAACCTCAAAGAAGATTGAATCCCACCATCTTAGAAGTTGTCAAGAAAGAAGTGACCAGGCTACTTGAAGCAGATATCATTTACCCCATCTCAGATAGCGAATGGGTCAGTCCAGTACAAGTAGTGCCCAAGAAGTCTGGAATCACAACAGTAAAAAATAAGCATGGAGAGCTTTTGACAACTAGAGTGCAGAATTCATGGAGAGTTTGCATTGACTATAGGCGTCTCAACCAAGCCACTCGCAAGGATCATTACCCCTTGCCATTCATTGATCAGATGCTTGATCGCCTGTTAGGTAAATCCCATTATTGCTTTTTAGATGGTTATATAGGCTATTTTCAAATCCATATAGCTCCTGAAGATCAGGAAAAGACTACTTTTACATGTCCTTTTGGCACTTATGCTTATAAGAGAATGCCCTTTGGCTTGTGCAATGCACCAGCTACTTTCCAAATGTGCATGATGAGTCTTTTTTCTGACCTTATTGAGAACTGTATGGAGGTTTTTATGGATGATTTTAGCGTTTATGGTGATTTATTTAGCCTTTTCTTAGATAGTTTATCTAGAGTATTAGATAGATGTGTTAGTACGAACCTTGTATTGAATTTTGAAAAATGTCACTTTATAGTAAAACAAGGGATTGTACTAGGACATGTTGTGTCTAATACTGGCATTTCTGTAGATCCAGCAAAGGTGGATGTTATTTCTAGTTTACCTTACCCCTCCTCTGTGAGGGAAGTCCGTTCGTTCCTTGGCCATGCAGGTTTTTACCGGAGATTCATTAAGGACTTCAGTAAGGTAGCACTACCCTTATCCAGACTACTGCAGAAAGATATTGAGTTCGAGTTCAGTGAGAATTGCAAACAAGCATTTGATAAACTGAAGACCGCCCTGACTCAAGCTCCAATTGTGAGAGGACCAGACTGGAGCCAGCCATTTGAAATCATGTGCGATGCTTCCAATCATGTAGTAGGAGCGGCGCTGGCTCAGCGTGAAAGTAAGGACCCTTTTGTAATTGCTTATGCGTCTAAGACTTTAGACGCTGCTCAGTCTAATTACACTACTACTGAGAAAGAGATTCTTGCTATTGTTTTTGCTCTGGATAAATTCTGAGCCTATTTACTTGGTGCTAAAGTAGTAGTGTATTCAGACCACGCAGCTCTAAAGAATTTATTAGCTAAAAAGGAGTCCAAATCAAGGCTTATACGTTGGATACTGCTACTACAAGAATTTGATTTAGAAATTAAGGATAGGAATGGTAACCAGAATCTAGTGACAGACCACTTGAGTCGCCTTGAGCACATTAAGGATACCTCCACTCCTATAAATAATAATTTCCCATTTGACAACTTACAAGCAGTATCTGAAGTAGTCCCTTGGTATGCGCCTGTAGCTAATTATCTAGTCAGCCGCACTTTTCCTCCAAACTTTACTAAGCATCAAAGAGACAAGCTGAAAAGCGAGTCCAAATATTATATATGGGATGACCCATATTTATGGAGATGTGGCACTGACCAGGTAATTAGACGGTGTGTGCCTCAATCAGAATTCCAGTCCATTTTAGAGGCCTGCCACTCATCTGAGAGTGGAGGACATTTTGGCCCTCAAAGAACAGCTAGAAAAATTTTAGACTATGGATTCTGGTGGCCTACTCTTTTTAAAGACGCTGCTGAATTTTGTAAATCTTGTTCCCCATGCCAAAGGTTTGGTAATATATCCAAGAGGGATGAGATGCCTCAACAGACTATGCTTTTCTGTGAAATTTTTTATGTTTGGGGCATTGACTTCATGGGTCCATTTCCAAATTCTAATGGTCATTTTTATATATTGTTAGCTGTAGATTACGTTTCTAAATGGGTGGAAGCAATTCCTACCCGCACTGATGATGCTAACACTGTTGTTTCCTTTGTTAGAAACCATATCATTTGTCGCTTTGGATCACCACGAGCAATCGTGAGCAATCAAGGCACCCATTTTTGTAACAGGAGACTAACAGGATTACTGAAGAAGCATGGGATAATTCATAAAGTGGCAACAGCCTACCATCCCCAGACTAATGGGCAAGCCGAAGTATCTAACAGAGAGATAAAGCACATCTTGCAGAAGATAGTCAAACCTCATAGAAGAGACTGGAGCACCAGGCTACAAGATGCACTCTGGGCATACAGAACGGCATACAAGACACCCATTGGGATGAGTCCCTTCCGCTTAGTTTATGGAAAAACCTGTCACCTCCCAGTTGAGGTAGAGCACAAAGCCTTTTGGGCAGTGAAGAAGTGCAATATGGAACTTGAGAAAGCCGGAGCTGAAAGGAAGTTGCAACTGCAAAAATTAGAAAGCCTTCGCCTAGAAACTTATGAGAACTCAAGGCTGTACAAGGAAAAGATGAAGGCTGTGCATGATAAGCATATCAAGAGGAGAGAGTTCCAACCTGAGGACTTTGTCCTCCTATACAACTCTAGACTGAGGCTCATGCCAGGCAAGTTGAGATCAAGATGGGAAGGTCCATATAGAGTAGAGAAGGCCGAGCCATACGGAGTTTTCCACCTAAGTCATCCTTCCAGCTCTGAATTCATCAAAGTTAATGGACATCGCTTAAAGCTATATCATGGTGAGAAGGCGACGAAAAACAAGGAGTTAGAAGTCTTCCTCTTGGAGGATCCACCAACAGCAGAAGACTGAGCCAGTGGAGCGTCCAACTTAAGGACGTTAAAGCAAAGTGCTGGGTGGGAGACAACCCACCATGGTATGATCGTTTCTTTCTTTTATTTCTTTATTTCCTTTCTCAATAACTCTTCTCAGTACTAGTGCCTATAGTTTACATCTTCATTTGCATATTGCATATAAAAAAAATAGCACGCGACGCGACAGCATCGCCGACGCGTCCGCGTCATATGTGCGCAAGGAAGAAAAATAAATCGAACAGAGAGTCACGCGAGAGCGTGGTTGGAGGCGTGCCTTTGGCGTAAAGTGCCCCACACGAACGCGTCGCTGACGCGTCCGCGTCATATGGGACACATGCTTCCCACGCATCCGCGTCGAGCACGCGAACGCGTGCCATAAAAATTGACGTAAGAAAGGGTGTATGGCAGAATGTTGCGCTGGACTGGGGCTGGAATGGCGCTAGACGCACAGGCCCTACCACGCGAACGCGTGCCCCACGCGTCTGCGTCATCTTCCAATATTGGTCATCCACGCGATTGCGTCCACCACGCGAACGTGTCACCCTGGAATTTGGCAACAATGAGTTTCGAACAGAGAGTTGTGCGAGTGCAAGGCTGCCCTCGCGCCAGTAGCCCAGAACGAGTCATGCGTCCGCGTCGATTCATATAAGCGCAATTCGCGCGAACGCGTACTCTGCGCGTCCGCGTCGCTTGCACCGCACAGCATATCCATATCTGCCAAAATATCTTATCTTTTTCTTTCCCAAATCCTACTTTTTCTTTTCCCTCCTTATTTCTTTCTTCCCCTTTCTTCCTTCTTCCTTCTTTCTCACTTTCTACTTTCTCTCTCTCTCACCACCATCAACAAGGTTTTTCTTTTCTTCTTCCCTTTTTACTTTTCTATTCTTCTTCTTATTTTTATGTTTTCTTCTTCTTTTCTTTTTCTTTTCACTTTTATTATCCATGTTTTCTTTTTCTTTCTTTTTCTTTTAATTGGTGTTGGAAATTTATTTGGGTCATTGTTTCTTATGATATACTTGTGAATTGTTAAGGAATTGTTTGGCAATTATATATTAATTTTATAGGGTTTCTTGCATGTTCAATTTAATATTTTCAATAGCTTATTTACCATGCATGCTATGTGTTTGTGGAAACGCCCATATGGCATTATGCACTGTTTTTCGATATCTTTTATTCTACTACTCTAAATGCTTGCTTTTCACAAAACCCTTTCTATATTATTTTATTTAAATATAATTGTTATTACAAATAGGTTATTAGTTTGAAAGGCTTGGTAATCTAACTTGGACATTGAATGCTTGATCTATGCTACTCATGCCTTTACCTGCATGCCAATAAACACCTTGCATTTAATTGTCATCATATGCACTTGCCATATTTCCATTGATGATTTTTCACATGTAGTCATGACCATGTGTCAACATCATTCATCTTTAATGTTCATTGATTACCACATTTCCCGTTCTCTTCCTTGCTCTAACCCTTGACATTTTAACATACTTTCTCTTTTCTTTCTTTTAGGATGGCCACCAAGAAAGGTAAAGAGAAAGCTACTCCCAAATCAACAGCAAGAATAGGAACAAAAAGAGCATTAGTGGCAGAGCCATCTTCAACTGCAGTTAAGCCCTCAACAAAAAGAATTAAGAGGATTATTAAGGTTGATGAAAAAGAGAAAGCCTTCCCTGCAAAGGACACTGCGCGATTTACCAACCGCTACTGTGAGCAGATGTTCCCCATCCTGGCAGAAAGGAATTATAACAACGAATACCTTCTTCTCCTCCCGAGCCGTATTGCTAAATTTGTTGAGCCGCAAATTGAACGAAGACAATGGAGTTCCCTACAGAGACAGCCACGGCAAGTTAATCTTTCCTAGGTAGTCGAGTTCTACTCTAATTTCCACCTGCCAATCCTGCAGTCTGTCTTTGTCCTTCAGAAGCAAGTCTCCATTACAGAAGAGGCCATTCAACGAGCTCTAGATCTCCCCCTACTCCAGAAGGACTGGACGGATTTCAAGAAGCCTCACTCAAGTGCCAGACGTACCAATTTGACTGGGACGCTGTTCTCAGAGTTATCGCACTACCTGGCAGCAGATAGATTTATGGATACCATCGTTCCTGTCCTAAGGGAATATCGGCTTCCGCACTTACCTTGGAGGCTCGCGTATGGGCACAGATTATGTCCCATTACGTCTTTCCAAGCACCCACGAGTCCTCCTCCACTGCAGACATGGCTGTTTTACTATGGTGCATCCTTACAGACCAGCCTCTAAACTTACCAAGACACATCCGGAATGTAATGGGACACGTACAAATTGCGGGCAACTTACCTTTTCTCGCCTTGGTTTCAGATCTCGTCTCAGCAGCCGGAGTCTCTTACAGAGCTGGAGACACCAAAGCCATGCTCCCACGGGATGATCAGTACGGCCCTAACGGAAAATATATTAGACCTCCAGCAGCCACTACAAGCCAACCTACTGAACCGGATGAAGACATTCCTCCTTCGACACCACAAGCACCTACAACAAACCAACTGCTCCATCAGTTACTTGAGAGGTTGGATCAGCAAGAACGCAAAGCAAAGCTACTTATGGGAAAATACAAAGACCCAGACACCCCGGACTCCACTTTCTTTACCAGCACAGGGAACCATGACGGTCCCGACTGTGGAGATACTGCTACCAGCCCACCTTTGTTCCTGACAGATGGCACCGAGGACGGTGCAAAGCCTTAAGTGTGGGGAGGTCGGTCAGTACCTGACTTCCGGAGGTAATTTCTCTTCCTTAACATCAATAAAATAGGATATTTGGTTAGTTTTTCTTTTTCTTTTGTAGAATAGGATAAATTGCATAGTAATAGGTTAGTTGCATGCATGTTCTACTTGATTAAAAAGATAATAAGTTTCTTCTAAGACCCTATTTTTTTTAGAACAAAATTTCACTAATTTTAATCAAAACTTTTATGTTAAATTTGCTTGAAGTTGTATTTGGAACATGGTTTTTGAGCTAAAGAACACACAACCTATGAGACTTTGAGCCTAAATACATGGTTACATTATTTAACCGTAATTATTTTATTCTTGTGTGTTTACTTCTCTATGATTGTAATCTATATTTTGTTTCATCCTATATGTCCAATGTTTAATATATTTATATGCGTGCATATGATTGAGGCCATTATTTGCTTAGCTCACTTATCCAAATTAAGCCTACCCCTTAAGTTACCTTTGTTAGCCACTTTGAGCCTTTAAATCCCATTTGTTCTTTATTTTACCACATCACTAGCCTTAAGCGGAAAAACAATTATATATCCCAATTGAATCTTTGGTTAGCTTAAGATAGAATTATGTGTTAATCGAGTATGGGAAGATTGTGGGAACAAAAGATAATAAGAGAATGTGTCATGATAATATAATGGGAATTTGGGTACCTACTCATGTGAAACTATAGATATTAAAAATCTATATGCATTGATAAACTGTGTTTATTTTTAATGCTTAAAAAAATCTAAAAATATTCAATAATTAAATAACGGGACAAACTTACCTCAATGCTAAGTTAAAATTCAAGGATCAATGCATATATGATAAAATCAAAATAAAGGTTGATGCATGAGTATGGAATGTGAAAGGGAAATTTTGGGTATCTAGGTATGAAATTTAAAGTTATATAGAATATATATGTGTTAAGTAAAAGCTTAGGTTAATTAAAGATTCAATTTATGAGCTTACTTAGCCATATATGTACCCTTACCCTTACCTTGGCCCCATTACAACCTTGAAAAGACCTCATGATGTTTGCATTGGTACATTAAATGTTGTTGATTGGTTAGGTGAAGAACAAAAATTAGAAAGCATGATTAGAGAAGGATATAGTGACTACCCTATACACTAGAGAGATTAGAGCATACATACATCATCAGTGAGGGTTCAATGCTTGAATTCTATGTTCCCTGCTTTCATGAGCTACCCTGTTGCATTTTTATCTGTTCTTACTATATAAGAATTGAATTAGTGGAATTTGATTTGTGATTGTCTTGAAGAGCTTATTTACTTTTAACCAAGTGGGCAAGAATCATATAGTTGCATTCATATGTATAGGTTGCATTGCATTGCATGAGTTTTACATGTTCCTACTCATTTATTTTATCTCCTTCAACTAAGCATGAGGACATGCTAATGTTTAAGTGTGGGGAGGTTGATAAACCATTATTTTATGGTTTATATTGTGTTTAATTGTGTGGTTTTATCAAATCTTTACCCACTTATTCATATGATTAGCATGTATTTACAATTCCTTCCCAAAATTACTCCATGGTTGAAAACTTGCTTCCTAGAGACTTTTAATTATGTATTTTAATTCTCCTTTATTCCATTCGATGCCGTGATCCGTGTGTTAAGTGTTTCAGGCTTTATAGGGCATGAATGACTTGGAAATTGGAGAGGAGGCTTGCAAAAATAGAAGGAACACAAGAAATTAAGGAGATGACCAGCGAGAAGCGACGCGGACGCATGGCTCACGCGACCGCGCGAATTGGAGAAATCATAGTGACGCGCTCGCGTGCCTGACGCGAACGCGTGAACTGAAAGCTGCATAAGTGATGCGAATGCGTGGACGACGCGCACGCGTGGCAAGGCAAAACGCTGGATGACGCGATCGCGTGACGTGTGCGATCTGCAGAATTTGCAGAATTCGCTGGGGGCGATTTTGGGCCATGTTTTGACCCAGTTTTTGGCCCAGAAAAGCATATTAGAGCCAGGAAACATGCAGAGACCAGGGACAACATTCATTCCACACAATTTTAGTTTTTAGATCTGAATTTACTTCTCCTTTAGGTTTTCTCTCTACACATTCATAGTTCTTAGGATTTTGTTTTTATTGCTTTTTGGATTGGGATATTGAGAAGAGTTATTACCTCTGCCAAGACTTCATCATTCTATTTTGTTTCCTTACTTGTCACTTACTCTTTCATATCTTTAATTTGTTCAGAATTACTATTGGATTATTTTTAGAGTTTATTAATACAAGAACTATTTTCATTATTAATTGTTCTTTTTTATTATTATTTATCATGTCTTCCTTTATTTTCCTTTCTTATTTTGTGAAGTTTACAATCATAATGAGTGAGTAGTTCCATAACTTGATTGGGAGTTGGTTGAAAGGAGGACCTTGAGTTAGAATGCTCAAGAGTAAAATTATAATTAGGTTTATCGTTGGGTCGCCCTCTAGTCACTAACACTAGTCCTTCCCAAGGGAGAGAATTAGAACTTGTGAGTAGAAACTGACTTCCAACTTGCTTGACTTTCCTTTATCTGGTAAAGGATGACTGAGCAGAACAATCTTCAATTATCAATTAATCTTGGGAGAACTCCAACAAGGATAGGACTTCTGACTAATCTACTTCCGGTAAAGGTTTTTATTTAAATTACATAATTTCTCTGATTTAATTTCCTGTCTATCAAACTCAACCCCTTTTGGAAAACATCTGATTAATAAAATAGCACATCTTTTTGCAACTCGTTGGGAGACGACCTGGGATTCATACTCCCAGTATTTTAATTCTAATTTTGTGACAACCCTTCTAAATTGATAAGCGGATTTTTGTTGATTGAGAACTGTACTTGCAACGCATCTCTTATATTAATTTCTTAATCCGCCAATTTCCGCCACGTCAGAGTGCTTTTGCACTTGAGCCTAGCCTTGACTCTAAGTGCTTTGTTTTCAAGCTTTTTTCCTGATACATAAACACCACAAGTACTTAACAATTGAATTGTCATTGGTACTCAGAGCCTTCAGCTTTCTCATTCTTTCCCTTTTGCTTTTCTTGCCTTAATTGCATTTGCTTCTTCAAGATTTTCATGAGTTCAAATTTTTCATAAAATGTCCTAGATGAAAACTTCAATTAAATAAAATCTAATGCAATTGAGCAATAATTAATCATACTTGCCTTCCAATACTTGTATGCACATGCTAAGTTCTTCTTTAATGACCTTGTTTGTTTATGATCATGATACTTAATTACATTGACTCACAAAACTCAAGTTGGTAGCCATAATGGCACAGCAACATGTTACAATTTAGTAATCAAACTATGCTTGTGCACAACACACATTCATGAGAAGATAAAGACAATCATGCAATTTACAGTGCTGGAAATAAGTAGGAGGAAAAAGGAACGTTACCACCTTGTAGTTCATCTTCACTATTGTTATCATTTTCCTCCTATTCTTCCCCTTCCTACACCAGCCTTAAAATGTTTGCTATTCCTCAAGCAACAATTAAAACAGTGGTGATGGGGTCTAGGATGGATCATGAGTGTCTTACACAATGAAATGTCAGTAGTACATGTGTTTAAGCAAGCAAAATTAAGAATAATAATGAAGGCACAGGAAACAGGGACATTGTGATTGCAAAAACAAGTAGGGTGTGCATGATACATTGCATAAAAGATAAGTGGCACACCAAACTTAGTATGACACTTTCACTTGGAATTGATGCAAGTATTCAGTAAAGATTGGAAAAAATTTTTGTTGCATAGCAACACCAAACTTAGAATGCAATCACATGTCAATTTATTTAAAGTAAAACTAAGCAAATGAAACTGTTATCTGTTGAATACAATCACCAAGTAAATAATTTTCACGACTAAAGATTTCTTGGTGAGGTATTAACAAAAATAGTTAAGGAGAAAAAGAAAAGAAAGCATTAAAAATAAAGAAATGACTAAAACAAAGATAATAAAAAAATGTCAAACCAAAAGAAAGATAATACTGCAAAGGCATTATGATTATGCAGACAAGTGGTGTTGCTGGATTCATTGCATAAAAAAATTAAGTGGCACACCAAATTTAGAAACTTAGTGTGACACTTTCAATTTAGACTTGATGCATTCATCCAAAAAGATTGAAATCAGATTGTTGCAGGGCAACACCAAACTTAGAATGTAATCATATGCCAAATTATTGAAAATAAACAAAGTTGAGAAATGAAATGTTACCTAAGGTTGGGTTGCCTCCCAACAAGCACTCTTTTAGTGTTATTAGCTTGACATGTTGTTCTCAACTTTTTTCCTCTTCTTCTAGTTTGTTAAGAGGAATGACCTCAAGAGGAGAGAGGAATCAGTCAGTGTCCCCCTTCTTGGTATCTTCCCAGCAAGCTTCTTTGTGTTATTTGCTTGATTGAACTTACTTGTTGGATCAGGGATTGGATTGCTTGCAGTTGACCTTTTTTTCTTTATGGATATGATCAATTGTGGCTTGGTCACAATCCTCTTCTCGGTGTTGTTATTGGTTGCCTTCACTTCTTTAATTTCAAGACTTGGTGGTTGTGTGATTGTTGGAGTGTTTTCTTTATCAAAAGCCTCTTGAATTGTTGGTTCAATGAGCCCTTCATCTATGTAGCACTCTATTTCAATTAACTGTGGATTTCCTTGATTGTCTTCCTCCCTTGCACTCAACATCTGGTTTAACAGCACTTCTATGGAAGAGGTTTTTTGATCTTCCCAAGATTTCTTCATCTTCTCTTCATATCTTTCAATCACTGGCTCAAGCTTTTGTGTGGGTTGTGAGTTTTCATATTCCTTTGTCACCTCAATTAGCCTCTGTGGATATGGAATCCTAGGCTCATATACCTCCACAACCTCATTCTTCATTGAAACTTCCCTTGACACAAGGACCTCATTTTCTTGTTCTTCCACTTTCTCATCCACAAATTGGTCTTCATCCTCAATGCTTGACAATCCTAAGTTTCTCCTTATTTTCTCTAAGCGCCCATCCATCTTCTTGAAGAAGGTTTCTTGTTCTTTTTCTTTCCAGGATTGTTTTTGTCTTTCTAAGAATTGTTCTTGTCTTTCGAAAAATTCCCTGGACCATTGAAAGTAATCCTTAGCTGCTAGCTCAAAAGATGAAGGTTGAGAGTAATCTTGTGGACATAGATGTGTTATGGTGAAGTTATTTTGAGGGGTATGGAATGAGTTTTGTGAGTTGTGAAATGAATCTTGTGGATGTTGGAATGAGTCTTCTGTATGGTGAAATGAATTCTGTGGTTGGTGAAATGAGTTGTATTGATCTTGGAGGAAACTTTGTGTTGAGGCATAGTCAAGTGATGAAGGATTTTCAAATGAAAAACTAAGAGGTGAGGTTGGACAATTTTGCATAAATGAATTGAAGGTATGTTCAAGTGATGATGGCTCTTGATAAGTGGAGTATGAACTATTGAATGCTCTTTGATTTTGATCCTCCCACCCACAACTTGAGTAATTATTGAATTCATCACAGTGTGGATTATTTTGTGACATTTGGGAGCAATCTTGTATGAATGTATTGTTAGCACGATCAAATGATGATGTCTCTTGATGAGCAAAATATGGGTCATTAAGATCTCTTTGGTTTTGACCCTCCCAGCCACAACATGAATAGTTGTCATAGCAATATGAGTCATTTTGTGGCTCTGGGAGGTGTTCATACTCTATCATTCCTTGTTGATACTCCCATCCACCATTAGCATAATGACATGAATTATTTTGTGGTGTTGGGTAGTATCTCATGGAATTGTCTTGATTAGCACATTCCCACTGGTTGGATTGCTCATAATTTGTCATTTCTTGGTGATATTCCCTACCACCATTAGGATAATGACTTGAATCATTTTGTGGTGGTGGGCAATATCCCATATGATATGATTGATCAAAAGATGAGGTAAACTCCATTTGAATTTTGTAAAATACAGTCACCAAAGAAAATTGAAATTCATCATGCCACAGATGAAAATTTTTTAGTGAGGCAATAACACAAACACCTTAGTAATCAGCAGCAAACAGAAAATTAAAAGTACTTAAATGTGAAAAACAAAGAAAATACGTAATCTAAACTTATCACGTACTTAATCATTGTTGATCTAAATCAATCCTCGGTAACGGTGCCAAAAACTTGATGAGGGAAAATCGATTCCACACAAACTCACCGGCAAGTGTACCGGGTCGCATCAAGTAGTAAAAACTCACGTGAGTGAGGTCGATCCCATGAGGATTGATGGATCAAGCAACTTTAGTTTGGTGATTAGTTTAGTTAAGCTGACAGTGGTGAATTGAGTGAAATAGAATGTAAATGGCAAGGAAGTTAAAGTGCTGAATGTAAATGGCAGAATATTAGATTGCAGAAACGTAAACAGACAGAAACATAAAGAGAAATTCACTAGGGATTGGAGATATCATAACCCACAATGAATCAAATGGGTCTCAACTTCCTTCTCAATCATATGAATAGATCTATGGCAGATTGAAATTGATTGGATCCCAATTCCTTGGCAATCCAATCTCTCTAATCACAATCAATATTGCCAATTCCTTGATCTAATTGTCATGAGAAGAGGTTAAGTACATGTCTCTCATCCATAAGCCACACAGATTCTCAAAACCTCAATTCCTCCCGAATGGTGTTGGTTAGGAGAATTGTGAGAAACAGAGCTTTAGTTCTAATTTCCATAATTCCCCTTCCGAAGCTCACATGGAAATTCAATGGATTAAAACCCCCTTCTGGAGTGAATAGATCTCAATCAAAACAGAAGTTATTTCTTAGCTATCCAGATGAATTGAGAGGAAGAAGAATTTCAGTTTATTCATATGAATCATAATAGAGCTCCTCCCCCTAATGATTGGGGTTTAGTGGATCATAGCTCAAAGTACAATTGCAGAAAATGTAAATTGCAGGAAAGTAAATTGGCAGAGAGGCAAAGATGCAGGAAATTTAAATTACATAGAAATTAAACTCAGCTCAAGCAAACTCAAATGTAAAATTTCAGAAGAAAAATTACAACAGAGAAGTGTAAAAAATGGAAATTACATAAAGCTGAATTGAATTCAATACTGAAATGTAAAAATGTAGAAAGGTAAAAGAGCTTTCTATTCTACTCCTACTCCTACTTCTACTACTACTACTACTCCTACTTCAGCGCGAGAACTTAACAACAGACCTCCCTAATGAAATGAAACTAATGCCTTTATATAGGCTTGCCTAAATTACAAATGAAATTAAAATTGAAATTGAAAATAAATTACAAATAAATGAAATTCCTATCCTAACTGTCTCTTGTGCCTTTGGGTGATGTCGATGGGCTCTGCTCGCTTTGAAGTTTTAATAGGCTTGAAATCAGATTAATTTGAGCAAAAATTCACTTCCAGGAGAGCGTAGCATTCAAATGGAGAACGGAGCACTTTTATACCCACGCGTACGCGTCCTGTATGCGTGCGCGTCTTTTTTGCATTTTGCCCCCATCCACGTGTACGCGTCACCTACGCGTACGCGTGACCTCCAGAAATTGAACTTGTGACGCGTACGCGTGCTATACGCGTGCGCGTCCATAGCGGCGTTCACTTTGAGAACGTAGCGCTCAATTTGAAAACGCTGTCCCACGCATACACGTCACCTACGCGTACGCGTGGCCCCTTCACAATTACCATTCCACGCGTACGTGTCATCCATGCGTACGCGTGGTCTTCAGAAATGCCACTTCCACGCGTACGCGTCATGCATGCGTACGCGTGGCCTTTCAAAGTTGTCACTTCGACGCGTACGTGTCATGTATGCGTGCGCGTCAGTGTCAAAACTTCAATCCCAAATTTAAAACTTGCTCGAAAACGCTCATTCAGATAATGTAGCGCTTGAGCCCAAGGAGTGCTCATTGTGATAACAGAGCACGCTTCCTTGATTTAATCATGGGCCACGCTTTTAAAAGCGTGGCCTAAAACTCCAAAGTGTGCTCAAACTTCAAAGTGTTCTCTAAAATTCCTCTTTTCTTCTTTTGAGCTTATTTTGTGCTTTTTTTTTCTTCTTTTTCCACTTATTTCCTACAAAGTTTATAAAATCAAAAGATCAAAGAAATATACTATTTAAGCACAAAAACATTCAATATTTAAGCACTAATCATTAATTTCTTGTATGAAAAAGCATAGAAAACATGCATAAGATGACATGTCATCAGCCACCAACGTTCAACTTCAATCACTCTAAATTGCTAATTCAACTCCAAACCAACATGAATTTCAAGTTAGTTTATATAAATTACCACAATTAGTACTAGGGTTCACAAAATCATCAAACCATAAGGGTATAGAGTTTCCTTACCTTATCCACCGGTAATTGGGACAAAACCAAATAATAACCTAATTCTAGATATCACTTAAACAACAAAAATTGCCAAATTTTCTAAACAACTAAACCCAAAAATATGAAAATATATAGAGGGAAAAATTTGGCAAGAAATACAAAATTTTTTACCACTTTTTTTAAATAGAATTGACAAGCTCGGCGAGACAAACGCATAGCCACAAACGGCATGCTAATCGGAGCTCTGGATCAAAAAATATGATCAAAATAAGAGAATGAATAGTAAAACCCTTCTCTTGTATCTTTTACTATCTCAGCGCCCCTTCTTTCTTTTTCTAAATAATGAGGTTGAAACATAAGCCCAAGGCTTATATACACTTGGGCTTAGGCCCAATTTGCGTTTTAGTTCGTTTGGCCCAATCTCATACCAAAACTTTTAGAATAAGTGACGGATTTTCTATCCCAAATAGTTTTAACTTCTTTAAATTATAAAATTTAACTTCTTAAATTTATTCACTCATTAATTAATTCTTCTCGTTTACAGTGCCAGACCAATTTAAGCCGATATGCACTTTTACACATTTTTTCGCAGAAAATTATATCTTCCCACTCGAAAAAATCTGTTGAATCCAAATCTCACCTTTAAATTTTCAAATTAATATTTTTAAAGTTTTTTAACCTATTCTAGACAATTCAACTATTATTTTATATGATTAAATGGCTAATAATTTTTTGGTTCTTACATATGTTGGATTTAATTCTCCTTCTATAATGAAGTATCTTGAGATACAAACTGAAGATGTATTTAAAGTCCGATTTTCAGATTGTCATTTTGATGAATCAAAATTTCCAACATTAGAGAGAGAGAGAGAATAAGCTTCTGGAAAAGGAATTTAATTGGAATACATCATCATTGATGCATTTAGATCCTTGATTAAGGCAATGTGAAATAGAAGTTGAAAAGATTATACATTTGCAAAGAATAGCAAATGAGTTACCTAATGCATTTTCTGGTACGAAAAGGATAACCAAATTCTACATACCAGTTGAAAATGTCCCAATTTAAATTGATGTCCCAGTTGGATAAATGACCAACGAAACAAATTCACATCAGAAGCGTGGTAGACCCGTTGGTTCCAAAGACAAAAATCATCGAAAAAGAAAAGAGGTAAATACTATTCCTGTTGAAAAGAATAAAGACATAGTAAAGACACTTGCAGTTGTCTAAAATTCTGATATAGTTTTGACGCTAGAAGACGTTCAGGTACCTGAAAATTATAAAAATTATGAAAATGATGAGATCTCGATAAATTATGTCTTTATAGGAGAAAAATGGAACCGAAATAAAATAATTATCAAGAAATATTTGCATATAATGTGGAATTACACATCATGCATGAAAGTAAGGATCTTGAGCCAAGAACAGTCGAAAAATGTCGACAAAGGAATAATTGGCCAAAATGGGAAGAAGTTATGAAGGCTGATTTAGACTCACTTGCAAAACCTGAAGTCTTTGGACATGTAGTCTGTACACCAGAAGATGTAAAACCTATTAGATACAAATGGGTATTTGTGAGAAAACGAAATGAGAAAAATAAAATTGTATGCTACAAAGTTCGACTTGTGGCACAAGATTTTTCACAAAGGCCCAGTAGAGATTATGAAGAAACATATTCCCCTGTAGTAGATGTAATAATATTGCGTTATTTGGTCAGTTTATCCGCATACCATAAACTATATATGCATCTAATGGATGTGGTAACAGCCTATTTATACGAATCATTAAATTGTGATATCTACATGAAAGTCCCTGAAGGACTATCTTAACAATCCAATGAATATTCGCAGGGATTATACTCAGTCAAATTGCAAAAATCTTTATATGGTCTAAAGCAATCTGGACGAATGTGGTATAATCGTCTTATTGAGTATTTGGCTAAAAACGGATTTAAAAATGATGATATATGTCCATGTATTTTCATTAAAAAAATGTGCATCTGGGTTCATTATAATTGCTGTGTACGTTGATGATTTAAATATTATTGGAACTCTTGAAAAGATTCCAACGATTATAAGAGCTATAAAAGAAGAGTTTGAGATGAAAGATCTTGGAAAGGCTAATTTTTGTCTCAGCCTGCAGATCAAACATACAAAAAATGAAATCTTTATCCATCCAACAACATACACAGAAAAGATATTAAAGAGATTTTACATGGATAAGTCATATTCATTAAGTATCCCAATGATCGTAAAGTATTTGGATGTCGAAAATGATCAATTCCGTCCTAAAAAAGAAAATGAAGATATACTTGGTCCTGAAGTCAGTGTTGTAAAAACTGGACCGGACCGGTGGAAAATGATCAATTCCGTCCTAAAAAAGAAAATGAAGATATACTTGGTCCTGAAGTCAGTGTTGTAAAAACTGGACCGGACCGGCCGGTTCAACCAGAAAACCGGTGAACCAGACCCTAAGCCGGTTCGGTCCGCCAATTGAACCGAATAAGGTAACGAACCGGTGTGAACCGGTCAAACCCGGAGTAAACCGGCAAAAAACCGGTTCAACCGAACCGCTGAGAGTGAAATTGTCAAAATGGGTGGGGTGGGTTTCGAACCCCTGTCCTCAGGGAAAAAGGAGCCTGTCATAACCACCAGGCTGTCACAATACTATTTAATATGTTTACAAATTATTTTATATATAGATATCTTTTATCAATCTATTTAATTATTTTAATTTTAGTTATAAATTCGTTCATTCTTAAATTAATTATATTTTTATTTAACAATAATTATAAACTCATTTATTTTTTTTATAATTATATAATATCTATTAATATTATTTTTCAATAAATACTTGTAGTATATAATAGTATAATAGATATAAACTAATTAATAAATTATTAAAATTCGAAAATAATAGTTATTTTAATATAAAAAAAATAAAAATATTTATGATAGAGTAAATTTAACAAAATACTTATTGTTCCTGTTTCATATTGTTTTAGAATAGCTAGATATTTTTAAAATGTTAGTGAAAATATGTATTTTAAATTTTAATTTTAAATTTTTTACTATATTTTATTTTTTATTTACATAGGACCGGGTCAACCGGTTCAACCAGTGACCCACCGGTTGAACCAATGACCTAGTGACCCAGTGACCTGACCGGTTCGATCACCGGTTCGGTTCTGACAACTATGCCTGAAGTACCATATCTTAGTTCCATTGGAGCGCTAATGTACCTTGCTAATAATACATGACTTGACATATCATCTGCTGTAAATTTACTAGCAAGGTATAGTTCCTCTCCAACTAGAAGACATTGGAATGAAATCAAACAAATCTTTCGATATCTTCATGAAATGACTGATATGGGATTGTTTTATCCATGTGAATCTAAGTCACAATTAGTTGGCTATGTAGATGCAGGATACTTATTTGATTCACACAAAAGAATATCTCAAATAGGATACCTATTCACATACGGTGATACAGCTATATTATGGAGGTCCACGAAATAGACAATAGCAGCAACATCTTCTAATAATGCTAAAGTACTAGCGATATGTGAAGCAAGTCACAAGTGTTTTTGGTTAAAGAGTTTAATCTAATATATTCTATCATCTTATGGACTGACTGATAGAAAAATAGCTCCAACTGTTCTATTTGAAGATAATACAGCATGCATTGCTCAACTTAAGGGTGGATACATCAAATATGATAGAACAAAGAATATTTCTCCCAAATTCTTCTTTACTCATGATCTTCAAAATCAAGGAACAATTAATGTCCAACAGATCGGCTCAAGCAATAATCTATTAGATTTATTTACAAAGTCACTTTCAAAATCCTCCTTTGAAAAATTGGTACATCAAATTGGGATATGTCGATTTCGATATATTAAATAATGCTAACAAGAAAGGGAAACTATACTCTTTTTTCCTTGGTCAGGTTTTTTTTATTGGATTTTTCTTGACAAAGTTTTAATTGAGACAGTCTCCATCACAAATTATTATACTCTTTTTTCTTTTACTAAAACTTTTTTTATTAGGTTTTTTTTTTTAGTAAAGTTTTAACGAGGCATAATTTTAAATGGTCATCCAAAGAGGAGTGTTGTGATAAAGATGATGATGTGGATGTCTATTTAATGAACGATTCACTCTTTTAAGAATGAGAATTCATTTTTTTTAAAATATATTAAAATTAATAAAACATAAAAAATAATACTCTTGTACGTATATAAATAAATATAGACGGATGCAAAAGTTTCACACGATATTAACAACAAAACACTCTTTTTTGTTTATATATATATATATATATATCATCTCTATTATATTAAAATAATAATATTAATAAATATTGATGTTAAAAATTTTTATTTATATTTTTTTATTTTATATTTATTTTTTTAATTATTTATTTATTTTACAACAAGAGTATATATATCCGTAAGCATATCAATATCATAAACACATTACACATGTGAGAAGCCGCAAATAGGCAGCGATAGGGGAGAATAGACCTCGCATGTTAGATGTTTTACCTTTTGGGGGTTTCCAAAGTTGGAGTGGACGAATGAGACCACACAGCTACGTGGCGTGACCTTGCGTCCAGAGTAAGTGGCAATGTTAATGCCAATTCCTCTCTTTATGGTTATCAATTGCCATTACTTGGACTTCTCTTATTGGTTCAATGTGTCGTACCATGTACGAATTCTGCACCCCCATAGCAAATAGTTTTACTTTCGCCTTTTAATTTTAGATTTTAAGGTGTTTTTGACAAATGTGTTGGAGAGGAGAAAAGCGCATTTGAGCTTCTTAAAAGTTTTATTTTTATATTTGACTATTTTTATTTTTCTAAACACAGAAATAATTTTGCTTCTAAACGCACCTTTAATAAGCAAAGCTAAAATTTGTAGTTTTTATATTTTACGTTTATAGTTATTTTTGAAAAATTAGATGAAAAATTTATTTCTTTTTTACAAATTTTATCTTTCATTTTTTTCTATAAAAAAGATATCAGTAACTATTACTTTTACAGTAGTTTTTTGTAATTTTTCCTACTTTTTCATAGTTCTTCGTTCCTATTTTTTTCATCAAAATCATTCAAATTTATTTTGATCATTAACAAATTGAATATTTTAATTTTTTTTATTATTTTTAGTATTATTTTCATATTTTAATTTTTATGTTTTTATATATTATTTTTTATTTATATTTTTTATTTATATGATACATATTTTTATATTATTTTTGTAGTGTTCTAATTTCTCAAGTTATGTTTTTATGAATTTTTTTATCATTTATTATACTATTTTTTATACGTATATTTTTTTACTTTTTTTATTTATTTTGGATTTGTTCATATGATTTTTTATTTATTTTATTGTATTTCTTTTATTCATATATGACAAATATTGTTGATTATTTTTTTATGATATTTTTATTATTTTTTGTTCATATGATTTTTTTTCTATCCTTTTCTACATTGTATTTTTGTGTATGAAATTTTTTTATTTTTTATTTGATTTTATTCATATGAATTTTATTTAATTTTTTTGTTCATATGATATATGTTGTTAGTTTTATGAAATTTTTATTATTTTTTATCTATATGATTTTTTCTATTCTTTGATATACTCTATTTTTGTTTTGTATTAATTTTTTTAATTTTTTATTCTGACTTTGTAAAATTTGTAATTGTAATTATTATATACTACATTTATTATCAAAATTTTGTATAATATAAATTATGATCCTATAAAAAAAGGATAAATAAATAAAAAATTAATTATAAATAACAATAAAACCATAAATAATAAAAATTTATAATCCAAAATAATACTAAATTAAAGAGTACTGACAGTACTAAAAAAATTATAGAATATTTTTTTTGACATTATAAAATTTATAGTACTCTCTTTCATATTTTTATTTTTTATTTTATTTATTTTATTTATATGATAAATATTTTTTATATTATTTTTGTTAGTCTTCTGATTTTGCATGTATATAAAAAATTATTTAAATTGATGTCTCTTTTAATAATTTTTCAGCTAAAAGTGATTTTGAGTAGTATAATCCAAACAACATTTATTTTACTATAATCAATTTTGATATAAAGATTGCCAAACATAAATCACATTAACCCAAACTTACTTTTCATCAAAATCAATTTTACAAAATCAATTTTATGCAAACTCTCCTTTACAAATTGTAATTCAAACACACACTTAGTGTTGTAGTTTGGTGGTGTTTTCTAATAATATAAAATTTTTGTTAAAAAAAATTTGTGTGGATATCACAAATTTAAAAATTAAATTTGTAGTTTTTAATTTTTTTTAAATATATAAATCCGACAGAAATCATTTTTAATATAAAAATAAAGATAATGTTTTAGTTAAAGTATATTACAGTATTATAAATATGTAAAAAATATCTCCAAGACGCATTTTGTGTATTAGCCAGAATATTGATACATGTCCAATACGTACTCAGCGTATTATTAGAATAATAACACGTGTTCAATACACGTTCTATGTGTTGACTTTTGATATGTAAAATTCACCAATCTATAATTATATCAAATAATTCTATTTTCAACAAAAACATTAATATTTTTTCATATGAAAAAAATTAGTCCAAATCTAAAGATCAGATTTAATTTTTTTATTTAAAAATTTTTAAATATATAAATGATAAATCTGACCCTCAAATTTGTGTTTTAATGTTAAAAAATTTTTTATTTATTTTACAACAAAAAAAAATTATTTCTGTCAACAATTTTGAAGTTTTGTTTTTTTTTTTACCACAAATCCAATCATAGGTTTTGTATCTCAAACAAATGTGAGTCTTTGATTTGCGAATTTTAATTTTTTAAAAAAATTATCTTTATATTTAAAGAAAATTTTACTTCCCTCCACTGAGATATGCTAAAACGACACTTCTCTCTCCTCTATTTATAAAAGGTACATTACTCTCCCTTATCACTTTTAAAAAATCTTTTCTTTAATCAAATTTAAATTTATTATGTTAACTAATGTTAACTTCATCCATTTTCAAAAAAAAATAAATTATTTTTACAAAAATACGCTTTAACAATAATTGTATTTCTTTTATCATTAAATTTTGCTTATTAAAATACTATTTAATAAATTATTTTTTTATTGATTAAATTTTTTTTATCAAAATATTTTTAAAAAATTTAATAATTAATTTTCTTTTTGAGATACTCTTCAATAATTTTTAATTATTAAATTATGATTTTACCAAAATTTTTGTTAACAATTATTTTTATATTTTACTATTAATTTTCCGATATTAATATATATTATTTTAACATTAAATAAAAAAATCTTACCACTATTAATATGTGTAACAATTAATATATATTGATATCGAAAAATAATCTTACTAAGTTTTTTTTATCTAATGTTAAAATATTATATATTTATATTTAAAAATTAATAGTAAAATATAACTATAATTGTTAACAAAAATTTTGGTGAAATCACAATTTAATAATTAAAAAATTATTGAAGGGTATCTTAGAAAAAATAATTTAATTATTAAATTTTTCAAATATTTTGGTAAAATATAATTTAATCAACAAAAATATAATTTATTAAAAGGTATTTTGGTAAGAAAAATTTAATGATAAAAAAATTAAATTTTTGCTAAAGGATTTTTTGTAAAAATTAATTTTTTTTTGAAAAATGAATAAAGTTAACATCAGTTAACATAAAAAAATATAAAATGGATTAAAGAGAAAGTTTTTTAAAAGTTATAAAGGAGAATAATATACATTTTCTAAATAGAGGGGTGGAGAATGTCGTTTTACCATTTTTCAAAAAAGAGAAATAAAATTTTCTCTTATATTTATAAGAAACATGCCACTTCTTCATAATTACGCACGACACATTTTAAATTTTCATAACTAAAAAATTAGCTCTTAACTTTTTTAATATATTAATTGTACAACATTCTTTTTAAAATTATTATGTTATATCCATTTATTGAAATGATTACTGAGGTAGTGGATATAAAAAGTATTTATTTTTTATTAATGTAGTAATAATATATAGGTAAAGTTACACAAATAAATTAATTGGAATTTAAATATATGCAATTGTAATTTTTTAAAATAGGTTACATCTTTGTCCTGTTTTAATTTTATATAAATCACTACAGTGATTTATAGTTTGCACATAATCTACTATAAAGTAACACAGATTACATTAAAAATGTATCATGCAAAAACTACTACAGAATGTCGTAGTTTTTGAAGAACTTAGACTATGTATAACTGCATAGTCTAGCAGTTTATGAAAAAACAGTGGATAGTGTAATTGGTTAGAGGCTGTAGCAGAGGATTACATATTTTGAAAAAATATGTACACACGAATAAATTATTTTCATAACAAATTATTATTTTTTATTTGGTTAAAGAAAAAACGGCCACAGTGTTTGAAAAAATAATGTGATTTTAAAATAAAAAATATTTAATATTAATATTTTTAAATACAAAAATAAATTATATTAATATTAAAAGATAAATATAAGGTATAAGTATAAAATAAATAAAACATATAAAATAAGAGCATAATTGAATTTGGCTTTAAAATTGGGTGTACTATTAAAAATGGCTTTGAAAATGAAAGTATAGTTAAAAATATTGTATTTTAGATTGGAAATATTTTCATTTCTAACTAAAAAGATTGAAAACGTAAGAATATTATTTTCAATTTTGTACTCCTTTTCAAAAATATTTTCGTTGAAAATATTGTTCAAATACTCAACCAAACATATTTTATATTTTATTTTCATTTTCCTTGAAAACGAAAATAAAAATGACCAAACTAATAAGCTCCTTAGTAGTCAATCCATTGACTTAGCATGATGGGTTCTTAAACAATTTTTAAATTCTAACTTATATATTCTAATGTTATTATATGTTTACTTTATCGGATTAAATGGATTAAAGGTGAAAAAAAGTATTGTACAACTTCATTAGAATCTATGGTAAATTTCAGCACTTCGAAGCTTGAAAAAAATGTTGATGTAGTGTCTATCATAACAGGCAACGAAAAACTGCAGAGTTACCAACATTGTCTTTGGTGTGAAAAAAATTAACCATGAGATCAAAGATGTTGTGTGCCATAAACAGAGTTACCCTTATGCTGCGTTTATTGTCACAAGACAGAAACTACCATGGCTTTCAAAGTGCCTCTAGAGGATGCTAACGAAAGCAGAGTTAAAGTCATTGTCTGTCACACCAATACATCGCAATAGAATGCTTCTACAACACATAATTTGCTACAACCTCTAGCGAATTATGCTACCTACTGTTTTTTCATAAACTGCTAGATCTGCAACGGTTTATGCATGGTCCAGGTTCTTCCAAAACAGTGACACCCTCTAGCGGTTTCTGCATGACATATTTTCAATGTAATTTGCGCTACCCTGTAGTGAATTACATATAAAATACAAACCGCTATACCCTGTAGCGGTTTACATAGAATTAAAACAGGATAAAGATGTAACCTGTTTTAGAAAATTGCAATGGTATAAATTTAAAATCTAATTGATTTATTTATGTAATTCGCCCTAATATATAAGAGTAAAGAGTCATTTTAACACCCAAAAGATTCAATTTTCAACAAAACATCTCAATATTTATTTTTGACAAAATGATCCCGAACAAATATATTTCCTTTGACAAAGTGATCCAAACATTTGGTCAAAGATTAATTTATTTAGTCAACCATTAACTTATTATAAAATTACTAATCTACTATCTATTCTCTCTCTTCACTTATGAATTTATCACCATCCCACCATATCACTATTGCAAACAATTTCATCAAACAACCCAATATGGACAATAATCTTCCCAAAGCGAGTAAAAAACTCCATTGCCAACTCCATTTCCTCTGTTTCTCCCATTGCGATTTACTCTCTCTCTCTCTCTCTCTCTCTCTCTCTCTCTCTCTCTCTACAACAAAACCTTCACTTAATCGGCAGACTCGCCTTGTGACTCATCATCGTTTCTCTCTAATCATCAGTCATTATTGTCGTACTTCGTTGTCACCTTGTCACTACTACATACTTGACTTTTACTAACATTTAAAAAATGTTACGAAATCATATTTAAATGTTACCTATATATATTAGTAACATTTTAACAAATGTTAAATATACCCTATGTTACTAAAGAGTTTTACTAACATTCATTTAAAGATTTAATAACATTTAGTAAAAATGTTACAATAAATCTTCTATAGTAATATTATTAAAAATGTTACAATAGACCTTTCTTAGTAACACTTAAAAAAATGTTACAACAGATATTTTTTGTAATACTTAAAAAATGTTACAATAGATATTTTATGTAACATTTAAAAAATATCACAATAACTCTTTTTAATAACACTTTAAAAAATGTCACAATAGATCTTCTATAGCAATACTCTAATAAATGTTACAATTTATCTTTTTTGCTAACATTGAAAAAATGTTACAAAAGATCTTTCTTGTTAACAATAAAAAAAATTACAATATTCTACACCTACTTTACAAATTAAATCCAAAATATTTAAACACTAAATTGATTCAATAAGTCAATTTTCCTATTTCTTCAATATGCTTACATTGCACAAACTTTTCCTATAGTAAAGATCAGTTCGACTGCATACAAGTATTTACAACAAAATAATAAAATTCATGCTGATATTAACTTGAGGAACTCAAGTGCTCCCTGTTTGTCATCTAACATCACAAGATAACACCAATTAACATACTAATTTTGCAGCCATATCATTCTCTTATATAACTGGACAGCAACAAGAAAATTTCTCACATTTTTAAAGTACTGATATGCTGATAATGGTGCCCTATCCGGGATCAATGTAGAATCAACATGACTCTCTACAACCTTAAAATGAAGAACACATTGTAGACATTAGTAAATACTAAACAAACAATAAGAGAAAAGTGAGTAAATTAAACTAGGATCTATCTAATTCACCTTGGGAACTGAAGATACAAGTGCTTCCAATAACCAAATGCAATAATTTACTGCACCTAAAACATCATGTCCTTACCACCAACATATTCATGTAAGACTGTATCCGTTGTTCATTCTCTGCAGCTTTATGTTTAACAATTTCTGAAAGAATAGCTTTGACATGCTCCTTGTTGAAAGCATATATGAACATTGCACGTAGAATGTATCCAGAAATTCATAGAGCTGATGTTTCTCACCAAGTAATTTAAACCGATCTTCCTGCATACAAAAGTTAATAAATAAATAACCAAAAGTAGTAAATGACATGCTACAAACTGATAGATATATAACAATTTATGTATCTCTACCTAAAAACTTAAGCTTTTAGGAGAGACAGTTTCATGACATGATATTAAATCTTCTATTACCAAACAATATAGAGTTTGATCCTTATTGCTCACATAGCAACTGATAAATCACATAGAAATTCTACTTGAATAATTTAGAAGCAAGGTACAAAAGAAAAGCGTTTATTAGTCACCAAGATTTTTATTTCTATTAGCAAGATCCATACCTTATCTATTTCAGTATTCGACAATTGATTCAATCTGACAATATAAATATTCATAAACAAGGCATCTACCACAGGCTAGAACGAAGAAAACTCCAAAAAGCATTACTAGACTAGAAGGAAATAAACAGAAACTTTTAGCCATTTAAGAGAAACAACACACTTCAGTGGCTCACCTCCAACATACCAGTAAAAGATAGAGGAGATATGTCTGATGCTTTCTGCACTGCTAGGATAGACACAAAAACTATGCTCAATGCCTATGCAAACAGAGATAAAGTGATTAGTTTTAAAATGATAAGAATATTACAATAATCCAAAAACTGGTTCAAACAAATAAATTAAAGTATTAACCATACGATCCATGTACTATCTTAAAGATAAATTCTAGAAGAGGTTCAACTTACGGTGCCAATAACCGTGTGAGGCCTGGAAAACCTATAGAAAGCATCCAATGAATTTTTAACAGAGGTCAAAATTCTTTTTGAATCAAAAGCTGGAGGTTCAGATTCAAAAGATTGTCCAGAGGGCACTTTCACAATATATTTTCTCTTACATTCTTGCCATGTAGGCCCTCCCTCAATGCGTTCACAACGAAATACTAAACTTGATTGCTTAAACCTCAAAAAATTAAATTCTTTTTGGATCTTCTTTTTTGGCCATGAAGCTGCTGTTGGTGCATATGAACCTAGAGTACCAACTGGTGGATGTTAGTAGCAGGACAGCAAAGAACACCTCCAAATAAAAATTATTTCTTATTATAAAATAAAACATAAGAAAGAATCTCCTAAGAAAAAATTTCATAATTATTGTTAAAGGGAACAGCTAGGACCCTGTGAAGAGAGTCAATTACTCAATTAACTGATATCATTATCATAGCTACAATGTCATACTCATACCACAAGTAAACTTAAAAAGAGTATTGCTAAACTGCTAATAATCATTAAATCATGACAACTGAAGATTTATATATTCATAAATGGTTCCATTTTTCTTTTTTCATTCATGTTTATCAAGTTTACTGAAACAAAAAAACATAAACAATTAAGCTAAAGAGAAGTATAGGTATGGGTCTATATGAGATACTAAACATTATTAGTAATTACTGTTGCACTATGGTGTCATAGACAAAAAGGTATAGAACATTATTTCTCAAAGTGTTCCATTTTATTAGTACAAAATGAAGCAACATTAGAAAAATTATAGTAGAATAGTCTCTACTTTAAACACCAAAGAGACTAACGTGAATATTATTATTTTCACAAAGGCCAAATCAAATAATGCAGGACTATGTCAAAATCTGTGATCCTCTCTTCTCTCTTTAATTCTTCCCTAACCATGCCAATCAAAATTACAAAAGGAATGTGACTGATATATATATATATATATATATACCCGCCACCTGGGTAGTTCCCTCTTTAAATTTACTTATTTTATATATAAGTTTTTTAATCAAATTATATATATATATATATATATATATATATATATATATATATATATATATATATATATATATATATATATATATATATATATATATATATAGTATCATGCATTCTGTGTTTCAATAACATTTAATTAATTAGAGGAAGGAGACAAGAAAATAGGACTGCTAGAAATGAACCACAAGGGGATGTATATTGAACCATTACATTGTATAATTAATTACCTCCCTAAGTAGTAGTAGTAGTAATAATAACTCCACTTTAAGAACTTGAAGATGATGCTTCTTGTCTTGATTCTCTCAAATATTGAAGGAGAGTTTCAGCCTGCAAAGCCAGAAGCAAACATAAGCTTGAATACGAAAGAGGACAGCAAGGAAGAGGGTCATGCAATATTTAAAAACTAAAATAATAATAAACTAAATAGTAATGCGCAAGTTTTCATTTAAAATTGGTGAGTAACTATTACATGCTCACTTCATAATCAAATGATAATCACAGTAGTGTACCTCTATATTCACTGAGACAAATTCACAAACATGTTCTACTCGTAGTTCACCTCAAACAAACTATCCCAAATTTGAAGATCAATCCTTAATCCTTTCTTCCTCACTACTTTCTTCCTGTCACATTAGATGCCAACCCCTTAAACAACTTAATTAAAACCTAAATTCAAAACCTAACTACTAAATAACCAATTAAAAATATAAATCAACTAATAATTATTAAGTGAAGATTAAAGAGGATTGAACACAGTTTCAGAAACAAATTCTAAGAAAGAAAAAACAAAGAGAGAAACAAGTGCAGGAAATTGAATATAAACTATAAGGATCGAAAGATTCGAGAAACTAGGTTGAAGCACGATTCAGATCTCAGTCAAAATCAGCAAGGAATGAGAAATTGAAAACAAAGTGAATAGAATGAACAAAAAGAGAAAATTCTTACCAAAATTGAGATTGAAATCGAGAAGCGAATCAAAATTTCGAGAATGATTCAAATAGCGCTGAAATCGCAAAACCTTGATCGAGAATAAGAATATGAACCGATTGAGGTTAATGATTTGGATAGATAAACTTGATTCAGAAGAGAATGAGAAAGAAATTGATTTGGATAGATAAACTTGATTCAGAAGAGAACGAGAAAGAAATTCGATCTTGATCGTGAAGAAAATAAACTGCAAAGAAGATGCGTTCAAACTTAAAACTTGATTTAGTAACGTTGCCTATTTGGTAACGTTTGTATCTGATGTTTATTTTTTTTAAAAAAAAAAATTATATTTTCTAACATTTATTTTATAAATGTTGTTAAAAGTATAATTTTATTAGTATAACTAACATTTTAAAAAGTGTTACATAAAAAGTGTTAGTAAATGTTAAAATTCTAGTAGTGTGTGTTTCATCATCTCCTACTTTTGTTTCGAGAAAGTTGCAGAGCGAACTTGATTGAAACCAAATTCTCCAAAACCCACTTCTTTTTTCATTTTCTATTCCACCCATAAAATAACCTTGTTTTTCTTTTTTATTGGGTATTTCTCCCTCTATTTTCTTTTTTTCGTCTCTATCTTCGAATTATTCATTGTTTTCTATTGAAATAATGGGTCAAGATCTGTTCTTGATTTCTCTATAGCCTACAATTGTAGAGATCTAATTTCACAATACATCACACTACTCTATGTTGTTGAAATTTATTGTGTTCTATCCTTATTTGACTATTGGATTAGATTTGAAAATCTATTATTTGATTATTGTGAAATCAATTTTTGGGACTTTATTTTGTTATTTTGCTTATTGCTATTTCAAAGTTTTCTGGTTGATTTGATGGTGTTTATTAGATTAATATTTTACTCATTTTGGTTGATGTAATGGAAAATTGGAAATTGGTTATGGTAGTAGTGGAAGCAGAAGTAAGGACAGAGAAAGAATATGTGATGATGTCGGTAAATAAGGGAGGTATGATCGCAAGTAATGATAAAAGAGAATGTGAGTAAATTTATAATTTTATAAGAGAAGATAAGTATAAATTAGTACTTTTATAAAAAAAAAATTTTAATTTTATTTTTAGTATATTAATTTTAAAAAATTTATAAAAAAAGGTGAAAACATGAAAGAAAGCAGAAAATAAATTTTTTAATTTTTTTTATGTTTTATCCAAAACGCAAAAAGCACTAAAATTAAAAAATTTAAATACAAACTAAATAAATCCTAATATTCTTAACTCGATTTTATAATAATTTTCACTCTTTTTGGGAAAAAATAATATGAGTGCGAAAATGTTTGGTAACCAAAGAAAATCAGTCAAAAACAGTCATAACTTGTCTTATTTAGTATTTATTAATTGTTGTAACAATTAATAAATGTTAAATAAGACAAGTTTTAGATTTTTTTTTTTTTTTTTAACATTAATGAGAAATTGAATTGCTCTAATAGTAGTGGTTTCCACTTTTCAATTTTGTTGCTCCAAGTATCCCGCCACCCACATGGGAGGGAAGTGGCAATTGGTTATACTTACATAATACATGGAATAAGTTGAAGATTTTAAAGCTGAAACGGAAAAGAAAGCATGCGCAGCACTTTTGCTTTGTCAAAAGTTATTGAGATTTCTGGATTGAAATATGAACAGTTCTAGTTTATTGCTTGACAATTTGGTTTTAAGTCTAAACCCTACAAAAGATCGATATTAATTTATGTACCTAACTTCTTTTTAATTTTTTAAAAAAAATTAAGGACACCTGCTAAAGATTTTTGGTTGTAGAAGATTTTTATATAAAAATCAATAAATATTCTTAGAAATTAGAATACCCAACCATTAGAACTTTTAAACTATAATGTTTTTGTTAATTGGTGGGGTTATGGTTTTATAAAACTGAGTCAATTGATAATTAACTCGATATTTTTTTAGATTTTTTCTCCTTTTTAGAGGATGAACTTTTCAGGACTTTTGTATTAGAATAAGAGCCATGATTGAAGTTTTAATTTATTCTCTTAATTATTCTTTTAATATTTAAAAAGAATAAAAAAATTTAAATAAAGATATTATTTTTTAAAAACATAAAGAAGATAAAAAAATATTTAAACTTCATTTAAGAACTGGGAGAATAATTAGAAGAATGAGTTAGTATTTCAAATTATTTTTCTTTATTATTATTATATGATTTATTATGAGTTTACAATTGTTTATGCGTTGATAAAGCTCAATTCAATAATAAATGTGTTAAATTATAATGAAATGATTTTATTGGGTACGTTAAATAAAAATTATTTTATTTTTTTATTAATTATTATTAAATAATTAAATAATATTAGATATAATAAATATATAAATATTTTATAAATATTAAATTAAATAAGATAATTTTAAATTATTATCTCTAATTTATTTAATTTGTTTGTTATACTCATGAGAGAAAGGTACTTTAGCACGCAGCACATTAATTAAGGAAGCGAATAATGCAATAATTTGATTGAAAAATTGGACGATGAATCAATTATCATAATAGGTCCTTTTAGAAAAATAACACATTTGTCTTCTTTACCGATATTCATTGTTTGGTCATGAACCGATCCAAATGTGCAGGACAACTCAACATATAAAAGTGATAAGGAACTCAACATATAATAATTTTGCTGAGATGTGCCAATAACTGAGCTAATAGAAATTAAAGATATTTTCGATCTCAAAAATATTATACATACATTAAAATTAGTTAATAAAATTTGTATTTATATTTTGATATGTATTTTATATTAATGACTAATTCTAATAGCTAATTTTAATGTAGATGAAGCGTAATCATCTCGATCCAGCCAAATAACAAACATTATTAAACAAATTCTTGAATAAAAACTTAGAAGTATATATATAATTCATACTTGGATAGAAGCAGCTCAATTCAACTCATTTAAACAAGCGCATCTTGAGTGAATTGGACCCCTTTAGCATGACTTGGCACAGTTGGTGGCAGGGAAATAATTCGCCTCCTCAGACGATTTTAAATAGATCGGATCACCCAAATCCAAGTCCTATAATTCGATCACCGACACGATTTGGGAAGCAAGCCAAAAATTATTTTAATTCCACAAAACAGAGAGAGTGTGTTCTTCAATTTCAAACAAAATAAATGGATATCCCAAAATGATAAATGAATTGCCAAGCTATTTTAATTCTTTTATTTTCTTTTTTATTTTACTATTTTCAGTTTTGGAAAAGCGAATGGAGAATACTCCCAAACTTTCTCGAGCAATTACTATGTTGAAGCTAGTTATGTCTTCTATAAGCTTCCAATTATAACATTTCTACCAACGTGTTCATAGAACCTTAGTAGCTGAGCCACTCAGATTGAGTTCCGTTTAATTGCTAGCTTCTTCATTCTGGTTTTTAAATTCTTCGGGTGAAATTGACATCTGACAACGATTAAGATTACACCTCAACAGCTAATGTATCATTCAATTAAATATTATATTACTTAGAATAGTAATATTATAATATAAATCTCATTCTTTAACTATATTTGTAACTGTTAATTCTTTTTAAAAAATATCTTATACATAAGAATGAGAGATGCTTTTTCTTGCTTCAAAGAAAAAAAATGAGAAATAATACATATACTAATATACAATCAACGTAACGTAATACTCATGATGAATAATATGCAATAACTTTTGTGCCATTGTTGCTTCATCTAGAGAGCCTACAATCTGAGGTTTACAAAGGCAAAATGCCTTCTGGGAAAGGAAGATAATGAAAAATGGAGTTTTGATACGAGCGTTGTTATAAATACACCTTTTTGTTGTATATTTTATATCTACTTTATGAATAAATATAGAGAAAATTTCACTCTTCTCTTTTGAAAGATGTTAAAATGATACTTTTCTCTCCTCTATTTATAAAATAATGTACATTCTCATCCCTTATAAGTTATAACTTTTAAAAAATCTCCTTTTTAATCTATTTTAAATTTTTTTTGTTAGCTAATATTAATTTTATCTTTTTTAAGAAAAAATAAATAATTTTTTACAAAAATACCCTTTAACAAAAATTTTATTTTTTGTCATCAAATTTTACTTACCAAAATACCCTTTAGTAAATTATTTTTTATTGACTAAATTGTATTTTACCAAAATAATTTTAAAAAAAGTTTAATAATTAAATTATTTTTTCTAAGATATCCTTCCATAATTTTTTAATTATTAAATTGTGATTTTACCAAAATTTTTGTTAATAATTATTTTTATATTTTATAATTAATTTTTTGATATCAATATATATTATTTTAATATTAAATAAAAAATCTTGGTAAAATTATTTTCTGATATCATTATATATTAATTGTTATACATATTAACAGTGGTAAGATTTTTTTATTTAATGTTAAAATAATATATATTGATATCGAAAAATTAATAGTAAAATATAAAAATAATTGTTAACAAAAATTTGGTAAAATCATAATTTAATAATTAAAAAATTATTGAAGGGTATCTTAGAAAAAATAATTTAATTATTAATTTTTTTATAAATATTTTAGTAAAAATATAATTTAATTAATAAAAAATAATTTATAAAAGAGTATTTAAAATAATTTATTTTTTCTTGAAAATGGATAAAATTAACATAAATAAACACAACAAATTTAAAATGGATTAAAGATGAGGTTTTTTAAAAGTTATAAGGAAAGAGAAGGTATATTTTATAAATAGAGAAAAAAAATATCATTTTAACATCTCTGGAGAGGAGAGTGAAAATATATTGTATATAGATAAATAAATATGAATTACAGAAAGAAATAAATATGTATGAGTTGTTGATCTCTACCATAAAATCAGTATATATTATTATTATTTTTGTTGTTGTTGTTGTTGTTGTTGTTGTTGTTGTTGTTGTTAGATAAAGAATAGGGTTAAGTATGATTTTGGTCCCCAACATAGAGGTCGAAAATCGGAATCGTCCTTAACTTTTTTTTTTGCTACGAAATGGTCCCAAAGTTTCAATTTGTTTTAAAATTGTCCCTCGAATGAAAATACCTTTCTCCCTTCACCCAAAATCAACCACCACCACCACCACCAGAACAGAAGCCTACGCCCAACCAGAACCACCACTACCACCATCAGTATTATCATGTTCATCATCATCTTCATCAGAACTTTTCCCAAAATCAACCAAAATCAACCAGAAGCCCAAGCTGAACAAGAACCCACCACCACTACCACCATTATCATCATGGCCTTATCATCATCATCATCAGAAAATTCAAGCAACATGCACTTTGAACAATAATCAACAAATTCAGCAACAACAATATTTCAAATTCAAATTTCAGCAACAACAATATTCCACAACAAATTTTACAAAAAAAAATCTAAAATTTCACAAAAAATTCAATTTAAAGAAGAAGAAGAAGAAGCTGGTGGTGGTGCGGTGCGGCAGGACGGCAGGGCGGCAGAGCGACGAAAAAGAAGAAGCTGGTGGTGGTGCGGTGCGATGCGGTGGTGCGGCGATATGGCGGTCCCCCTTTTCTCCCCCCTCCTCCCCTCCCCCTCCCCCTCCCCCTTTTCTCACGCCCCCTTTCTTTCTTTTTTTATTTATTTTATATTTATTTTATTTTATAATTTTTTTACTGAAGGGTAATTTTGTAATAAAAAAATAAAATTAGTAAAAAGGATGATTTTAAAACAAACTGAAACTTTGGGGACTATTTTGTAGCAAAAAAAAAGTTAGGAACAATTCCGATTTTCGACCTCTACGTTGAGGACCAAAATCATACTTAACTCTAAAGAATACTTTTTAAGAACAATCAAGACATTAAAAATGGCAATATATTCAAGATATTTATGCCACAATTCAATCACTTCATTTTTATTTTTATTTTTGGTATTCACATTATGTATTAGAGTATAATTGAGTTTGTGAAGTAGAATTAAAGTTACAAAGAAAATTCTTAGAATGAGTAGAAGAATTAGATCAGTTCTATACACTTGAAGATTATCAAAATTATAGATTCTATTCTTAACTTTTTTTGGAGAAAAAGTTCCTGTGAATCCTGATCATGTACCAAACAAAAGTGAGGCCAAAATTTAGACATTACAAGAAACATCGTTAAAATCGACGGCAAAATCGACGGCTAGGCCGTCGATAATATTAAAATTCGACGGCAAAATAGACGATAGAGGTGGTCGCTATTAAGCTTGTCGATTTTTTAAAATTCTAATAAAATCGATGGCTTGTCTAGCCGTCGATAATAATTTAATAAAATCGACAGTGTCTCCGTCTATAATATGAGTTTGGGAATTTTATCTTTTTATTAAAATCGAAAACGTCCCGTCGATATTATTATATAAAATCGACACCATTTTCGTCGATATTTGATTCAATAAAATTGACAATATGTGCGTCGATAATATGCTTAATAAAATCGACAACGTTGCCGTCGATATTTGATTCAATAAAATCGACACATTTGCCGTCGATTTAATTATTTAGATACCGACAAATTCTATGTCTATATTTTGGTTTTTAAAAAGCGACAACTTTGCCGTCGATTTTAATAGTTATATGTTTTAATTATTTTTTTATTTAAAAAATAGTAAACAATTAATGCAAATAAACTTTTTTGGTGACTAATGCAAATAAACTTTTAAATATAGAAATAAAATAAAAAATAATTAATGCAAATAAACTTTTAAATATTAGATAATAAGTTTACAAACTTATCAAAATAATAAATAATCCTACTAACATAAAGACTCAAGACAAGATAGAAATAAAATTTTAAATATAAAAATAAAATTTATACAAATAAACTTTTAAATATAGAAATAAAATAAAAAATAATTAATGCAAATAAAATTTTAAATATTAGATAATAAGTTTACAAACTTATCAAAATAATAAATAATCCTCTAATATAAAGACTCAAGACAAGATAAATAACTAAACTTAGAGTAATATTCATTTAAATTGCAATCCACTAATAATACAAAATATTCAAATCCTAAAGTACACACCAGTAGGCTTTGTGAAATCCACACCACTGCTGCAACTGGAGACCAAGTCATCAACATAAACATCTCCAAGCACAGCTTTGAAAGGTGAAGTAGCCATTGATTTTCTATAAACCTTGTTGCCTAAAGAAAGAGACAGAACTGGATTCCTGTACAATAATGGTGTTGGCATTGCTTGTGGCCGTGTAATTGCTTCCTGAATGCGTTGACAGTAAATGGTAGTGTTCACCTTTGAGAGAATGCCAGATAGCATCGTAGACTTAGACCCTTATGCAAGAGCTTTTGAGTTTCTTTTAACTAAGTTGAGAAAGCTCATTTCTTTCCCCGCCACCCACCAAACCTTTCCCAAAGAGAATTGAACTGCACGTAGGTTCTGAATCCAAGAGAAATATATTGATTTGAAACTTCAACTATTATTCACTTCAAAGTTTCAAACTTTATAAAGAACAAGAACATGGCACTGATGGAAAAGGGAAACCAACTTGATGAAAAATAAAGAATTAAATCTGAAATGTAAGGAGGAGTTTCGAAGAGTTAAGGATTATTACCTGTTATGCTAAGAATTTTTTGGGATTTTGAGTGTTGTTCTGTCTGCCCCTATCTCCACAAAAACCTAAAGAAACGTCAGTGAAGAGCAAAATTTTACAAAGATAAAGGCACTAAATTAAGACAGCATGAAGTTGCATCTAAGCACACATAGCTACATTCAAAAGTGGACGCTAGAGGTCCCAGATTAGGTTATTCACCATCAGAGGATCCCAATACTAACTAACGTAAGAACCATATGCATTTAAATTAAGTGAAGATGCAGAACTAGCAAATCTTCACAACAGCAAAGTTTGCTTACAATGAAATGAATCAGAGAAATAGGTACCTAAAATACCCCAAGATTTCTATTGTGACCTGATTTGGGCACTTCCAATGAAACAGTAACCTGCACATTTTGTTTAGGAGGTAACACCCTTTGACCCACCCACTTACTAGCTGCAATTTCCTTCACTGAATCATGGCCACCAACAACACCAGCACACGATATTAGAGGCACATATGCCACAGGACTCTGCTTGGTGTAGTCAAAGTTGAAACCTTTTATCAATTGGGTTGGCTTCTGCGCTAACCCGCTGACCACAAACCCACTAAAAACAAGTGAGGAAACAGCAAATAAGTCATCCTCCTGAAGAGCAACACAAAGACTTCATGCATGATTCTAATTGAATAGATAATTATTTTATTAAAGAAATAGAAAATTTGTAATCACATGGAAACAATGAAAACAACTAAGAAAGACAGGCTTATAATATAATCATATACAAAAGACAACCTTCATGAAGATATAATATTCCCTCTGCTGTTCCTAATGCAATTCTCTGCCTAATAGACCACGGAAGCTTCTCCTTGGACCCTAATAACAATCAAAAGAAATTAGAAACACATGAAAATTTTGAAAAAGGTTAAACAATTAATCCTGCATTACCATAAAGAACTGAAGCTAGGCTTCCTTTTTCAGACAATTCAAGAACCAGATGCATTCCACCTTCCACACCATAACCAACCAATTTAGTAGTGTTGGTGTGGCTTACATGAGCCATGATTCCAAGTTCTGATAACAAGTCACCTATAGTTTCATCAGTTGTTCCTCTTGTTAGTCTTTTCACCTATAGTAAACTTGAACATAATACTAGTTTTAGATGTTTATGCATTTTGCACAGAACAATTATAATAGTGCAGACTGCAGTACAAAAAGCTAAAATCACAATTTTCACATCAGCTATTTGTCAAAATTTCATTTAGCATAAATTCTCGTCATAACGAAATATACGATGAGTGATTTGTATAGGTAACATATTCTCAGCAAAGGAAAACATTTAAAATACCTGCAATTTAGATTCAAAATCCTCTGGCGACCAGTGCATCAATCAGTGTATTAACATACATATAGGTAGGTAATAATAATTTGGTACAACTTGAAACCTAGAATAAATTAAAGTAGCCACATATATAGCCAAAGAAAAATCAAATATCATAATCACCATCACTAATAATTAAGGTCTTGATTGAAAAAAAATAAGCAATGCTGATTAGTAGTTCAAATTAAATAAATATCCCTAATTATTCAACAGACTCATGTTGAATGTTTTCAATCATTTGGCACACAGCCGTGGCTATCTCATCCACTGATCCCAACTTGCAATCATCTTCCACCTTCACCAAAAATATCAAACAATTAATTTAAAGTAGTTAGTAAATGAAATTAAATTAGTGAAGTAATTAAAGAAAGAAGAAACTTTAACGCTGAGAGAATAGAGGACAATATCATTGTTAGTGGTGGTGACATTAAGATGCAAGATTGTGAGACGCATGGCTTGCAAATTAGACACCATCTTCAAGAGCTGCTTGGGCTTTTTATTTGACCTTATTTTCAGATTTGCATGGCTTTCCACCATTGCTACTTCAATATCAGCATTCCCTGTCACTTGTGAGAAGCCGAAGAACTCGGAAAAAGGCATGGTTAGTCATGTTCTCCAAGTAATCAATGCACAATAGCAAACAGTTCACAGCAGAGTCAACTACATATTTTCCAACCAAAGCAAAAGAGAACGAGATTGGAAAAGAAGCCAGTAGAAAAAATTACAATTGAAGTTCCGTTGCTTCATCCTGATTGGCAAAACAGAGGTCTATATTGTCAGACTCCAATAACTTCATAAGTGGTGGCTTAAATTTCCTCACCATCTTGTCAAATAAAAGAAATATTAGAAAACAGTTAGCTTCATTAATTTTTTCAAGGAAGAGAATAATAAAAGAAGAAGAAAAACAAATTGTGGTGAATCTTCATTGAGAGGATGATGAAACAAAATGTGAAAGCGAAGAAATGAAAATGAACCTCCATGCTTATTATCCACCCAGGGCAATTGGCACCATAGATACCGCATTTCACTCCCTGAAAATTGGTATCATATTGATTAATCTCAGACTGCAAGAGATGATTCTTCCCTAAGAAAAATAAAATAACTAAATGATCATTTCTAAGCTCTTCATAAACAAGCGTTGCAAGACACTGAAGTTCTTTACAGATTTCTTCAGCATAAAACGAGGTTACATATAGTTGATCATTGAATCTAACTTAATAAAAAATTAGAGAACTAACACCAAAAATAGAGAAGAATCCTATAAATCCATGTCAGTCATGAAGAAAGAATACAAAATTGCAGGATAACACAAAAAAATGAACAAAAGTAGTGATAACACCCGCAATGCCTTTCTTCTTTCATCAATCTTTGAATTGAAGACCTATATCATTGAGAAAAGTAGTGAATCATCTACAAATGCTGAGCAAATTTTTTATTGATAAAAAAAAATCAATTGAAGAACAAAAGAGAGAGAGTAACTGATTTTGATTGAGCACGGTCAATTGAATTGATGAAATGTGATGAATTGATTATGCTAACTAGGTTTCAGTGATGCGATTGTTATTAACAAACGCAAATTCAGAATTTCATTATGAAAATAGTAGATACAACAACTGCAAAAATAAGTATAATAATCAGAGAGACTGAGAGGAACTTACATGAACAGATGGCACGGCGACAGGCTCGGCGGAGGAGGAGGAGAAGAAAAAGAAGAAGCTCTGCTCTCCGACGGAGGACGGCGGGTTTTTTCAATCGTCGGAGGAGAAGAAGCTCTACTCATATGCTCTCTGCCTCTCTCCGTGACGGTGACTCCGTCTCTGGTCTCTACTCTCAAGCATTGGAGAAGAAGAAGCAGCAGCAGCTTCACTCTGAACTTTGAGTCTCTGGAGGTTTGGGGTTAATGTTTGGGAAACTGATTGAAACGAAGGACGCGGGTAATAAAGGTGGGCATAATTTTTTGTTGATAAAAATCGACGGTAAATTCGTCGATTTTAGTTAAAACAAAAATTAACATATTGACCATCTATTTTATATAATAAATTTATACCTTCCATCCTATTTTGAAAGAAGATCTCCATCGTTAAAATTTATCGACGGCAAAAGTCGTCGATATTATAATTATTAAAATAGACAATAGATTTGTCGATTTTAAAGAAAAACAATTACCATCTGCGTAACGATGACGATTTTAAATTGTTACTAAAATCGACAACATTGCCGTCGATATTATTATATAAAATCGACGCCATTTGTGTCGATTTTAATTTAAAAAAAAACGTCTTTAGCGTCTATTTTCTACATTAAATCCATACCATTAATTTTATTTAAGAAAGCAATCTGAACTGTTTAAATTTATCGACAGAAAGGTTGTCGATATTTTAAATATAAAAATAGACGCCATGTCCATCGATTTTAAAATAAAAGTATTTTCATCATCCGGTCCGTCAACAATATGACGATAGTTTGCAGAGGTTTAATGCATCATAAAAAAAATCGACGAACAGGTCGTCGATTTTATTATTTTATTTTTATTTATTTTTTAAAAAAATATCGACAACAAGCCGTCGAAAAATATCGACGGGAGAGATAGCCGTCGATTTTTTGCGTCGATAAATACGTTTTTTCTTGTAGTGAGAACACGTAATTATCTACAGTAAATTTCGATATACTCAATAAATTTTAAGTGATGTTAGATACATACAATAATTATGACAGAATAAAGCGTATTTTATTATCTTTATCAATGAGATAAGAAGAGCCACAAGTAAAGATAGAAATACCTTGTCCATTACCTACATACAATATATCTAAATCATGCATTGATGGAGTTATGGTTAAGAGATTTGAAGAATCTAAAGTTACATGTATGGGGCAGTTAGAGGGAAGGGGGCAATGGTTTCCAAAATTAATAATTTGTATGCATAAGTCTTTATTTTTTTAGTTTGTCTCCTTTTATTTTTTTATTTTTCTCTCTTTTTAACTTATATTTTTCATGTTGATCCTCCCAAAAAATTTTTTTAGCTCCACGCTTGCATGGTGGCTTACTCTAGAATCGGCATACGAAGAAGCTTCCCTAAGAGTGCGGGATTAATGAAATGAAGAAGGTGGTGGTGGAGGATGCATTGTGGAGTAGAAAATTTGTTGAGGAAGTTGTGTAGATGTTGAATATAAAACTTAAAAATTTGGATCAAATCTGTGAAATAGTTTTGTACCACATGTCCTTGTCAATCACATAATTGGTATTGTGGTCTTGGTGTTGAATAAAAGAATCGACTATCAACACGTCCATTTCTGCTACCACGTCCTCTTCGAGCAGGAACTCTTCTACCAAATTGGTATCTAGAATGGTAAAGAAGTTTGAGCCAGATTAGCCATTGGAACAGAGTCTTGAGGTCTTTTGTACCTTTTCAGTATGTCATCATATGCTTTAAGAAAAGATTCTACTTCTGAAACTTTATAAGAGCTCAATCTTAACATAATAAATATATTGAAGACAATATATTAGACTAATGCTCTTAGAGAAAGGCGATAAAATTCTGAACAGAAACAAACTAATCCTAACAAGTTTTATAACTACTAATTAACTAAAAATAGAATTGTAATTACCAAGCTAATAACTTATTTAGCTATCTTTAACAATTTTAATTAATTTTAAATACTGTAGTTGATAGGTAAAAGAGCTCCATTATAAAGACTAGGAATATTACTACAATATTTTATAAATTAAATGTATATATATATAATTAATAAATATGATTATATTAGTTAAGATGATAAATATTTTATATTTACACTTTAATTTAAAAATTTTAGGTCCAAATATTAAAGAAACAAAAAGTTTTTTAATCGATAGGATAAAGGATATTACAAGCTAAGAACAAAAATTTGTGTACCAAATCTTTCTTTATGAATAGTCCTTGTTATATATTGCAGAATTATTATATAACATAAGTATGAAATAATATACTTATATCATAGTATTAATAGGTACTAACATATTTATTAATTCACTTTTTTATTCATTAAATATATGTACATAATAATAACAAATGTGTTATCAATTAATATAGTAAATGCTATACTGACTCATTTCTTAAATATTTTTATTAATTAAAAAAAATATTATATGTATTTTTTGTTAAATAAATAAATCTCATTTTGCATAATGTATTACATGAATTTTTTTAAATGAGTGAAAAATTCATCCGTTAGAAATAAATGACATTTTGAATGATGTATTTCTTGTTAATTAAACGACATATGATTTTTAATAATGTATGATATATAGTTAAAATTACATGTATTTCTTGTTAATTAAATGATATATGATAGTTAGAAATAAAATTATAAGTTAGTTAAAATAAATAAATAAATTTTATTTTGAATATAAAATATTTATTAAATAATAATAATATATAAATAATATAAAAATATATAATAAATTAAACATATTATAAATAAAATTTTAAATATAATAATAAAATAATAATATTATAGTATATTGTACAGTTTGAATTGGATTGGATCGATTTTAAAAAGTAAATTCGAAATTCGATCCGATTTATGTAGTTTACAAAAAATAAAATCCAATCAAATCTAAATTAGTACAATTTTAATCATTTGGTTTAAATTGAATTAGATAATTTAGATCGATTTAGATTTGAACACCACTACTTAAAAATGTTGCCATATAAAATTATAACACATCTTTGTGCATATTAATTAATAGTAAAAAAAATTTTATTAAAAAAGAAGAATGCAAAAATATAAGGATTTAATTAATTTGTGTCTTGAAGACACAATTTAAAAATATAATATTAAAAATTTTAAAATACTTTTGATGTATTCAATGTATTGAAAACATAAAAAAATAATTTTTATAACAACTTTTATAAAATATTTTTTTTTATAATATGCTTAACATATGTCTTTATGACACAAGTTAGGAAAACTCAAAATATAATATACTAATTCTTAATTAAGTTTCAAATAGAACATAAAAAAGAGAAAGGCCAATTCGTACACATATTTTCTGTAACACCCTACAACACTCAACTTTACGCTTAAGCCGTAAAACAGAGGTGATGGGGGCATTACGACCTCTAATATAAAATGAGTATATATAATAGCAGAAAGAATATAATAAACTAGGAGCCTTGAAGAATAGGAAAAATAAAAATCACGGAATAAAAGCGTAATGTCCAGAAAATGAGTTAACTTGCGTACAAAGAAAATTGTAGCTATGAAGCATAAGATAACAAAAATAGGAATAGAGGGCCAAAGATACAAAATAACAAGCTTCTAACTCAGCTCGCGAAGTCAAGACTGGCCGGAGAATATATACATATATATAAACATATCTAAAACCAAAATTTACATAAACAAAATCCTGTCTCTCCATAAGCCTCTAAGAGGATCAAAAGGAACAAGTCATTCGGAGAGAATACTAGGTATATATATATATATATATGACTATACAATCCAAAAAATAACCCGATAACCACTTCGCTTCAGGAGCTCAGACGCCTAAGGAGGTGCCTCTCGACCTGCATTTGAAAAATAACAACATAGTATGGGGTGAGAACCAGAGGTTCTCAGTATGGTAAAGGTGCCACACATATAAGATATAAGGTCCTGGGAATGCCAGAGGCAATCCTAGAATGCCGACACTCAGATTATTAAGCTTAAAGCATTAAACAGAAACGATAAAAGGTGGTTTTCTAAGAGTATCTAAGCCTAACTTAACTTAATCTTGAGTCTAGTCTTACCGCCTTTCCTCCGTACCTCCATCTACGACAACATATCACAGACAAATAAATAGATAAAGGAAAACACAAGAAGGTTACAAGTACTGCAGGTAGCAAATATACAGTTAGCATAGAAAATACACTTAGGCACACCCAGTTAATGTACAAACAAGTAATTCAAGCAATATGCACATGATGCATGTCTGTCCTATGGCTGATGAGTCTCATCTGTCGGTTATCAAGCCAACCCGATAAGTCCGGTTTGCTAAACCTTTGGACTATCTCCCGATGCGCATCCTCATGAGTCTATGCATAGCTTTTTCTCATATATATATCAAATCGCTCAATGGGGATACCATTCCCGGGAATTTATAAGTGCCCGGTCACCCTTACGTTGTAGGGTCAACAGAGTATCGAGTTTTCGACCTAGTACACGTGGTGGCAAACCACGATACTTTACCCAGGGAATCTCGTATCTCAGATCATTTGATTATTCAAGCCAAGTATCATACATGATCATTCATTTGATTATTCAAGCTAAGTATCATACATGATCATCCGTAACATTTCATATTTAATTCATCACTTTTCAGCTTTACTTCACCTCCAAGTTATCCCCATTTGCTAACTTCATCTGATTATCAAGTTTAATACTATTATTTATGACTAAAGGAATAAAAATAGAGGTTTAGAAATTTGAAATAGGGTTTAAAACTCAAAAAACCATGTTTGTTGAAACAGGGGCCACACGTACACGTGGGAGTGTAAAAATGCAGCTCGCGCGCGCGTCCCTTGTTATGCGTACGTGTAGGTGAATACTTCATGTCATGCGTACGCGTGGGCCACCCGTACGCGTGGACGTGTGTTTTTCCAAAATCCTAATTAGGCAAAAACTGTAGAATTACAAAATTTTAACCAAACTTCCGACGCACATAACTTAATAATTTTAAATCTTTTTTCATCCATTCTTCAAACTGCATAAACTTCACGAACCAAATTTTCATTTGAAACAAGTTGGAAACAAATTGAGGGTCCGGAAGCCAAGTTATAGCTCACCGAAGTTCAGCCCAAAACCAAGTTTTGCAAAACTCTCCAAACCTCATTTTCATTCAAAAGTTCCATTCTATTCACTACCAAACCTGCCAATTTCAACACAACATGCCCTTCCTCATCATCACAACCATTACCACAATAATCATACCTCAAATCATTAACAAATTCATCAAATCACCACTAACCATCAAGCATCATCAACCATATATTTACATCCTCAAATCATTAATCAACAAACTTATCAATTCACCAACTAATTAACAAACACCAAACCCAAACCAACTAGTTAACAAGATACTAAGCAATAATTATATACACATACATTCCAACCTATCCTATGGTCATCTAGCCTAAGTTTTCACAGAACATTATATATTAAATGAACGAAACATAAACCATACCTTGGCCGGTTTTCTCGTAGTGATCAAGGAAACTTATTAAAACAAACACAGCCCCAAGAACTTCAACAAAACACTAGTGTTTAGCTTCCTCCAAGTTTCAATATCCACAATTTCAAACTCCAATTATTTATTCACAACCTAATACACATTCATAACACATATATACCCAAACTAGGACCAAGACCCAACATATATAAACCCATTAAATGAGCTTTCAGCTCATTTTCACCACCAAAGAGAGAGAGAAACGCGGATTGAGAGAGAAGGGAGAAGAAAAGGGGTGTTTCTATTTATTGTCACCTTCTGAGAGCAATAACTTGAGCTATGGAGCTTGGATTGACGAGCCATTTGTGGCTAGGAGAAGCTCTCATCGAACTCTTCATTTCTAGCTAAGCTTTGTTGGTAAGAAATTGAAACTCTAGTTCCATTTTTCAGCCCTAATAATTCTACATTTTTGGGTTTGGTTTTTGAGTAAGTTTTGTGATTTTGTTTGTTTAGGGGTGACCTAGCATTGGGATATTGTTGGTTTTTATGCTTAATGCCGTTGGGTAAGGTAAGGTTTCACTAAACCCTTGTGTTTAGTTATTTTTGTGAACCCTAGGTTTGATGTGATCTGTTGTATGATGTTAGATTGAGTTTTGGAGTTTATTGGAGTGATGCTTGGTGATTTTGAGCTTGGTGGCTTTGCTTGGAGTTTTGAGTTGCGTGGGAATCGGCCAAGGTATAGTTTCGATTTTCTTTATGTAATATGTAATGTTTCTGGAAACTTAGGCTACTAGACCTTATGATAGGATTGAATTGATGTTAGTTGTTGATTGTTATTGATTATTGTGGTTGATGATGATTGTTGAGAATTATTATTGTTAATGAGGAGTGTTGATATTATTGATAAATGATGTGGATTAGGAATTTTGATGATGATAAATGGATACTTGGATTGATAAGTGTTAAAGGAGTTGATAAATTGGTATATTAAGGTTTGGATATTGTATAGTGAAATAATGATGGAATTTAGGAGCTTTGATGTGATTTAGATTGAATTTAGATGTTGATGAATAATGATTTTGATGGCGTGGAATAGTATAATTAGGAGGTTATTGATAGTTGATTTTGAGGAATGAATGGTATAGACTTTTGTTTTGTTTTCGTATTGTTTAGGTTGTGAGTAGTTTGGTTTTGAATTGAGAGTTTTGGTAAAGTTGAGTTTTTAGTGTTTTTGGTAAAAATGGGTTTTAGGCCAACTTTGGCGGATCAAATTTTGAGCTACAATTTTTGAAATTGATTAAACTTTTTATCAAATCAAAGATAATTCAAAGAGCTTTAAAACGGTATAGATTTTGTAGAAATCTAAATTTTGTAGAGAAAGATATGATCGTTGGAAGTTGGTGTCAAAAATATGATTTCTGTGATGTTGCAAAATTGTGAGTTCTGGTTTGTGTGCGCACGCACACTGCTGTGCACGTGCTCTGAACAGGGGCCACATTTTTAATTGTGTGTACCCACACCCTTGTGCACACGCACATCTTGTAATTTTTAAGAAAACGTGCGTACGCACACTCTGGTGTGCATGCACACCCAATAATTTTTAAGAAAACGTGCGTACGCAGACTCTGATGCACACACACACATAGAGATATGCCTACTGTTTAGAGCGTTCGCACACACACATTCTGTGAAATTTGTAAGTTGTGCGTACACACAACATCATGCGTATGCACAAGCTGGGAAAAACTCTTCTGGGAGTGCATTGATGAGCGGATAATTTATACCCTTTTTGGCATAATTTTTATATAGTTTTTAGTGTGTTTTAGTTACTTTTTATTATATTTTTATTAGTTTTTATTCAAAAATCACATTTCTGGACTTTACTATGAGTTTGTGTGTTTTTTTGTGATTTCAGGTATTTTCTGACTGAAATTGAGGGATCTGAGCAAAAATCTGATTCAGAGGCTGAGAAAGGACTGCAGATGCTGTTGGATTCTGACCTCCCTACACTCGAACTGGATTTTTTGGAGCTACAGAAGCCCAATTGGCGTGCTCTTAATTGCGTTGGAAAGTAGACATCCTGGGCTTTCCAGCAATATTTAATAGTTCATACTTTACCTGAGATTTGATGGCCCAAACTGGCGTTCAAAGTCAGCCTAAAAATTCTGGCGTAAAATGCCCAAACTAGCACCAAAATTGGAGTTAAACGCCCAAACTGGCACCAAAGCTGGCGTTTAACTCCAGGAACAGCCTAAGCACGAAAAAGCTTCAATGCTCAGCCCAAACACACACCAAGTGGGTCCCGGAAGTAGATTTCTGCACTATCTGCACTTAGTTACTCATTTTCTGTAACACTAGGTCACTAGTTTAATATAAAAACTACTTTTAGATATTCATTTTAGAACTTATGACATTTTTACATTTCATATTGTACCTTTGATGGCATGAGTCTCTAAACCCCATAGGTGGGGGTGAGGAGCTCTGCTGTGTTTCAATGGATTAATGCAATTACTACAATTTTCTATTCAATCACGCTTGATTCTATTCTAAGATACTCACTCGTACTTCAATATGGAGAATATGATGATCCGTGACACTCATCATTATCCTCAACCCTATGAACGCATGCCTGACAACCACTCCATTCTATCTGAGCTCAACGTAGTCATTGGGCGATAGCTTGAGTGCGTATCTCTTGGGTTTCTAATCCACGGACCGAGTCCGGAGGTTAGAACCTTCGTGGTATAGGCTAGAATCAATGGCAGCATTCTTGGGATCCGGAAAGTCTAAACCTTGTCTGTGGTATTCCGAGTAGGATCTGGAAGGGGATGACTGTGACGAGCTTCAAACTCGCGAATGTCGGGCGCAGTGACAGTGTGCAAAATGATAATGGTCCTATTCCGACCCTAGTGAGAACCGACTGATGATTAGCCGTGCGGTGACAGCGCTTGGTATTTTTCATCCGAGAGGATCATACAGCCTGCTATGGAAGGAGGCTGACGATTGGATTCCAGCCGGTAAAGACTTTTTATAAAAATAATCGCGTGGTAAGTATAGTTCTAAACCAACAGAGAATCCTTTCGTACAAAAATTTGGTTGTCACAACTAACAAAACCCAATAAAATTTGTAACCGAAGTATTTAAACCTCGGGTCGTCTCTCAAGGAATTGCAGGGAAGTATGATTTATTATTGGTTATGGAAAAAGTATATTTTGTTTTGGGTTTTTAAAATAAGGAACAAGTAATTTAAATGACAAGAAAAATAAATTAATAATTAGAAAATCTCTTGGCAAGGTATGAGAACTGGAAATCCTATCCTAGTTATCCTTATCAGGTGTGATGAGAATTGTTTATTGCTCCCACTTAGTTAACTCTTACTAAATAAAGGAAAGTCAAGTGGACTAATCAATTTGATCCTCAAGTCCTAGTCAACTCCTATGGAAAGACTAGCTTTAGAGGGATCTAAATCAATCAGCAAATTCGAATTTTCAATCAACAGTTGAGTTTGATAACTCAAGTGTCACCAATTACTCAACCAAAGCCAAAAGGGAAGAAAATCTACTCGAATGAAAATAATTTGGATTAATTAGAAGCATCAATAACATAAATTAAAGAAAGCAATCATAAATCTGAAATACCTCAATATGTATTAATTAAGAAAATCAATCCTAACGTGGAGTTCATAAACCAAATTGAAAAGATAAATAACAATTAAAGTAATAGAATAAATAAAAGTAGAAAATAAATTAAAGGAACATTGAACCTGTGATTGAAGAGAAGTAGCCTAATCATAATAGAAATCCTAAATCCTAATCCTAATCCTAAATCCTAAGAGAGAGGAGAGAGCCTCTCTCTCTAAAAGTTACATCTAAACCTAAAATTATGTATTCTGAATGTTGTCTGAATTGTCGTTATTGATTCCCCCATTCTCTGGCTTCTATTCTGTGTTTTTGGACTTAGATTTGGACTAAAAAAGGGTCCAGAAATTGCTGGGGGCGACTTTTGCAATTTTCTGCATGTTTCGTCCGTCACGCGTACGCGTGGGTCACGCGTTCGCGTCATTTGGAGTTTTTCCTTGTCACGCGTGCGCGTCAGTCACGCGTACGCGTTATTGCCATTTCGCGCTAGGCATGCGTCCGCGTTGTCCACGCATGCGCGTCGCTGCCTTTTCTTCAAAACTCCATTTTTGTGCTTTCCTTCCATTTTTGTATGTTTTCTTTCTGTCCTCTAAGCCATTCCTTCCCTATGAAGCCTGAAAATACTTAACATACAGATCACGGCATCGAATGGTAATGAAGGTTAATTAAAATAATTATTTTTAAGGCATAGGAAACATGTTTTCACATATATCATAAAATAAGGAAGGAATAGTAAAACCATGCAATTCATATGAATAAGTGGGTGAAAAATTGATAAAAAACACTCAATTGAGCACAAGATGAATCATAAAATAAGGGTTTATCAACCTCCCCACACTTAAACATTAGCATGTCCTCATGCTAAATCCAAGAGAAAAGAATGAAGGTAGAATGGTGGAATCTTATGCAATGCAATCTATTCTAAATGCAAGCTACCTAAATGAATCATGCAATTTCTAATTATTATCTACCTATATATATATATAAAGTTTACATGTGGTTAAATTGATTCATATTTTCAAGGAATCATATATGTATAACTAAAGCCAGACCATATTAAAACACATTCACAATTGAGTTGAGATAAAAGAATTTACAAACTTGCAAGACAATTAATAATTAAACATGGATATATAGAATTGAGCTATTGAACCCTCACTGGATTTGTGTTTACTCTCTAATCACTCAGTGTTTGGGGTTAATCACTCTATTCTTCTCTAGTCATGCTTTCTAAAACTTTGTTCTTCATCTAACTAATCAACAAATATCTAATGTATACATACAAATATCATGAGGTCTTTTTAAAGGTTGTAATGGGGTCAAGGCAAAAGGTGAGGATATATAAGGATAAGTGAGCTATAATTGAATCTTTGATTAGTCTAAGATCTCACCTAACATATACATACTCTATATAATTTAAAATTATCCTAGTCTTCCCATAATTTTCCCACTTTCTTATCACATACTCATGTACCAATTTTATTTTGATTTTACCTCCATGTGCATTGATTTCTTTACTAAACTCATTATTGGGGTAATTTGTCCCCTTATTCATTTATTTAATTAAAAAGGATTTTTTTTTTTTGAAATATAAACACAACATATATCAATGCACATGGTATTTTAATTTAAATTGGTTTCACAAGAGCATGCTCCCAAATTTCTGATTATTTTATTAATTTAATCCTTTCTTTTCAACCCATGTTCCCACGTTTCCCCACACTTAGTGGATTCACAATCACTACCTTAAGCTAACCAAAGATTCAATTTGGAATTTTTTAAATTATTTTTTTGATTAAGGCTAGTAATGTGGTTATAGAACAGAAGGGGATTAAAAGGCTCAAGGGGGCTAACAAGGGTGACATAAAAGGGTAGGCTTATTTGGGATGAGTGAGCAAAAACAAGTAATGGCCTCAATCACATGCAAGTATGTAACTACATTCTATATTAGACATATAGACTGAAACAAAGTAAAGATTGCAAGCATAGAAAAGAAGGGCAAATCACACAAGAATGAAATTTATGGTTAAGTGTAACCATACAATTAAGCTCAAAAACTCACGGGTTGTGTGGTCTTTGGCTCAAAAACCATATATCAGTTATGTATATCATGCAAGTAGAAATCAAGAGTTTCCATTCAACTCAATGCGAATCTTTGAATGGCTCTTATAAAATTTAGTATTTTTCTTGAAAAAAAATGTTGTCAATTAACTCACATTTATTGCTATATATATATAGTGTGTGGATTGTTGTGATTCTGAAAAACTAAAGTTTCTAGTTTACTCTTTTTATTCTCAATTAAACCAAATTATCATATGCTAATAGGGTAAACTAAACTAATTAATCCATATTTTCTATATCACAACTTAATAAGCTAAAAGTGCAAACTAAGCTAAATATCTAAGATATATATAAACCAAAGTGCAAAATGTAGAAATAAAGTAGAAATAAATAAAATACAGCAAAAGAAAATGCACATGTACTGAAAGACAAATAAGATAAAATAAAATACAGAAAAAGAAATAAAAATAGGATAAAAAGAGAGTCTGAAAGTGGTTCACCAAAAAGATTCGCCAGAGATGGCAACCTCCCCACACTTAAATAATAGCATCGTCCTCGATGCTCGATCAAGCTGGGTGTGAAGAAGTGGCATCACCGGAAGGATGTGCTGCTGGTGTCTCGGTGGTGGCTTGAGGCTCTGCAGTCTGTATGAGTGTCGGAGGATCTGCCTGCTGAAGTGGAGGCTCTGTCTGTAGAGGGACCTCTGGAGCTGCAGGCTGTATCTGATGGAGGCTCCTCATGCTGGGAATCTGCTTGCTGAGATGCTCCCTGCTGGTGCTCTGCACGTGCCTCTGCCTCATGGTCATCCGCCTCCTCCTCAGATGGCTTTGATGGTGTGTCAGGCTCGGAGGGGATGTCAGGGGTGCCAGACCGGATCATTAGCTTCAGATGCTCATAACGCCGCTTGTTGCGGTGCTCCATCCGATCCAGGCGCTCGAAGAGTTGGCGCACCAGGTGGTAGATGGGCTTTAAAGCAGGTGGAGGTGCTGTGGTAGTGGCTGGTGCAGCAGGAGCTGAAGGGGTAGCAGAAGATGTGGCTGCCTCAACAGAGTCAGTGAGAAAGGGTGGTCGATAGCCCAAAGCCTGGAACTTTCTGCTGTGTGGGATAATCTTCTTGCATTCGGCGGCAGGTGGCTTCTCATCAGCAATCTCCCAGGACACCTCAGCTCGGCGTCCCATCTGAGTAATCAAGTATGGAAGGGGCAGAGTGCCTCGGATATGGACCCTGGACATGTAATAGCGGATAAATCTAGGAAGGTACAGGTCTTTGCCCTCCATCACACACCAAATGAGGGTAATCATGGCAGCTGGCACCTCTGTCTCATGAGTGCTCGGCATCACGTAGTTACTCAGAATCTGCTGCCAAAGCCGAGCCTCATCATTCAGATAGATAAGCTTAATTCCTTTTGGGGTCACTGTGGACTTTCCTATGACCCATGGGACAGTAGGATCAAGAGCTATGGTCCGCTTCACTGCGTCCCAGTCAAATCTCATTAATCTCATATCCTCCTCAGCTTGCTGATAACCATTCGGTTTATTTGATTTAGGTGGGAGCTGGAGGATATCTTCAATTACTTCCTCAGTAATCAGAATATGCTTCCCTCTGAGTTGCACTACATCCAGGGTCGTTTTGAAATAGTTACAGTAGAATTCTCTGATCCAGGATGAATTGACCTCAGTCAAGTTCCTCTCCAGGAAGAACCAGCCTCTCTGTTTAATTTGGTCTGAGGTGTATTGTTTGAGTTCTTCTGGAATTTTGAGGGTCTTTTCCAGGTATAGTTTCCTTGAAGTTTGAAAGACCGGATACTTGAGTTCACAGTATCTATTGGAAAATTTTACTGGGTCTGTGGCAGGCACCAACTGATCAGCCTTTTTCCTGCGGGGTAAAGTTCTTTTCCCGCTAGGAATCGTCATAGAGGATATCCAAAATAGAGGTAGAGGATTCTCCTCTTTTCCTTTTGCGTGTAGTTACCTTGCCCTTTCCCTTGCTTTTGGGATCAAACATCCTGAAAAATAGAAGTTCCAGGATACAGTTTAAGAAACTAAAGCAGGAAAACAGGTAAGCAAATAGGATTTAAACGATATAAGCACAGACGGGCAAAAGAGAAATAAAAGAGCAATATAAGCATGGAGTGAGTTAAATAATTGTAAAATATTGGACTGTATTCAAGTTAAAAGTTTGAGAATAAAAATCACAATCTAAAATCTATGATATGCAGAATTCTTGTTAATTGGGAACAACAGTAATCATGCCTTGAAATGGTTTGAAAGTTGTTAGGTAAAAACCAAGAGAGAAGTTAGAGAGTTAAAGCAGTTAGGAGTTAAAAAGTGAAGTCAAAGTAAGTGGCATGGTGTTGTGGTTCTTTAATTAATCAAAAATTTCACACACTTGAATGATAAGTAACTCACATTCAAGTAAATATTGCAGATTATTGATGATAATTCATATAAAAAAATTGCAGAATGAAAGTAAAATCATCAATAAGGCGGTTTAATGAATAAGGAAATCAGAAAGAATAAGAAAGCTAGCCTATTCATCCATGAATTGGCTTGGTTGAAACCAATTAGTGCAAAACTTGAATTTACCAAAACCAATTCATGAATGGTAGTTTATTGAAACAATTTGGAAAAAATTGGGCAGCATTCCGGCTAAAAATTGGACGTTTCCGGGTAATAAACAGCAGCAGAAACATTTCATATGATAATAAAGTAGTGCAAAAAAGAGTAACAATTATCAATTCACATGAGTTCAAAATAAACAAACTCAATATGCATTAAAGAATGGTAAAGAACGACATATGAACAGCATTATCATCACCGCAAATTCAAAATTGTGAAAAAGATAAAACAAGTAACAAGAACGGCGCAATTATCAGGCCTAAATCTACTAACCACATCCTAGCTACCTAACCACCTAAAATACACTACGATCATGCATCTCTAACTATCCTCATTTGAATAAAATTTGAAAAAATATGCAACTAACTAACTGAAAAAGGAATCGTTGTTCGGCGGAACCTGATGGGCAGAGGAATAGAAATTGGACTAAGAGAGATGGTGGTGGGTCGGGTAGTTGACACGGCAGCGCGGTGGCGGGGGTGGCAAGGCTGCACGGCGACGGTTCTTGGCGGCGGTAGGGGTTGACGGAGGGAGAGTGGAGAAGAGAAGAAGGGGCGAGAGGGATGAGGGTTGTGGGGGGTGGTGGTGGTTGGCGGGGGTTTTGGGTGGTGGCGGCGGCGCTGTGACAGCTCAGTGATGGGGCGGGGGACAGTGGAGGGAGAAGGGTGGGAGAAGAGAAGGGAGGAGGGAGGTTGGCGAGGGCGGCGCGGTGGTGGGGGTCGGTGGTGGCAAAGTGGAAGAGAGAGTGCAGAGGGGAATGGGGGGGAAGGGGGATGCAGAATGGTTTAGGGCTTCACGTCGAAGGGGGTAAGTGGATTCAAATCCACGCGGACGCGTGGATCACGCGATCGCGTGGTTAAGGCGGAAAGGCAATGACACGGACGCGTTATTGACCCGATCGCGCGAGTGAGGGATAATAAAAGTGACGCGTATGCGTGGTGCACACGTACGCGTTGCTCAGAATTGTGCAAAACGCACAAATCCAGTGTCGTTTTGGCGCAACTCTCTGTTTCATTTGAGGAGGCAATAATTTCCATGCGATGCGTACGCGTCGCCCACTCTTTCGCGTGGTGTGTGTGAAGAGGGAGTGACACGTTCGTGTCGTTGACGCGTATGCGTGGCCCAAATTGTGCCTAACGCATGACAGCTGCACGATTCCAACCCAACTTTCTGAGCGTTGGATTGTTACGTCGATTTCGAATCGACGCCCACGCGTGGACCATGCGCACGCGTGGGGTGCATTTTTTTTGTATGCAATATGCAATATGCAGTATGCAGAATGTAAAATGCAGATACGGATGGTATGAATAAATCCAGGTTCAATAAAAATAGAATAAAATAAAATGAAAAACAAACAAAACGAAATAAAATTAAAATTGAAAAAGGAACGATCATACCATGGTGGGTTGTCTCCCACCTAGCACTTTTAGTTAAAGTCCTTAAGTTGGACATTTGATGAGCTTTCTGCTATGGTGGCTTGTGCTTAAACTCATCCAAAAAATCTCCACCAACGTTTGCAATTCCAATGGCCTCCGGGGTCCCATACTAGGCAAGCAAAGCCTTTGAGCAAGTTAAAGCAGGTTTTCAGACTCCAGGGGTATTGATTATCAGGATAAATTCCAGGATCCCAAACCTTGCTTCTGTACCCATCTTTGTCTTGATCTACATTTTTCCTGCCGGGTAGTACGGAATATGAATTCTCACTAAGATGACCAAACATCTTTCGAGACCCATTCAATTAAACTCTATACCAATCCTTGCACCTCAAATTGAAGCGTGGAGCTTTATTGAATCTTGCATACCAGCTCTGAGTGCGAGCCATTTCCCTCTTACTCTTAAAGCCGCAAAGAGCTCTAAGCTGACCATCTGTTTCAAGCAAACCATATTCAAGTGGAAAAGTAAAGATAAAGGCTAAGGATTTTACCCACTTGAATTTTGTATTGGGTGGTAATGTCCTTGGGATAGGTGTTTCCAGTGGTTTTGCAAGCTCTACTCCCTTGTATTCTTCTGTGAATTCCTCCACTTCTTTGCAAACTTCTTCAACTGCAACCACGTCTCTATCACAGTCTTTGATATCTTCCTCATCACTCAAGTCATAAATTGGAGGTTGGAAAAAGTCTACCTCCACGTCCTCTTCATATTCACTTGGGGAAGATTCTTCAGTCTCAAAGAGTTCACTTGTGGATGCAAGTTCATTACTAGGAGAGTTTAATTCATGATGATCATTACTAAGGGAACTTCCTTATTGAGCTGTTCCGTCTAGTTCTTCATAGGATATATGATTTGGGGGTTGTGCACTATCCTCCTTAGCATCAATTGAAAACTGCTTGGCGGAATTCTTCACAATTCTTGATTCCCATGGAGGTTCAGCATCTCCTAAGTCTTCAACCAATTCTTCTTCTTCTATAATTACGGCTTCCTCCACTTGTTCTAGTACAAAGTCATGCTCCATACTGTCCACTGGAGCTTCTAGTATCTCCTTCATGCTACGTTCTTCATTAGATTGTCCACATGAAGCCATGGGGGTTCCTTGAGTGTCCAAACGTCGGGAAGCTAATCGATTGATCGCTTGATCCAATTGGTGAAGGGTTGCATGAAATTTATTCACTATTTTCTTGAGACGTTCCTGTGATTCTCGGGTTGATGGATATGGACATGGTGCATATGAAAGTGGTGGTTCTTGGGAGTAATTGGATTGGAATTGGGGTGGGTAAGGGTTAGGGTCATATGGAGGTGAATGGTGGTGGGTGGCTTGTGAGTATGGTGGTTCATAGCTATGTTGAGGAGGTGGTTCATAGGCATATGATGGGGCTTGTTGGTAACTACAAGGGAGTCCGCCATATCTATCATCGTGATACGCACCTCGGAATGGCTCTTGACCATAGTATACTGGTGGGTGTTGGTTGTCACGATGATGTCCACCATAACTATTGTCTTGGCATGCATTGTAGAATGGTCGTTGTCCATGGTATCTTGGAAGGTGTTGTTGCCAAAAGGGTTGATCAGATCCTCGTGGCTTCTTCCATCTTTGATTGTTTTGACCTTGATGCATGTTCCTGTTATAGCTCCCATTCCTTGTAACAATATCAGAACCAAACTCAAAGCGACGGGGGTGAGAGTTCATAGTAGCTAATAAAAATTAAAAACAAAAATAAAAACGGGCAAAATAAAATATTTACAATAACCAATAATAAGGCACACAGTTGCAATTCCTCGGCAACAGCGTCATTTTGACGATTGGATTCCTACCGGTAAAGAATTTTTATAAAAATAATCGCGTTGTAAGTATAGTTCTAAACCAATAGAGAATCCTTTCGTACAAAAATTTGGTTGTCACAAGTAACAAAACCCAATAAAATTTGTAACTGAAGTATTTAAACCTCGGGTCGTCTCTCAAGGAATTGTAGGGAAGTATGATTTATTATTGGTTATGAAAAAAGTATATTTTGTTTTGGGTTTTTAAAATAAGGAACAAGTAATTTAAATGACAAGAAAAATAAATTAATAATTAGAAAATCTCTTGGCAAGGTATGAGAACTGGAAATCATATCCTAGTTATCCTTATCAGGTGTGATGAGAATTATTTATTGCTCCCACTTAGTTAACCCTTACTAAATAAAGGAAAGTCAAGTGGACTAATCAATTTGATCCTCAAGTCCTAGTCAACTCCTATGGAAAGACTAGCTTTAGAGGGATCCAAATCAATCAACAAATTCCAATTTTCAATCAACTGCTGAGTTTGATAACTCAAGTGTCACCAATTACTCAACCAAAGCCAAAAGGGAAGAAAATCTACTCGAATAAAAATAATTTGGATTAATTAGAAGCATCAATAACATAAATTAAAGAAAGCAATCATAAATCTGAAATACCTCAATATGTATTAATTAAGAAAATCAATCCTAACATGGAGTTCATAAACCAAATTGAAAAGATAAATAACAATTAAAGTAATAGAATAAATAAAAGTAGAAAATAAATTAAAGGAACATTGAACCTGTGATTGAAGAGAAGTAGCCTAATCATAATAGAAATCCTAAATCCTAATCCTAATCCTAAATCCTAAGAGAGAGGAGATAGCTTCTCTCTCTAAAAGCTACATCTAAACCTAAAATCATGTATTCTGAATGTTGTCTGAATTGTCGTTATTGATTCCCCCATTCTCTGGCTTCTATTCTGTGTTTCTGGACTTGGATTTGGGCCGAAAAAGGGTCCAGAAATTGTTGGGGGCGACTTCTGCAATTTTCTGCACGTGGCGTTGAAGAATGAAACTCTCGCGCGATCTAGAATTTTCACAAATAAATTCGCGTTGTAAGTATAGCTTCTAGACTGACAAGAATTCCTTTCTTGCAAAAGTTTGGTTGTCACAAGTAACAAAACCCAATAAAATTTATAACCGAAGTATTTAAACCTCGGGTCGTCTTCTCAAGGAATTGCAGGGAGGTATGATTTATTATTGGTTATGTAAAAAGATATGTTTTTGGGTTTTTTAAAATAAGAAACAAGTAATTTAAATGACAAGAAAAATAAATTAATAATAATAAACTCCCTTGGCAAGGTATGAGAAATTGAAGTCCTATCCTAGTTATCCTTATCAGGTGTGATGAGAATTGGATTCTGCTCCTATTTTAATTAACCTCTAACTATGAAGGTAAGTTAAGTGGATGAATCAATTTGATTCCTCAGGTCCTAGTCAATTCCTAAGAAAAGACTAAAGTTATTAGAATTCAAATCAATCAGCAAATTCCAATGTTCAAACAACAACTGAGTTTGATAACTCAAGTGTTATCAATTACTTAACCAAAGCCAAAAGGAGAAATAAATCTACTTGAATAAAAATGCCTTCAGGTGGGAAGCAGCAGTAACATAAATAAAAGAAAGAAATCTTAAATCTGAAATACCTCAAATAGCATTTAAACATAAATTCAAGTCCTAACATGGAAAGGTTCATAAGCCAAATTGAAAAGATAAATAACAATTAAAGTAATAGAATAAATAAAACTAGAAAGTAATTTAAAGGAACATTGAACCTGTGATTGAAGAAATAACCATAAACTGAAAGGAATCCTAATTCTAAAAATCTAAATCCTAAATCCTAAGAGAGATGAGATAACCTCTCTCTCTAAAACTACATCTAATCCTAAAATTGTGTATATGAAAGTATGATGAGTTGTTCTCTGATGAATGGATGCATTCCCCCACTTTATAGCCTCTAATCTGTATTTTCTGGGCCGAAAACTGGGCCAGAAACAGCCCAGAAATCGCTGGGGGCGAAATCTGCCACGCTGATTTTTGTCACTGCGATGCGTCCACGTGGAGCACGCTTTCGCGTCACCTAGCTGTATGGCCACTATGGCAAATTATATATCAAATCAAAGCCCCGGACGTTAGCTTTCCAACGCAACTGAAACCGCGTCATTTGGATCTCTGTAGCTCAAGTTATGATCGTTTTAGTGCAAGAGGGTTAGGCTGACAGCTTTGCAGTTCCTTCAATTTCTTGTATTCCTTCCACTTTTGCATGCTTCCTTTCCATCCTCCAAGCCATTCCTGCCCTGTAATCCCTGAAATCACTTAACGCACATATCACGGCATCGAATAGTAATAAGAGAGGATTAAAGTTAGTAAATTTAAGGCCAAAGAAACATGTTTTCAATCATAGCACAAAATCAAGAAGGAAAAAGTAAAACCATGCAAATAGTATGAATAAGTGGGCAAAAACTTGATAAAATCCACTCAATTGAGCACAAGATAAACCATAAAATAGTGGTTTATCAGGCGTCCGTCACGCGTGCGCGTGGGTCACGCGTTCGCGTCATTTGGAGTTTTTCCTTGTCACGCGTGCGCGTCAGTCACGCGTACGCGTCAGTTGTATTCTGCTCTAGGCACGCGTCCACGTCGTCCATGCGTACGCGTCACTGTCATTTCGCGCTAGGCACGCGTCCGCGTTGTCCACGTGTGCGTGTCGCTGCCTTTTCTTCAAAACTCCGTTTTTGTGCTTTCCTTCCATTTTTGTATGTTTCCTTTCTGTCCTCTAAGCCATTCCTGCCCTATGAAGCCTGAAAATACTTAACACACAAATCACGGCATCGAATGGTAATGAAGGTTAATTAAAATAATTATTTTTAAGGCATAGGAAATATGTTTTCACATATATCATAAAATAAGGAAGGAATAGTAAAACCATGCAATTCATATGAATAAGTGGGTAAAGAATTGATAAAAAAACACTCAATTGAGCACAAGATGAATCATAAAATAGGGATTTATCAGAGGCCATGCGTGTTTGGCGAAGAAGACAGTAGAAAAGCAGAGATTCAGATGACAGAGCATCTCCAGAACCTCAGCCTTTTTCTCATTACTGAATCACAAGTACTGTTTATTTTATGTTATTTATTTTTCATAAATATAACCACTCTTATCATTAATCTCCTGACTAAGATTTACAAAATAACCATAGCTTGCTTCAAGCCAACAATCTCCGTGGGATCGACCCTTACTCACGTAAGGTATTACTTGAACGACCTAGTGCACTTGCTAGTTAGTTGTGCGGAGTTGTGAAAAGTGTAATCACAATTTCGTGCACCATGCATATGCACAACTCTATGCGTACGCACACTGCCCTGTTTTTCAATGAAAACCTTGTTTTTAGCCGTTTTACCTTCTCGGCAAGCTTGCAAACTTCTATAACACTTGTTTAAAACCTTTTTTCCAGTTTTAGGGTCTTGAATCAAGGTAAAAAATAATAAAGGAATAAAAAGGGTATTTTTTTTAGTTATAAGTTTAGAGCCGGTGACATAGGTTTTTGGAAGGTTGGTGTAAATCCTAGCTTGAATTGGTGAATGCTGAGTTATGAAGTATATAGTTGAAGAGATTTTTGAGAAATGGGAATGCTTATGATGAATTTGAGAAGTTGGAAACCAGTGATGGTTATGATGAGTTGAGAACTTGGAAAGGAATGATAAAATTATTGGATTATATGGGAGTGTGCAGAGCCTATATCTTTGGCGTGGCAGTTTTTCTGCTGCAAGAGTGTGCAGAGCCTATATCTCTGGCATGGTAATTTTTCTATTGCAAGAGTGTGCCCGACACTATATCTTTGGAATGATTTATGATGAGACAGTTGTTGTTGATTCCTTCTTTGCTGCATGAGTGCACAGAGCCTATATCTCTAGCGTAGCAGACTCCCTGCTACATGACTGTGCTGGGCCTATATCCCTGGCGTGGTAGATTTCTCTGCTGCATGAGTGTGCAGAGCCTATATCTCTGGGCGTGGCAGCAAGGCTACATCTGGAAGGATGTGTTGGGTCGGCATTTATAGACCGACAAGTGATATCATGAGCCAATAGGGCAGACATTCATCATATGCATCTTCTACTTGTTTGTTTGTTTTGCTTAATTTCTGTTATGCCTAAATGAAACACATGTTTACTTGCTAATTAATCTAATTGCTATACATGTACTTTACTTGTGCTTTACTTGTCTGCATTACTTGTGTTTTCTTTTGGGATTGAGGAGGCTCGGTAGGCGGTGGCGATGGGATTGCGTGGAGGTTAGGTTGGTGAAGGCTGTGGGATACAGCAGTGTGATTTGATATTAGTTAGAAATCCCCTAAGTTTAGATAACCCTGTTTATGGTGTTTTGTTTAAGTTATTTATTTTTGTTTTTAAGCTTGAATATCTATATCGGTGTGAAGTTCTAGGATTTTCTTTGGCATCCTGGAACCTTACATCTTATATATTGGGCACTGTTACTATACTGAGAACCTCTAGTTCTCATACCATATATTGTTGTTGCTTTTTAGATGCAAGTCGCAACCCACATCGGTGAGTTTGCGGATATGGTGACAGGGCGGAGAATGGTCCTTCTTATGCTTTATTTTACTTTACTTTTGTTGCAGTATTCTCTTATCTTTTTATTTTAGACTTTATGACTTTAGAGGCTTGATTTGAGAGATAAGTTGTATAAGCTATTTTAAACTTCCAAAATTCTTTTGTATTTCAATTTGACTAGCAGGCATAAACTCCGCAGGCTGTGACTAGTCCTCTTTTTGGTTTTTCACACTTATATGATTACCTTGTGTATCTTGGAGCTATCTTCAAGGTTTTGTATATATTATGATTTGTTCTATTCATACCTACGCGTTTAGTTATCGTGTGTGAACACTTCGCGTGTCGTAATTTCGCTTTATGCAATTTGAGCTTTTATTCCTTTATCGGGCTTCTAGTATTACTATTTCCTTCTCTCTCTCTCTCTCTCTATATATATATATATATATATATATATATATATATATACACATAATATTACGAGCCTTAGAACTGTCGTGACACTAAGTTATCCTTCGCTTTACGGCGCGAGATAAGGCTTAAGGTAACGAGGTGTTACAGTTATCATTATCGTCACTATTGTTATTGTTATCATCTAATTTTTGCCATATTGATGACATTGACTGATCCAAAATTGATTTAGATGTGTTTTATTCAAAATTAATTTGGTCTGTGCTTGTTTTGAAACGAGATTATTTGTGTATCATCATCATTAAGTAATTTCGGTTCATTCGTAATTTAATTTTCGGTTCATCTGAATGTAAGTTCGGTTTATTTCTGAGTAAATTTATGATCATTCAATTTTATTTGTGTTCTTATTTTCAAACGCAATCATTAAGTTATTTTGGTTCATTCTGGATTTAAATAAGGTGCACTTGGTCTGTGCTTGTTTTGAAACGAGTTTGTTTGTGTATCGTCATCATTAAGTAATTTCGGTTCATTCAAAATTTAATTTTCGGTTCATTCTAGATGTAATTTCGGTTTATTTTTTAGTGAATTAAGGTGCATTTAGTCTTATTGTTCTACACAATTTAAAACTCTTCCTTCTCACATCCTCTCTTGAGAGGAATAAAACTAAGAAAAGGAGAAGAAAAATCAAACAAAGAATAAAAAGAGACTCATAATACTGCAAAATCACCAAGAAGAGAAGGAGGAAAAGGAAAAAATGCAACAACAGTAAAAACAAAAGAATGACGATGAGAAGAAAATACGCAAAGAAGAAAGAATGTGAAGAAGGAGGAGGAGGAGGAGGAGGAGGAGGAGGAACGCGAAGAAGAAGACGACGACAACAACGATAACGTAAAGTCCCGCGCATATAATCACGCTTTTTTAATGAGAGTTATAACAAACACGAGTTTTTAAAAATTAAATAATGAGTTATTCATGATTTATTATTTTATTTAAAAAAATTATTTCTCTAAAATTAATTAAATTAAATTTTATGATACTTTAAATTTAAAAATTTATTAAAATTTTTAAATAATTTTTATTATAATGAAGTATTTTAAAAAAGATTAAAGAATTACTATTATTATTATTAGTATTATTAATTAATTAATTAATTAATTAATAAGTTTGATAAGAGAATAAGGAAAAAAAAATCATTTACTTGGCCGAAGCCAATGTAAAAGTAAAAGAAAGAAAGCCAAAACGTGACTTATTTATAACCATATGTATATATAAAACTTACGTAGGCTTCATCCATTCATTTTCACCGAATGGAATTTGAGAAAGAAAGAGAAATAATGGCCGTGGGTGAGAGAGATTTTCATGGAATCTCCGAACTTCTGGCTTCGATTTCTTGTGATATGTAACTCTAATAAAAAATATAATCCGATAAAAGTGTTCGTATTTTTTTCGTTTACACATTGGCATTACTTTTATTCGGTAGAAGTTGACGGTGACATGACTCTCCTTTTTCTTGAGTTCAGGCAATTGGAGTTCTAGAAGGCATAGGCGATTTCTGACGTTTTCTTCTTCGACAGTTTGGTCAGAAAACTTTTCCGGAGTTTCGAGTATTTTGATTTCATACGGAGGTAAGGTTTGGTAATTTTATAATAATTAAATGTGAATTTGATAAGTGAATGTTAATTTGGTTGATTATTGTTTGAGTTTGAATGAGTTTATGTTGAATTATTGTTGTTACTTGTGATTTGTTAGTTCGGCTATGAGGAACATCTCAGTTGTGGTTGTTTTAATAATTTTGGGACTGTTGCAATGTGGTATTTTGAGAAAATTGATGAGATTTGGTGATTGGAAGATTGAATGAAAAACTGTGAGAAATCGGTAACTGTAAAGCTAAAAAAATAGACTTAAAAATCAAGCAGAAAACTTGAAGAATTTGGGGAATGGGGTTCGTTCCTTTGGTAAGGCTATAATCATGGAAACAAAATTTATATATGAGATTGAAATAGTAATTTAATAAAAACTTGAAGTTAGTTTTGTAATTACATATGTTTTGGGGTATTTTGGGTAATAAATAAAGTACAGGAGTAAAAATGGCTATCTTATAAAAGTTTAGGATTTTTTTTATAAATATTGTGATAAGTGAGGTTTCAAATATAATTTTATAAGAATTTTGGATTAAAAATGAAATACTTAAAAATTTGAAATTTAAAACAAAGATAATTAGAGTTTAAGAATAAAGCTTTACGAAACTAAGTTTTGTTTAAGAAAAGATATAATTATAATTTATTTAGCATTTAAATTATCTTATTTATATTATTGTTATCTTTTTTATTACGAATATTTAAGTCAGAAAAGAACAAACAGAAGAATTCTTAAAAACTTTAGAGGACATAGTTAATTTAAGAATCTTATGATTCTTTTTCATAAGACATAAGAGAAAGGCGAGGGAAGAATGTGAAGTTGAATTATGATAAAAAAAATTAAAAGATTGAAAAAAAGAAGAGAGAAAGAAAAGAAGTAAGAAAATAAAAGAGAAAGATGAGAAAGAAAAGAAAAAGAACAAAAAGAGAAAGATATATTAAGTAAAAGGATCTCTGCCGCAGAAGAGAAGAGAGCAGTGACTAAAAAGATTTTAATGAATGTCTGCCACAGTAGAGCAGATAGAAAAGAAAGTATTAATTAAAGGGATCTCTGTCGCAGTAGAGTAGAGAGCAAAGATTAAAAAGAAATTGAGTGCTGTTTGGGCCTTAGTGTCAAGTGTTTAGTGGGGACAGCGATGCGTAATGCTCACTTGATACTATAGGGACGACTCAGTTAGGACGGAAATGCGTAATACTCACTGGAGACCGAAAGGAAGGTTCCCCCATGAGGACGGCGATTGTGACGCTCATGGAGGGGACATTAGCTGAGATAGGGACGGCGATACAAGACGTTTATCTCAGAATCAGTGTCGGGAATCGGGCAACAAACCAACACATGAGCTCATGGCCTGTATAGGACTAAACATGCATCATACTTGTTTAATTTGCACATATTTGTTTGTGAGTGTGTTTTCTGTGATTGTGGTGTGCTATATGATTGTTTGATTTCTATGTTCTTTATTTGTTAAGTCTAAATGTATTCTATTGCTCGTTGCTGTTGGCTATGATAATAAAAATGAACATAACTATATACCCCGACCCTACTAAGAACTCCCCAATTCTTATCCCTTATTTCCACCCCTTTCAGCTACAGGTGCGAAAGTTTAGTGCGGAGCTACAGGAGCATAGAAGATTATGTTTACGAGTTAAGTTCTAGAGTTTATTTTCTCCTCGTCGTTTATTGTTTTGGTTTTTAGAGGGTAAGACTTGTATTTGAGAATCTTGAAATAAGTTTATATATATATATATATATATATATATATATATATATCTTTGTGATTAAGTGATTAAACGTAAAAACTCTCCATTTTCTTAATTAAAGTTCTGTTTTGTATTCGCGAAAACTCAATATTAAATAAATATAGTATGAAATTAAAGGAATAAAAGTAAGTAGCACTCGGACTTTTAGTACGATCATAAGGTGCTAAAAATTAGGATGTTACAAGAGTGATTTTTGTTGATGTTAAGTCTATTTGGTTGAACTTGAATCTCAATAATGCTTGAATGTGTAGCAAATCTGATAACAAGATCTCCAATATTACTTCTAGTTTCAATTTTATTTTAGGTTATACAAGATGACACAAATATTTATAGGACCATATGTCATAAATAGTGATTTAAAATTAAAAAAAATGCTTAGTCTTAATTCAATTAAAAGTTTATATTATTTTTAATTATTTCATCAACATAATTATACGAATGGTAAAATTTTATTGGTTCTCCACCAAGGTGATATCATATCACAAATATGATACCAATTATATTTCACCAATTAATTTTAATACAAATTTTAATTTTAAATCAATTTATCACTTCTTGAAAGTATCAAAATCGATACTATAAAAAAACTCCATTAAAGATGTTTTAAGATTGATAATTAGAGAAACTCCAATAGAATAATTTTGGATATCACTTTTGACCTCTACTGGAATTAAAATGATTTGAAATTAAAATTTATTTTGGATATCATCATAAAATTATACCGGTATCGATAAAGAGAGATGTATCATTGTCACTTATGTAATTCATTAAACTCATTAAATTATATTATAATGTTGTTATTGTAACATTATTATTGTAATGTTGCAACAAAGACTCAATCAAAATATACTCAAATAAATTAAATGTATTTAATTGTACTACTGTATTTTAGTATTCTATTTCTTTATTATTTTCTTATCAATTTAGTAAAAAATAGATCCAAATCAATTTAACATAAATTTTTTCTCAATTATTTATAAAATTTTAATTTTTCTTTCAATTCAAATGTACAAAATTCTTAATCTTCACATTCACAAAATTCTAAATATTTCTGACTTTTGAAATAATTAAAAAATAATTCAAATTTAAATTAAAATGAAACTAAACATTAAAATAATAAATTTTATATCAAATTTTAAATTAAATTTTAGGACAAAAAACGTTAATAAACCATCATGACCAATTATTTACACAAATTTGCCAAAGACAAATCTGGTTCATGTATCAACTAAACCACATTTATATGTAGTTCGAATCACCTAAACTCGAACTGCGTTTACATATAATTCAAATAATGCTGATTCGAATTATATAATAACTCACATGCACATATAATTCGAACTCACCTAATTCGAATTACACACCAACAATAATTCGAACCAAGTTGATTCGATTTACTCAAGAAGACGGCGTTCCATGTAATTCGAAGTAAGTTGGTTCGAATTACATGATGTACATTTCGAATAATAATAATAATAATAATAATAATAATAATAATAATAATAATAATAATAATAATAAAGTTTAAACATACTTTATTATATTAGGTTATATAAAAATTAAACTATTTAAATAAATAATTTGGTGTTTAGAAGTCTTAGAATAATTTTTTAGGAATTATTTATCATATTATAAATTCATAATTATGTAAGTATGTGAAGGATTTATTTTTTAAATTACGTTTTTAAATTAAGTGGCTTTTAATATTATTAGATTGTCTTATTTTTAAATTGATCAATTCATTTTATATTTATATATTGTAATTATTTATTTTGTAACGAGTACAACTAAAATTTTAATAACAATTATTAAATTAAACATTGTTACTATGAGTACTATAAAAGTTTGTAATGTACTCGTTACTAACCTATCACATAATAAAAATTTTTAAACTTTATAAAATGCAATTTTTTTCATAGACTAGTATTATCAAACTAATTGAATTCGATTTAGCATTGGCTCCATGTAGATATAATGGTTGGTGTATTAAAATAATTACATGGATTAGATTTATGCTATGAAATTTACATTCAATTAAAAATTTTTATTATGTGATAGCTTAGTAACGAGTAAATTACAAACTTTTATAGTACTCATAGTAATAATGTTTAATTTAATAATTGTTATTAAAATTTTAGTTGTACTCATTACAAAATAAATAATTACAATATATAAATATAAAATGAATTGACCAATTTAAAAATAAGACAATCTAATAATATTGAAAGTCATTTAATTTAAAAACGTAATTTAAAAAATAAATCCTTCACATACTTACATAATTATGAATTTATAATATGATAAATAATTCCCAAAAAATTATTCTAAGACTTGACTTCTAAGCACCGAATTATTTATTTAAATAGTTTAATTTTTATCTAACCTAATATAATAAAGTATGTTTAAACTTTATTATTATTATTATTCGAACTATACATCATGTAATTCGCTTCGAATTACATCGAACGCCGTCTTCTTGAGTTAATCGAATCAACCTGGTTCGAATTATTGTTGATGTGTAATTCGAACCAGGTGAGTTCGAATTATATGTGCATGTGAGTTATTATATAATTCGAATCAGCATGATTCGAATTATATGTAAACGCAGTTCGAGCTTAGGTGATTCGAACTACATATAAATGTGGTTTAGTTGATACATGAACCAGTTTTGTCTTTGGTAGATTTGTGCAAATAATTGGTCACCATGACTTATTAACATTTTTTGCCCTAAATTTTATGATATATAGTCTCACAAATACTTATATAATACTTTATAAAACTCAAAATATAATAAAATTAAAACTAACCATCGAAGATAAATTTTGTTCCAATACTAATGAGAAACAGAAAATGGCCTCTGGAAATTAGCTCTTTTTTTCTCTTTATTTCTGTCCAGTGATTTTATTGTTTTAATTTTTTTTAAAGAAACCATAAATCTCTTCTGCCATTACACCCTTTTTTTTTTGAATAACTCAAATCATTTTTGGTGATTATGATTTTTATTTAAAAAATAACACAAAATTCCATTTTAGTGATTTTTTTTTTGTAAAAATACAAATTATTCCACTACTTTGACCTTTTAAAAATCATCTTCTCATCATATCTTAGAAAATATTAAAAAAATCATATTTTAAAAATTTATAGAAACAAAACATCGCAATATTAAGAGTGGATTGATTTGTAAAAATATTTTCTGTTTTTATTTTTATTTTTATTTTTATTTTTATTTTTATTTTTTAAAAATAATTTTTATTTCTAATTTTTTACATTTTATAAAACGCGATTGATTTGTAAGAAGAGAATTTATTTTTAAACACTGAAAATAATAAAAATATATTTGGTTAGTCTATTTTAATATTTATTTATTGATACTTTATTAATTGATTGTTGATTAAATAAATTATTTCTGTAACAAATTATTTTTTATTTATTTTGTTAAAGGAGAGATAGTTATGGTGTTTAAAAAAATAATGTGAAAAGAATATTTTAAAAAATATTTAAAATTAATAATTTTAAATACAAGAATAAATTATATTAATATTAAAAGATAAATATTTATAATAATATATAATGCCAATATATAGAGTTTAATGTCTAATTTTCTATTCCTATTTTAACCCTTTTAACATAAATTTTTTTATGACATCGCTACCAACATAATTTAAAATTATTTTGCAGTTACTTATTTCACTAACAGTTACAAAAATTTTACGTATAACCTCTGTTCAATTCTTTACATTCACAATCTCTCTTTTTAATGTTTTCATCCTTTTTTCAATTCTCGTTATTTATCTTCTAAATAATTCTCTGTATGAAATCATTATTTAAAAGTTTTTATAACGTCTTAAACTAAATAACGTCTATGTCAAAAGGTTGATTTTGGGGACCATATATAAAAAAAGAAAAAAAAATAATTAGAAGCTAATAAGATTTTAATCAAAATAATTTTTTTTATAGATCTTATTATATAAAATTATTTTTTGTTTAGTTTTATGTTAATCTTTGTTTGTATTGTGTTGTTTTGAGCATGTCTATAAATACTATACGTTAATGGTCTGACCAATAGTTTAGCCTCATTTTAATTTTTCTATTAGAGTTTTTTTTAATCATAAAGAATATATCTTTTCTATTTCATTCTTTTATAATTTTATCTATTCTTGTTGCTTCTCTTTTGACCGCTCGATGCACTTTGCTGCATTTCTCTTGTTGTCATCCTTTTTTTATGTTCAACACTTTCGATTACATCGCCTCCACAGTTATAAATTTTATTTAGTTTTGTTGCAGTTATTGAATTCCTATATAACTTCCACTTTAATTTACTTACCCAATCAATATTTTCAATCATTCTTTTACCTTTTTAATTTGTTCCAAACCTTTCACCTACAAAGATAGTGCTATGTCTTTTCCTCTCATCAATTTAATTTAACGAAAAAACTGATTTCTTTTTATCTTATATGTATTCTTTATTGTTTTAAACAAATTTGTACCTATATAATGATGAACTGAAGAAGCCTCATAAATATTTTATTAATTCATTTTGTTTATGTAACATCCTACCACACATAGCTTTATACCTAGGATGTGAAACAGAGGTGGCGAGGCGCTACGACGGCTAAAATAAAATACATATATATAATAGTAGAAAGAATATAATAAACTAGGAACCTTAAAAAATGGGTAAAACAAAACTCGTAAAATAAAAAGCGCAACGCTCCGGAAACGGAATAACTTGCATGTGAAGAAACCTAAAGATCATAGTTATGAACAAGCGAAGGAGTGGATAGATAGCCAAGAATACATCATAACTAGCTCCTGACTTAGCCTGCGAAGCCAAGGCTGGCCGGAGAATGTTTACATATATATACATAAGTATCCCAAGTACCCAAAATACAGAAACAAGATCCTAACTCTCCTTTCACTTCTATGAGGAACAAAATAATGAAGTTTCTTGGAAAGCAAGCTAGTACATATATATATACATATACAAACTGAAAACCCAAAATAACCGAGGGACCGCTCCGCTTCAGGGATCCAGGAACCTAGCGAGAAGCCTCTCAACTTGCATCTGAAAACAATAACAAAGTATGGGGTGAGAACCGAAGGTTCTCAGCATGGTAAAGGTACCACGCATATAATAAATAAGGTCCTGGGAATGCCAGAGGCAATTCTAGAACTCCATCATACAATTATAAAACTTACTTTCTAAACAGAAGCCATAAAAAGAGGTAGGTAATCTTAGCATTCCTAAACTTACTTGCCTTAGACCTAAGATTAACTTCTAACCAAATCCACCCATCCTCCGCTCCTCCAACGTTCAAGATTCAGCAGAGACAAACAAACAAGTAATTTCATGCACAAGTAGGAAACACATAGTGCAAGTAGCGAATATAGCAAGTAGCATGGTAAATATTCAGTTAGGCAATCCCGAGTAATGCATAGCAGATAAAACAAACAAATGCATATGATGCATGCATGTTCTATGACTGTTGATATCAACTGTCGGTTATGTAGCCATCCTGACATGTTCTCAAGCTCAAAAATACACCATGGGGAGGATCCCCAAACTGACATGGGGAAAAGAACGCCCCAAGCTCAATAATATCCATGGGACGAGTCCCAAGCTGAAATGGGATGAAGAGACAACACCTCAAGCTGACATGAGGGAGATAACACCCTCAAGCTCAATATATTCAATCATTTCTCATAATTATCAGTTTCATTCTCAAAACTATTTCATATCTCATCTCATCATTCTCAACTTTACTTTACCCATTGATCATACATTTTATTGTTCTTGATTGATTAACATCATCAATCTTCAACTTCTTACATTATTCTCTTACTTGCCTCATACATTTCATAATGTAGAAAATTAATCATTTAAGCCTAACATCATAATTCATTCACATATACGCCTCCTTCATGTATAATTCACCGTTCTTACCTCTTACTTCATTCCCAAGTTACCTTAAACTCCTATCTTCCACTACTTACTAAGCTTACCAGTAAGATCTAAGGTTAACAGGACAAAAATAGGGGTTTAGGGGTTCAAAACCATGTTTAGATCATAAAAACACAGGTGCTGGAAAACAGAGGGTGTGCGTGCACACAGCTTAACAAGAAATCAGAACGTGTGCGTGCACACGAATGCGTGTGTGTGCACACCAACCAGGAGTTACTTGATGTGCGTGCGCCTTATCTGTGCGAGCGCCTCCAGCAGAAAGCATATCCTGGTGTGTGCGTACCCACTAGGGCGTACGTGCGCACACTTTCTGAAAAACACCAGGTGTGCGTACGCAAAAAAGCGTGCGTACGCACAGATAGGTTTCTGCTACTGCTGGGTACGTGCGCACGGCTGTGTGCGTGGGCACACATCAGAATTTCCTGATTCTACTGCAACTTCTAGAATTTCAGTTTTTAGCACCGGATTTCCAGCGTCCATAATTTCCTTTACAGAATTTGGTTTTCCGCAAATCTTATATCGTTTTCAAGCTTATAAAACATACTTTCATTTAAGACAAACCTCATTTTAATCCAAAATTTGGGGAGCAAGTTATGGACTACCGAAGTTCATCAAAAACCACATTTTTACTAACTTATACCAAACCCCATTTTTACCAAACTCACATTTTCCTTTCAAAACTCATTTCCACTCAACTCAACATACCATAACCACCCATATAATTAGCCTTTAACCATAGCACAATAATTCTTACAACTTAGCTCTTTAACACCACATTTCACCCAACTTTACAAATTTTAGCCACAAACCAACATGTTACTCTATATACACATATCATCATCATCATCATCAAATTCCTCCATCATCGTTACAATGTTATTCCTTATGTCAATAAAAACAAATCCAAATAACACCACTCAATCTCAACCATATCATTACATTGTCATAATCATAAATCCTTTAACCATTTTAACTTATCCTATAGTGCTCTAGCCTAAGTTTTCACAGAACCTTACATGTTAAATGCGCGAAACCTAAACCATACATTGGTCAATCACCACGTTTAGTCCAAGGCAGCCACACAATTCACGCTTACACCCCCACCCCCCAAGCTTGAGAAATTATCCAAAACCTTAGCACCAATCTTCCACCAAGCCTCCAAATGTCCACAATTCAATTACAATGCATATGTATATACTTAATTCACACCTAATACACATGTATACTTCAAATTCAGATTTCAAACAATAAAATCAAGATTTGGCTAGGGTTTAGGTGATCCTTTCCGCACCCACAATCACAGCAACTCAACCCGATAAGCTCCGCAAGCTAAATCGAGCCTAGAACACCAAATTGAACAATTTTCAACAAATTTGCTCATAGATTTTCGAAACTGAAACAGGGGAGATCGATGAAGGAAATGTGGGTTCCTTACCTTACAATGTACTGGCCTTTGTAGAGCTTGACGCCGCGGTCACGTGGCCGCAAACGGATCGTCAGTCGGAGCTCCGGATCAAAAGTTATTGAGAATTGAAATTTGAGTGAGGGTTTCGGAAGCTTCAAACGTTCTTCCTCCTCATGCTGAGCTCTCCAGCGTTTTCATGCCAAAATGAGGAGAAAAAGTGATGGGTCCGGTTGGGCCCACGGACCCGATTTTGGTCCGATTCAACTGGTTCGGCCCATCTGGTCCAATTTTGGGCCAAATTTTTTGAAATTGGTATCAAAATTCTCGTTTTGAAGAGCTCTATCCTATTTTGATATTAGTTTGGTATTTTTAATTTTCCTAATTAAAATTCAATTTATTGACTAATTATTTACTAATTTTAATAGAATTTACATCCTACCCACCTAATTAGGAATTTTGCCCCCAAAATTCAAGCTTAGTAATCTGAGATAGGCACATTGATCGTTTCTCTTCTCGGGTTCAAGTTTTCAGGTGTGTTTTCTCATTCCGGTTCTTAGTCCGTACTAATATCATAAACAGTTCAATACATCCTAGTTTTAATCCTTTGGTCATAATTGCTCACCGATTTTTATTTTGTTAAAGCAACATTTAAGAATGTGTAACTAGTTTCTCTAGAGGAGGTTCGAAAACTGTTTTCGTTCTTAAACGGCTAATCAGTAATGCCCTTTAAGGTATGGAAGAATATTAAGGGACCGACATTCTTAATGGTTATGATTAGGCGTTATACGTGATGCTAACTTAAGCTTGAAAAGATAATAAACCCAGAAGTAATTGATTTACTAGAACGGTGTTTGTTGTAAACTAAAGGGATGCTCTATATGGTGAGTACAACAAGTTCTAGAGATTAACAAGATATACAAGAAGGATTTAAGGTGCACTCTCAGAGAGGAATTGAAATTCAAGCTGGTGGAGGAGAAAATATAGTGCAACAATTAAATAAACCTTAGCTGATATCAGCGGATTATCAGTCTTACGAAAGAGAGCAATTCCACCCGCGGCAAGTTCCTAAGATTCACAAATTTACATTATTATGACAAGACAAAGTTGGATTCATTTGGGAGGAGCAAGATTCGTGCAAGACAGGGATAGAATTAGGAGGTTATCCATTCATTATTTAAGAAGAAGTTCAGGGTAGAATTCTATTGTAAGCTACAAAAGAAGGTTAGGTTGACCCGGAAGGATTCATTAACGCGCTCTCCGATCCAATTGGTATTTCATACCAGGAACACTTGATTGAACAGATCTCGTCCTCTATTTTATAATCCTTCAAGCTTCTGAGTTCCATCGATTCTAGTAGTGTCATCGCACCACTCTTAACACTCTCGATCCCTAATCTGTGACTCAAGTTGTATGCTTACTCGTCCAATCCTCTTTTACTACATAACTCTAGTTATTATTCTTCAAGAACCTAGTCACTCCCTCAAAGTCAACCAAATGCCGTTTGTCTCAGTAATTAAAAGTCTAAAAGTCATCTTTCGTTTACTCCCTTGAAAATCACAATTCTCACAGCCCGGTGGTGGATTATGATAAGTGCTACAGGTCATCATCAAGCAAAGCAGTCAAAATTTTAATTACTAGTTCATCATTACCTCTAATCGGAGCTCATGTGCCCTCAGCACCATCCGCCATCATAGTGTACACTCGTCCCGCCTGCGGAGCTCTCCTAGCATCCTGACTCTTCTTTTCTGGGCAATTCCAGGACATATGCCCGGCTCTTCCACAGTAATAACAGACATCCCAACCGGCCCTACATGAAGTGTTTGGGTGGTACCTTCCACACCTCCTACAAGTTTAGTCGTCCTGCGGAAACTGAGCCTATTTTCCGCATCCTCTTCCTTGGTTATTGTTATTATTGAACCTCCGGAAGCTATTCTGGCCTTGATGTGGCTGATGAATATTGCCGCCTTGCTTGAAATCTTGATCTCTAAGCGCAAAATTTCTTCTGCAATCTTCCCTAACAGAGCTTCGGTGGTCACTCTTATCTAATGCCGCCTTTCTCAGACATTCTTCAACAACTCTAGTTTTGTTTACCAGTTCAGAGAAGGTTCGGATCTCCATCGGTGCAACGAAGCTCAGAATGTCACTCCTAAGGCCTCCCTCGTATTTGATACACTCTATTCAACAAAGTCCTCAGGAGCTCCCTGAAAAATGCATGAAAAATGGCACAGTTCCTCAAATCTGCTAGTATACTCAGTAATGGTCATCTGGCCCTATTTCAGCTAAAGCAATTCAAGTTCCTTGGCATTTCTGATTGAGGTGGGAAAGTATTTCTTATAAAATTCTATTTGGAACAACTCCAAAGAGATCATAACCCCATCAAGCTGCAGAATACGCATCATGCCCTGCCACCAATGCTGAGCCTCACCTTGCAGCTGGTAGGTTCCAAACTCAACCCACTGTTCTTCAGGAACCTGCTGAGCCTGTAATGCTCGCTCAATGGCTTGAATCTAATTATCCGCATCGGTAGGGTTCGAGGTTCCCCTGAAGGTCAGAGGATGAACCTTCAGGAAGGAGGAAAGCGTCATAGGACTATCATCGCCGTTGTTACCATTATTCCCATTATTTATTTGGTTTCCAAGGCTTCAGCTGTCTCTTGAATCGCTGCGGCCATATTCCCTAGAGTAGCCATGAAGTCTACAGGGTTAGAAGTATTTCCCGACACTTCAGGCGTAGCACTGCCTAGTTTGCCTCTACCTCGCCTGCGTCTGCATCCGCGAGTCGACATCTGGTCCCTATACACACCAAACAAGTGATATCAAGTTGATCAGTCTCAATATCACAAGTCCAATGCTTTAAGTCCCAAATGCATGCTCATGAATGTTTATGCCACATATATCAGTTAGATATCCTAATAGCACATAGACACATACACAGGGAATGCTCAGAGGCATAATCAGTCTATCCTCAGGCTCTATAGGAACGAACTGCTCTGATACCATAATGTAACACCCTACCACACAGAGCTTTACACCTAGGATGTAAAACAGAGGTGGCGAGGTTCTACAACTGCTAAAATAAAATACATACATATAATAGTAGAAAGAATATAATAAACTAGGAGCCTTGAAAAATGGGTAAAACAAAACTCGTAAAATAAAAAGCGCAACGCTCCAGAAACGGAATAACTTGCGTGTGAAGAAACCTAAAGATCATAGTTATGAACAAGCGAAAGAGTGGATAGATAGACAAGAATACAGCATAACTAGCTCCTGACACAGCCTGCGAAGCCAAGGCTGGCCGGAGAATGTTTACATATATATACATAAGTATCCCAAGTACCCAAAATACAGAAACAAGATGCTAACTCTCCTTTCACCTCTATGAGGAACAAAATAATGAAGTTTCTTGGAGAGCAAGCTAGTACATATATATATATATATATATATATACATACACAAATTGAAACCCCAAAATAACCCAGGGACCGCTCCGCTTCAGGGATCCAAGAACCTAGCGAGAAGCCTCTCAACCTGCATCTGAAAACAATAACACAGTATGGGGTGAGAGCTAGAGGTTCTCAGCATGATAAAGGTACCACGCATATAATAAATATGGTCCTGGGAATGCCAGAGGCAATCCTAGAACTCCATCATACAATTATAAAACCTACTTTCTAAGCAGAAGCCATAAAAAGGGGTAGGTAATCTAAGCATTCCTAAACTTACTTACTTTAGAAACTTACTTGCCTTAGACCTAACATTAACATCTAACCAAATCCACCGTTCCTCCACTCCTCCAACGTCCAAGATTCAGTAGAGACAAACAAACAAGTAATTTCACGCACAAGTAGGAAACAGATAGTGCAAGTAGCGAATATAGCAAGTAGCATGGTAAATATTCAGTTAGGCAATCCCAAGTAATGCATAGCAGTTAAAACAAACAAATGCACATAATGCATGTCTATCCTATGGCTGTTGATATCAACTATCGGTTATGTAGCCATCCCTACATGTTTTCAAGCTCAAAAATACACCATGGGGAGGATTCCCAAGCTGACATGGGGAAAAGAATGTCCTAAGCTCAATAATATCCATGGGACGAGTCCCAAGCTGACATGGGGTGAAGAGACAACACCTCAAGCTGACATGAGGGAGATAACACCCTCAAGCTCAATATATTCAATCATTTCTCATAATTATCAGTTTCATCCTCGAAACTATTTCATATCTCATCTCATCATTCTCAACTTTACTTAACTCATTGATCATACATTTTATTGTTCTTGATTGATTAACATCATCAATCCTCAACTTCTTACATTATTCTCTTACTTGCCTCAAACATTTCATAATGTAGAAAATTAATCATTTAAGCCTTAACATCATAATTCATTCACATATACGCCTCCTTCCTGTATAATTCACCGTTCTTACCTCTTACTTCATTCCCAAGTTACCTTAAACTCCTATCTTCCACTACTTACTAAGCTTACCAGTAAGATCTAAGGTTAACAGGACAAAAATAGGGGTTTAGGGGTTCAAAACCATGTTTAGATCATAAAAACACAGGAGCTGGAAAACAGAGGGTGTGCGTGCGCACAGCTTAACAAGAAATCAAAATGTGTGCGTGCGCACAAATGCGTGCGTGCGCACACCAACAAGGAGTTACTTGATGTGCGTGCGCCTTATCTGTGCGAGCGCCTCCAGCAAAAAGCATATCCTGGTGTGTGCGTACGCATAAGGGCGTATGTGCGCACGCTTTTTGAAAAACACCAGGTGTGCGTGCGCACAAAAGCATGCGTACGCACAGATAGGTTTCTGCTACTGCTGGGTACGTGCGCACGGCTGTGTGCGTGGGCACACATCAGAATTTTCTGATTCTGCTACAACTTCCTGAATTTCAGTTTTTAGCACCGGATCTCCGGCGTCCATAACTTCCTCTACAGAATTTGGTTTTTCACAAATCTTATATCGTTTTCAAGCTTATAAAACATACTTTCATTTAAGATAAACCTCATTTTCATCCAAAATTTGGGGAGCGTGTTATGGACTACCGAAGTTCATCAAAAACCATTTTTTACCAACTTATACCACACCCCATTTTTACCAAACCCATGTTTTCCTTTCAAAACTCATTTCCACTCAACTCAACATACCATAACCACCCATATAATTAGCCTTTAACCATAGCACAACAATTCTTACAACTTAGCTCTTTAACACCACATTTCACCCAACTTTACAAATTTTAGCCACAAACCAACATGTTACTATATATACACATATCATCATCATGATCAAATTCCTCCACCATCGTTACAACGTTATTCGTTATGTCAATACCAACAAATCCAAATAACACCACTCAATCTCAACCATATCATTACATTGTCATAATCATAAATCCTTTATCCATTATCATTATACTAGCATATATATATATAACCCACATTGTCAATTACTCAACACAAGCCCAACATCAATCCATTCATCAACATCATAAAAACTAATCATTTAACATGTTTAACCATTTCAACTTATCCTATAGTGTTCTAGCCTAAGTTTTCACAGAACCTTACATGTTAAATGCGCGAAACCTAAACCATACCTTGGTCGATCACCATGTTTAGTCCAAGGCAGCCACACAACTCACACTTACAGCCCCCCCCCAAGCTTGAGAAATTATCCAAAACCTTAGCACCAATCTTCCACCAAGCCTCCAAATGTCCACAATTCAATTCCAATGCATATGTATATACTTTATTCACACCTAATACATATGTATACTTCAAATTCAGATTTCACACAATAAAATCAAGATTTCGCTAGGGTTTAGGTGATCCTTACCGCACCCACACTCACAGCAACTCAACCGATAAGCTCCGCAAGTTAAATCGAGCCTAGAACACCAAATTGAACAATTTTTAACATATTTGCTCATAGATTTTCGAAACTGAAATAGGGAAGATGAAGGAAGGAAATGTGGATTCCTTACCTTACAACGTACCGGGCTTTGTAGAGCTCAACGCCGCGGTTGCATGGCTGCAAACGGATCGTCAATCGGAGCTCCGGATCAAAAGTTATTGAGAATTGAATTTTGAATGAGGGTTTTGGAAGCTTCAAACGTTCTTCCTCCGCATGCTGAGCTCTCCAGCGTTTGCATGCCAAAATGAAGGAGAAAATGAGCTTCAGCTCATTTAAGTGATGGGTCCGGTTGGGCCCACGGGTCCGGTTTGTGTCCGGTTCAACCGGTTCGATCTATCCGGTTTAATTTTGGGCCAAATTTTTCAAAATTGGTATCAAAATTCTCATTTTGAAGAGCTCTATCCTATTTTGATATTAGTTTTACATTTTTAATTTTCCTAATTAAAAGTCAATTTATTGACTAATTATTTGCTAATTTTAACAGGGTTTACATTTCAACTATTTAGTAAGGGATAATATTATTTTTTATTTTAAATTAGTAATTCTGTAGAGTATTATATTTAAAATTTGAGTATATGAAGATTTATTTTTAAGTTAAACTAAAAGAAATGAATTATATTACAAAAAATTATTTATTTTGTCTTTTATAATATCATTTATTTGGCATATGCCACTAGTGACTAATTATTTGATTGACATATAAAGGATGCAAAAAAAAAAAAGTCTGTATCTACTAATAGTTAGTTAAAATATTAATATGTTAATTTTCTAGACTATTGAATATGTAGAATGTTAGATTTGATATTTAAATATATGTAAATTTGTTTATGACTAGATTAAAATAAATAAATTATATTGCAAAAAAAATAATTAAATTTAATATTATTCATTTTTTCTGTATTTTTTTTTTTGCCTTAGTCACTAAAAAAAGTCTACACCTACCAAAGGTAGAGTGAAAAAGTCCCATGAATATTTTGTTAATTCTTTTTTTATTTTTAATCTATTTTACATTGGATAATATTATTTTTTACTAATTATTAGATTGACATCTAATATTAAAGATGTGACAAGATAAAAATATTTCATGATTGATTTTTTAAATAATCTGATATAATATTATTGTTTTAACCTTCATAATTACTTTTTTTTATCTTTCTTCTTCTATTTTATGGGCCATATAATATTATTTTTTATATATCTTTTATTTTTAAATTATTTTATTTTATTAGAATTTTTAATTTATTTTATTTTTTTATACTTTACAAATTTTAGAATTTAAAATTTTTTAGTTTAAACAATTCTAGCCATGTGATTAAGAAGTGATTTAAGAGAATATGTTTAAATTTGGACAACTTATTGAGTATAAATATTAAAATATAATAAACAGAATCATTAATTCAACATTTGTTAATAAATAACTACTAAAAAAAATAAATAACAAAAAAAATATAAAATTCTACCTTTTTGTTCTGTAGTACAAAAATAATATATAATATAATAAATCGTAATGTTCTCATACATATAAGAATAGTTTTTTTTAAGATCATTATGTTTATTGTGTTTTATTTTAATTTTATTAAAAGAATATTATTTAATTTTAATTTTTAACTTTTAGTATAAATAAAAAATATAACCTTTTATTCATTAGCTAATTTAAAAATACTTATTATAGAAAAAATAATATTATTTAATTTTAATTTTTAATTTTAAGATAAATAAAAATATGTAACCTTTTATATGTATTAGATAATTTAAAAAATATTATTATGAAAAAGTTAAAATATTCAAACTTAAAAAAATAATTCAATAATAAAATTGAGTTTGTTTAAGAGAGAGAAAGAGAGAGAGAAAGAATGAGAGAGAGAGTATTTAAATGACAAACAAAATAATAAGAAGATTCATATTAGATTATAAAAACTAATGTCATCGTTACAGTATAATCGCATAATTTCAAAACATACAATATGAAATAATAAAGTATAATTTAATTAATGTGTATAATAAAACAAACTTAAAACTTAACTTATATAGTAATAATCTAACATAAAAAGTAATGACAGCTTTCTGTACTAAGGTATTATATTAAATTACGACTTAGTCACTTAGATATTTTTTATCCATTAAAATTATGCATAAAGATAAAAACTTTTTTAAATATAAATTTTTATCTCTATTTTAAATTAAATACTGTTGAATAAATAAATAAATAAATTTAATAATATTTTTAAATAGTTAATTTGTAACTTTATAAATATTTATCTTGATTTTGTTACAAAATATTTTTAATATCTTATTTAATTTAAATTTATAAATTTTAATATTTTTAATATCTTATTTAATTTAAATTTATAAATTTTAATCATTCTAAAAGTTAAATAACTTATAAAATTTATATATTTATTATTAAATATTTTTTATTCTTATCTTTTAAATTATTTCATTAAATTTATAAATTTAAAATAAAATATAAAAATTAATTTTTTAAAAATAATTGAAAAGTGGCTAAACAGACATGATAATGTCTGTTGAACTGCTAGTGAAGTATAAATACAAAACAAATGAAACAAACAAAATAAAAATACAGTTGAATCTTATTTTAAAAATGAAAGCACAATTAAAAATGATTTTGAAAATATGAGTACGATTGAAAAAGAAGAAATTATAGTAAATAATAATAGTCACGAGTCTTCATATTGAATATAAATACAAAGAAGTCTTCATACTTCTTGTTAATTATTGTCAAATTCATTGTTTTTTTTAATATTCTTTTATTTTATTGGGATTTTGAATTAGAGAAGAAACATAAAAAAATGACCCTGTAAAAAAGTTAAATAGGAAGATAAAAAGATACATCTTCACAAGAAAAATTTTGACATTGAAAATAGGAAGATAAAAGATGAAAAGGAGCTTAAAATTTAAAAAATAAATAGTTGAATATAAAAAAAATTAAAACTCAATAAAAAAATTTGAAAGATATCTTTTATTTTTAAATAGAAGAGAAAAAATAAAAAAGTAAAAAAACTGATAGAAGAAAAGGAAAGAGAGCTATTCAAATTAAAAGAACCACTAGAAGAATCAAGAGTAAAAAAAAGAATTAGAGGGGACTTGCTTTATAGTTTTTACAGTAAGTAAGTGAGACTTTAGTTTTGATGCATATATAAGATACAAAAGAAAAGATGAAGGATCACAAGATGTAAAATAAAAAAAAATTGAAAACAAAAGAATATTATTTTTAATTTTATACTCTTCTTAAAAATATTTTTACTGAAAATAATATTAAAATACTTGATTAAACATATTTTTATATTTTATTTTTATTTTTTTAAAAACAATAATAAAATGGCCAAACTAATCTGTCCCTTATTATTTCTTTGTCAATTTCTAACTCTCTGTTCTATTTTTAGTTTTTAACCCTCCTTACTTTTTTTTAACAGAAAAAATTTCGTATAAAAAATAACCAAACACATCTTTATCTACTTATCTGGAATTCTCGATTTCCCCGTGAAAACCGAAACGCTTCCTAAAATCTACCAATAAACTCATGCTATTAGAGAGGGTAATCACTAATCAGTCAGTTGACATGATGAGAAATTTAAAACTAAGATTGATGTCGTTATCGGGCCGTCCACCTGTCTCTCATCACAGCCTCTACTCATTGTACCTCACTACCTCCTCTAAAAACCCTATTCCAGTTTCCCAGTTTCAATCCATGTCGCATTGGCACACGTGGTCACCATCATCTGGAAACCACCCTCTCTCCCACCCAATCCTACGGTCAATTCCATACTCCCTCTCTCAAAACCAAAAGTCCAAAACCACCCACACAGTCCAAGAACGCAAACTGAAATTCTGAAACAGAAAATGCACACCCCCTCACCTACGCCTTACGTGCCCCTCTTCTCCCTCTCCCACTCTGCACACTTCCCCCTCTCATTGGTTCTCTCTGCTAACACTCTCTCTTCCCTCATTGCGCCACGTCTCCCTTAGCCACCCAATCATACTCTTCCTCTCTCTCATCACTGTTTCTACACGTGTTTTTTCTCACACGTGTCCCTTTCATAGTTCCTATATAATCAACCCCTTCCTCCTCCTTCTCACCTTGTCTCACTGTTAATTCTTCTTTCCTTTCCCCCTTTCACTTACTGTTAAAAAGAAGTAAAGAAAACAAAGAATATGGATGGTAGAGGAGGGTGCTGTATTGCTAGGTACGCGCCTGGTGCGTACGATATGTCCAAGGTGGACAGGATAATGCTTAGGTTTCGCCCTATCGCTCCCAAACCGGTGGCCGGAGCTTCCGCCACCGGCGTTACGGCCTCTGATGGTTCTTCGTCGGAGAGCAGTGACGCCTTCTCGAAAAGCTGCGGTAGAACCAAAAGAAAGTACGTCAGAGACAACAACACCGGCAAAAATAATAATAATAATAGAAGGACCCGCCGGAGGAAGACAACGACGTCTTCACCGGAAAATAACCGTCCGGCGCCGGTGATTACTCTCCCTTTGCTTCCAGAAACTCCTGATCCGAAGGAATCACACAACAACAACCACAGCAACACCAACAGCAACGGCAACAACGGCTTGAGCAAGAACGTGCCGGTGTGGCTGAGTTTCGAGAACTCCGGCGGCGGTTCCGATCCGTACTGGTACGGCGGCGCGTCGTCGTACTCGTGCGTTACGGTGGAATGCGTGACGGACACTTGGAGAGAAGGTGAGGGGTTACAGGTGCTAGGTGGTACGGACGAGGAGCGGAAGGTGAATCTTGGTGACGACACGTGTCCAGGGTTCATATCGGACGGTTACGGGAGAGTGACGTGGACGAACGGCGCGTACAGGGAGATGGTTGGGCAGAAAAATGAGGGTGCGGTGGTGGTGTTGGCTATGAAGGTTGGTGCAGTGGTCCCTTACCCTTGTTCCTTCACGTGCAGGGTGAGGGTGGTGCAGTTCCATGCTGGCAAAGAGAGAAGCGCTCTCACAGTTCCTTGTGATGTTTGGAGAATGGACTTTGGTGGATTTGCATGGAGATTAGACGTTAAAGCTGCTCTTAGCTTGAGATTGGGATCCTAATTAATTGTTAGTTATCATTATTAAGTAAGTGGTGATAATCTTTTGATGAGTTTGAGTTGATTATCCTAGGTGCTCATATAACGAGTGTCACTCAAGTCAAGTGATGCTTGTTCTTTTTACTATGGTTTGTGATGCCTTGTTGATAATCGTTATGCTTTTGGTTTTGTTATCTCAACTCTCAAGTGAGAACTGTGAATATTAATCTATGATGAGAGAGCTACAGCTACCATAGTTGTAAATCGTTGCATGCAACCTTTGTTATAATATATGTTATGATTTTGAGCAATTATTTTTTAGCTTTGGAAGAGTTTATATATTTGAATTATCCACTGCCGTAACCATGTAAGTTCCCCAGTGTCCACTAATTCTCACTGCCCTATATTATATGAATACAAATATCAATTTTGTTACATTATTAACAATATTTCTAACAACATTTCTGTCAATTTTTGTCAATTTTTATTTATAATTATATTTAATAAAAATGTTTTTGTAGATGTGTCTAATAAAAATATATTTTTATATATATATTTAATAGAAGTATCTTTATAAATATATTTTTTAGATGTATTTTTTTTATAAATATATTTTCTAGATGTATTTTTTTATATATGTGTTTAAATTATAATAATTAATTATTATTAATAATAAATTGACTATTAATTTTTATTTATAATTGTATTTAATAAAAATATTTTTATAGATGTGTCTAATAAAAATATATTTTTATACATATATTTAATAAAAATATTTTTATAAATATATTTTTTAGATGTATTTTTTTATATATATATTTAAAATATAATAATTAATTATTATTAATAATAAATTGATAGATATTATATTAGTACTTTATATTTTTTTTTATAAATATTACTATATGCTTGATTTGTTGGCTTCCTACACTACATCCATTATATTTAATAAATTTGTAAAGGGATAGCTGATTCATACTGATCCCTTGTTATTAAACACAAAAGGGGTCGAAAAGGTGCTAATTAGTTAATCAGTTAAATTATTATTATTATATATGCTGCTTAAGATAATCGAATAACATCATTTAATTAATTAATAAAATTATGATATTTTAATTAGATTTTGGTTCATGTTCATTTTCAATTTAGTATAATGGGATGGTCTGGTTGAGAGGAAAAAGGAAGAAGAAAAATGAAAAGCTGTGTGTTGGGGGAGATGGAACTTCTTATTAGGTAGGAGTGGGACACATAGGTGTTAAAGAAGAGTTAAGATTGGAAGTATGTATAAAACATCAATTCCATTCAACTCCAATTTACTAACTTGGTATACCATTAAGCGATGGAACCCTGGCGCAAGGTTATTGCACCACGTTGCTGCATCCAACCCAAAGCATGTTTACTTTTGCTTTTCTAGGATCAGATTCAGATTTTTCCTTTCCTCTTTCATATAAGAAGAAATATTTAATAATAGTAAAGTCTCTTTGTCCCTTTTTCCCATGCTCAAGTTACAGCTACTATTCTCTCTGTCAAAAAGAAAATAAATAAATAAATAAATAAAAAGAAAAGTTACAGCTACTATTCTTCCAGCGTTTCTGCCTGCGTCAATGTACTCCTTATTTGGTCCTTGCTGTCCTCAATTATTTATTGTAAGAAATTTTTACCACCTTTTAAGGTTATTAAGAAAAGGATTTAGTTTTATAGTATTTTTTTTATGGAGGAGTGTTAGAGAGTTAGTAATTTTTGTAATTTATAGTTATTAATAATATTTTTAATGGTGTAAAATTTTTTTAATGGTGTAAAATTATTTATTTTTCTTTTAATGATTATATGTTAACTAGAATTTAATAAAATTGCTGGTTCCTAAATTTTTTTTTATTATAAAATAAAAAATGTTTTATTTCCTAAATCTAAGAAAAATAAAAAGATATTATTTATTGAAATTTTTTTTATTTCGCATACAGTTCGTCTAATGTCTCACCAAGCTGTGTGATGTTTCATACGGTTCATCCAGAGATATCGTAAATTGCACCTAACAAAAATTATAAATACCGATTGTGAGATAAATAAAGTGTGTGTTTGGATTATAATTTGTAAATGGAAGTTTGATTAAAATTAATTTTGTAAATTTGATGTTGATGAAAAATAAGTTTATGTTAACATGATTTATGTTTGGTAATTTTTATATTAAAATGGATTATAGTAAAATAAATGTTGTTTGAATTATATTACTCAAAATCACTTTTAGATAAAAAATTATTAAAAAAAATATCAATTTAAATAATTTTTTTATATTATTCTATCATTTTATTTTAGATATTTAAATAAATTTTATTAATTTATTTTATAATAAAATTAATATTTACTTACTAAATTAAAGTAATGTATAAAATTAGTATATAATAAAACGAAAAACAAAAAAAAAATTCATATAAACATTGTATATAATAATTACAACCAACAACATATATCATACGAACAAAAAATTACAATAAGAAGTAAATAAAATTTATATGAATAAAGCTAAACAAAAAAAATAAAAATTTTTATACACAACATAAATATAGTACAATAAAGCATAAAAAAATTTATATAAACAAAAAATAATAAAAATATCATAAAATTTAATAAAAATAAGAATTTATATTAACAACAGTTGTCATATAAATAAAAAAATATAATAAAAATATAACATTAGAACACTAAAATATAACATCAGAACACAAAAACATAATATAAAAAATATTTATTATATAAATAAAAAAATACAATAAAAATATAAAAATCAAAATATAAAAGAGAGTACTAAAAGTAATAAAAAATAAAAATATTTATCTTGACAGTGATTCAAACAAATCTGAAAGATTTTGATGAAAAAAAATAAAAGGAAGAACATATACACAAAGAACTACTGTGAGAAAGTTATATGGCTACTTGCAACCTTTTTATAGAAAAAAAATGAAGAATAAGATTGGTAGAAAAGGAATAAATTTCTCACGTGAACGTACGTTCAGAGGTGAAAGCACTTCTGGTTTAGAATTCTAAAAAGTTGCCAAACATAAAAATGGGACATTCAAGACACTAAAACTGTAACACCTTACCAAACAGAGATTTACGCTTAAGTCGTAAAACAAAGGTGGTGTGATATTACGACATATATATATATATATTATAATAATTGAAAGAACGTAGTATTCAAGGAGCCTTGAAGAATAGGTAAAGCAAAATCGTAAAATTAAAAGTGCAATACTCAGAAACATATATATACAGAAAGTATGAACTGGGAGTGGTCAAGAGTACAAGATAACAAGCTCCTAACTCAGCCTGCGAAGCTAAGGTTGGCTGGAGAATACATATATATATACAAAGCCCACAGCCAAAAATACACAAAAGAGGTCCTAGTTCTCCATACACCTCTAAGAGGCACAACAGTAAAAGAGGTTATCAGGAGAGTTCTATACATATAATCATATAGATAAGCTATACATCAAAATAAAGTCCCCAAAATGATCTACTTCGCTGTAGAGCTCCAGACGCCTAGCGAGGTGCCTCTCGACCTGCATCTGAAAAACAACAATATTGTACGGTGCGGTTCCCAGAATGGTAAATGTGCCATGTACATAAGATATAAGGTCTTGAAAATGCTAGAGGCAATCCTAGAATGCCAACACTCAGATTATAAAAGCTTAAAGAACTAAAGCAGAAACCATAAAATCAGGGTGGTCCTCTAAGGTTTCTATCTCAACTAAAACTTAAACCTAACCCTCAAACCTTCTCCTTTCCTCCAATCTTCCAACACCAGAGAACTGCACAGACAACCAAACAGACAATAATGAAAATAGGTAGAATACAAGTACTGCAGGTAGCAAGTATAACAATTAACATGATAAGTTCACTTAGGCATTCCCAATTAATGCATAAACAAGAAATTCACACAATATGCATATGATGCATGCCTGCCATATGGCTGATGAGTCTCATCTGTCGGTTATCAAGCCAACCCGACAAGTCTGGCTGCTAAACCTTGGACTGTCCCCCGATGCGCATCCCCAAGAGTCTATGCATAGCTTTTTCTCATATATAAAATTGCTCAATGGAGGTTAACCATCTCGGGAATTTATAAGTGCCCGGTCATCCTTACGTCGTAGGGTCAACAGAGTATCGAGTCTCAACCTGAAACACGTGGCGGCAAGCCACGGTACTTTACCCAGGAAAACTCATATCTCAGATAATAATTTCATATTCCTTCATAAACATTTCATAATTATTCATTATGGCTGTAACATAACATACACATCATATATTTGCACATTTATACATAGTTTATCATAACCCAGAGCAAGTGGGATGAAACCACAACCCTTGCTTCTTCCCGGAGAGCCTCTATACTAACTAACTTGGAGCAAGTGAGGTGAAACCACAACTTTTACGTCTACCCAGGAGGTACGTTCCCATATGCTCAGGAGGAACAAAGGAGGGGATCCTAACCTCCCACCATCTCGTTGGGGGCGATTTTACAATACTAGGAGGAACAAAGAATGGGATCCTCACCTTCCACCATCTCACGGGGTTGCACTTTCAAGAAAGAGTGCTCAAATACAATATTCATTCCTTTGTTTAGTCAGTTTCATAATTTAAGTTTTATATATATATATATATATATATATATATATATATATATATATATATATATATATATATAAAACTTAAATTATGAAACTGTACTAAATCATCACTTCTCAAGCTTTCCTCATCTCTAAGTTATCATCTTTCCCTAGTTTCATCTCATTACTAGGCATACCAATAAGATCTAGGGGTTAAAAGAGTAAAAATAGAGGTTTAGAGGTTTGAAATTAAGCTTTCAAACACAAAATTAAGTTTGTTGAAAACAGGGGTCACGCGTACGCGTGGGCCACGTGTAAGCGTGGGTGTGCAATTTGTCCATCACGCGTATGCATTACCTCATCCACTACGCATGCATGCCGAACGGAAATGCCCATTCGCATATGGAGGGGTTTGCGTACGCATGTATTGCAGATTAGTCCAAAATGGCTAAGTCTGCAGAATTTTAGTTTTGCCTACCGAACTTTTGACGCATATAACTTTTTTGTTTTAAAACATTTTTTATCCATTCTTCAAACAAAATAAATTTCACGGACCCAATTTTCATATAAAATAAGTTTGAAACAATTTGGGGCTTTGAAAACCAAGTTATGGCTCACTGAAGTTCGGCCAAAAATAAGATTTTCACAAAAGTTCATAAACCTCTATTTTCACCAAAAACAAACTCAATATCAATATTCTATACATATAAACAGCACCACAACTTATCATTTAAAACATCACAATTCCCACATCCTACCACAATCAACCATACCTCAATTTTACATAATCTCATACATAAATCCCTCAATTATACCCACAAGATCATCATTTATTCATCACATACACATATACATCATTATCACCTTATCATTCATCTCCAAATCATCATTTAGCATTCCACGTTCATCACCACACCAATCACCACTAATACTCAACCTATTTTAACAATTATTAGCAAGGTACTAAGTATTTAATCACATTCATGCATCCACACCTATCCTATGGTCATCTAGCCTAAGTTTTCACAAGACATTATATATTAAATACGAGAAACCAAAACCATACCTTTGCTAATTTCGCCGTATAACCCGAGACACCACCAAAAGGCACAAAATACAGCCCCAAAGATCCAAAATTTCCAAAGCAATGACACCCAAACTCCACCAAGTCTCCAACGTTCACAATTAAGCTCCAATTTACATATATACACACCTAATTCACATTACCACAAATATATATCCAAAACTTAATACCCAACGGACAAAATCAAGGAATTAACTAGGGTTATAAGATTCTCACCTTATTCAAGCACCAATGAAGCAAGATTAAGCGTTTTCCTCAAGCTAATTCGAGCCTAAACACCGTAATTAAACAATTTTTTTATCATAATTGCTCATAATTTTTTAAATTAGAAAGGAAGAAATTGGAATACAGAAATAGTTTTATTACCTAATTATTAACTGAGCTTTGTAAAGCTCAACGCTGTGGTTGCGTGGCCGCAAACGGTGCGGCGATCGGAGCTCAAAGTGAAGAGTTATGTGGGTTTGATTATGTGAGTGAAGGTTTGGCTATGGAAGAGTGTTCTTCCCCCTCCTTGGCCGAGTTCTGCGTTTTGCATGCAAATGGGCAAGACAAGTGAGCTAAGTTCATTTGTTTAAATGAATGGGTTGGGCCCATGGGCCTGGTTCGATCCGTTTAGCCCAATCTTGGGTCAAATTCTTTGAAATTAGTGTTAAAATTCTTGTTTTAATTAGATCTATTTTATTAAACTATAAATTTATTTTTCTAATTTCTTTTATTAAAAATTAATTTATTGATTAATTATTTGCTAATTTTACGGGGTTTACATCCTACCGACCTAGTTAAGAATTTTGCCCTCAAAATTAAGATTGAGTTACCTGAAAAGAGGTGTGGGTAGTCCTTCCACATATCTGGCTTGAGTTCCCAAGTATGTTTTCCAATTCTAGCTCCACTCTCAGCATCCTCTGCTAACGTAACTCCTCCTCTGCGTAGCTGTTTGGCAATGGTATCATATTCTGAATTCTAACCGAGGTTATTTGAAGCGTTAGATCCTCCCTTAGTTGCACTGGTTCAGATTCTAATACGTGATTGGCATCAGAAATGTACTCCTGAAACTGTGAGATGTGAAGTACGTGATTGGTATCGGCTATTAAATTCGGGAACTAATACTAAGATGTTTGATGCTCCAGTCTTAAATCAACATAGAGGCTTTTAGCGCACTGTGAAACCTCACCTTCTTTTTGATGTATAGTTTCGTTAATATCTCTGATAAAAAGTTTGCTCCAATGGACGGAATGGACTTGGTCACTTAATCCATGATTACCTAACAGCATCACCTTCTATCCTAGACCTCGACAATCTATTATGAAATCAATAGCTATTCTTTTTCACTTTTAGTGTAGAACCTTCAATGGTTGCAGCATTTCGAATGGCTTCTGGTGGTCACTCTTTACTTTCTAACATGTCAGCTACTTAATTACATGTGCCGCCACATCGTTATCATTCTGGGCCACCCAAAATATCTTCTTTGAATCATGACACGTTTCGGTAATTACAGGGTGAATAAAAAATCCGTTATCGTGAGCTTCAGACAACAGTTCACGTGTCAACTTTTGACATTAGGCACACTAATCTCTTCCTATACCCTCAAATTCGTTCCTTCATTCCTCCAAGTTCCTTTTCTTGTCTTTCTCGATCTCTTCTTGATTTCCTTGTTTAACAGACTTCAATATCCTTATTAACTCCTTATCCTCTTGCTGCGTTCTTCAAATTTTAGCCTTACCACTATTTAAAAATTGCAATAGATTCAGTTTGATACTTTTAGCTACTTTCTCTATACCCAACTTAAGACCCTAACTTACTTAACGGTTCTTCCTCTTTGGTCATCTAAACAATACTCAGAGACTTCTTGCTCAGGCCTCCGTCACCACTTCACGATGTCGTATTCGCACGCATCCTAAACCCCTTTGATAATGTAGCACAAAAATTCTGAGTAGTTAATTAAGTTTGGGTATTATGATTATTAGCACTGAGGTTAATCCTTCTCTCGAGATTCGAAAGCTCTCTTCGCATTCAGGCATCCATACAGACGGTGGATTCTAGCGCGTTAACTTACTAATAGGTATTACGGTTGACAAGAATTTAAAGCTCCAAAACTTCTCTTGATTGTGCACACTTACATGTTTCACCTTCCGCATCCAAAAGTTTTGCTCTAATGATGAGCGGATATTTTATACGCTTTTTGGCATCATTTTCATATAGTTTTTAGTAGTTTTTATTTAGTTTTTATTAAGCTTTTATAGGTTTTAGTGTTAAATTCACATTTTTGGATTCTACTATGAGTTTTTGTATAATTTAAGGTATTTTCTATCTAAAATTGAGGAGCTGGAGCAGAAGTCTGATTCAGAGACAGAGAAAGCATTGTAGATGCTATCCGGATCTGACCTGCCTGCATTCAAAAGAGCTTTTCTGGAGCTATAGAAGTCCAAATGGAGCACTCTCAACGGCTATGGAAAGCTGACTTCCAGAGCTTTCCAGAAATATATAATAGTCCATACTTTGCTTCGAATTAGAAGGCTCAAAACTGGCATTCAACGCCAGCTTCCTGCCCACTTCCAAGCGTCCAGCGCCCAAAGAGCAGAGACCAATGTACAAACGCCCAAAGAGGACCCCCTAGCTGGCGTTCCACGTCCAAGAGACCTCATATCACGTGGATTTCATCAAACTCAGCCCAAACACTCACCAAGTGGGTCCCAGAAGTGGATTTTAGCACTAAAAAGACTATTTTACCCTTACTAGTCATTTGTTTAGTATTTAAGGATTTTATTTATGTAATTCGAAAAGAACCTATGGACCATTCAGCATCATTCACATTTTACATTGTGTTTTTACTTCAGTATGAGTTTCGAAACCTCCTAGGTTGAAGGGAGGAGCCCTGCTGAGTCCTATAAATTAATAAAAGTATTACTGTTTCTTCTTCGATCTGTGTTTGATTTATCTCTAAGATGTATATCCAATCTTTATCGTGGAGAATAGGATGATCTGACAAATTACCTCTGTTCATCACATTAAGACGAATGTGCCTGACAAACACCCACGTCTACTTGGGTTCATGTGAATACGTGACTGGAAAGCACGAGCCAATAGCTATGTTTATACATCTCTCAGACGGCTAATCCACGACTTTGTTAGGGACTTCTCGAGACACCAGTTCTGCCGATTTCCAGGGAGATTAGGGTCTCTGTGGTATAGGCTAGAATCCTAAGAAGTAACATCCTCTGATCCGAAAGATTCGACCTTGTTTGTGGCGTTTTGAGTAGGATCGCCAAGAGAATGGACTGCTAAGCGCTTTACCCTTCGTCAGATTGGATGACCACGGCCAATGGCGTTCAATCTATAGGAGAGGAGATCAATGACCACGGCCCATGGCATTGATCATATACAGCCTGTCATAGAAGAAGATCATTCACAAGCAAAGAAGACAGTAATACCAGAGTTAATTCAGAAAGACAATGCAACTCTGAGCCTTAACTCTATTCCTATCAGTATTTTCTACCTCTTTTGCTTTCATAATTTTATGATTATCTTAGTTCAACAACTCCTTCTGATCTGCTTGACTAAGACATGCAAGATAACCATAGCTTGCTTCAAACCACAACTCTCGTGGGATCGATCCTGACTCGCTTATGTATTACTTAGACGACCCAGTGCACTTATTGGTACAACAGTACGAAGGTGTGGGGATTTGTGCTACCAAGATTTTGGCACCGTTGTTGGAGATTGTTGAGTTTGGACAAATTGAAAGATTGTCTTGCTCCCTAGATTAGGTAATTTATTTTATTTTATTTTATTTGAGTGTTTTAATTTTGTTTTCTTCTTCTCTAATTTTCAAAAATCATTAAAAACTTTTTCAAAAATATTTTTCTTTTCTTTGTTTGATCTTTGATTTTGTTTGAGTCTTTCAGTTTTTGTTTTCTTCTTCCTAAACCTTTTTCAAGAAATATTTGTCTTTTCTCTGTTTGAGTCTTTGTTTGTGTTCTTGGTTTGACTCTTTGAGTCTTTTATTTTTATTTTGTTCTTCTTCAAATTTTTGAAAAAAATTAAAACCTTTTTCAAAAATATTTTTCTTTTCCTTGTTCAATCTTTATTCTTAATTTGAGTCTTTTGAGTTTGTTCTTGTTGAGTCTTGCGTTTTCTTTGAGTTCTATTTTCTAAAAATTTTCAAAAATATTTTCTTTGGTTAAATCTTGTGTCAAGTCTTTAAGTTTGGTATTTTCTTGTTGTTTTTCTTCAAATTTTCGAAAATATTTTCAAAAATATGTTCTTGTCTTCAAGTCTTTTAGTTTTCTAAAAATTTTAAGTTTTGTGTCCTTTTTATGTTCTTGTGTTCTTTGAGTCTTTGAATTTTGTTCTTTGTGTTCTTGTTAGTCTTCAAAGTGTTCTTGAGTCTTTTTTGTGTTTTGATCTTAAAATTTTTAAGTTTGGTGTTCGTTTGTGTTTTCCTCCAAATATTTTCGAAAATAAGGAGCATTAGATCTAAAAATTTTAAGTCTTGTGTCTTTGTGTGTTTTTCTCTTTCATCATTAAATTCACAAATAAAAAAATATTTTTTCTATTTTTATTTAATCATTATTTTTGAAATTTTAACATAAAAATTCAGATTTTAATTTCAAATTTTTATCTTATCTTATATTAGTTTTCAAAATTTCAAAAATCAAATCTTTTCAAAATTAAAAATCTCACCTTTTTCAAAAATCTTATCTTTTCTCATCTTTTTCAAAATTTAAAAATCTTATCTTATCTTTTTCAAATTTCAAATTTTAAAAATCATATCTTTTTTAAAATCAAATTTTAAAATCTTATCTTTTTAAAATTAATTTCAAATCTTTTTAATGTCTTATCTTTTTCTAATTTTGAATTTTAATTTCAAATCTTTTCTTAATAAATATCTTATCATCCTCTCTCTTCTTTTTCGAAATTACCTAACTAACTCTCATCTCTTCTTAATTTTCAAAAATTAGGGGTGGCAAAATGGGTTGAACCCGTCGGGCCGATCTGCTAAACCCGTTAAAAAGGGCGGGTCGGGCTAGGATTTGGAGACTGCCAAATTAAAAAAATCCGCCAAACCCACACCATCAAATTGGCGGGTTTCGGCGGGGCGGGGCCGGCTGGTCCGCCGGGCCGAACATTTTTATTTTTCTTTTTTTTATTAAATAAAAGAGTAATTACTATTATAAAATTAATAATTATAGAATTTTCAAACACTTTTTTTTTGTTTTTTATTTTTATTCTTCTTTTAGTTATTAACTTTATTTATTTTATTTTACAATTTCGTATATTTGTTCGAATTATGTGACTTATTTTTTAAAATAAAGATAGTTCTAGTGACAAATATTATTTTGAACAATTTTATTGAAGTTAAAAATTAAAAAAAAATTAGTAAAAAATTATATTATAATTTGGCTATTTTTTATTTGTATTTTATTTTTTAATTATTATTTTTTATTTAATTTTAATGAATTTTATTTTTCAAAAAAAAAAAAAAGAGTCAAGCGGGCTAGCCCGCCGACCCGCCAATCCGCCATAAAGTGGGGCGGGCTAGCATTTTGAACCCATTTTAGTTGGCGGGACGGGCCGGCCCACCCCGTTTATAAAGCGGGCCTAGGAGGGGCGGGGCGGGTTGGGGCAGGCCAGCCCGCTTTGCCACCCCTATCGAAAACTATCTCCTTCTTCTCTCTCATCTTTTTCAAAACTACCTAACTCTTCTCTCACTTAATTTCGAAAACTTCTCCCTCTTCTCTCTCTTCTATTTTTGAAAATTCAACATTCAAATTTTAAATCATTTTAAATTAATTAACTTAAATTTCAAAAATTAATAAATAAAAACAAAAATATTTTAATTCTTATTTACTTTTTCTATTTATACTTCTTCTCATCTCTACTCATCTCATTCGAACTCTATCCCCCCTCTCTATTCTTCCTTCTCACCTTTCATTCTCTCTTATTTACTTCTATCTCCTATTTTCAAAGTATCCTTCTTCTACTTTTTTTTTTATTTCTTTTATTCTTATCTTCTTCTTCTTCCTTCACATCTGACTTTAAGGAGGAGCTTCTTGCCTATTGGCACAAAGAGCTTTCTTCTTTTCTTCTTTTCTTTTCTTCTTGTTTATGACCAGGAACAGGGATAAAGAACCCCTCTTGACTCCTGATCCTAAACCTAAGAAGACTCTAAGGTGGTGTCTACAACAAGCTAAAGCACAACACTCCAGAAGAGACCTTTCAGAAAGTTTTGAACAAGAACAGGGAGACATGGCCGAACCTCAAGAGGAAGCTAGAAGGGTTCTTAGTGACTTTACCATGCCTACCTCTGACTTTTATGGCAAAAGCATCTTTGTACCTACCATTGGAGCTAACAACTTTGAGCTTAAGCCTCAGTTAGTCTCTCTTTTGCAGCAGAACTACAAATTCCATGGACTTTCAATGGAAGATCCACATCAGTTTTTAGCTAAGTTCTTACAGATCTGTGATACTATAAAGACTAATGGAGTAGATCATGAAGTCTACAAGCTGATGCTCTTTCCCTTTGCTGTAAGAGAGAGAGCTAAGCTATGGTTGGATGCCTAACTTAGAGAGAGTCTTGACTTTTGGGAAAAACTAGTTAATCCTTTTCTGGCTAAGTTCTTTCCCCCTCAAAGGATGAGCAAAATTAGAGTGAAAGTTCAAACCTTCAGACAAAGAGAATGTTAATCCCTCTATGAAGCTTGGGAAAGATACAAGAAACTGATTAGGAGATGTCCTCCTGACATGCTCTCAGAATGGTCCATCATAGGCGTGTTCTATGATGGCTTGTCTGAGATGTCCAAAATTTCATTGGATAGCTCTGCAGGTGGATCACTCGACTTGAAGAAAACACCTGCAGAAGCAAGAGAACTCATTGAGATGGTGGCTAACAACCAATTCATGTACACTTCTGAGAGGAATCTTGTAAACCATGGGATCCCTAAGAAGAAAAGAGTTCATGAAATTGAAACTCTGAATGCCATATTGGCTCAGAATAAGATCTTGACTCAGCAAGTCAATATGATCTCCCAGCATCTGACTGGAATGCAAACTGCAGCTAGCAGTACTCAGGAAGCTTCTCCTGAAAAAGAAGCTTATGATCCTGATCAACCCACCATGGAGGAGGTGAATTACATAGGAGAACCCTATGGAAACACCTATAATCCTTCATGGAGGAACCATCCTAACCTCTCGTGGAAGGATCGACAGAAACCTCAGCAATGTTTCAATAACAATCAATGTGGAAGGAACCAGAATAGGTTCAATAACAGACCACCATTCCCATCTTCTCAAAGGAATATGGAAACCTCTAAGCAGAGCCTTTCTGACTTAGTTACTTTGGTTTCGAGCCTCTCTAAGACCACTCATAATTTCATTAATAAAACAAGGTCCTCCATTAGAAACTTGGAAGTGCAAGTTGGTCAACTGAGCAAGAGGATTCCTGAGATTCCTCTTGAAACTCTTCCCAATAATACTGAGGTAAATCCTAGAGAAGAGTGCATGGCCATAACCATGGAGGTAGAGGCCGAATCAGAGGAGAATGGGCATTGAATGCCAGTGAAGAAGCCTTCACTGGGCGTTCAACGCCCACAATGGCAGCAAGCTTGGAGCTGAACGCCAATGAGGAACCCCTCACTGGGTATTCAATGGCCATCCTGGCAGCAGAGCTGGCGTTGAATGCCAGCCAAGGAGCACTGGATGGGCGTTCAACGCCCAAACACCCAGGCTTCCTGGCGTTGAACGCCAGTGAGGAACCCCTCACTGGGCATTCAATGCCCAACCAGACAGGCTTTCTGGCACTGAATGCCAGTGAAGAACCCCTCACTGGGTGTTCAACGCCCACAACCCTAGGGAAGCTGGTGTTGAACGCCAGCAAGGATATCCCTGCTGGGCGTTTAACACCCAGAATGCTAGGGGACTGGCGTTTAATGCCAGTCAGGGTGGAAGCAAGGGCGTTCAACGCCCAATAAGTGACGATTAGGTTCTTGCTAGTAAAGAATTTTATAAAAATAATCACGTTGTAAGTATTGTTTCTAAAGCAACAAAGAATCCTTTCGTACAAAAGTTTGGTTGTCACAAGTAACAAACCCCTAATAAAATTGATAACCGAGTATTTAAACCTCGGGTCGTCTCTCAAGGAATCGCATGGAAGTATGATTTATTTTTGGTTATGGAAAAAGGTATATTTTTGGGTTTTTGAATAGTGAACAGGAAAAATAAACTAATAAGAAAGTAAATTAATTATCATGAAAACCATTGCAAGGTATAAGAATTGGAAATCCCATCCTAGTTATCCTTATCAGGTGTGATGAGAATTGTTTATTGCTCCCACTTAGTTAACCCTTACTAAATAAAGGAAAGTCAAGTGGACTAATTAATTTGATTCCTCAAGTCCTAGTCAACTCTTGTGGAAAGACTAGCTTTAGAGGGATCCAAATTAATCATCAAATTCCAATTTTCAATCAACAGCTGAGTTTGACAACTCAAGTGTCACCAATTACTTAACCAAAGCAAAGGAGAAAAAATCTAAATTATTTATATCATAAATGGAAGAAAGCAATTATAAATCTGAAATACCTCAAATTTCATTTAAACATAAATTCAAATCTAACATGAAGAGTTCATAAGCCAATTTTGGCAACATAAATAATTACCAAGTGAAATAGAGCAACTAAAGTAATAGAGTAAATAAAAGTAGATAAGAGAAACTAAATTTAAAAGAACATAGAACCTGGAAAGCAGAAGAAGTAAAACAAACCTTTAAGAGAAATCCTAATCCTAAATCCTAAGAGAGAGTAGAGAACCTCTCTCTCTCTAAAACTACATCTAAAACCTAAAATTGTGAATAATGAATGTTATCTATGTTGTGTTTATGAATGGATCGATTTCCCCACTATATAGCCTCTAATATGTGTTTTTTGGGCTGAAAAATGGGTCAAAAACAGCCCAGAAATCGCCCCCAGCGATTTCTGGTACGTACAGGTCACTGCAGAGCCATGCATATGCGTCATCCACGCGTGTGTGTCACCTATCTTTGGGGCAGATGTGACAAATTATATATTGTTGTGAAGCCCCGGATGTTAGCTTTCCAATGCAACTAGAACCACCTCATTTGGACCTTTGTAGCTCAAGTTATGGTCGATTTAGTACCAAGAGGTCAGGCTGGACATCTTTAGCAGTTCCTTCAGTTTCTTGTATTCCTTCCACTTTTGCATGCTTCCTTTCCATTCTTTAAGCCATTCCTTCCCTATAAACCTTGAAATCACTTAATACACATATCAAGGCATCGAATGGTATAAAGGGAGGATTAGTATTTGGTAATTTAAAGGCCAAAGAAGCATGTTTTCAATCATAGCACAAAATTAGGAAGGAAAAATGTAAACTCATGCAAATTATATGAATAAGTGAGTAAAGAATTGATATAAACCACTCAATTGAGCATAAGATAAACCATAAAATAGCGGCTTATCAATCTCTCCACACTTAAACATTAGCATGTCCTCATGCTAAGCTCAAGAGAAACTATAAGAGTGAAGGGGAACGGTAAACCTTATGAAATGCAACCTATCTATATGAATGCAACTAAATGCAAAAATACTTCTACCTACTTGGTTGAAAGTAAACAAATCTTTTAAGAACAAATATGAGTTGGATTTCACTAATTCAAATCATAAAAATGAAGTACAAGTGAACTTGCAGAAGAAAATATCTTATGAAAGCCGGGAACAAGGAATCGAGCATTGAACCCTCACTGGAAGTGTATGCACTCTAATCGCTTAGGTGTTTAAGGTTCGATCTCTCAATTCTCTACTAATCTTGCTTTCTAAGGCTTGCTTTTCTTCTACCAATCAACAAAGAATTTAATGCACAGATACACATATCAAGATGGCTTTTAAGGGTTGTAATGGGGTTAGGGTCAAGGTAGGATTGTATTTGGTCAAGTGGACTAAAATCTGAATCCTTAATTAACTTAAACTTTCCATCTAACTTAGACAATCCTTGTAATCATAATACAACATCTAACTATCTATTAACCATGTTTTCCACATATTCATGCATCCTAATTTCGAGTACAATACATATGTATTGCTATCACCATTTACTTTGGGGCATTTTGTCCCCTTTTATTATTTGCTCTTTTTATTTTCTTTTTCTCCCTTTTTTTCTTTATATATATGCCTTTTTTATTGTTTTTCTCAATGCATATGATTAAATTATTGAATGCATGAATATGTTCTAAACATTTCTTTCACATTTTCTCATGAATATACAACACCCAATTCTCAAACCAAATATTTTCAATCCCAATTTCCCCACACTTAATTCATGAGCATTCTCACTAGTCTAAGCTAACTAAGGATTCAAATTAAGAACATTATTGTTTTCTTCTTAGAGTTAATAATGTGCCAAAGTAAAGAACAAAGGGGTATAATAGGCTCAAAATTGGTTTGCAAGGGATAATAAAAAGTAAGGCCATATGGGTATGTAAGCTCAGTGAAACAAGGCCTCAATCATATAAGTGCATGCATACATCAAACCATGGAAATATAGAATTAAGCAAGACAAAGATCGCAATTTTAGAGAGAACAACACACACCAAAAATAAAATATTGGTTGGTAAAATGCAACCAATCAAATAGGCTCAAAATCTCACTGGTTTTGTGTGTTCAAGCTCCAAACCATGTTCCAGTATAATATTCCTTCAAACAAGTTCAATAAAAATTTTAATTCAAATTAGTAAAATGCTATAAAAAGTTTTTTGAAAAAGAAAATATCACTTTAACCAAGTGGTGGTAAAATATGCACAAAATCAAATAAATATGCAATCAAACATGTAAATGCAACAATGAACAAACAAAGAAAATAAAATATTGGTGTTGAAAAGAAAATAACTAACCCATGGAGATCGGTATCGACCTCCCCACACTTAAAGATTGCACCGTCCTCGGTGCATGCTAAGATGTGCAAGTGGACGGGCTGCTACAACTGATGCTTTTCTCCAAAGATTGTGCGTATGAACTTGTGTGTCCCTCCCATGTAAACGTCTTCCGGTTCCCTTTCTGGTGGCCATCCTGAAAGAAAAAGGGAAGAAAAGTAACCCAAAAACAAAGATAGAAAACAAATAAAATATGGTTGGGTTAATGCCAAATAATGAGGGTCTCAATTACATGGTAGCTACAACGTGCAAGTGAGGAAACAATAGACACATGGCATATCAATAGTGCAAAAATTGCAACAAAGGGGAAGAGATAGTAGATAATGAAAGACAATATAAATTCATATCAATGCAAAAGGAATACAGGGATCATAAAATATTGACAGTGACAGATAAATAATATCATCCAACAGTGTAAAACAAGTCACTAAGCACCAAAATAATACCAAAAAAGATACAATAGTTGAAAAAGAAAATTTAACACCAATGAAAAAATAATAAATTTAGAAAAGAAAATAAAAATATGCACAAAATTAAAATGCAATGAATGAAAGTATGCAAATAAATTAAGTAAAATAGAATGAAAGTGAAGAAGGATGAGAAGTTAAAAAGATGAAGAAGAAGAAGAAAGTAAGAAAGGAGGAAGAAAAAAGTAGAAAGGAGAGAAGAAAGAAATAAGAAGGGAGAAGAAAAACAAATTAGGATTGGGGAAGAAAAGATAGGAATTCTGGCGCAGGTCTAGTTAAACTATGCGTCGCATGCGACACGGACGCGTGGAGCACGCGTTCGCGTGGTTGGCGCTATTTTTCAGGTGACGTGGACGCGTGGGTCACACGTTCGCGTGGGTCACGCGTTCGCGTGAAATGATTTATGCTATTGGCGCGAGTGCAGCCTCGCGTATGCACAACTCTCTGTTTCGTTTAGCGTTGCATGTGACGCGTGCGCGTGATTCACGTGCACGTGTGAAATGCTTTTTTTTTAATGCAGTATGCAGAATGCAAAATGTAGAATGCAGATGACTATGCAGAAATTATGAATGAACACGAATGAAATTAAAATAAAATAAAACTAAGAACAAAAAGGAAAGAATATACCATGGTGGGTTGTCTCCCACCTAGCACTTTTAGTTAAAGTCTTTAAGTTGGACATTTGGTAAGCTCCTTGTCATGGTGGCTTGTGCTTGAACTCGTCTTGATACTTCCACCAATGCTTGGACTTCCAATAAGCTCTATCAATACCAGGTAAATTTCTCAAGCTTTGGTGGAGTTCTTCACAAACTTTGAGCTCCCAAATTTGATCCTCATATATTCCCGGATCTCAAATCTTGTTTCTACACCCGTCTTCAAGTGGATCATGATGATTCCATCTGGGTGGTTCAACCTTAGAATTCTCATTTAGGCATCCAAACAGCCTCCTAGACCCATTCATTCGAGCTTTACACCAACCCTTGTATTTAGATTTTGAGCTCTCAACCACTATGAGCCTAGGATTGTGTTGCCAACCACTACCCATCTCCCTTTTACTCTTAATGCCACAAAGAGCTCTAAGTTGCCCATCCGTCTCAAGCAAAGCATATTCAAGTGGGCTAATTAAGCTTAGAGATGAGAGATTTACCTACTTGAATGAAGGAATGGACGGTGATGGCTTTGGGGGAGAGGTCTCCAACAACCTTGGCAAGGTGATTTCTATCTCCATTCCCTTGAGCTTTTCCTTGACAACTTTCACCTCCTTGCAAACTTCTTCAATTTCAACCTCTTCCTCTTGGTAGCCTTCTTCCAATTTGATCTCTTCTTCATTGTTTACCAAGGGCATGGGAGGTTTTGCTTCTTCTTCTTTAATCTCCATGTCAAGTCCAATGGGAGAGGATTCCAATGTAGATAAGAATTCATCAATGATTGAATCTATCTTTTGATCATCCCGTTCAAAGTCCTCAACCATGATATGCCTTGGAGGTTGTACACCCTCCTCAACATCAAATTCAAACTCCTTAGAAGGGGGCTCTATGACTGGGCTTTCCCATGGACGTTCCGCATCTCCTAAGTCTTCGACTACTTCTTCCTCTTCAATAATTCTGGCTTCCTCCAATTGTTCCAATACAAAGTCATGCTCCTTACTGTCCACCAGATCTTCTAGTGTCTCCTTCATGCTACGTTCTTTATTAGATTCTCCACATGAAGCCATGGGGGTTCCTTGAGTGTCCGAACGTCGGGAAGCTAATTGATTTATTGCTTGCTCCAGTTGATGAAGGGTTGCATGAAATTGATCTACTGTTTCCTTGAGGCGAACCTGTGATTCTTGGGTCAATGGATATGGACATGGTGCATATGGAAGTGGTGGTTCTTGGGGGTAATTGGATTGGAATTGGGGTGGATAAGGGTTAGGGTCATATGGTGATGAATGGTTATAGGTGGTTTGTGAGTATGGTGGTTCAAAGCTATGTTGATGAGGTAGTTCATAGGCATATGATGGAGCTTGCTGGTAACTACAAGGGGGTCCACCATATCTATAATCTTGGTACACACCTTGGAATGGCTCTTGACCATAGTAATTTGGTGGAGGTGGTTTGTCACGGAGGGGTCCACCATAACTATTGTCTTGGCATGCATTGTAGGATAGTCGTTGTCCATGGTATCTTGGAAGGTGTTGTTGCCGAAAGGGTTGATCAGATCCTCCTGGCTCCTTCCATCTTTGATTGTTTTGACCTTGATATGTTCCCGTTATAGCTTCCATTCCTTACAACAACATTGGAACCAAACTTGAAACCAGAGGGGTGAGAATTCATAGCAGCTAAAGAAAATAAAAATTAATAAAAATTAATGAAAATAAATTCCAAAAACTAGAAACACTAACAAAGAAATAAAATTTAAAATATTTACAATAACCAATAATAAGGCACACGTTTGTAATTCCCCGGCAACGGTGCCATTTTGATGAACGAAAGATTGATGGTTTAGAATTCACAATAAATTCTTATTGCAAGTATAGTTTCTAAACCAACAAAGAATTCTTTCGTACAAAAGTTTGGTTGTCACAAGTAACAAACCCCTAATAAAATTGATAACCGAGTATTTAAACCTCGGGTCGTCTCTCAAGGAATTGCAGGAAAGTATGATTTATTTTTGGTTATGGAAAAAGGTATATTTTTGGGTATTTGAATAGTGAACAGGAAAAATAAACTAACAAGAAAGTAAATTAATTATCATGAAAACCATTGCAAGGTATAAGAATTGGAAATCCCATCCTAGTTATCCTTATCAGGTGTGATGAGAATTGTTTATTGCTCCCACTTAGTTAACTCTTACTAAATAAAGGAAAGTCAAGTGGACTAATTAATTTGATTCCTCAAGTCCTAGTCAACTCCTGTGGAAAGACTAGCTTTAGAGGGATCCAAATTAATCAGCAAATTCCAATTTTCAATCAACAGCTGAGTTTGACAACTCAAGTGTCACCAATTACTTTACCAAAGCAAAGGGGGAAAATCTAAATTATTTATATTATAAATAGAAGAAAGCAATCATAAATCTGAAATACCTCAAATTGCATTTAAACATAAATTCAAATCTAACATGAAGAGTTCATAAGCCAATTTTGGCAACATAAATAATTACCAAGTGAAATAGAGCAACTAAAGTAATAGAGTAAATAAAAGTAGATAAGAGAAACTAAATTTAAAAGAACATAGAACCTGGAATGCAGAAGAAGTAAACCTAACCTTTAAGAGAAATCCTAATCCTAAATCCTAAGAGAGAGGAGAGAGCCCCTCTCTCTCTCTAAAACTACATCTAAAACTTAAAATTGTGAATAATGAATGTTGTCTATGTTGTGTTTATGAATGGATCGATTTTCCCACTTTATAGCCTCTAATATATATTTATTGGGCCGAAAAATGGGTCAAAAACAGCCCAGAAATCACCCCCAGCGATTTCTGGTACGTACAGGTCGCTGCAGAGCCACACGTACGCGTCGTCCACGCATTCGCGCGGATTGCATTTTTTCCAGGTCATGCGTCCGTGTAATCCACGCATGCGCGTCACGTATCTTCAGGGAAGCTGTAACAAATTACATATTGTTGCGAAGCCCCGGATATTATCTTTCCAACGCAACTAAAACCACCTCATTTGGACCTTTGTAGCTCAAGTTATGGTCGATTTAGTACCAAGAGGTCAGGCTGGACAGCTTTAGCAGTTCCTTCAGTTTCTTGTATTCCTTCCACTTTTGCATGCTTCCTTTCCATTCTTTAAGCCATTCCTACCCTATAAACCTTGGAATCACTTAAGACACATATTAAGGCATCAAATGGTATAAAGGGAGAATTATTATTTGGTAATTTAAAGGCCAAAGAAGTATATTTTCAATCGTAGCACAAAATTAGGAAGGAAAAATGTAAACTCATGCAAATCATATGAATAAGTGAGTAAAGAATTGATATAAACCACTCAATTGAGCATAAGACAAACCATAAAATAGTGGTTTATCAATAAGCTAACAGAGCTGGCATTGAACGCCAGTCAAAGCACACCCTCTGAGTGCTTAAATCCCACTTAAGAACCCTCCAGCCCAAAACCAAAGGAAACCATAAAGACCATAGAGGTTCCTTTGAATGCACTTCTGCAGTGCATGAGCTCTGATGACTACTCATCCTCTGATGAGGATGAAGACACTATGGAAGAGCAAGTTGCTCGGTACCTAGGAGCTCTTATGAAGCTGAATGCCAAGTTATTTGGTACAAAGCCACTAGAGGAAGAACCTCCACTGCTTACCAAAGAACTCCATGCTTTGCTTTAGCAGAGGCTACCTCAGAAGCTTCTAGATCCTGGACTCTTTCTGATTCCTTGCACCATAGGCACCATGACCTTTGATAAGGCTCTGTGTGACCTAGGGTCAAGCATTAACCTTATGCCACTCTTTGTAATGGAGAAGCTGGGAATCCTTGAGGTATAATCTGCAAACATCTCATTAGAGATGGCAGACAAGACAATGAAGAAGCCGTATGGCTTAGTAGAGGATGTCTTGGTGACAGTTGAAAACCACTACATCCCTGCAAACTTCATTAACTTGGACATAGGAGAGGATGAGGATGACTGTGTCATCCTTAGAAGACCTTTCCTATCCATAGCCAATGCTATCATTGATGTAGCTAAGGGAGAACTGACCCTATAATTAGGGGAGGATCACATCTTATTTAAGATGCCTCATCCCAATTCTCCCTCTAAAAGAGAGATAACTGTGCAACACCTAGTGTTTCAACCCTCTCTTTCTGTGCAGAGCTTTACAGAGCCCCTAGACATCAAATCTAAGTTTGGTGTTGGGCAGTCATCAACAAGGTCTAAGCATAAAGGTACTAAGAAGAAAGTACCTAAAGGTTGGAGGGACAAGAAAGTTCCAACTAAAGGCCTCTCACCTGGCATGAGAGTTGTCTTCACTAAGAAGCCATCCATACCACATACAGTGAGCCGTGTCCTGTCTCTAGAGCATGTGGAGCTCATTCATGAGAGGGCAGAAAGAAGATTCACTGTAAGGGGCAAAAATCTAAGCCCATACTCACCTCCGTAAGGAGCTAACATTCAAGCCAGTGACGTTAAAAGAGCGCTCGTTGGGAGGCAACCCAACCTTAATTAATTATTTATTTCCTTTTATTTTATTTTGTTTTGTTTTTCTTTTAGGATCATGATCATATGCAGCATTCAGAACAAAGACAGAATCTCACAGTAGTGAAAATAGAACACTCTGAATGGAGTGTTAAAGTTGAATGCCAGCCAGGGTATCCCTGCTGGGCGTTCAACGCCCATCAGGGCAGCATTGCTGGCGTTGAACGCTAGCCAGGGAGCAACCCCTTGGCGTTCAAACGCTAATGCAGAGAAGCAGAGAATCTGGATTCCCTAGCCTCTCAAGACATGTGGGTCCCATAACATCTTCACCTACCCTATCTACCCCACTTACTTTCACACTTCTCCATACACACTTTCCTGTAAACCTTAGCCCAATCACATCCATACCCCTTCGCCAAATTTATCATAACTCCCACCTACCCCCACCCACTTTAAAATCAAATTTCACACCCAAAACCCACCCTATGGCCAAACCCAAGCCCTACCCATTCCTATAAATACCCCTCTCCATAACCCTTCATACACACACCTCTCATACCCTACTACACCCCACAAGGCCGAAAGCCCTCTCTCCCTTTATATCCTTCTATTTTTCTTCTTCTACTTCATTCTTCTCTTCTCTTTATATTTTTGCTCGAGGACAAGCAAAGTTTTAAGTTTGGTGTGGGAAAAGCATAGCTTTTTTCTTTCCATTACCATTCATGGCACCCAAGGTTGGAGACTCCTCTAGAAAGAGGAAAGGAAAGGCAGTAGCCAATCCCTCTGAATCTTGGGAGATGGAGAGATTCATCACGAAATCCCACCAAGACCACTTCTATGAAGTAGTGGCTGAGGTTAACTATGATCAGAAATTGGATAAATGCTCTCAAACATCTGTGTGGAAGGTGTAAGGTCCCACATCGGTTGGGGAGGGGAACGAAGCATGCCTTATAAGGGTGTGGATACCTCTCCCTAGTATGACGCATTTTGACGAGTGAGTGTGGGGGGCTTGGGCTATCATCCTTGTCGTCAAAGGTAAAACTGTGAGGCCTTGTGTACCAAAGCGGACAATATCATGCTAGCGGGTGGTCTGGGCTGTTACAGAAGGAGTACACTAGAAAAGGGATTCCCAAGGCAAGCCCATTCCACTAAGAAGGGTAGACCTTAAGCCAATAGCTAGAGGATGGTTGGAATTCATCCAAAGATCCATCATCCCTACTAGCAATCGGTTAGAAGTGACCATTGACAGAGCCATCATGATTCATTGCATCATGATTGGAACTGAGGTGGAAGTTCATGAGGTAATTCCTCAAGAATTGTACAAGGTAGCTGAGAAGCCTCACACCAATGCCATGTTGGCATTTCCACACCTCATCTGTCATCTATGCAATTCAGTTGGAATTGTCATAGAAGGAGATATCTTCATTGGAGAGGATAAGCCCATCACTAAGAAGAGGATCGAGAAAACCAGAGAGCATGCACAAGAACCTGTGCAGCCGCCTCAGTATGAGATCCCTGAGATTCCTCAAGGGATGTACTTTCCTCCCTAAAGCTACTGGGATCAATGGCAAACTTCTCTTGGAGAATTGAGCACAAACATGGAGCAATTGAGGATGGAACATCAAGGGCATGCTACTGGTGCAGGAAATTGTGATCATCAATGGCGCCATCGACATGGTACGCTCAATTGTAATCTCAACTTTTTTTCACAACTTCGCACAACTAACCAGCAAGTGCACTGGGTCATCCAAGTAATAAACCTTACGCGAGTAAGGGTCGATCCCACGGAGATTGTTGGTATGAAGCAAGCTATGGTCATCTTGTAAATCTCAGTCAGGCGGATATAGAATGGTTATGGAGTTTTCGAATATTAATAATAAAATAGGGATAGAAATACTTATGTAAATCCTTGATGAGAATTTCAGATAAATGCATGGAGATGCTTTCGTCCCTCTAAACCTCTGCTTTCCTGCTGTCTTCATCCAATCAGTCTTACTCCTTTCTATGGCTGGCTTTATGTAAGGACATCACCATTGTCAATGGCTACTTTTGATCCTCTCTGGAAAATGGTCCGATGTGCTGTCACTGCATGGCTAATCATCTGGAGGCGTCACCCTTGTCAATGGCTGCATCCTATCCTCTTGTGAAAATGGTCCAAATGCTCTGTCATAGCACGGCTAATCATCTGAGGTTCTCGATCATACTGGAATAGGATTCACCCTCCTTTTGCGTCTATCACTACGCCCAGTATTCGCGAGTTTGAAGCTCGTCACAGTCATTCAATCCCTGAATCCTACTCGGAATACCACAGACAAGGTTTAGACCTTCCGGATTCTCATGAATGCCGCCATCAATCTAGCTTACACCACGAAGATTCTGATTAAGAGATCTAAGAGATACTCATTCAATCTAAGGTAGAACGGAAGTGGTTGTCAGGCACGTGTTCATAAGGAATGATGATGATTGTCACGTTCATCACATTCAGATTGAAGTGCGAATGAATATCTTAGAAGTGGAATAAGTTGAATTGAATAGAAAAATAGTAGTACTTTGCATTAATCTTTGAGGAACAGCAGAGCTCCACACCTTAATCTATGGAGTGCAGAAACTCTACCGTTGAAAATACATAAGTGAAAGATCCAGGCATGGCCGAATGGCCAGCCCCCAAACGTGATCAATAGATCAAAATATAATCCAAAGATGTCTAATACAATAGTAAAAAGTCCTATTTATACTAAACTAGTTACTAGGGTTTACAGAAGTAAGTAATTGATGCATAAATCCACTTCCGGGGCCCACTTGGTGTGTGCTTGGGCTGAGCTTGAATGTTACACATGCAGAGGCTCTTTCTGGAGTTGAACGCCAGGTTGTAACGTATTTCTGGTGTTCAACTCTGGTTTGTGACGTGTTTCTGGCGTTTAACTCCAGACAGCAGCGTAGAACTGGCGTTCAATGCCCTTTTACATCATCTAAACTCGGCCAAAGTATGGACTATTATACATTTCTGGAAAGCCCTAGATGTCTACTTTCCAACGCAATTGGAAGCGCGCCATTTTGAGTTATGTAGCTCCAGAAAATCCACTTTGTGTGCAGGGAGGTCAGAATCCAACAACATCAACAGTCCTTCTTCAACCTCTAAATCTGATTTTTGCTCAAGTCCCTCAATTTCAGCCAGAAAATACCTGAAATCACAGAAAAACACACAAACTCATAGTAAAGCCCAGAAATGTGAATTTAGCATAAAAACTAATGAAAACATCCCTAAAAGTAACTAGATTCTACTAAAAACATACTAAAAACAATGCCAAAAAGCGTATAAATTATCCTCTCAGAAGTGTACATGAACTGGTTATTAGCAACCATGTCAATGAGTTCTTGAGCTTCTGCAGGCGTTTTCTTTAGGTGAATGGATCCACCTGCAGAAGTATCCAATGACATCTTAGCCAATTCAGATAGACCATCATAGAATATATCCAGGATGGTCCATTCTGAAAGCATGTCAGAAGGACACTTTTTGGTCAATTGCTTGTATCTTTCCCAAGCTTCATAGAGGGATTCACATTCTTTCTGTCTGAAGGTTTGAACATCCACTCTAAGCTTGCTCAGCTTTTGAGGAGGAAAGAACTTGGCTAAGAAAGCCGTGACCAGCTTATCCCAAGAGTTCAGGCTATCCTTAGGTTGAGAGTCCAACCATACTCTAGCTCTGTCTCTTACAGAAAAAGGGAAAAGCATGAGCCTGTAGACTTCAGGATCTACTCCATTAGTCTTAACAGTATCACATATCTGCAAGAATTCAGTTAAGAACTGAAAAGGATCTTCAGATGGAAGTCCATGAAACTTGCAGTTCTGCTGCATCAGAGAAACTAATTGAGGTTTCTTCTCAAAATTGTTTGCTCCAATGGCAGGGATGGAGATGCTTCTTCCATGTAAATTAGAATTAGGTGCAGTAAAATCACCAAGCATCCTCCTTGCATTATTATTATTTTCGGCTGCCATCTCCTCTTCTCGTTTGAAAATTTCTGAAAGGTGCTTGCTGGATTGTTGTAATTTAGCTTCTTTTAGTTTCCTCTTCAGAGTCCTTTCAGGTTCTGGATCTGCTTCAACAAGAATATTCTTGTCCTTGCTCCTGCTCATATGAAAAAGGAGGGAACAGAAAAATAATAATAGGGATCCTTTTTACCACAGTATAGAAGTCCTAGTGTGAATAGATGAATAAATAAATAGAAGGAGATGAGAGAGAAAGGGAATTTTCGAAAATTATTTTTGAAAAATGGTTAGTGATTTTCGAAAATAGTTTTTGAAAAAGGTTAGTAATTTTCGAAAATTAAAATCAGAAATTAAAATAATTAGTTAATTAAAAAGAAATTTTGAAAAAGAGGGAGATATTTTCAAAAATTAGAGAGAGAGAGTTAGTTAGGTAGTTTTGAAAAAGATAAGAAACAAACAAAAAGTTAGTTAGTTAGTTGAAACAAATTTGAAAATCAATTTTGAAAAGATAAGAAGATAAGAGTTAGAAAAGATATTTTAAAATCAAATTTTTGAAAAAGATATGATTTTGAAAAAGATAAGATAGAAAGATATTTTTGAAAAGATATGATTGAAATTAGTTTTGAAAAAGATTTGATTTTTAAAATCACAATTAATGACTTGATTCACAAGAAATCACAAAATATGATTCTAGAACTTAAAGTTTGAATCTTTCTTAACAAGCAAGTAACAAACTTGAAATTTTTTGAATCAAAACATTAATTGATGATGTTATTTTCGAAAATATGATGTAAAATTAAGAAAAAGATTTTTGAAAAATATTTTTTTTTGAAATTTTCGAAAATAGATAAGAAAAATGAAAAAGATTTGATTTTTGAAAAAGATTTTGAAAAAGATAAGATTTTTAAATTGAAAATTTGATTTGACTCATAAGAAACAACTAGATTTTAAAAATTTTTGAAAAAGTCAAATCTAATTTTCAAAAATTTAAGAGAGAAAAAGGGGAAGATATTTTTTTGATTTTTGAACTTTTAATGATGAGAGAGAAAAAATTAAAACATCATTTTCATGTTTTTCTCTTTTCTTTTTGGATCAAAACAAGGAATGCATGCAAGAATGCTATGAATGTCAAGATGAACACCAAGAACACTGAAGATCATGATGAACATCAAGAACATATTTTTGAAAAATTTTTAATGCAAAGAAAACATGCAAGACACCAAACTTAGAAATCTTTAATGCTTAGACACTAAGATTTCAAGAATGCATATGAAAAACAAGAAAAGACACAAAACAAGAAAACATCAAGATCAAACAAGAAGACTTACCAAGAACAACTTGAAGATCATGAAGAACACCATGAATGTATGAGTTTTTCGAAAATTTTATGCAAATTTTAAAACATGCAATTGACACCAAACTTATAACATGACACATGACTCAAACAAGAAACACAAAAATAATTTTTTGATTTTATGAAATTTTTGTATTTTCTTTTAATTTTTTCAAAAATCATTTTGAAAAAGAAAAATAAGGATTCCAAAATTTTTAATATGAATTCCAGGAATCTTATGCTCTTTAGTCTAAAGCTCCAATCAAAGGGTCAGGCATGGCTTAATGGCCAGCCAAGCTTTAGTATGTAACTCAGACATGACACGCCTGACATTCCCTACCCAGAAGGATTAGACATGGCTTTACAGCCAGCCAGGCTTCAACATGCTTCATGAAACACTAGAATTCATTCTTAAAAATTTTGAAGAAAAATATTTTTTTGAAAACATTTTTATTTTAAAATATTTTTTTTCGAAAACAAAGGAGAAATTTTTTGAAAGGTTTTTGAAAAATTTTTGAAAACAAAACAAAAAGAAAATTACCTAATCTGAGCAACAAGATGAACCGTTAGTTGTCCAAACTCGAACAATCCCCGGCAACGGCACCAAAAACTTGGTGCACGAAATTGTGATCATCAATGGCGCCATCAACATGGTACGCTCAATTGTAATCTCAACTTTTTTTCACAACTTCGCACAACTAACCAGCAAGTGCACTGGGTCGTCCAAGTAATAAACCTTACGCGAGTAAGGGTCGATCCCACGGAGATTGTTGGTATAAAGCAAGCTATGGTCATCTTGTAAATCTCAGTCAGGCGGATATAGAATGGTTATGGAGTTTTCGAATATTAATAATAAAATAGGGATAGAAATACTTATGTAAATCCTTGATGAGAATTTCAGATAAATGCATGGAGATGCTTTCGTCCCTCTAAACCTCTGCTTTCCTGTTGTCTTCATCCAATCAGTCTTACTCCTTTCTATGGCTGGCTTTATGTAAGGACATCACCGTTGTCAATGGCTACTTTTGATCCTCTCTGGAAAATGGTCCGATGCGCTGTCACTGCATGGCTAATCGTCTGGAGGCGTCACCCTTGTCAATGGCTGCATCCTATCCTCTTGTGAAAATGGTCCAAATGCTCTGTCACAGCACGGCTAATCATCTGAGGTTCTCGATCATACTGGAATAAGATTCACCCTCCTTTTGCGTCTGTCACTACGCCCAGTACTCGCGAGTTTGAAGCTCGTCACAGTCATTCAATCCCTGAATCCTACTCGGAATACCACAGACAAGGTTTAGACTTTCCGGATTCTCATGAATGCCGCCATCAATCTAGCTTACACCACGAAGATTCTGATTAAGAGATTTAAGAGATACTCATTCAATCTAAGGTAGAGCGGAAGTGGTTGTCAGGCACGTGTTCATAAGGAATGATGATAATTGTCACGTTCATCACATTCAGGTTGAAGTGCGAATGAATATCTTAGAAGTGGAATAAGTTGAATTGAATAGAAAAACAGTAGTACTTTGCATTAATCTTTGAGGAACAGCAGAGCTCCACACCTTAATCTATGGAGTGCAGAAACTCTACCGTTGAAAATACATAAGTGAAAGGTCCAGGCATGGCCGAATGGCCAGCCCCCAAACATGATCAATAGATCAAAATATAATCCAAAGATGTCTAATACAATAGTAAAAAGTCCTATTTATACTAAACTAGTTACTAGGGTTTACAGAAGTAAGTAATTGATGCATAAATCCACTTCCGGGGCCCACTTGGTGTGTGCTTGGGCTGAGCTTGAATGTTACACGTGCAGAGGCTCTTTCTGGAGTTGAACGCCAGGTTGTAACGTATTTCTGGCGTTCAACTCTGGTTTGTGACGTGTTTCTGGCGTTTAACTCCAGACAGCAGCGTAGAACTGGCGTTCAACGCCCTTTTACGTCATCTAAACTCGGCCAAAGTATGAACTATTATATATTGCTGGAAAGCCCTGGATGTCTACTTTCCAACGCAACTAGAAGCGCGCCATTTTGAGTTCTGTAGCTCCAGAAAATCCACTTTGAGTGCAGGGAGGTCAGAATCCAACAGCATCAGCAGTCCTTCTTCAACCTCTGAATCTGATTTTTGCTCAAGTCCCTCAATTTCAGCCAGAAAATACTTGAAATCACAGAAAAACACAAAAACTCATAGTAAAGCCCAGAAATGTGAATTTAGCATAAAAACTAATGAAAACATCCCTAAAAGTAACTAGATTCTACTAAAAACATACTAAAAACAATGCCAAAAAGCGTATAAATTATCCGCTCATCAGCTACCACCATCAACGGAATAAGAGAAGACCAAAGAGCCATAAGGGAAGATCAAAGGGCTATGAGGGAAGAGCAACAAAGGCAAATGGATGACATAGAAGAGATCAAGCATCACATTGGATCCTCAAGGAGGAGTACTAGACGCCACCATTAAAGGTGGATTCGTTCTCTTTACACCCCTTTCCTGTTATTTTCTATTTTCTGTCTGTTTATTTATCTATTATCTTGTTCTAATTTCATGATCATCTGCATTGATGTCTCAAAGTTGTAAAATGTTCCATATATCTCTCACGTTGCTTAAACAAAAATTTTATTGAAAAGAATTAAGAGATACATGGATTTCAAATTTAAAATAAGAATAGTTTAATTATGTTGATGTGGTGTCATTGCTTTTGTTTTCTGAATGTATGATTAAATAGTGCATATTTGAAGTTAAAATTTTAGAATGTTGGCTCTTGAAAAAAGAAGGAAAAAGGAAAAATCTTATTGATAATCTGAAAAATCATAAAATTGATTCTTGAAGCAAGAAAAAGCAGCAAAAAGAAAAAGAAAAAGCATGTTGCAAAAGAAAAAAAATATATGCATGCGAAAAAAGAAAAAAAAATGGCGAAAAGAAAAAAAAAGCAGAAAAATCCATTACTGCCAAAAAATGCAGGAAAAGAAGGGCAGATTGAAAAAGCCAGTAACTCTTTAAATCAAAAGGCAAGGGTAAAAGGACCCAAGGCTTTGAGCATCAGTGGATAGAAGGGCCCAAAGGAATAAAATCCTGGCCTAAGTGGCTAAACCAAGCTGTCCCTAACCATGTGCTTGTGGCGTGAAGGTGTCAAATAAAAAGCTTGAGACTGAATGGTTAAAGTCGTAGTCCAAAGCAAAAAGACGGTGCTTAAGAACTCTGGACACCTCTATCTGGGGACTCTAGCAAAGCTGTGTCACAATCTAAAAAGGTTCACCCAGTTAAAGTGTCTGTGCATTGTTGTATCCGGTGGTAATACTGGAAGACAAGGTGCTTAGGGTTACGACCAAGACTCTGAAAGCTGTGTTCAAGAATCAAAATAAGCTTAACTAGGAGAATCAATAATATCATCTGGATTCTAAGTTCCTAGAGATGCCAACCATTCTGAGTTTCAATGGATAGTGAGATTGCAAGACTATTCAGAAGCAAAAAGCTACTAAGTCCCGCTCATCTCATTGTAACTAAGCTTCATTTGAAACTTAAAGATTTATTGTATCTTAATTTTCTTTTTTATCCTACTGTATTTTTAGTTGCTTGAGGACAAGCAACGGTTTAAGTTTGGTGTTTTGATGAGCGAATATTTTCTACGCTTTTTGGCATAATTTTGATGTAGTTTTTAGTAGTTTTTATTTAGTTTTTATTGTTTTTATAGGTTTTAGTGTTAAATTCACATTTTTGGATTCTACTATGAGTTTTTGTGTTTCTGTACAATTTCAGGTATTGAGAAAGCACTGCAGATGCTGTCCAGATTTGACCCGCCTGCATTCGGAAGAGCTTTTCTGGAGCAACAGAAGTCCAAATGGGCCGCTCTCAATGGCTGTCGAAAGCTGACTTCCAGAGCTTTCTAGAAATATATAATAGTTTATTCTTTGCTTCGGATTAGAAGGCCCAAAACTGGCGTCCAACGCTTGCTTCCTGCCCCCTTCTAGGCATCCAGTGCCCAAAGAGCAGAGACCAATGTACAAACGCCCAAAAAGGACCCCCTAGCTGGCGTTCCATGCCCAAGAGACCTCATAGCATGTGGATCTCATCAAAGCTTAGCCCAAACACTCACCAAGTGGGCCCCATATGTGAATTTTAGCACTAAAAAAACTGTTTTACCCTTACTAGTCATTTGTTTAGTATTTAAGGGATTTTATTTATGTAATTCGAAAAGAACCTCTGGACCATTCAGCATCATTCACATTTTACATTGTGTTTTTACTTCAGTATGAGTTTCTAAACCTCCTAGGTTGAGGGGAGGAGCCCTGCTAAGTCCTATGAATTAATAAAAGTATTACTGTTTCTTCTTTGATCCATGTTTGATTTATCTCTAGGATGTATATCAGATCTTCATCGTGGTGAATAGGATGATTTAACAAATTAGCTCTATTCATCACATTAAGACGAACGTGGCTGACAAACACCCACGTCTACTTGGGTTCATGTGAATATGTGACTGAAAAGCACGAGCCAACAACTATGTTTATACATCTCTCAGACGGCTAATCCATGACTTTGTTGGGGACTTCTCGAGACACCAGTTCAGCCGATTTCTGGGGAGATTAGGGTCTCTGTGGTATAGGCTAGAATCCTAAGAAGCAATATCCTCTGATCCAGAAGATTCGACCTTATTTGTGGCATTTTGAGTAGGATCGCCAAGAGAATGGACTGCTAAGCGCTTCACCCTTCATCAGATTGGATGACCACGGCCAATGGCGTTCAATCTGTAGCAAAGGAGATCAATGACCATGGTTCATGGCGTTGATCACATACAACCTGCCATAGAAGAAGATCATTCACAAGCAAAGAAGACAGTGATACCAGAGTTAATTCCAAAAGACAACGCAACTCCGAGCCTTAACCCTATTCCTATCAGTATTTTCTACCTCTTTTGCTTTCATAATTTCATGATAATCTTAGTTCAACAACTGCTTCTGATCTGCCTGAATAAGACTTGCAAGATAACCATAGCTTGCTTCAAACCACAATTCCCGTGGGATCGACCCTGACTCGCTCAGGTATTACTTGGACCACCTAGTTCACTTGCTGGTACAACAGTACGAAGTTATAGGGATTCGTGCTAATAGGAATCAATGTCTCGATGGTTTCAGCTAGGATTCATACGCGACACTAATATAGGCTCGAGTTGATTTTCAAAAAGACATTAAGCTCGAAAGACGAATGAACAATACAAACGGTGTTCGTGAGAAATCAGAAAAAAATATTGTATATGGTCAAACAGAGTTGTACCGAAATAATAGAATGCACAAGAAGAGGAACCTAGGTGCATCTCAAGAAAAGAGTTCAAATCAAGGACCTTTGGAAGAAAGAACAAAACATATAGAGTCAAAGAAATCTCAGCAGATTTTGAAGAACACGGTTTGCGGAAGAGAGCAACTCTACTCACAGCATGTCCCCAAGATCCAAGGATTACGTGATTATATTAGGATAAGCTCAGGCTCATCGTAGAAGAAACAAGATTCATGTGCGCAAGGAGTAAAACTAGAAAGATAATCAAGTCATTTAAGAAGAACTCAGGATAGAGTCTCAATGCAGGTTTCAAAAGAAAGATTAGGTCAAATCGCGAAGATCCGTTGGCACACTCCCTCTCGCATAAAGTCTCCTGCCGTTCTCTTCCTTCTTCTTCGTAGTTCACCGTCACTGGGTCCGATCCTTAGATATAATCCAACCCATTTCTACTGCATCACCCTGATTCTTAAGCTTCAAGAACTTAGCCACCGTTTTAAGTTAAATAAATATCGCTCCGTCTCAATAACTAGAAGTCATCGGTCGATCATTTGTTTAGAAACCACGATTATCACAACATACTGTGCGTTATGATTGAAAGACTAGTAATTCAATATCGCAAGTCTAGTAAGTCAAAGCCTCAAATGCATGCTCATGAGCATTCATGCCATATATATATTAGTTAGATATCCTAATTAGCATGTATAGACACTCAGAGTATGTCCAGAAGCATAGTCAGATCGTCCCTCAGGATCTATAGGAACGAACTGCTCTGATACCATAATGTAACACTATACAATACAGAGCTTTACGCTTAAGTCGTAAAACAGAGGTGGTGTGGTATTCGGACCTCTAAAATAATAATAATAATAATAATAATAATAATAATAATAATAATAATAATAATAATAATAATAATAATAATAATAATAATAATAATAATAATAAAAAATAATAATTGAAAGAACGTAGTATTCGAGGAGCCATGAAGAATAGGTAAAGAAAAATCGTAAAATTAAAAGCACAATGCTCAGAAATAACGTAACTTATGTACGAAGAAACTGAGGTTCATAAACATATATATACAGAAAGTACGAACTGGGGGGTCAACAGTACAAGATAATAAGCTCCTAACCCACATCCCAAAACACACAAAAGAGGTCCTAGTTCTCCATACACCTTTAAGTGGCACAACAGTAAAACAGGTTATCACGAGAGTTCTATACATATAATCATATATATAAGCTATACACCAAAATAAAGTCACCAAAATGATCCACTTCGCTGCAGAGCTCTAGACGCCTAGTGAGGTGCCTCTCGACCTGCTTTTGAAAAACAACAATATCTTATGGGATGAGAACCGAGGTTTCTCAGCCTGGTAAATATGCAACGTACGTAAGATATAGGGTCCTGGAAATGCTAGCGGCAATCCTAGAATGCCGACACTTAGATTATAAAGTTTAAAGAACTAAAGCAGAAACCATAAAATCAGGGTGGTCCTCTAAAGGTTTCTATCTCAACTAAAACTTAAACCTAACCCTCAAACCTTCTCCTTTCCTCCAGTCCTCCAATACCAGAGAACTGCATAGACAACCAAACAGACAACAACAAACATAGGTAGAATACAAGTACTGCAGGTAGCAAGTATAACAATTAACATGATAAGTTCACTTAGGCATCTCCAAATAATGCAAAAACAAGAAATTCACACAATATGCATATGATGCATACCTGCCCAATGGCTGATGAGTCTCATCTGTCGGTTATCAAGCCAACCCGACAAGTCCGGCTGCTAAACCATGGATTGTCCCCCGATGCGCATCCCAAAGAGTCTATGCATAGCTTTTTCTCAAATATAAAATTGCTCAATGGGGGTTAACCTTCTTGGGAATTTGTAAGTGCCCGGTCACCCTTACGTCGTAGGGTCAACAGAGTATCGAGTCTCAACCTGGAACACGTGGCGGCAAGCCATGGTACTTTACCCAGGGGTACTCGTATCTCAGATAATCATTTCATATTCCTTCATAAACATTTCATAATCATTCATTATGGCTGTAACATCACTTATACATCATATATTTGTAACTTTATACATAGTTTATCATAACCCAGAGCAAGTGGGGTGAAACCACAACCCTTGCTTCTACCTGGGAAGCCTCTACACTAACCAACCTGGAGCAAGTGCGGGTGAAACCACAACCCTTGCGTCTACCCAGGAGGAACGTTCTCATATGCCCAGGAAGATCAAAGGAGGGGATCCTAACCTCCCACCATCTCGCTGGGGACGATTTTACAATATCAGGAGGAACAAAGAAGGGGATCCCCACCTTCCACCATCTCCGAGGGTCGCACTTTCAAGAAAGAGTGCTCAGATGCAACATTCATTGCTTTCTTTAGCCAGTTTCATAATTTAAGTAGTATATATATAAGCACCCTATCTCCTCAAACCTAAATCGTCACTTCTCAAGCTCTCTTCATCTCCAAGTTACAACCTTTCCCTAGCTTCGTCTCATTACTAGGCATATCAATAAGATCTAGGGGCTAAAAGAGTAAAAATAGAGGTTTAGAGGTTCGAAATTAAGCTTTAAAACACATAATTAAGTTTGCTGAAAACAGAGGGCACGCGTACGCATGGGCCACGCGTACGCATTACCTCGTCTACATACGCATGCATGCCGAATAGAAACGCCCATCCGCGTATGGAGGGGTTTGCGTACGCATGCATTGCAGATTAGTAAAAAATGCCTAAGTCTGCAGAATTTTAGTTTTGCCTATCGAACTTCCAACTCACATAACTTTTTTGTTTAAAACATTTTTCATCCGTTCTTCAAACGGTATAAACTTCACAAATCCAATTTTCATATGAAATAAGTTTGAAACAATTTAGGGGTCCGAAAGCCATGTTCTGGCTCACCGAAGTTCAGCCAAAAATTAGATTTTCACAAAAGTTCATAAACCTCTATTTTCACAAAAAACAAACTCAATATCAACATTCTATACATATAAACAGCACCACAGCTTACCATTTACAGCACCAAAGTTCCCACATCCTACCAGAATCAACCATATCTCAATTTTGCATAATCTCATACCTAAATTCCTCAATTATACCCACAAGATAATCTTTTATTCATCACATACACAAATACATCATTATCACCTTATCAATCATTTCCAAATCATCATTTAGCATTTCATGTTTAACATAATTGCTCATAATTTTCGAAACTGGGAAGGAAGAAATTGGAACACAGAAGTGATTTTTTTACTTAATTACTGATGAACGGATATTTTATACGCTTTTGGGATCATTTTCATATAGTTTTCATTATGTTTTGTTTAAGTTTTATTATGTTTTCATAGGTTTTAGTACTAAATTCAGATTTTTAGATTCTACTTTGAGTTTGTGTATTTTATGATGATTTCATGTATTTTCTGGCTGAAATTGAGGAGTGTGAGCACAAGTCTGATTCAGAGACAGAGAAAGGACAGTAGATGCTATCAGGATCTGATCTCCACGCACTCGAAGGAGCTTTTTTGGAGCAAGAGCAATAGCTCTTTAAACCAAAAGGCAAGAGCAAGGATCCAAGGCTTTGAGAATCAATGGTTAGGAGGGCCTAAAAGAAATAAAATTTTAGCCTAAATAGTTCAAATAAGTTGCTGCCCTAACTATATGCTTGTGGGGTGAAGGTGTCAAGTGAAAAGCTTGAGACTGAGCAGTTAAAGTTATGATCCAAAGCAAAGAGTGCGCTTAAGAGCTCTGGAAACCACTGGCTGGGGATTCTAGCAATGCTGAATCACAATCTGAAAGGGTTCACCCAGTTAAGTGTCTGTGGCGTTTATGTATCCAATCCAGTGATAATACTGGAAAACAAAGCGCTTAGGGTCACGACCAAGACTCAAAAGAAGCTGTGTTCAAGAATAAAAAAGAACTGAACTAGGAGAATCAATAATATCATCTTGATTCTAAGTTCCTAAAGATGCCAATTATTCTGAGCTTCAATGGAAAGTGAGATGCCAAAACTATTCAGAAGCAAAAAGCTACTAGTCCTGCTCATCTAATTGAATCTAAGCTTCATTGAGAACTCTGAGATTCATTGTATCTTTCTCTTCTTTTTAATTCTACTTTGTTTTTGGTTGCTTGGGGACAAGCAACAGTTTAAGTTTGGTGTTCTAATGAGCAGATATTTTATACGCCTTTTGGCATCATTTTCATATAGTTTTCATTATGTTTTGTTTAAGTTTTATTATGTTTTCATAGGTTTTAGTGCTAAATTCACATTTTTGGATTCTACTTTGAGTTTTTGTGTTTTATGATGATTTCAGGTATTTTCTGGCTGAAATTGAGGAGCGTGAGCAAAAGTTTAATTTAGAGATAGAGAAAGGACTGCAGATGTTGTTAGGATCTGACTTCCATGCACTCGAAGGAGCTTTTCTGGAGCCATAGAAAAGCTTTCCAGAAATATATAATAGTCCATACTTTGCTTTGGAAATGAAGGCCCAAACCTGGCATTCAACACCAGCCACCTACCCTATTCCTGGCGTTGGGTGCTCAAAAGGGAGTCCTAAACCAGCGTTCAACGCCCCTAAGGAGTCCTAGCATGGGAGACACTCTTGGCTCAGTCCAAACACTCATCAAGTGGGCCCAGAAAGTAGATTTTCGCACTATCAACCTAATTTATCTTATTTCTGTAATTCTTAGTAATTAGATTAGTATATATAGACAAGAGTTCACCCTTGTTAGGAACTCTTGCCCACTTTCACGTTTTACATTATGTACAGTATGAGTCACTAACCTCCTAAGGTTAAGGTTAGGAGCTCTACTGATTCTTATGAATTAATAATATCAGTATTCTAGTTCAGCCTATGCTTGATTCTATTCTAAGATGTATCTTCGTAACCATATAAATCGACTGACCCATGACAATCATCCTCATTCTACATGGGTTCTTGCGAGTCCTTGACGGGATAGTATTGAACCACAAGCTTGATTATACATCTCTTAAACGGCTAATCCACGGCTTCGTTGGAAACTTCTCGAGACATCAGTTTAGCCGAGGTGCGGGGCGATTAGGGCCTTTGTGGTATAGGCTAGAATCCAAAGAAGCAGTATTCTCTGATCTGGAAGATCCGACATTGTCTGTGGCATTTTGAGTAGGATCACCAAGGGAATGGACTGCTAGAGCTTCACCCCTATTCAGATTGGATGACTGTTGACCCAGCGTTAATCATATACAGCCTGCCATGGAATGAATCAATCAGAAGTTGGAGTAGATGGTGAGAAAATTGTATCCAGAAGGAAGAAGCACCTCTGAAGCCTTAACTGTTCTATCACCATTGATTTCACACCTATCCAGTAATGTTTTATTTATTTATCTGCTCTATGTGTTTTTCATGACAAACTATATTTTTTATTTACTTGACTAAGATTTGCAAGGTAACCACTGCTTGCTCAAACCAATAATCTCTGTGGCATCGACTCTCACTCACCTGAGGTATTACTTGGACGACCCGATATACTTGCCGGTCTATCTGTGTGAAACCTGCGGAGACAGTTTCGTGCACCAATTATTGACTGGACTTTGTAGAGCTCGACGCTGTGGTCGTGTGGCCGCAGACGGTGCGCGATCGGAGCTCGGAGTGAAGAGTTATGTGGGTTTGATTATGTGAGTAAGGGTTTGGCTATGGAAGAGTGTTCTTCCCCCTACTTGGCTGAGTTCTGCATTTTGGATGCAAATGGGGAAGACAAATGAGCTGAGCTCATTTGTTTAAGTGAGTGGGTTGGGCCTACGAGCCCGAATCGGCCCGTTTGGCCCAATCTTGGGCCAAATTCTTTGAAATTAGAGTCAAAATTCTTGTTTTAATTAGCTCTATTTTATTAAATTATAAAATTTATATTTCTATTTTTTATTTAAAATTAATTTATTGATTAATTATTTGCTAATTTTACAGGATTTACACGAACGGACTTCTCTCTTCTCCAACGTGAATCCCAAGCACACCCAAATTTGTTGAAATTTTACTCCTTTTATTTTCTTCATCTCTTTCTCGTATTTCTTTTACTTTTATAACATCTAGAACGTCGTCATCTATTTATTATGGTCGAAAAATATTATTAGATCACAAAGAATCTATTATATTTAATTTTGTTCAACCGATATTTGTCTACATACCACCTAAAATAAGATGTCTAGTAACTAATAATTTTGTTTCGCATATCATTGGTCAGAAACACACAAAACAAGTGAAATTTTTTTACTATAAATGTCCAATGGAAGTATATGACACTTTTTATTACAAAAGATATTATTTTATTTTCCATTTTATGTCTTCGTGCTTTTTTAAGTAAGAATTGATTAGCAATTTTATCTGTTAGAGTGCTTGATAGTGTTATTATGTGTTGTTTAGCATAGGTATTGGTAACATGATGATGATGATATAAAACTAATCAAGCATGAGTACAATCATTTTTTCGCAATCCATGTATTTGAGTTTTTTTTTTTTTGGTGGAGCTATATGAGGAGAGTTCTTCGGATGTTGGTGATGACACCCAGTTAGGTGGGTTTGTGAGAAAAAAATATTAGAAGATTGATTGTTGATCTAAAAGTGCCACGTAAAGACAATAATGATATGTCAAATCTTGAGGATCCTAATGTATACTGTCAAAGAGCATGTAGAAAGCTGATTTAGAAAGCCATCAAGGTTCTTCGGTTGGAGACCCAATGACTGATCCCTATTAATTTAACCTTGTATCTACTGGTAAGGAGGTAGAAGATGAACTCGTAGATATACTTGATGAGGAAGAAGAGGGGGGAAAGATGAACTACTTCATAGACTCGCAACTTGTACTAACTTAACCCACTATTTCCCAATTGTACAATCATCCCCTCCCAATTTTTAATATCAAATCTCAATGCAATGAATCAAGATTGCTCTTTTGGTTAGGGAGGCCCTTGATGAATCCATATTTCATGGTATTTATTTGCTCTAATTGGGTGGATTTCATCAACTTTCCTTGCATTTATTCAATGAAATAGCATGGTTTTGTAAATTCTCCCTAAATTGTGCTTAAAAGTGAAAACATGCTTTTTAGCCCCTTAATTGCTAAATTTAATTTACTTTAATTCTATTTGATGCGTTGATGTGTTTGTTGAGTGATTTCAGGCTTGTAAGCCAAAGATTAGATTAAAGGAATGAAGAAAAAGCATGTAAAAGTGGAGAATTCATGAAGAAATAGAGTTTGGAGCTTTTCAGCACTATGTGTGCGTATGAACAAGTGGAAAAATTATCAAGTATGCGTACGCACGCATCTGTGCGTACGCACAAGCCCCAGCACATGACCTCATTTAATGCGATTCGCTGGCAATAAATTTTGGGCCTCATTTTAGTTTGGATTATGTGGGTGTGAAATTCTGGGTGCTTTGGGGTTGAAACCCTTTGTTGAGCTCAAGTTTGGTACCTTAGAGTTGAAGAAAATTTTTTGAAAAAACAGAGCATGTACGTGCGCACAAACCTGTGCGTATGCACACCCTCCAAAATCTGCATTCTGTGCGTACGCACCCAGCTGTGCGTGCACACACTCATTAACACCCCTTCTGTTTGGAGCGCTCGCACACCCTTGTGCGTTTGCGTCCCCCTTTTTTTGCCTTTTGTGTGTACGCATGGAACTTTGTGCATACGCACAGACGGCAAATTGGGCGTTAAATTTTGACGTTTCATATTCTTAAAAAAAAGAAGAGAGCTTTCTGTGTGTGCGCACAGCTTTGTGCATAGGTACACTCCTTATCACGCCTTCTGTCCAAGGCGCTCGCACTAGCTTGTGCGTGTGCACCCTACCCTTTTTATCCTTTTGTGTGTACGCACCTTCATGTGCGCACGCACACCTCACCTTTTTGCAAAAAAAACAATCCTTGTGTATGTACACACAATTCTATTTTCACATATTGCCCGGAGCGCTCGCACATACTTGTGCGTGCGCACACCCCTATTATACACCTTCTGTGCGCACGCACGGTCCTGTGTGCGTACGCACAATGCATCTCCATCACTCATTCCTTCTCTTTTCTTCTTTCTCCTTCTCTATTCTTTTTTTTCCATATCTTCTCCTTTCTTCTTTCCCTCCTCCAACTATCATCTATCACTATCATTCACCACCCACCATACTCCCCTTTGATTACTTAGATAGTTAGTTAGTTAGTTAGTTAGTTAGTTAGTTAGTTAGTTTAATTTTCTATTTAATTTACTATTTTGGTGCTAAGTATTCGATTATTACCTTGATTTGCTGATTTTATTGGGATATTGCTGATGATTATTGATTGGATGATATTTTAGCATCATTATTATAAATATTTATTATTAAAATTCTTTGTTGAGGTTATAAATTGTTGCTTGGTATTGAGTTCTTCATATTTAATTTTGTGCATACCAAGTAATCATAACATTGCCTTTGAGAATGTTTTTAGATTTCTAAATCGCATGTTGTAGCTACCATGTGATTTGATTTAATTATCAATTATTAGGCAATTTGTTTTTAGATGAGGCATTGTTTGTTAGGTGATGCTTGCTATGATTGATTTTTATTCAAGTCACCTAGTTGATGCATTGAAATTAAGGAATTGTGAAATTGGATCATAAGCTTATCTAGTGACATTTTTTGAGCTTTTTAAGCTTTATAGATTATGCTTGCCATGTTTTCCACTTCATGTCATTTAGGTGTTGCAAACAAACTTTCCTCTATCATCCTTTCACAATTTCTTGATTGTTGCTTGATTGCTTTTATGCTCCTTGAGCACTTGTTTATTTATCTTAACCTACAAGTCTCTTTTAAAGTATTTCAAGCACACTATAATGAGTGAAGTGCATGTTTCTTTTGTGTAATTGTGACATAGCTTTCTATGCTAGTTGTGTGTTTTAAATTGTGCAACTTAAAATTCACACACTTGTTTCCTTCATGTCACAAACGTATTCACTCATTTCATTTTAGTTATTCTTATCTCATTCCAAAAATCTATGCTTTCTTGCTTTTGCATCCATTCATCTTACTATCCTATTTTCTAGTTTTCATGGATGAGTCACCATAAGCAACAAAGGAAGTGGGAGGAAGAACATGTAGCAGCTGGTTGACACACCAGCTGAAGGTGGCAATTCGTGAAGTCGCCATACCCCCTTGCTCATCTTTGGATGCACCGCAGACGGTGCAAATCTTCAAGTGCGGGGAGGTCGTCACTAGTGCACGAATCCCCACACTTTCGTACAGCTGTACCAGCAAGTACACTGGGTCATCCTTGTAGTACCTGAGCGAGTCAGGGTCGATCCCACAAGGATTGTTGGCTTGAAGCAAGCTATGGTTATCATGCAGGTATTAGTCAGGCAGATCAGATGGATTTAACGTGTTTTAATATTGTATAAATTACTTTTTATATCAAACAGAGTCAGTAAGGGGAATAAGAAAAAAGAGTAATTAGAACTTAGAAGTCGTGTAAACCATGAAAAGAGGGATAAGAATGAGGTAAATGATTGGAGTTGCTTAGTCTTTCTGAATTAATTCTGGTAGTACTATTTCCTTTGCTTGTGAGTGATTTCTTCAATGGCAAGCTGTATGTGATTGACACTGGTTTGAGCAGCTGCCAATACTCCTCCAGATCTGAACCCCAGGTTTAGTGTGGATCCATGCTGATTGAGGGTGAAGCTCATACAATTCATTCTCCTTAATGATCATACTCAAAATGCCACAGACAAGGTTGGATCTTCCGGATCAGAGAATGCTGCACCTTGGGTTCTAGCCTCTACTACAGAGACCCTAATCTCCCTGAAAATCGGCTAAATTGATGTCTCGAGAAGTCCCCAACGAAATCGTGGATTAGCCGTCTGACAAACGTATATTTATGCTGGTGGTTCATCATTGTCCGATGAAAGATGCATTCTGAACCCATGTAGAATGTGATAACCTTATGCCAGTTCAACGCATTCATATTGATGAAGAACGAATATACATCTTTGAAATCAAACACAGATTGAAGAGAAACAGTAATACTTTTATTAATTCATAAGACTCAGCAGGGCTGCTCCCCTCAACTTAGGAGGTTTAGAAATTCATGCTGATGGTAAAACATGTATGATGGCAGAAGTGATACAAAAGTTGTCAAAAAGTGTACGAATTACATGAATAAAATCCCTTAAATACTAAACAAATGACTAGTAAGGGTAAAATAGTCTTTTTAGTGCTAAAATCTACTTCTGGGGCCCACTTGGTCAGTGTTTGGGCTGAGCTTTTATGATATCCACGTACGATGAGGTCTCTGGGGCATGGAACGCCAGCTAGGGGGTTCTCTTTGGACGTTTGTACATTGGTCTCTGCTCTTTGGGCGCTGGACACCTGGAAGGGGGCAGGAAGCTGGCGTTCGATGCCAGTTTTGGGCCTTCTAATGCGAAGCAAAGTATAGACTATTATATATTTCTTGAAAGCATTGGAAGTCAGCTTTCCATAGCCATTGAGAGTGCTCCATTTGGACTTTTGTAGCTCCAGAAAAACTCTTCTGAATTCAGGTAGGTCAGATCTAGACAGCATCTGTAGTGCTTTCTCTGTCTCTGAATCAAACTTCTACTCCAGCTCCTCAATTTCAGCCAGAAAATACCTGAAATTGTACCAAAACACAAAAACTCATAGTAGAATCCAAAAATATGATTTTAACACTAAAACCCATAAAAAATCAATAAAAACTAAATAAAAACTACTAAAAACTATAAGAAAGTGATGCCAAAAAGCATATAAAATATCCGCTCATCACAACACCAAACTTAAACCATTGCTTATCCCCAGGCAACTAAAAATACAGTAAATTTCTAAGTTTCAAATGAAGTTTAGTTAAAATCAGATTAGCGGGAATAGTTTTTGCCTCTGAATGGTTTTGGCATCTCACTATCCATTGAAACTCAGAGATGTTGGCATCCTTAGGAACTTAGAATCCAGATGATATTATTGACTCTCTTAGTTAAACTTATTTTGATTCTTGAGCACAACTTTCAGAGTCTTGGCCGTGACCCTAAGCACCTTGTTTTCCAGTATTACCACCAGATACAATAATGCCACAAACACTTTAACTGGGTGAACCTTTTCAGATTGTGACTCAGCTTTGCTAGAGTCCCCAGATAGAGGTGTCCAAAGTTCTTAAGCACACTTTTTTTGCTTTAGACCACGACTTTAACCGCTCAGTCTCAAGCTTTTCACTTGACACCTTCACGCCACAAGCACATGGTTAGGGACAGCTTGGTTTAGCTGCTTAGGCCAGGATTTTATTCCTTTGAGCCCTCCTATCCATTAATGCTCAAAGCCTTGGGTCCTTTTACCCTTGCCTTTTGGTTTAAAGGGTTACTGGCTTTTTAAATCTGCCCTCCTTTTCCTGCATTTTTGGGCAGTAATGGATTTTTTTTGCTTTTTTTTTTCTTTTTATTTTCACCATTTTTCTTTCTTTTTTGCATGCATATTTTATTTTTTTCTTTTGCAACATGCTTTTTCTTTTTCTTTTTGCTGCATTTTCTTGCTTCAAGAATCAATTTTTAGATTTTTCAGATTATCAATAATATTTTTCCTTTTTCCTTATTCCTTCAAGAGCCAACATTCTAAAATTTCAACTTCAAATATGCACTTTTTAATCATACATTTAGAAAATAAAAGCAAATGACACCACATCAAACTAATTAAACTAATCTTATTTTAAACTTGAAATTTATACATCTCTCAATTCTTTCCAATAAAAATTTTTATTTAAGCAAGGTGAGAGATATATGGAAAATTTCACAACTTTAAGACATCAATACAAATGATCATGCAATTAGAACTAGAGAACAGATAAATAAACAGATAGAAAATAGAAAAATAACAGGAAAGGGGTGTAAAAAGAACGAATGCACCTGAATAATGGTGGCTAGTGCTCCTTCTTGAGGATCCAATGTAGTGCTTGATCTCTTTAATGTCACTCCTTTGTCTTTGTTGAGGCGGCTGCACAAGCTCATGTGCATGCTTCCTAGTTTGATCCTTCCTCTTCTTCCATACTTAGGAGTGGTAGAAGTCAAAAAGCGAAGCTTTTGCAACACCAAACTTAAGAGTTTTGCTCGTCCTCGAGCAAATATGAACGTAGAAGAAGGTGGGGTAGGTGGAGCTTCTGTGGGACTTACTGGTCCTGAGAGGCTAGGAAATCCAGATTCCCTGCTTCTCTGTATTGGCGTTTGAACGCCCAGGGGCTGCTCCCTGACTGGCGTTCAACGCTAGCAATGCTACCCATGAGGGGCGTTGAATGCCCTGCAGGGATACCTTAGCTGGTGTTCAACTTTAACACTCTATCCATAGTGTTCTATTTTCACTACTGTAAAATTCTGTCTCTTGGCTGAATGCTGCATATGATCATGACTCTAACAACTAAACAAAATGCAAGAAAATAAATATGGTTGAGTAAGGTTGGGTTGCCTCCCAACAAGCGCTTCTTTAGTGTCTTTAGCTGGACTTCACTGTACTTAATCTAGTAACAGTGTTGAGCCTCCTGGCTCTATATCTCCTTCAAGGTAATGCTTAATTCTCTGTCCATTGATAGTAAACCTATTTTCAGATCTTTTCCTTGAAATTCTATGTTTCCGTAAGGTGATACTCTTGTAATCACATACGGTCCCTTCCAGCGGGATTTGAGTTTCCCAGGGAATAATCTGAGGCTTGAGTTGAAGAGCAGAACTTTCTGCCCTGGTTCAAAGACTCTAGAAGCTATCTTCCTATCATGCCACCTCTTTGCCTTTTCCTTATAGATATTTGCATTCTCAAATGCATCTAAGCGGAATTCATCCAACTCATTTAGCTGGAGCAGCCATTTTTCTCCTGCTGCTTTAGCATCGAGGTTGAGGAATCTAGTGGCCCAATAGGCCTTGTGTTTTAGTTCCACTAGCAAATGACAGGATTTCCATATACTAACTGATATGGTGAAGTTCCAATGGGGTTTTGAAAGCTATTCTGTATGCCCACAGAGCATCATCAAGCTTTTTAACCCAATCCTTTCTAGAGGCACTTACTGTCCTCTCTAGGATTCCCTTTAGTTCTCTATTTTAGATTTCAGCTTGCCCAGTAGTTTAGGGATGATACGGTGTTGCTACTTTATGGCGAACTACGGATCGGATCAAGACAGAATTCATCTGTCTGTTGCAGAAATGAGTTCCTCCATCACTGATTAGTGTCCTAAGGACACCAAATCTGCTAAAGATGTTCTTTTGGAGGAACTTCATTACTACTCTGGTGTCATTGGTGGGTGTTGCTATTGCTTCAACCTATTTTGACACATAATCTACTACAACAAGGATGTAGGTGTTTGAGTATGAAGGCGGGAATGGTCCCATGAAATCTATGCCCCATACATCAAACAACTCAATCTCTTGGATTCTTTGTTGAGGCATGCTGTGACCATGAGGAAGATTGCCAGCCCTCTGGAAACTATCACAGTTATGGACGAACTCTCTAGAATTTTTGAAGAGAGTAGGCCAGTAAAAGCCACTTTGGAGTACCTTAGTGGCTGTCCGCTCACCTCCAAAGTGTCCTCCATAGTCAGAGCCATGGCAATGCCATAGAATTCTCTGTGCCTATTCTTCAAACACACATCGTCGGATTATTCCATTCGAGCATCTCTTAAAGAGATATGGCTCATCCTATAGGTAATATTTTGCTTCATGCATGAGTTTCCGGGCTTGTTGCCTGGTAAACTCCTTGGGAATAAACCGTATAGCCTTGTAGTTTGTAATGTCTGCAAACCAAGGTTCTGTTCGGATGGCATAGAGTTGCTCATCTGGAAATGATTCGGATATGTCAGTGGAGGAAGAAGAAGTCCCTGCTACTGGCTCAATCCGGGACAAGTGATCAACCACCTGATTTTCTGTTCCTTTTCTGTCTCTAATTTCTATATCAAACTCTTGCAGGAGTAATACCCATCTTATAAGTCTGGGTTTAGACTCCTGCTTAGTGAGTAAATACTTTAGAGTAGCATGGTCAGTATAAATAATGACCTTAGATCCTACTAGGTAGGATCTAAACTTGTCAATGGCATAAACCACTGCAAGTAGCTCCTTTTCTGTAGTAGTGTAGTTTTTCTGCGCATTATTTAATACGCAACTAGCATAGTAAATGACATACAGAAGCTTGTCATGTCTCTGACCTAGGACTGCGCCAATTGCATGATCACTTGCATCACACATTAGCTCAAATGGAAAGTCCCAATTGGGTATAGAGATGATAGGAGCAGTGACAAGCTTAGCTTTCAGAGTTTCAAATGCATGCAGGCACTCTTGGTCAAAGACGAATGGAACATCAGTGCCCAAGAGATTACACAGGGGTTTGGTGATTTTAGAAAAATATTTTTTGAACTGCCTGTAAAATCCTGCATGTCCTAGAAAACTTCTGATTGCCTTGACATTAGTAGGTGGGGGCAAACGTTCTATAACTTCCACCTTAGCTTGATCCACCTCTATCCCCTTATCTGAGATCCGATGCCCAAGAACAATGCCTTCAGTTACCATGAAATGGCATACTCCCAGTTTAGAACTAGGTTTGTTTCTTGGCATCTTTTTAGGACCAGGGTCAGATGATCAAGACAAGAGTCAAATGAGTCTCCATAAACAGAGAAGTCATCCATGAATACTTCAAGGAATTTCTCTACCATATCAGAGAAGATGGATAACATGCATCTCTAAAAGGTGGCAGGCGCATTGCACAGGCCAAATGACATTTATCTATAGGCGAACACGCTAGATGGACACGTGAATGCTATCTTGTCTTGATCCTGTGGATCTACTGCTATTTGATTGTACCCTGAATATCCATCCAGGAAATAATAAAAAGCATGACCTGCTAGTCTTTCTAGCATTTGGTCAATGAAGGGTAAAGGAAAGTGGTCTTTCCTGGTGGCGTCATTGAGTCTTCTGTAGTTAATGCACATACGCTACCCTGTGACTGTCCTTTTCGGGTTCAGCTCATTCTTTTCATTATGAACCACTGTCATCCCTCCCTTCTTGGGGACAACTTGGACAGAGCTCACCTAGGGGCTATGACGTAGCGGAAATTGGCGAGTTAAGAATTTATTATAAGAGATACGTTGCAAGTACAGTTCTTAACCAACCAAAAATCCACTTATCAATTTAGAAGGGTTGTCACAAAATTAAAATTAAAATACTGGGAGTATGAATCCCAGGTCGTCTCCCAACGAGTTACAGAAAGATGTGCTATTTTATTAATCAGATGTTTTCCAAAATGGGTTGAGTTGATAAGCAGGAAATTAAATTAGAGAAATTATGTAATTTTAAATAAAAACCTTGACTGGGAGTAGATTAGTTGGAAGCCTTATTCTTGTTGAAGTATTCTCAAGATTAATTGATAATTGGAGGTTGTTCTGCTTAGTTACCCTTTACTAGGTAGAGGGAAGTCAAGCAAGTTGGAAAACTATTTCTAGTCACAAGTCCTAATCCTCTCCCTTGGGAAGGACTAGTGTCAATAACTAGAGGGCGATCCAACAATAAACCCAATTACAATTTTTCTTTTAAGTAATCCAACTCAAGGTTTCCCTTCAATCATCTCCCAACCAAGTTATAGAACTACTCGCTCATTGTGAATGTAAATTTCATAACATAAGAAAGAGAAGTAAAAGAAGACATGATAAATAATAATTAAAAGATCAATTAAAAATAAAAATAGTTCTTATATAAATAAATTCTAGAAATAATCCAAGAATAACTCTGAGTAAATACAGAACATGAAAGAGTAAGCGACAAGTAAGGAAACAAACTAGAATGACGAAGTCTTGACGGAGGTAATAACTCTTCCCAATGTTCCGATCCAAAAAGCAATAAAATCAAATCCTAAGAACTATGGATGTGTAGAGAGAAGACCTAGAGGAGAGGTAAAATTAGATCTAAAAAAAACTAAAACTATCTGGAATGAATGTTCTCTCTGTCTCTGCATGTTTCCTGGCTCTAATTTGCTTTTCTGGACCGAAAACTGGGTCAAAACAGGGCCCAAAATCGCCCCCAGCGAATTCTGCAGATTCTGCAAATCGCGCATGTCACGTGATTGCGTCATCCAGCGTTTTGCCTTGCCACGCGTGCACGTCGTCCACGCCTTCGTGTCACTGGTGCAGTTTTCAATCCATGCGGTCGCGTGAGCCATGCGTCCGCGTCACTGCAATTTCGTCTATATCGCGTGGTCACGTGAGCCATGCGTCCGTGTCACTTCTCGCTGGTAATTTCCTTAATTTCTTGTGTTCCTTCGATTTTTGCAAACTTCCTTTCCAATCTCCAAGTCATTCATGCCCTATAAAGCCTGAAACACTTAACACACAGATCACGGCATCGAATGGAATAAAGGAGAGTTAAAATACAAAATTAAAAGTCTCTAGGAAGCACGTTTTCAACCATAAAGTATTTTTAGGAAGGAATTACAAATGCATGCTTTTTTAATGAATAAGTGGGTAAAGATTTGATAAAACCACACAATTAAACACAATATAAATCATAAAATAATGGTTTATCAGGCTATCAGAAATGGGTTAAATGATCCCAGCCTCCCAGAGTTTAATGACTTCCTTTTACACTACTTCCTTCATAGTTGGATTCAAATGCCGCTGTGGTTGTACCACTGGTTTGGCATTATCCTCGAACAAGATTTTATGCATGCATTGGGCCGGGCTAATGCCCTTAAGGTTACTTATAGTCCACCCAAGGGCGGTCCTATGTGTTTTACGCACTTGGATTAGTGCTTCTTCTTCCTATGGCTTTAGTGTAGAGCTTATGATCATAGGATAGGTATCTTCATTTCCCAGAAATATATATTTTAGGGAGGAGGGTAATGGCTTAAGCTCAAGCTTAGAAGGCTTCTCCTTTTCCTCAGAAGTTTTTAGAGGTTTCTCTGAATCAGGATAAGTATCATCAAGGATGTCATCTAGCCCTTCGTTGAGGCTTTTGGCTATGTTGACCTCTTCCACCAGGGAATCAATGAGGTCAATGCCCATATATTCCTCAGGAATATCTGGGTGCTGCATAGCTTTGACAGCATTTAGGACGAACTTTTCCTCATTGACTCTTAGGGTTACTTCCCCTTTTTCAACATCAATGAGGGTCTGTTCTGTTACTAGGAACGGTATTCCTAGGATAAGGGATGCACTCTTGTATCCCTCCATGTCCATTACCACAAAGTCAGTGGAAAAGGCAAAAGGTCCATCCCTGACAATCATGTCTTTAACTACTCCCAATGGGATTTTAATAGAACCATCAGCAAGTTGAAGTCAGATGCGGGTTGGTTTTACTTCATCAGTCAAACTAAGCTTCTTTATGAAAGAAGCAGATATTAGGTTGATGCTTGCTCCAAGGTCACATAGAGCTGTCCTTGTACAAGCATCACCTAGAGTTCATGGTATCATAAAGCTTCCAGGATCCTTAAGCTTCTCTAGTAAGCTATTTTGAATGACTGCACTGCATTCTTCAGTGAGGAGGACTGTTTGTGTCTCTCTCCAATCCTTCTTATGACTTAAGATGTCTTTCATGAACTTAGCATAAGAAGGTATCTGTTCAAGAGCTTTTTCAAAAGGGATCTTTATCTCTAATGTTCTGAGATACTCCGCAAAGCGGGCAAACTGTTTATCCCTTTCCTCTTGACAGAGTTTCTGAGAAAATGGCATCTTAGCCTTGTATAAGGTTGATGAAGGCTGAATGCCATGTGAGTTGGAAGGGGAGTTACTAGCTTGCTTAGGAGGGTTGTTATTAGTCTGTGACTGACCTCCTTTGCATGGGAGTTCAACGTCCATGCTGCTGCCCTCTTGAGCGTTTAAACTCCCATTCTCTGTTCTTTCCTGGCATTCAACGCCAAGAGGGATACCTTTCTGGGCGTTTGAACGCCTAGTCTCTGCCCTTTCCTGGCGTTCAACGCCAGGAGTGGTACTTTTCTGGGCATTTGAATGCCCAGAACCATCTTGTGCAGAGATCTGGTTATCCTCTATGGGCTTTTCGTTCTTATTGGGCTGAGGTTGGGAGCTTAAAGTTTTCCCACTCCTCAGTCGAATGGGCTGGCATTCATCTGTTATCTGCTTAGATATTTGCTGCCTTGTCTGACTCAACTGGGACTCTATATTTCTGTTAGAAGCCTAAGTTTCTCACAGAGCCTCTTGCAGTTCCAACATTTTCTGGGCAAGGGCTTGCAGTTGCTGAGTCAATGGACCATCCTGCTTTGGAGGGTTAGGTTCAGCAACTACTGCCTTAACCTCTCCTTTTATAGAGGCCTCAGGAGATGAGTACAGATGCTGATTAATGGCAACTGTCTCAACAAGCTCTTGGTCTTCTTGAATGGTCTTTCTCATGTGCATGAAACCACCAACAGAGTGGTCCAAGGACATTCTAGCCATGTCTGAAAGCCCATAGTAGAAGATGTCTAACTATACCTATTCTGGAAACATTTTAGTGGGACATTTTCTTAGCATCCTCTTATACCTCTCCCAGGCATCATAAAGAGATTCACCATCTCCTTGTTTGAAACCTTGGATGTCCAGTCTCAGCTGAGTCACCTTTCTTGGGGGGAAGTATTGGTTTAAAAACTTATCCACTAACTGTTTCCAAGTTTTTAAACTAGCTTTAGGCTGGTTATCCAACCACCTTTTTGCTTGATCCTTTGAAGCAAAAGGAAAGAGCAATAACCTGTAGACCTCTTAGTCTACTCCCTCACTGTGTACTGTGTCAGCAATTCTTAAGAAATCTGTAAGGAATTCTGTAGGTTCTTTCTGAGGAAGCCCAGAATACTGGCAGTTCTGTTGCACCAGAGTAATAAGTTGAGGGTTTAATTCAAAGCTACTAGCTCTGATTTGAGGTATGCTGATGCTTCTTCCATAGAAGTCAGCATTGGGACTTGTCTAAGATCCCAGAGTTCTCCTGAGCTCCTCATTCCCACTTGGGTTCATGATTAATAAAGGTAGAAGATGAAGAAGGAAGAAGATAGAAGGTGTAGAAGAAGAGATAAAAGTAGAAAAGATAAATAATAATTAAAATTTTTTTTATTTATTTATTTAAACTAAAAATAAAAATAAGAAATTAAAAATTACAAAATTTCAAAAATATAAGAGAGAGAAGAAGAAGAGAATTTTCAAAAATTAGAAGAGAGAAGAAGTTAGTTACGAAGTTTTGAAAAAGAAGAGAGAGAAAGAAGTGATTAATTAAGAAAAGATTTGAATTTTAAAAATAAGATAGAAGATAAGATAAGAAAAGATTTGAAATTAAAATTTAATAAAAAATTAAAAAAATTTGAAAAAGATTTAATTTTAAAATTTAAAAAGATAAGATAAGATAGAAAAGATAAGAAAGGTAAGAAAAGATAAGTTTTAAAATTAAAAAGATTTGAATTAAAATTTGAATTTTGAATTTGAAACAAGATAAGATGAAGATGTGAAAAAGATTTGAATTTTGAAAAGGTTTAATTTTTTAAAATCGAAATTTGAATTTTAAATTTTGGATTTTGAAATTGAATTTTGAAATTTGAAATTTGAAATTTTGAAATTTTGTAAGTTGAAATTTTAAATTTGAAATAAGATAAGATAAGATTTTGAAAAAGATATGATTTTTTATTTTGAAAAGATTTGATTTTTTTGAATTTTAAAATTATGATAAGATAAGATAAAAATTTTAAAATTAAAATATGAATTTTTAACTCAAAATTTCGAAAATTACTTAAAATAAAAATAAAAAGATATTTTTTTATTTTTGAATTTAATGATGAAAGAGAAAAATAAGTAAAAGACAGAGGACTTAAAATTTTTAGATCTAGCACCCTTTAATTTCGAAAACTTTTGGAGGGAAACACAAATGGACACTAAACTTAAAAAATTTTAAGATCAAAACATAAAAAAGACTCAAGAACACTTTGAAGACTCACAAGAACACAAAGAAGAAAATTCAAAGACTCAAAGAACACAAGAACATAAAAAGAACACCAAACTTAAAATTTTTAGAAAACTAACAATAAATTTTCGAAAAACAAAAAGAAAAACACAAAAAAACACCAAACTTAAAGATTTGAAACAAGATTTAACCAAAGAAAATATTTTTGAAAATTTTTAGAAAGAAAGACTCCAAGAACACTAAAAATTCAACAAGAACAAGAACATAAGACTCAAACTAAGAACAAAAATTAAATAAATAAAATAAAAAAATATTTTTGGAAAGCTTTTAATATTTTCAAAAATTTGAAGAAGAAGAAAATAAAAATAAAGGACTCTAATCAAAGTTATACTCTTGAAAAAATCAAAGACTCAACAAGAACATAAATCGAACAAAGAAAAGAAAAAATATTTTTAAAAAAAGTTTTTAATGTTTCAAAAAATTGGAAGAAAAAAAATAAAAGTAGAAAAGCTAACAAAATTAAAGAAAGTACCTGATCTAGGGAGCAAGACAATGCTTCAGTTTGTCCAAACTCAACAATTTCCCGCAACGGCGCTAAAAACTTGGTGCACGAATCCCCACACTTTCGTACAGTTGTACCAGCAAGTGTACTGGGTCGTCCAAGTAATACCTTAGCGAGTCAGGATCGATCCCACGAGGATTGTGGCTTGAAGCAAGCAATGGTTGTCTTGCAAGTCTTAGTCAGGCAAAATCAGAAGGTTGTTTGAGGTTGTAAGAGTAATGTATACCTTAAAAAATCATCAATAGGAATTACATGCTGGGAATAGTAAATAATAGGAATAGAGTTGTAAGAAAAATGTCTGAAAGAGGTAAAACCAATTGGATTAAATAATAGGAATAGAGTTGAGAGTTGGAGTTGCTTTGTCTTTCTGAATTAACTCTAGTACTACTGCTCTCGTTGCTTGTGAGTGATTTCTTCAATGGCAGGCTGTATGTGATTGACACTGGTTTGAGCAGCTGCCAATACTCCTCCAGATCTGAATACCAGGTTTAGTGCGGATCCATTCTGATTGAGGGTGAAGCTCGTATAGTTCATTCTCGTTGATGATCCTACTCAAAATGCCACAGACAAGGTCGAATCTTCCAAATCGGAGGAATGCTGCACCTTTGGTTCTAGCCTCTACCACAGAGACCCTAATCTCCCCAGAAATCAGCTGAACTGATGTTTCGAGAAGTCTCTAACGAAGTCGTGGATTAGCCGTCTGAGAGACGTATATTCAAGCTAGCGGTTCATCATTGTCTGATAAAAGATGCACTCTGAACCCATGTAGAATGTGATAACCTTATGCCAGTTCAACGCATTCATATTGGTGAAGAACGAATATACATCTTAGAGATAGATCAAACACAAATTGAAGAGAAACAGTAATACTTTTATTAATTCATAGGACTGAGCAGGGCTCCTCCCTTCAACCTAGGAGGTTTAGAAACTCATACTGATGCAAAAACAATGGTAAAACGTGTATGGTGTTATGAAAATCATGTAAAATACACTTTAAATACTAAACAGATGATTAGTAAGGGTAAAATAGTCTATTTAGAGCTAAAATTCACTTTTGGGGCCCACTTGGTGAGTGTTTGGGCTGAGCTTTGATGAGATCAATGTGCTATGAGGCTCCTTGGGTGTGGAACGCCAGCTAGGGGGTCCTTTTTGGGCGTTTGTACGCCTGGAATGGGGCAGGAAGCTGGCGTTGGACGCCAGTTTTGGGCCTTCTAATCCGAAGCTCTGGAAGTCAGCTTTCCATAGCCGTTGAGAGCACTCCATTTGATCTTCTATAGCTCCAGAAAAGCTCTTTTGAATGCAGGCAGGTCAGATTTGGACAGTATCTGCAGTGCTTTCTTTGTCTCTGAATCAGACTTCTGCTCTAGCTCCTTAATTTCAGCTAAAAAATATATGAAATTTAAAAAAAACACAAAAACTCATAGTAGAATCTAAAAATATGATTTTAACACTAAAACCTATAAAAGCTCAATAAAAACTAAATAAAAACTACTAAAAACTATATGAAAGTGATGCCAAAAAGCGTATAAAATATCCGCTCATCAGTCACCGATCGGCATATAGGTAGTTTCCTTGCTTTGAATAAATATAATATCCCTCTCTTGTTTCTTTCTTGAGTATGTCATGAGGACATGCTATTGTTTAAGTGTGGGGATGTGATGAATCAACATTTCATGATATTTATTTGCTCTAATTGAGTGGATTTCATCAACTTTTCTTGCATTTATTCAATGAAAAAGCATGGTTTTGTAAATTCTCCCTAAGTTGTGCTTAAAAGTGAAAACATGCTTTTTAGGCGCTTAATTGCTAAATTTTATTTACTTTAATTCTATTTGATGACTTGATGTGTTTGCTGAGTGATTTCAGGCTTGTAAGGCATATATTGGATTGAAGGAATGAAGAAAAAGCCTGTAAAAGTGGAGAATTCATGAAGAAATGGAGTTTGGAGCTTTTCAACAAGTGTGCGTACGCACAGAACGTGACCTCATTTAATGCAATTCGCTGGCAGCAAATTTTGAGCCTCCAGAACCCAATCCAACTCTTTTTTGAAGCTATTTCAACCCTAATTCAAGAGGAGGCAAGGAGAGAGAAATTAAGTTTAGTTTTTTTACATGTTTTATCTTAGTTTTCTAGAGAGAGAAGCTCCCATTTCTCTCTAGAATTAGGATTTTTAGCATAATTCTCTCTTTAATTTCTCTCTTTAATTCTTGTTTTAGTATAGTTTCATTTACATTTTCATGTTCTCTTGTCTTTAATCTCTTAGTTTTCTTTGTTAATTTCTCTTGTTAATTTTAATTTCATTTAATACAATTTAGATATTTTATATTTCTTTCATGCTTGTTTGAGTTTTTGTTATTATTCTCATGCAATTGGTAGTATAGATTTTATTTTTATTACAATTTATGATAGTTTCCCTTTTATACATGCTAGGTGTTTGATAAAATATCTCTTCTAATTTTTGTATAGTTTTTCACACTCTTGGCTTGAAATTGGATAATTAGGTGACCTTGAGTCATAGATGTCCATTCAATATTGTGATTAGGATTATTAGTTGGTTTGGTTTCCACTAATGCTAGTCTTTCACTAAGTTAATTAGTGAGTTGATTAGGACTTGTGGATTGAGATCAATTATGCCCTTTTGACTTATCATCGATATTACGATAGACAAATTGGGATTAATTCTACGCAATTACCATGTTTGTGGTCTATGACTAGGATAGGAATCCTCAATTCTCCAACCCTTGCCAAGAGTTCTTTTTGCCACTTGAATTTCATTTTTGGTTACTTTAATTGCTTTTCATTTAATTCCCTTGCATGCTTATTTAATTTCTTGCCTTTTAATTTTCTTACCACTTGCAATCACAACCCCCAATTCCTCATAGCCAATAATTGAGCATTTCGTTGCAATTCCTAGGGAAAATGACCCAGGAGTTTAAATACTCTTGGTTATTTGATTTGAATTGTGACATCTTTGATTTAAACTTTGATTGAGAGTTAATTGTTGGTCTAGACTATGCTTGCAACGAGATTATATTTTTGGTGAAATTCTAGATTAACATTAATTCTCACAATAGCCCTGCTAATAATCTAAACAATGAGTTCACAGTTAGGCAACAGTTTGAAAATAAGAATGAAATTTTTATGGCAATTAAGACGTATAACATCAGCAGGGTCGTCGAGCACAAGATATTAGAGAGTGACCGTTTGAAGTATGTTGTTCAGTACACTCAATTTTCAATGGATTGTCAATAGAGCATACGCATTTCATATCATCGAAGGCAGGAAAAATGGGAAGTGAGGAGGTATAATGGTCCTCATTCTTGTATGCAAACATTAATAGGACAGGATCACCAAAGGTTGGACTCAAAAGTGATAGCTCAACCGATATTCACAATGGAAAAAATAGATCCAACCATTACCTTAAGAGTTCTGCAAGTCTTTGTTGAAAACCACCTTGTTTACAAAGCATCCTATAGAAAAATTTGGCTAGCAAAGACACCAAATGCGCCCACTAGTAATACCATCGCAAATACTCCTGAGACAGAAATCAAAGCTGTGATGTAAATGCATTCAATGGTCACCTCGACTGTGCATCTCATCAATGTTTAATGGTGCTGTAGGGATATGCTGATATCCACCAAACTGTCTTACCATACGGTCTTCCTGATGCTACTCCTTGATCAGAAAGCACAATAGCGTATAGACAATATTCCATGTACCTGGAATAATATGCTCGATGAATGGATCCTCATATGAAGTCCATTCAACATGGACATAATCCATACATGACAAAGTACATAACAAGGCAATTATTTATAAGTCAATAATAAGGCACAGAATCCATACGTCACAATCACATCTATACTTAAATACCAATATATAGATTACGTACGTTGTTCATCCTAATGCTATTGAGAATCCATCTCCAGCTTATTAGTCTAGTCTCTTTACGGTCCTGAGGCAGATTATATCCTAACCACATGTAATGCCATGACTTATCCTAAATTACACATTCTTATCCTATATCTTTGAAAATAATGAAACAATAAAAAGAAAGGCGTAAATACCTCCAGGCCAAGGGAAACTTCAGCTTGTCAAATCCTTAGGGTTGACATGGAATGGTACGATAATACGCCCGAGGAAGAAATAAACTTTTGCATCCACCCAAGTTTAGCTGTCTGTAATGCATAGTCTAACACATGTTACAAATGTGGCATCCACTTTATGTGGACTTGGATGTCAAAAAGTGGTAGCCACCTCATATGGACTTGGCTGTCAAACGCGTCTGAAAGTAGAATACCTCTTATGATCTGTATGATATACCTTTAGGTGTACTGCATACATCACTCATCGATTGTGTCCTGATCCAAACCCTAACATATTCTCTCTCAGAACCACGATAGCTTGATGGACCACCTACTTTGATCCTGTCTGTCTTTTGGTATGCTTCCTAGCAACTGCTGACATAACTCTTCCTTGCTCTGTCCATCATAGAAAATTTCACAGCCTATCATACAGCCACTAACATGATCCCCTTCTGTCCGAAGCCCTAGCTAATAAGCCACATCCTACATGGTAGTCGTCATCTCTCCATAGGGCAAATGACACATGTGTCTCTGGCTGCCACCTCTCAACCAAAGTAGATACAAGAAACTAATCATGGTCCCACTCAAGCATGTAGGTCACTTGTGCAAAACCTGCTCATATGAAGATCGAGTGATCGACCAAGAAAACTTGCGACAACATGTTAGTATATTTCATCTAGTGCGAAAGACTCTATCAAGCTAAAAAACGAACTTAAATAAAACTCAAATTTCCAAAAATATAAATTATATTCACATTGAATGCATAATTTAAATTTTAAACTACCAATCATTCCAACAATTTAGTCATCCCTATATAGTATGTACATGTTCTATTCATACCCTCTTAGCAAGTTTTACTCCATTCGTACCATCTATATAAAAATTTAAAAATAAAAAATAAAATAATCAAGATATATTAAACCTAAGATAAAATTCATATAAAATTTAAATCACATTAAAATAACAAAAATATTCATGTAGTGCCACTTCAATTATGATTAAAAAATATTTATCTTACCATCTATGCATTTAAATCTTAAACAAAAAGTAATTGACTTCCTAAACTATAATTTAAATTATATTATAATAATCTAAATACACTTTAAATTAAAATTAATATTTAAATTACTCTATTATAAACATTTAAAATTATTTTTATAGAATATTATTTATAAATATTCCTATAATAATTAAAAACTAATTCTAGAAAATATTATTTAATCTAACTATTTAAACTATACTATTATAATATTATCTAAATTAAATACCCAAACAATCATAATATGAATTAAAAAAAAAAGAGAAAAGAGTAAAAAATTTCTAACATGGTGAGAAGAAGAAATGGTGAGAGAGATGAGAGGAGAGAAGAGTGGAAAAGTGTGTGTCTGAGTGGTATGAGCAACACAAATTTAATGAGGAGGAGCGCTTTTATAATTGGATGAACCACATTCAGTTTGTCACATCATTTGACGAATTGTGTGGCTTGGTTGTAGTTCGCCATATCATTAGGCGAATTATATGAAATGTTATGCAGTTCGCTGAGATATTAGGCGAATTGTGTGTGAAACCCAAAAAATATTGGATCTCAACAACTAATATTTTTTTGTTTTTTTTAAAATAAGGTATTTCACTACAAGAAAAAGCGTTTTTTTCGACGCCAAAAATCGACGGTTATTTCCGCCGTCGATATTTTTCGATGGCTTGCTGTCGATATTGTCAACAAAAGTAACTAAAAATAAAATATTAAAATCGACGGCCAATTCGTCGATATTTTTATGGTGAATTAACCTTTGTCCTATTATCATCACACTGTCAACGAACGAGGGATAGAAAATACTTTTATTTTAAAATCGACGAACATGGCGTCGGTTTTTATTATTTAAAATATCGACAACCTTTACCGTCGATAAATTTAAACGGTCTATATCGCTTTCTAAAATCAAATAAACTGTGTAGATTTAAAATATAAAATAGACGTTTAAGATGTTGCTTTTATTATAAATTAAAATCGACAAATATGCCGTCAATTTTTATCACTAAAAACACAAATACCTGCGTCCTCTTCCCACCTCCAAATTTGAGAAACCCAATTCCCATATTCCCCATTTCATCCCCAAATTCCCCAATCACCAGAAACAAAATTCCCCCTTGTTCTACCCCAAATTCACGGTAGCGCCGCTGTCATTCTCCGATGCCATCGTTCCTCCATCACGGTTGCGCCGTCGTCGGTCCTCTTGCTCGTGCCGCCATCACGCTCTGTTCCTACCGTGACTCTGTCAATCCTCAAGTTTGCGCCACTGTCTCTCCTGTTGCTCGCGCCGCCGTCGCTCCGCTGCTGCCGTGCCGCCGTCGCTCTTCCTACGTTGGTCCTTATCCGCTCTCTCTTACACGTCTTCTCTCTCTCAATCGAGCTCACAAGAACTTTTTCTGTTACTGTTACTGAACTTCCGAATTCCATTATCTTGTTTCTCTTTTAGGGCTCTTGTTTTCGCACTTGGTTCTCCGAATTTTTTAATTATTTGTTCTTCCAAACATTTAGCATATATTTCTGCATTTATTTCCCCATTATTATGCTCTCTCTATTCCTACTTTTTTTAGATTAATTATTCTCCAGCTTGATGTTTATTTGGACTGTTGTTTTGTTTAATGCTGGCAGGTGAGTACTTAAGAGGAGTTGAATAGATGTAAGCTGCTGATAAAGGGTTAGTACACTTCCCGTCGTGTCGTCTTTCCTGTTGCTTCGCTTTGTCATTTTGGTAGGTCCTCTGTTCTCTGATCCTTTGCTGTCTTGTTGAGTTGTTATTGCCTTAGTTATTTTTTTGTAATTTGCTATGTCTTTGTTGCTGTCGCTGTTATGTTATTGTTGCTGTTGCTGTTTTGTTGAATTTCTTGCTATGTTGTTGAGTTTTTACTGTTATTGATATATTGGTAGACTAGATTGATAGACTAGATTGGCTATATAGCAGTAGAAACTTTGGACTTTGCAGGCTATATGTTGGTAGAATGGACATTCTATAGCTGTTTACACACAGCACCAATTGCATTCAGAAAATCATGAGCATAGCCATGCTCATCTCCCCTGCAAAACCATTCTCATAGCCATTGCAGCGGCCACTACAGTTACCATACTTCTCACCATTTTTTTGTCCTATTCTTGTTCTGTCGACAAAAGTCTTCCAACAAGAATGGAGCCTGCAAGGATAAGAATCCAAGAGGGCTTCATGACATAAGCAGCAGACTCATTGCTTCAGCAAAGTTGAGCATTAGTTCTAGTCCAGGTAAATTGCAAACACTCAATTCATTTGCATAGTACTTATGTATTTCTAGGCATGAATTAACTGCTTATGCAGATCATTACATGAATATGCATTCCCAATAGCACATAAAGTAAATGCTGCCAACATTAACTCAGATATGTCCTTAAATGTATTAACATTCTTATTCTTATAAGGGGTAAGTTTAAGACATAGAAGCTAATGAATAAATGCTTGGAAATATTAATTTCAGATGTGAAGGGAGGGTGTCTTTAAGGAGGAAACCTTAGTAGGTCACCAGTAGCACCTAAATTCAAAGGAGTACAAGTTTTCACATATAAGGAGATAGAAGTGGCCACAAATGGATTCAGTGAAGCAAATGTCATTGGTAATGGAGGGTTTGGTTTGATGTACAGAGGAGTCTTAAGTGATGGTACTTTGGCAGCAATCAAGTTGCTACACAGAGAAGGTAAGCTGGGGGAGTGTGCCTTCAGAGTAGAGGTGAGTTGAGTGTGTTAGCTTCATTTAATGATATGATATATCTCTTTTGTTTTTAGTTAACAATGCAATGATTTAATATCTCCTTGTTTTTATCTAACTCTATCCCTCTATCCCTCTATATCTCCTTGGTTACTAGTGCAATGATTTAATATATCCTTGGTTACTAATAAGAAAGAACATCTTGGTTGTTGGATCTATAGTAATTGGCCTAGTCTGACTCGGTGAAATGCTTGTTCCAGTTCCACTATAACGTCCATTTTGGTACCAATTCAATGGTAGGAAAGAATCACAATGCTTTAATCCTAATTTAAAGAATCATAGTGCAAGATCTCAACCTCATATCTATTCTAACTTAACTGAGTTTAATGTATGTAGTTTAATAATCATGTTTTCAGTTTAGTATATGAAGTTGTGAAGTTAGTTTAGAGTTATCATGAGAGTATATGTTTTATGTTCACAGCTACTGTACTCGTGTATGTATAAACATACTAAAATTTATCTATATATATTCAATTTATTTTTACCTAAAATTTAGTCCTTCAGCTTCAATGATCTAAAGGAGGCCACTAAGAACTTACGGCGAGAAAATTTAATTGTAGAGGGAGGGTTCGGGCGTGTGTTCAAGGGATGGATTGATGGAAACAACTATGCTCCAACAAAACCGGGGAGTGGGATTGTAGTGGCCATTAAGAGTTTTAAGCCAGAAAGCTTCCAAGGTCACAAGGAATGGCTTGTATGTTGATGCGTGAGCATCTTTCCTATCTTTTCTTAGTGAATTTTTATTTAATTTGTTGAGTTTAATTAAGAATTAATTATCTTTTAGCCACTATGAATGCTACTTTGAGTCGTGTGCAATTCTATTTATTTTAGGTAGCATTCGGATGGATTTGACGGAGTTTCTGCAGAAAAAGAGAAGAAGGCGAATGATGCTGTCAACCCTAACCTATCTGCACTTAAACCTACATAACTTGAGCTACAGAGGTCGAATTGACGTGATTCTAGTGACGTTGGAAAGCTAACTTTCAGAGCTTTCCAACGATATATAATAGTCCATACTTCTCTTCCATAAATTCTGCCAAGGCTGCGCCTAACTTGAGATTTCTCAAGTTAGGCGCAAGACATTACAAGTAAGGCGTAGCAAGGAAGGCCTTTGTCTGAGTTAGGCGCAGGACACGCCTCTCCCACCAAGTAAGGTGTGTGTTCCAACCAAGTTAGGCACAGCCTAACTAACTCTCGCGCAAGATCAGCCCCCTCCCTTCAAGTTAGGCGCAAGACATTACAAGTAAGGCGCACCATGTGAGTTCAACACGCCAAAACTCCCTGCATCCTTCAAGTAAGGCGCAGCTATTCCCCAAGTTAGGCGTGGATCCTAGTAAAGCCAAGTGGTCCCCATGCTTACAAGGCTCGCACGGATTGTTAATTAGTTCTGATTTAAACTTTATTTTTATTTAAAAATAAGAAAAGATGTTATTTTAGTTTTAGAAAATATAATTTACATTAATTAGGATTAGATATAAAAGAGAAAAGAAACTTTTCTTCTGCATTATTTCACCTCATTCCAATTTACAATTTAAGAGAATCCTAGTTTTCACTCTGAACCATGAGCAACTAAACCTCCACTGTTAAGGTTAGGAGCTCTGTCTATTATATGGATTGATTCTATTATTTTTTCTATTTTAATTCATGTACTGATTTATATTTCAAGAATTGTTTTCGTTCTTTATTTTATGAAATTGGGTGGAACGGAAGTATGACCCTCTTTCTAATTGAGTTCTTGTATAACTTGGAAAAGCTCTTTACTTGAACAACAGCTTGAAAACATATTCTCCTAAATTTTTAATTTATCTGGATTTAACAGGATATGTGACATATAATCCTCTTATATTTAGGTAATTAGGATTTCTGTGGCATATAACTAGAATTGAACGTCACCCTCTAATTGGAATTAATTGACCAAGGAATTGGCGATTGATGAATTTTAGAGGAGACTAAAAAGGTCTAAGGAATTAGGGTTTAGTCATATATAGTTTGCCAGGAATTAAATCTTATATGATTAAAATAAATTAATAAGAAAAGTCAATCCAGAAAATAGATAACTCTGAAGCCTTAACTGCTTTCTCCATATTTTATTCCTAACTTATTTATTGCTTGTCTTCTGATATTCTGAGTTTCCTGTTTAATGCTTTTTGAACTCTCAAACACCATTTTCTGTTTGTCTAACTAAGTAAATCACTTAACCATTGTTGCTTAGTCCATCAATCCTCGTGGGATCGACCCTCACTCACTTGAGGTATTACTTGGTACGACCCGGTGCACTTGTCGGTTAGTTTGTAGTTATAAATTCCGCACCAAGTTTTTGGCGCCGTTGCCGGGGGTTGATTGTGATTGACAACTACTCGTTGTTTGATTGCTTAGATTAGATAATTTTTCGTTTAATTAGTTTTATTTTATCATTATTAATTTTTATTTTTTATTTTTTTCTCCTATTATTTTTTCTTATTTTTCGTTCAGACCCCTATCCCCTATCCTTTTTTTTATTTTCTTTTATTTTCTTCTAGCTTTTAACGTTTCTAGTTTTGATCTTTATTTAATCGTTGCTTCATTATTTTCAAAAAATAAATAAATAAATAAATTAGTGCTAATATTTTTTCTTAATTTCTAAAATTAAGTTTGGTGTCCCCTAGTTATTTTTATTTCAATTTTTCCTGTTTATTTTTATTGTTAATTTCGAATTTTTCTGTCCTAATTTTGCCTACAAATTTCAAAATTTATTTATTTATTCTATTTAGTATATTTATTTTAATTGTTTATACAGGTTACCTTACTGGAAATTCTCTACACTCTGACATAGAGAGTTCTATCTTTTCTTGTCTTCTGTCTGTTTATGCGCATGAACAGAGACAAGGAACCTCTCTTAGACTTTGATCCTGAACTTGAAAGGACTTTCAAGCGGCGTTTGCAACAAGCAAGACTTTACAAGGCTGCAGAGTCCACTATGGATCATAATAATGCTGCTAATGCCAATATGGCAAATCCGAGTGGGAATGAGTAACCGAGGAGAGTGCTTGACTCTTACTCTGCTCCTGCTGCAGATCTTTATGGAAAAAGCATTGTGGTGCCTCCTATAGCTGCGAACAACTTTGAGTTGAAGCCACAATTGGTCACTCTGGTGCAACAAAATTGCCAGTATCATGGTCTTCCCCAAGAAGACCCAAATCAATTTATTTCTAATTTTCTGCAGATTTGTGATACTGTGAAGACAAATGGAGTGAACCATGAGGTGTACAAACTCATGCTCTTCCTGTTTGCTCTGAGGGATAGAGCAAAGCTATGGCTAGATTCACAACCCAAGGAGAGTTTGGATACTTGGGACAAGGTTGTTACTGAGTTTCTTACTAAATTTTTCCCACCAAAGAAGCTGACTAAGCTTAGGGTGGAGGTTCAGACCTTCAGGCAGAAGGATGGTGAAACTCTTTATGAAGCTTGGGAGAGATACAAGCTACTGACTAGGCAATGCCCTCCGGACATGTTCTCCAAATGGACCCAACTAGATATCTTTTATGAAGGCTTGGGTGAAATGTCCAAGATGTGCTTAGATAATTATGCAGGTGGTTCATTGCACAAGAAGAAGACACTGGAGGAGACTATTGAGCTGATTGAATTGGTTGCTAGCAACCAATATTTATATTCATCTAACAGGAATCTTGTGAACTCTGAGGCTCCTCAGAAGAAGAGTGTTATGGAAGTAGAAGCTCTTAATGCTATTCTTGCTCAGAACAAGCTTATGTCTCAGCAAATAAATCTACTTACTCAGCAGATGGGTGGCATGCAAGTCTTATGACATGACAGGTAATTTTATGCCAAATGAGAATTATAATTATGCTCAATCTTCTTCTGAACAGGTCAATTACATGGGGAATGCTGCTAGAAATCCCAATAATGATCCCTATTCTAAGACCTACAATCAGGGGTGGAGAAATCACCCAAATTTTGGGTGGAGAGAGCAACCTCAGAGGCCACAAAATTTTAATAATAATTCTCAGGGTGGTTTTCAACAGAATAATTTTAATAACCACCAGTTTTAGTCATCTCAGCAAGCAACTTCTCAGCCCTAGCAGAACAATGATTTGGAAGCAATATTGGCAAGTTTTAGACAGGAAACCAGAGCATCAATCAGGAACTTGGAGATTCAGATGGGTCAATTAGCCACAAAAAGTTAATGAAATTGATCAGAGGACCACTAATAGCCTTCCTGGTAAAATAATTCCAAATCCATGAGAGGAATGTAAGGCTATTACCTTGATAAGTGGACAAGTGCCAAGTACGGAAGCACAAGTTAATGAGGAGCCAGTTGAGAAAGAAGCTCCAGAGGAGAAGAAGGAAGAAGTAGAGCACGTCCCTCCAAAGCGTGTGGACAACCCATTCCCAAACTCTCTTGACACTTATCCTACATTGCCAAAGGCTCCTGAGTACAAACCTAAAATACCATATCCTCAGAGACTTCAAAAGGAGACCAAGGACAAGCAGTTTTCAAAGTTCTTGGAAGTCTTCAGAAAGTTGCGAATCAATATTCCTTTTGCTGAGGTTTTGGAGCAAATGCCTCTCTATGTCAAATTTATGAAGGAGTTGTTGTCAAAGAAGAAGCCTTTAAAGGGAGATGAGACAGTGGTCCTGATTAAGGAATGTAGTGCCATCATTCAGAATAACTTGCCAAGGAAGATGCCAGACGCAGGGAGCTTTCAAATCCCATGTACCATTGGGGGCACCACCTTTGAGAAAGCGTTATGTGATTTGGGAGCAAGCATCAATTTAATGCCCTTATCTATGATGAAGAAGTTGCAAATCCAAGAGGCACAATCCACAAGGATAGCATTACAGATGGCAGACAAATCTATAAAGCCTGCATATGGATTAGTAGAGAATATCTTGGTCAAAGTGGGTAAGTTCTTCCTCCCAGCAGATTTTATGATTCTTGACACGGGGGAGGATGAGAATGCCTCTATAATTCTAGGAAGGCCATTCCTAGCCACTGGAAGAGCTCTAAATAATGTAGAAGTGGGAGAATTAGTACTTAGAGTGCATAATGAACAACTAGTCTTTCATGTCTTCAAAGATATGCATCCAGCAGGTGAAGAAGAGAGGTGCATGCAGACTGAGCTTATTGATCCAAACATTCAAGAACCCCCTGATGATGCACAACAGAATTTGCAGCTCAAACCTCCTTTGGTGACAACCAATAAAATTTCTCCTAACATCAAACCTAAGTTTGGTGTCGAGAATACATCATCCACCAAGGCAGAGGTTCCCAAAAAGAAGAAAGTACCCAGGGGATGGAGAAACAAAAAGATTCCTATTGATGACTTCTCCCCAGGAATGAAGGTGGTGTTGACTAGCGATCCAGTGTTCACTTATATAGTGAATAGAATCCTCTCTCTGGAGCATATTGAGCTACTTTATGAGGACACGGGGAGAAGATTCACAGTGAGGGAAGAAGAGCTTAGCCCCTATAATCCTCCTCCCTAGAGGAGCTAACCGTCAAGCTAGTGACGGTAAAGAAGCGCTTGTTGGGAGGCAACCCGATGTTTTCGTATCCTTTAGTTGATTTCTGTTGGTTTAATTTTGTTATTTATTTAGCTTTAGTTGAGTTTTTACTGTTTTTCCTTTCTTTTACGTGTGTTTAGATCATGCAGAGTTATTGAAACAGAAACAGGTTCCTGAATACAGCGTTTCGGACACCCGAGAGTATATTGATTCAGATGAGGTGATGCCTAACTTGAAAATCTCAAGTTAGGCGCCACATGCGATGTGCAAAGAAGCATTCTTCTCAGGAGGGTTGGCGCCTAACTTGAAGTTTCTCAAGTTAGGCACCACAATAAAGCATACAATGAAGATTGTTGTCTGCTTGGTCTGCGCCTAACTTGAGAATTTCAAGTTAGGCGCAAGGTGTGAAGACGCAGAACAAGTTAGGCGCAAAGAAGAGCAAGTTAGGCCCAGAAATAGCTAGCATACTTCGAAAGGCTGAAGTTAGGTGCCAGGGGGATTACAATACATGAAGTTAGGCGCGGGTTGTGAAGGATGCATGAAGTTAGGCACCAAGTGCATCAAACCAAAATCAATTCATTTGATTTCCAAACCAAATCTTGCATCAAACCAAAAAAAAAAAAAAAATCAAATCCAATCCTTCATGATTTGTGACCCCACCCTCCATTCCTTATACATATATTAACGCTTCCACCCACTATCATATCTTTCTATTCCCATCCCCCACCAACGTAAACCCCCTCCCCAATATATATATATATATATATATATAAACAAAAAAATTTAAAAAAAAAAACAAAAAAAAAACAAAATATTTTTTACTTAGTATTTTTTTATTAATATTTATTTTTACTCTTCCGTACATTTTTTTTATGTCCCTCCCTATTTTCAGTTTTTTCTTACTTAAGGACAAGCAAACTTTTAAATTTGGTGTTGTCGCTTCGCTTGTGACTTTTCTATTTATTTTAATGGCACCAAAAGGAGGTGAATCATCTTCACGGAGGAGCACAGCTTGAAGAATGAGACGGCCACTAGGATAACTGAGGTGGTTGAGTTTCTTTCATTCTATATTTTCTCCCGTTCTTATTATGTTATATTCCTTTTTTCTGCTATTTTACTTGGTTTCTACATGATCCTTTGTTATTTTAATTCCTAGGTTCTAATTAAATTAGTTATTTTTATTTTGTTATTCATTTTTAATTCTGAAAAGTGTCTCATGTATTGCTCACTGAGCTTGAATCCAAAAGAAAAAGAAGAAAAAGATGTAATGCATCAGAAATTGAGTTTATTTTTTAAGAGTAGTCTCATTTAATCAAATGTGGTGGTATTCTTTGTGATTCTGAATGCATGACATAAACCGTACATGTTGAATTTGAATCAAGGAATGTTGATGTATAAGGAAAAGGAATTTAGAGAACTATTATGAATTTTCTGAAATTTGTAAAAGTTGATCCTTGAAGCAAAAGAAACAGCAAAGGAAAAAAAGGATATAAAAGCAAGGTCTAAGGCTCTGAGCATCAATGACTAGCGAGGTCAGACATGATTAAAAGCTCAAAGAGTTGTTTCCCTAGTCATATGCTTGTGGTGTTCTTGTGTCAAGTAATCCTTGAGACAAAATATTTAGAGTCGAGATCAATTGCAATTAGCAGAGTATGCCAAAGGCTTTGAGCACCACTGTCTGGGAGTAGCTGATAGAAAAATCAGAACTTCAAAAGAGTTCCCCAGTTAAGTGCTTGTGGTGTTCTTGTGTCAATTAACCCTTGAGATAGAACATTTAAAGTCACGGCTATGCTCAAGGTGGAAAGCACCAGTTAGTTGAGAATTTAAGCATATCTGCTGTGTTCAAGGATTAAATTGAAGTATAAAGATCAGAGAATTCATAATATGATCCGGATTCTAATTTCAAATGACATTGACATTCCTCTGATTCAAAGGAAAGTGAGATGCCAAAACTGTTCAAAATTGCAATAGATAAATCTCACTTTAAGAAGAGACATGAGTATAATTGAACTCTCACTTCTCATACAAATTCACATCTTAACCTTGTATTAGTTTTGGTTGCTTGAGGACAAGCAACAATTCAAGTTTGGTGTTGTGATGCGTGAGTATCTTTCTTATTTTTTCTTAGTGAATTTTCATTTAATTTGTTGAGTTTAATCAAGAATTAATTATCTTTTAGCCACTATAGATGCTACTTTGACTCGTGTGCAATTCTATTTATTTTAGGTAGCATTCGGATGGATTTGACGGAGTTTCTGCAGAAAAAGAGAAGAATGTGAATGATGCTGTCAACCCTGACCTCCCTGCACTTAAACCTAAATAACTTGAGCTACAGAGGTCCAATTGACGTGATTTTAGTGGTGTTGGAAAGATAACTTCCAGATCTTTCCAACGATATATAATAGTTCATACTTCTCCTCCATAAATTCTCCCAAGTCTGCGCCTAACTTGAGATTTCTCAAGTTAGGCGCAAGACATTACAAGTAAGGCGCAGCAAGGAAGGCCTTTGTCTGAGTTAGGCGTAGGACACGCCTCTCCCACCAAGTAAGGTGTGCATTCCAACCAAGTTAGGCACAGCCTAACTAACTCTCACGCAAGATCAGCCCCCTCCCTTCAAGTTAGGCGCAAGACATTACAAGTAAGGCGCACCATGTGAGTTCAACATGCCAAAACTCCCTACATCCTTCAAGTAAGGCGCAGCTATTCCCCAAGTTAGGCATGGATCCTAGTGAAGCCAAGTGGTCCCCACGCTTACAAGGCTCGCACGGATTATTAATTAATTCTAATTTAAACTTTATTTTTTATTTAAAAATAGGAAAAGATATTATTTTAGTTTTAGAAAATATAATTTACATTAATTAGGATTAGATATAAAAGAGAAAAGAAACTTTTCTTCTGCATTATTCCACCTCATTCCAATTTACAGTTTAAGAGAATTCTAGTTTCCACTCTGAACCATGAGCAACTAAACCTCCATTGTTAAGGTTAGGAGCTCTGTCTATTATATGGATTGATTCTATTATTTTTTCTATTTTAATTCATGTACTGATTTATATTTCAAGAACTGTTTTCGTTCTTTATTTTATGAAATTGGGTGTAACGGAAGTATGACCATCTTTCTAATTGAGTTCTTGTATAACTTGGAAAAGCTCTTTACTTGAACAACAGCTTGAAAACATATTCTCCTAAATTTCTAATTTATCTGGATTTAACGGGATACGTGACATATAATCCTCTTATATTTGGGTAATTAGGATTTCTGTGGCATATAACTAGAATTGAACTTCACCCTCTAATTGGAATTAATTGACCAAGGAATTGGCGATTGATGAATTTTAGAGGAGACTAAAAAGGTCTAAGGAATTAGGGTTTAGTCATATATAGTTTGTCAGGAATTAAATCTTACATGATTAAAATAAATTAATAAGAAAAGTCAATCCGGAAAATAGATAACTCTGAAACCTTAACTGCTTTCTCCATATTTTATTCCCAACTTATTTATTGCCTGTCTTCTGATATTCTGAGTTTCCTGTTTAATGCTTTTTGAACTCTCATACACCATTTTCTGTTTGTCTAACTAAGTAAATCACTTAACCATTATTGCTTAGTCCATCAATTCTCGTTGAATCGACCCTCACTCACCTAAGGTATTACTTGGTACGACCCGGTGTACTTGCCGGTTAATTTGTGGTTATAAATTCCGCACCATATGTACAATAAAGACCTTAAATTATAGCTTATATTTTCCTTTTAACTCATTTATCTTGCTTCGGATTCGATTTCATTGGTTTGTGTCCTTTTGTTGACAGACAGAAGTCAATTATCTCTGGCAACTTCACCATGAAAATCTGGTGAAACTTATTGGTTTTTGCTTGGAGGGTAAAAAGAGACTTCTTGTTTATACATTGATAGAATAACTATTAGGGATATTAATATGTAGTATAGTTAAAGTAAATTGTTAAAAATTAGTTATATGTTATTTGTCTTTCACAACTTATATTAAGGCTTTTAACATGGTTCGAGCATGTGAAATCCACCCGTGTAACTATTTTAAATGGAGTGGGTATTTTATTTTACAACTTGGAGTGCTGAATTCAATCAATCATTTTGAATAGCAATTAGAGTAAAACTATGGTTGTGACTTCTATCTTGTCAATTATAGTGAAAACTAAAAAAATTATGCATTGATGAAGGAGAGTTTCAGGAGCAAGAAAAGTGCAATTTAATCTGCTAGTTTGGAACTGAATCATGGAAGCACTGTCAGGCTTAGATCTTATGATACATAGGCATTGTCCCACCAGACATGAGGTAATATTTGATTCCTGTATGTAGAGCTTCTTCCTACTACTGCTGCTTTAGATTTTACATATTAAATTTTTGAGGAGCTTTACTTCTCCAACTGTAGGTTAGTTTCAAATTTCATCATATCCATAGTTGTTTTAGTCTGATGGATAGTTAGTTTGATGTCTTATTTTATGATGTTTTCTGAATATTAGGCTGTGCCCTGATACCTTAGTCCGACCTTGGAATACATTTACATGTATTGATTATGGGATAACAAAATATCATTTTGTAGACTGAACCGATTATGGCGATAGCACATTGATATTTTGATTTTTGACAATTTGAAGAACCGATATTTATTATACAATAGGATATATCATATATGTGTAGCATTATTTGGTTTGAAAGAGACTTTACCTCGCGCGGCATATGGACTTGGAAACAGGGTTCTTATTATTTATCTTAGTTCTTCATTCGATATTGTCAAAAGCAACAGGATGATGATAACTACCCAGTTCTCTTTTTTTGAATAAAGCTTGGCCATTATTTCACTCAAATTTTTTGAGGCTTGTGGAGTTGATCATTTCGGTGCAATTGAGTTCATCATGTTCTCATGGTATGGCTCGAGAGTCGCTTATTATGAAAAACGAAAATGTAGGTGCAACTGAATAAAGCAATCCCTCCCCCCTTTTTTTTTTGGTGACACTACTCCCTCCCTTTTCTAAATTAATTGTTTGTTTGTACAAATTCATACGTTAAATGATTAATATATAGAATATAGACACATGAAGGAGTAATGTAAATGTCTTTTTCTAAAAAAAAAGAAACTGTAGGAAGATGAGATATGAAATTAGTAAATTACTATTCAGCTTAATGTTGGCTTCAAAGAACCTTGAATCTGCCGAAACGCTGTCTTAACTCTTCTCTTGAGGCCTTCAGTTGTAACTCTCAACTTGCTCATTCTCTTTCTCGAGTTCTGCCACATTCCCATCAAATTTTTTCCAAACTTACAAATTTCTCCAATCATTACATCTTCAAAGAGAGAAACGACGAGTGTATGGATGACTTATCTGCTTTCTTCTCATTCTTTTCCTCAAATTTTTTGGCATCTGATTTAGCCATTATATTTGGAGCGTGGCGACTGATGTTAACCTATACAAGAGGTTAGTTCATTCTAAGTTTTTTTGCATAATTATTTATATTTTCAGGGAAGAAAGACTAAGATGTTAATATTGCTCAACAGATAATTGCTGAAAGGAAAAGTTTAGGGGGCCAGCAACTTTTGTGTTTTTTGACCAGCACTTAACCATCAAAACAAAAGTGGGTGATCTCCTACCATTAGATGTAATCTCACACCATTAAAAATACTATTGATGGCCAATTGATGGTTACAAAATACCAAAATTGTTGGTCCCCTAGCATTCCTCTTTTTAGTTCTGTTCTAATCCCGCCACTTTCGTTCCCTAGATTCCATTCGCAAGGTTGGCGCCATTCCTTCCCTTGCTTTCTTTTTCTTTCGTTTTATCTATTGTTGTTGTTGTTTTTTGAAGTGATTTTGAATTTTTTATATACTTTTTACTTTGATTCCGAAGAAAACTGTGGCTATTTTGAGAAATATTTTTTACTTTGAATATTTAATTAAGTAGATGACAATTTTACTCTATTCTTCAACCTTGTTGTTATAGGATGACAATTTTGAGTTGTTGGCTACTCAATCTCGATTAAGTAGATGCTTTTGGGAAATTTTAGTGTTTAAGATCTCATTTTGAATTGGTGCAGATTCTACAAACGATGGACTATTTGAGGTCTGAAGATGAATTTGTGATCCAAACAAGGTGCCCAATGGTGATGAGACATTTCAGGGATGATCTAAGACTGGTTTAGCACCATTAGAGAGAATAATGAGAGAAGAATTTGGTGAATAAGAGCTAGCAATGACCTCGTCAGAATATTTAGTACTAAAACATATCTTGAAAGGGAAGTTAGTCTCATCAAATTAAAGAAAATATGTGTGCTGGGTATTGTTTTTCTAGCTGTAGTTAAACACTTGTATCCCTTGTGTTGAGGGCCATAGGCCATAGCCAAGAAATACACAAGATTCACTCCTATCATCTATCTTATATGAATTATATGGTCTAGTATAAGGGAAGCAAAGGCAACCGAAAGTCTTATTTAATTACTTTACTTTGAATATTTTGTATTATTAGTGGATTGCAATTTAAACGAATATAAGTCTAAGTTTAGTTATTTATCTTATGTTGAGTCTTTATGTTAGAGGATTATTTATTATTTTGATAAGTTTGTAAACTCATTATCTAATATTTAGTATAAATTTTATTTTTATATTTAAAAGTTTATTTGTCTTGTTATCTAATATTCTGTATAAATTTTATTTATATATTTAAAAGTTTATTTGCATTAATTGTTTACTATTTGTCAAATAAAAAAATAATTAAAACATATAACTATTAAAATCGACGAAAAAGTTGTCGCTTTTTAAATTTAAAATAGAAAAAAAAAATACAGACAAAGAATTTGTTGGTATCTAAATTAATAAATCGATGGCAACTGTGTCGATTTTATTGAATCAAATATCGATGGCATGTTGTCGATTTTATTAAGCATATTATAGACGAAACTATTGTCGATTTTAATTGAATCAAATATCGACAGAAATGGCGTCGATTTTAGTAAGAATAATGTAGAATTTTCAAACTCATATTATAGACAAAAACGCTGTCGATTTTATTACATTATTATCGACGGCAAGGCAAGCTGTCGATTTTATTAGAATTTTGAAAAATCGACAAGCTTAATAGCGACCACCTCCGCCGTCCATTTTGCCGTCGAAATTTAATATTATCGACGGCTTAGCCGTCGATTTGGCCGTCGATTTTAACGATGTTTCTTGTAGTGTTTTTATTTTATAACATAAAAATTTTAGTTTATATTTATTAAATGAATATTAAAATTTATTGCCTTTTGAAGATAAAACTTCTATTTTTGATTTCTTAACTTGTCATCAAACTCTTATCGAATAATTTAAGTATGGCATAAAAACTTAATGTTGTATAATATATTAAGAAAATAATACATGACCAATAAAAATTTATCTTTTGGTCCATACTAAAATTTAAATACTAAATTCTAAATTTTAATAGTATAAAACAAAGTGTAAATTTAAAATATTAACTAATATTGATAAATAAATATTAGTCTCCTGAAATTTTTTGTATATTAATGTTTAAAAATTACAGGTAGATATGTCTAAAAGAAAGGAAATTTTTATATAAAATAAAATAAATATATTTACAATATATATATATATATATATATGCTAAAAAAATATTTATATTTTTCATCTTTATTACTTATCTTGTCGGTCATACAAACGAAATATTTATAAACATATCTCATTTGTATTACAATATAAGTAATATTTTTTTTATATGTATATCATTTACTTGTAACTTTTTTAAATATATCATTTGCACGACTAATAAGACCATATTCTGTAGTAAAAAAGTATAACGAATAAACTTTTAATTAACTAACATTAGTTAATTTTTTGTTTCTAATTCTAAAACTTTCATTTTTTAAGGGTTTAAAATTTATAATTTAAAATTAAATATTTATAATATAGAATTTAAAATTTAAGATAAATAAACTAATTTTAAAAAAATTAACTGATATTAGCTGGAAAAAAATTGCTTCCTAGCATTACTTTGATTTTAATTAAATAGGTTTACATTCTATTCAAATTTTAAATTCTTTTTTAATTTAAATAGTTTGTCTAAATTTTTAATACATGTATTGTTTAACTTATTTTCAATGTATATTTTATATTTTAATATTTATTCTATACGAATGACTAATTTAGTAACTAATTTTTAATATATATATATATATATATATAATTATTTAAAATATCTATAACAATATATAATCTCAATACATAGAGTTTAATGTATAATTTTCTATTTCTATTTTAATCTTACTAACATAGTTTAAAATTATTTTGCAACTACTTATTTTCCTAACCCATACAAAAACTTCACATATAACTTCTATTTAATTCTTTACTCTTATAATCTCCTTTTCAATATTTTCACCTTTTTTCCATTCTCCTTACTTATCTTCTGAACGCTTCTCTATATGGAATAATTATTTATAAGTTTTTAGACGTCTTAAACCAGATAATGACTATGTCAAAAGGTTAATTTTCAGGACCATATATAAAATAAGAAAAAAAATTAACTAAAAGCCAACAAGTATTTAATCGGTGGTGATAAATAATTTTTTATGGATCTTATTATATTCTGAGTTATTTATCTAAATTAAGTTTTTGTTTAATTTTATGTTAATCTTTGTTTGTATTTTATTGTTTTAAGTATGTCTATAAATACTGTACTTAGATAGTCTGACCAAGCAACATTTTAGCTTCATTCTAATTCTTTTATTAGAGTTTTTTTTTAATCATAAAGAATATATCTTTTCTATTTAATTCTTTTATAATTTCATCCATTCTTGTTGTTTCTCTTTTGATCGCTTGATGTATTTTTTTTGCTGTCATCTTTTTTTTTTATCTTCAACACCTTTGATTGCATTGTCTCCATAGTTACAAATTTTTTGTTACAGTTATTGAATGATTGTATAACTTTCACCTATATTTTTCTTCTCTTTAATTTATTTATCCAATCAATATTTTCAATCATTCTTTTATCTTTTTAATTTGTTCCCACCAACCTTTCACATACAAAGATAATAGTATATCTTTTTCTCTCATCAATTTAATTTAAGGAAGAAACGAATTCCTTTTTATCTTATATGTATTTTTTATTTTTTAAACATATTTGTACCCATTAATGATGAACTGAAGAAGTCTCATAAATATTTTGTTAATTCATTTTGTTTAACTATTTTGTAAGGGATAATATAATTTTTTATTTTAATTTATTAATTAGGTAGAATATTGTATTTAAAATTTGAATAGATAAAAATTTATTTTTAAATTAAACTAAAATAAATAAATTATATTACAAAAAAATTATTTATTTTGTCTTTTATAATATTATTTATTTCGCATATGCCACTGGTTATTTGATTGACATTTAAAGAACGCAAGAAAGTTTGTATCTATTAATAGTCGATTAAAATATTAATATGTTAATTTCCTATTGATTGTGTATAATGCTAGATTTGATATTTAAATACATGTAAATTTGTTTATAACTAAATTAAGATAAATAAATTATATTGCAAAAAAATTAATTAAATTTAATATTTTTTTTGTTTGTGTTTCTTTTGTTTTTAGTCACCAAAAAAAATTTGTACCTACCAAAGATAGCGTAAAAAAGTTCCATGAATATTTTGTTAATTCTTTTTTCATTTTTAATCTGTTTTATACTGAATAATAATATTTTTTATTAATTAGATTGACATCTAACATCAAAATTGTGACAAGACAAAAATATTTATTAATTGATTTTTTAAATAATCTGATAACCCAATATTGTTTTAACCTTTATGATTACCTTTTTTTTTATCTTACTTCTTCTACTTCATGGGCTATGTAATATTATTTTTCTTATATATCTTTAATTTTTTAAACTATTTTATTTTATTAGAATTTTTAATTTATTTTATTTTAATTTTTTTACCTTACAAACTTTAGGATTTAAAACTTTTGAGTTTAAACCATTCTAACAATGTGATTAAGAAGTGATTTAAGAGAATAGATTTTGGACAATTTATTAAGTATAAATGAAATAAATATTGAAATATAATAATCAAAATCGTTAATTCTACATTTTTTAAAGAATAACTATTAAAAAAGAAAAATAAATAACAAAAAAGATATAAAATTTTACTTTTTATTATGTAGTACAAAGATAATATACAATATAATAAATCGTAATATTTTCATACATAAGAATAATTTTTTTAAGATCTTTATGTTTATTATTATGTTTTATTTTAATTTTTTTAAAAGAATATCATCTAACTTTAACTTTTAATTTTTAGAATAAACAAAAAGATGTGACCTTTTATACATTAGCTAATTTAAAAATATTTATTACAGAGAAAATAATATTATTTAACTTTAATTTTTAATTTTAGGATAAATAAAAAGATGTGACTTTTTATGTATTAGATAATTTAAAAAATATTATTATAAAAAAAATTAAAATATTCAACCTTAAAAAAATAATTCATTAATAAAATTGAGTTTGTTGAGAGAGAGAGAGTGTTCAAATGACAAACAAAATAATAAAAAAAATTCACATTTAAATTATGAAAATTAATGTCATCCTTATTATAATATAATTGCATAATTTCAAAACATACAAAATGAAATAATAAAATATAATTTAATTAATGTCTACGATAAAGCAAACTTAAACTTATATAGTAACAATCTAACATGAAAAGTAATGACAACCTTCTGTATTAAGGTATTATATTAAATTACGACTTAGTCACTTAGATATTTTTATCCATTAAAATTATGCATAAAGATAAAAAAATTTTGAAATATAAATTTTTATTTCTGTTTCAAATTAAATACTGTTAAAAAGATAAATAAATAAATTTAATAATATTATAAATAGTTAATTTTTTTTGGTGACTTTATAAATAATTAATTTGTAACTTTGTAAATATTTATGTTAATTTTGTTATACATAATTTTTTAATATTTTATTTAAATTTATATTTATAAATTTTATGGATTCTAAAAATTAAATAATTTATACAATTTTAAATTTATTATTAAACATTTTTTATTTATATTTACTAAATTATTTTATTAAATTTATAAATTTAAAATAAAATATAAAAATTAATTTCTTAAAAATAATTAAAAAAAAATGGGTGAGCCGCTAGTAATATATAATACAGTATAGTTGATGAGTACCATAGTAAAATACAATACTTCAAATTTTTTAAAATTTAGATAGATCTAATTTAAATTATAACATTTTTAAACTTTAACATTGGGATGAGCTATAATTCAATGTTTAAAAATTAATAACAAAAAGTTTTAAATAATAATATTTAAATTTTAGATGGAACAAATTACTCTATCCGAATTACAATAATTTGAATCTGATTGAATTAAAAAATAAATTAGAATAAATAAAATACAAACCTAATCTCTTACATTAAATTAATATTATCTAAATTATAACCAATTATATCGATTTTATTATCTAAATTGATCCAAACTACATTATAAAATATTATTTTGTTCGAACAGCCAACCAGATATGCTAAAAGAAGTCATACTTTTTTTCCGTGAGTAGATGAGATATGTACAAATGATTTTGTTACTAGTCACCAAAAAAAAAAAAAAATGATTTTGTTACTTACCTGGTTGGTCGTGTATTTAAATACAACATTTCTATGTTAAGTATTTAAAATAAAAATTCCTAAAAAGAGGAAAAAGGTTGGGATAAGGGGAAAAGATATAAGCTTTAATATTTGGACTAACATATACTTCAATTTTTCCTCCTATACATTTTATATTCAATTTTTTCTTATATAAATTTGTAAAAAATATAATTTGTATACTATTTTGGTGGTATATAAATAATTAACATACAAATTGAATTGTATAACAAATTACTTTTTTTACGGAGTCTGAAAATGTTTTCTTCCCCTCATAATCGGTAAAGATATTTCGCAATATTGTCCAACTTATTATGGTAAGTCTTATTTGACTTTCTCCATTTAATTAAAAAATTACATTTATACTATTTTATTTTATTTTTCTCAAAGACAGTAGGTTATTTTATTTTAAATAAAAAAATATTTTGTCTAAAATTTAGGATTACACAAAAAAAAAAATAGAGTTCTTCTATCTTTTGCTTAAATATTAGCGAGACACAGTAAAAAGAATGAAACTAAGAAGAAAGCAAAGTTGGAATTAAGTTGGGGCTTCAATGGGTAAGTTTATAAGTTTTTGATTTTGTTTGGTAGCAATTGCCAGAAATTCTTCAGGATTCATAGATTAGCGTTTGAACACCCTCCTACACCTTTCTTTCCATATATGCCAGACAATAATCAAAGCAAAATGGGCCGAGTTCTTACTCACAGATCGGTAACCCAGAGCAATAATTTGGAGTCTCCACCAATCGAAAAAGGAGATGTAGTTCGAATTTGGGGTCAGGTGCACTATTGGACTCTTGCTCCAAGTTTCTGAAGCATCTGGACAGTTGAAGATGCAATGTAACAAGAATTCTGGTCCAGCATTGCAAATGAGACAAGTTGGTGAAGTACTTGAAAATCGCTGATTTATGAGCTGCATGACGGGGAGTTTTCTATGGAGGGACTTCCACCCGAATACCTGAATATTGTGTGGGGCTGTCAGACTCCAAAGGAAATTCCAGATTTTCGGTTGTTGCATGATATTTGGACAAAATTCTAAAGGTAAGCAACTCTATATCCTGAAGCTACATCATATATCTTGGATCTGTTGAGTGTCCATTAAATTTCATCCTCCTCTTCTCATGCTACTATAGATAGAATTATCTGGACAACATCTTGAGAAAATATTGAATTAGTTAGGGACTGATTCCATTGCTTATGTGCAGAGAACAGATCATGAACTAAGAAGATTGAATGTCCAGCTTGGGATTGACTTGTAAGAGCTAGGACTGAGAATGGATATGGAGGTGGGAGCCATGAATCTCTAAAGATTCAGATTACTGTTCCAGAACCAACTCTCCAGTTTAACCTCTTTTCAACGACACTTCTACCTGTAAGGATACTCCTCCATCCTCAAGAAAGTAAGGACTCCAACTCTGCATCTAGAATAGAATTATATCTGAAGTATTTTCCTTTTAAGATTCTAGATAATAAAGAATCAGGATTCGTGGCAATTCTCCAACATTGTTTACCTAGGAGAGCCAAATTTTGTGCACGTAGGTCTTTAAAGCCAAGCCCTCCTTCTTTCTTAGCCCTAATCATTGTATCCCATCTAATCCAAACCATACAATATTCCGCAGCTTGTTGACCCCACCATAATTGATTAATAATGCCATGAATTTCCTTGATTAGATTATCTGGAAGTCTGTAACAAGACAGGATATATATCGGGATTGCTTCTCCTACCGCCCTTAGTAATACTTGTCTTCCTCCGTTAGATAAAAGACATCGTTTTCAACCTTGGACCTTTTTGATAACCCTTTCTTTGACAGCAGAAAAGGTGACCTTTTTCGATTTATTTACTAAAGAAAGCAGTCCCAAATACTTGTCTTGAGCTCCAATGTGTGAAAAATTCATGGTAATAGCAAGTGATGTACGTATATCATGAGGAGTGTTATTACTAAAGAAGATTGCAGATTTATTAAGGTTAACTTTTTGGCCACTGAAGCTTTTAATGTCTCTTAATAAATCTAAGATCCTCCCACAATTGTCTTCTGATGCCTTACAAAATAATATAGAATCATCTGCAAATAGTAAATGATTAACCTTAAGACATCTTCTTGTAATCTGGATGCCTTGAATGTGCCGGTTTTGCTCTGCTTTGTATAGCAAGAAGGAGAGGCCTTCTGCACAAAATAGAAAAAGAAAAGGAGATAGAGGGTCACCCTGACAAATGTTTCTATTTGGTTTAAAAAAACTGTATGGTTGACCTTCCACAACCACAGAGTAAGAAACCGTCGTTACCAATTCATGAATCCAACCTATCCACGTAGAATCAAATTCCATCTTCTTCATGATAAACCACAAAAACTGCCACTCCATCCTGTCATATGCTTTACTCATGTCAAGTTTAAGGGCCATCTCATACTCTAAACCTCTCTTTTTCTACTTGAGGTAGTACATACACTCATATACTATTAGGATATTATCTGAAATGAGTCTTTCCTTTAAGAATGCACTCTGATTAGAGCTAATAAACTTATTCATACACCTTTGTAATCTATGAATCAGTATCTTAGAGAAAGATTTGTCTGGAGAGAAAATAAAGGGAAGAAAAAAAAATAGAAGAAGATAGTAAAAAAGAAAATGTCATTTTTTATTGTTTGTTTTAAAAATAAAAAAATAAATAATAATTCAGAAAAGCAAGTGGAAGTCACAATAAAATTTTTCCTTTCAAATTTAGAGGAAGAGGAAAAATGAAATTTTTTTTATAGATAATTAGATATTTATCTAAAAATTTGTGTTATTCTTTTATTAATTTTTTTTAAAAAATTATATATTTTTTTTATGATCTTTACACAAAAGTTTCTTCAATATAGAATTGGCCAAAAAAGTTAAAAATGATAAAGATAAATATGATTTTTCTCATATTATCTTTTCAGAATTATTAGTTAAATTTGTCCTAAAAATATCATTCATTCTTTAAATTGATTCCTAAAAAATTATATTAATCATATTAGTTTCTGAAAGACAAAACGTAAGTTAAACTAGTCCTTCCATTAGATGATAATGTGTTACGTTAAATGACACAAGACATGATGACGTATTAGGTTAATACCATGTGTCACAAGATAATTGGTTGCCGTGTCAGGTTAGTGACAGATGGGATGCCACCTGAGTTACGTATTATCTGATATGTCATAAATTTACTTAGAGTTAAATTAGTCCATAAAAATATACACGTATATTATTTTCATCCCAAAATGTTTAAAATTTATCAAACAAGTCTTTATATAAATCTCTTATTTTTTTTATAATATTAAATTTTTAATATTTGTTACTCCTACTAATTTTAATCTCATTTTTATATTTTAATAAACAATTTTTCAGATAAAATAATAAAAATAATCAAGTTATTACAAAGTTATTTTTTATTTATATTTTTAGATTTTACATTTTTAAATTTTTACTTTTTGTAGTAAAATTTTTTTGTATAAATAATTTTATCAAATTATTATTAATTATATACTGAAAGTTTTAATTTTTTAGATTTCACTGAATAAATATAGTAGTTATTTTAAAATTTTAATTTTTGAATTTCAACCAAAATTTAGTCTAATCTATCATTAGTTGTTTATTTTTATCTTTTTATATTTGTTTTAGTTCAATTATTTTTTTAGCAAATTAACTTAAAAAGATCTGCCAATTGAGAAGACATGAAGAAATAGCAAAAACAGTTAGCAAATTATAATATCCTAATCTATTTATGGACAATACATATAATTGATTATAATTACATTAGCTATTTCATATTATATGACTTGTATAGGTGATTTCATTTACTGTTATAAACTAGTGTATGTTCTCGTATTCTGTACGAGGTAATACATAAAATTATATAAAATTCTTTTATTAAAATTTAAATAAAAAATATATATAGCACTATAAAAAAAGATTTAAAATGGCATTAATAAAACGGCGGTTATATAGATCTGCCATAGTATCAAATATTCTGGCATATTCTGTTGTTGCCGTAATGAATTTGTGCAAAATGGCGGTTTTTGATGATTATGGCGGTTTAAAACCACCATTATCTGGGCCATGATTTAAAAATACCCACGCACACTATCTGATTCCAACCCTAATTATGAAACTAACACGCTCCCGCACACACTGTTTCTGTAAGGTAACGACGCCTACCACTGGATCTACTCCGGCGCGATCTGCTCCAACGACAACTTTCTCCACCAAGGATCTCCTCAGCGGCGTTCTCCTCTGACTAGAATCTCCTCGCCGTTCACCGCCATCGTTCATCTCCTCGCTACTGCCTTTAATGAGCTTCTACGATCTTGTTCTGGCTTCAATCTAAAGGTTAGCCATCGCCGCTCATCTCCCTTGCTGCTTCGTATATCACCTCGCCGCCGCAAGCAAAATTGTTGCTGCTTTAGCGAGCTTCTACAATTTGGTTCTGCCTTCTCTTCACTTTTGTGATTATGTCCTTGCTCTCACCGTCGAGAACTCCCTCGAGCGCCACCTCCAGACTCTCGTCTTCAATCCCAGCATGGCCAAGTCAATCCACCATGCTAGGGTCCTGATCCGCCAGTGCCACATTAGGTCTTCCTTTCTTCTTTTCACTTTTTTCTGAAATTTAGGGTTTTTAAATTCCTAATTTAATATCAATTGTTCTTTGCTTTTGCTTACTATCAAATTAAGAATCTAATTTCCTTGATTTCTAGGCTTTTGATAAAATTTTCTAACGTCAAATTAACCTCTCTGTATAATTGCTCTTAGATATATAATATCAGTATTACTGAAGGCATAGGATCATCACAATTCCGGTTAGATCTTCTATAATTGCTCTTAGATTTTTTAACTAAAAAATCTAACCAGAATGCCTTATTAGCTTAAATATTTTGAAAATATTAAATTTTGTGATTATAGAAGATTTTAATATAAAATTAGGCGGATAATTCCTTCTGAGCATTTTTGTTTGCTGAAGTAGGATAATTCCCATATTTTTAGGATTTTGACTTTGACTATCATCTTTTTTTATGAAACTTCCATTTGCATGGTTACCACGACTATACAACGTATACAAGAATATGGAAATTGTTACCTCCTTCCAGAATATTTTGGATTATGTGTTTATTCTTCTATTTGAAGTCACAATTGATCCAAACTCTCATCCTCAATTACATTTGTTTTTGAAGCAGGTTAGTTAATTTGACCCTTCCTTTATGCTCATAGCTCTATTATGTTTGTTCAAATGTAGAAGTCATAAAGTTAAATGATGTTCAGTATGTATCATTTGATTATAGCAGTGAACATTTCTTGTGTAACTATGTCATGTTGTGACAATGATACATCAAGCAACTTTGTGGTGCTTTACCGGTACCACTATGTAAATTTCTCATTGCTACTGTGTCAGCAGTAGAGGATGAGTTCGATTTGAGAGCCGGCATTCGATTCTTTATAATGTCATTGTTACAATTGTGTAGAGTTCAATTATTAAAATCATGAAAAAAGGAAGCACCATTTTTAATTCTTGTCTTCATAATTTACTAGGTATAACGTGTTACTTTTTTTAAAGCAGGTGGAGGGATTTGACCTTGTAGATGATGAAAGTAAACCTGAAAGGCGTCTAAGAACATGCCTACACCAGTAGAGTGGACTAATGAATTCAATCCAGCATACTCTTACTATCTTTATTACTGTTATGCGAACCTGTACACCCTCAACAAGGTTCTAGTTATTGTCTTCTCTTTCTTTTTCCAACTTATTTAATATATTACTTTCTATTGGTTTCAGCTCCGTGAATCTAAAGGAATGACCACTATTAAGTTGCGGCCCATTGCAGAGAGGTTTTTTTCTGTGTGCTATAGTAGCTGTATGATTTGATTATTTATTTTATTTAAGATGGTTAATATATTTTACTTGCTTATGCAGGCAGGAGATAGTGATCATTTGGCTGCTGCTTTCCTCTTATGCCATAATATTTCCAATGGGATTAATCTACGGAAAACTCCTGTGTTGCAATATTTATATGACCTCGCACAGGTTAGCCCCTCATGAATAGTCAGTCATTTAGTCAACATAACAATATCTATCATGCTCCAGTAAGTCTCCATTTTCCCACTTAGCATGTTCTTCTGGTTTCTTTATAGCTTTTTTTGGTTTCAATTATCTATGTTTGTACGGGTTTTTGAAAAAGTTCAATTTCTATTTGAAATGATAAAGCTGTTAGTTGAATTGGGTAGTAATATACTATGAAGTGATTGCCACTTTGTTGTTGTTGTTGTGGAGGAACACGAATGTTCTAGTATACTTAATTGTTGAGGGTGTAAGAAATTAGCTTGTTAATGATTTTCTTTCTGTAGAGTACTAGTGCTAACTATATGGCAGAATAATAGTGTATATAGTCCATTTTTTTTATATCTTTCTTGTGTTCTGTTTGTGAAGGGTTTTCAAACTATTTTATTTCTAGGAGTGATTTTCTCAAGTGGAGGAGCAAGAGGAGGTTGAAATTGCAAAGGGATACACTATGACTCAATTTTGTGACAAAATCATAGATTTATTCTTGAATGAGAAGACCAAATCAAAGGAATGGAGGAAGTATTTGGTATTAAGGGAGGAATGGAACAAATACAGGGACAACTTCTACAATAGGTGTCAAAAGAGGGCAGACATGGAGAAAGATCCAACCATGAAAGAAAAACTCGTTTTATTGGGGAGAAGGGTGAAGAAGGTAAATGATGCCTCTTTAGAATGTTGAATTTATGAATAGGTCCTTTTGTTGCTAAGTGGAAGTTGGAAAATGCAAAGATTTCTTTTTGTTATTTTTTTTTAAAACTATTGGCCTTTTGTCATGAAAACAAAAATTCAATCCATATTTGTAGATCATTGTCTTGCATGTTTCTTCTTAACTATTGTATTTTGTCAGAAACTGAAAGTATAGATTAATCCATAGAAAAAATTGTGTTCATATCTATCTTGTGAGAAGATCAAAAGCCTTGCGAAGGCAAAGGACCTTGATTCTTCGTTGATATTGTTGATCAATGGTGCTTGGGCTTAAACAAAAGAATCTACCACAATGAAGGAAGAGGTATGATAGTTGTCTCACTATTTTTAGTGACTTTAGGGGATTATGTTTTTAGATCTTTGATACTTGTATTTGAAAATTTTAGTTGTACTTAATTTTCTTTTGTTACTCACTAGTTATCATTATCTCCATAAAATCTAAATATTCTTCCCTAGAATACTATTTTATTTATTAATCCTTTAATACCCTTTTCCAGCACACTCACTTCCCACCATCTCTATTTCCATGATCTAAGAAATAATTTCCTCAAAATTGCACAACTATATGAAGTTAAAAACATGGCTTCAATTTGATTCTATGGTATATCATCCCAATTTGGTTCTGATTGTTTTTGTGCTCTTTTCATGCTTTTTTGTGTGTTCTCTTCAACTGTATAACGTCTGGTATGATTGTGTGGCAGGTACTTTATAAACCAAAGTCTGAAAAAGGCATTTGAGATGGCTCCTGTTGATCCAACTGTGGACTTGAATATGCAACTATAAGTAACTAGATTGTTGTAATTTATTAGAAATCTGTTGCAATCTCTTTTCTAAATCAGTATGTGCTTTGTGTCTTAATTCTTGGAAAAAAAATTGTTGAATGTGACCTTGCATTACAATTCACAGTGACGCTGATTCAAAGCTCTCTAGAACTGAAAACAACTTAAACTAGAGCTTAAATGTGTGTGTTGTGTCATTTTAAGTGAGTGATTAAATATAATAATAATGAAGTGTTTGCGTTATAACTTAGTTATTAAATAATAAGAGTATTTTGAACAACATTCTTTTAATCAATTTTTTTTTTAAATTTTGGGTTCTTTAATTAGTGCGCAAATAATCAAAATGACAAACATTATAAATTAGATGTAATACACTACAAGAAACAGTGTAATTATCAACGCCAAAAATCGACGATCAATTTTTCATCAATATCTTTCGACGGCTTGCCGTCGATAAAATGAAAAAGGGATGACCAGAAGTAAAATATTAAAATCGACGACGATGTCGTCTATTATTTTGGTAACTTTCTAACCTTTAAACTCTATCATCACATTATCGACAAAAGAGTGGATGAAAATTTTTTTTCTTTAAAATCGATGGACCAGTCGTCTATTTTAATAATTAAAATATCGACAATTCTTGTCGTCGGTAAATTTAGATGATAGAGATCTCTTTTCTAACTTGAATAAACGGTATAGATTTATTACATAAAATAGACGACAAAGATGTTGATTTTTATTTTAACTAAAATCGACAGAAAGAGCCGTCGATTCTTATCAACAAAAAATCACTCCCGCGTTTGGCTTCTTGCGTCCTTCATTTCACTCATTTCCCCAAAATTTTACCCCAAACCTTCGTAGAATCAGAGTTCAAACTTCAGACTTCAGAGTGAGGCATCTTCTTCTCCTCCAACGCCTGAGAATAGAGATCAGAGACGGAATCACAGTTACGTAGAGAGGCAGAGAGCAGAGCTTCTTCTTCTCCAACGCCTGAGAAAACCCACCGGCCTCCGCCTGAGCACAGAGCATCATCATCTTCTTCTTCTTCTTCTTCTTCTCCTCTGCCTGGAGCAGAGCTGCCGTGCCGAACCCGCGTCGTCTTCTTCCTCCGCCGAACCCGCTGTCGCGCCATCCTTTTCATGTGAGTTCCTCTCTCTCGCTTGCGTGCTCTCTCTCTCTCTCTCTCCCACTCTATCACATTGTGATTTGTGAATCTGTATGTAAGTTCTTCTTCTTCCACAGACTCATCGTTGCAATGTCTTTGCCGATCGCCGTCCCTGTGAGACCGATGCCAGAGCATGTCGCCATCGCAGCTTCTTGTAAGTTCCTCCCTGTCTCTCTTTGATTATTATATTTATTTATTTTTGAAATTTTTGTATCTACTATTTTTATCATGAAATTCTGAATTTGCGTTTGTTAAACCTAATTAGCATAATCAATTCATCACATTACTTCAGCTTAACTAGTTTGTCACAATTTTACAATGTGATTAGATAAAACAAAATTTAAAAGAAAGAAAGAAAAACTACTTGCTTGGTTAGTATTAGGAAAAGGTAGAGTACTAACTTAAAACTCAGTTACAGATTTCAAGTAAGTATGGAAAGTATTGTGTATTATTTAAGTAATCTTCATGAATATTGCTCATAATTTTGGATAGTAATGTCATCTAGGCAAGTTGTAAATAAGAAAGTCATAAGATTAAGTATTTACCTTCTAGTTCTGACTGGTAGCTCTGGATTCTATTAGTTTTTACTACTGGCGATGTGGCTTGGAGTAGTTAGTCTGCAGAAAGCTTGGCTCCTGTGAAATCTCCTTATTTTGATAGTGAACAAATGCTGGGATGACAACTTAGGATGCTAGCTTGGTGGCAGACATGTCAGCATATTTTCTGCTTTTTTTTGGAGTATTCATATAGAGTTTTGGTGCTGACTCTTATGATGATTATTTGAGGAGTTAACACAACATTATCACTTAGAAATGGGAAAGTTCTTGTAGAAGAGTTTGTAAATTGGATCCTTATCTACTCCTTTATTGTTATGCTGGCTGATTGCCATTCATAAACATTATGCTTGCCATGTGCTCCTTTGGATCCAGCTAGGTATTAATGGTAAGAGATTGTATGTGTAGTTGTGTAGTGTGGGGGTTTAGTAGTCTAATAAAAACTTCATTTTGTGATTCTCTGGAGTAACGGAAAAAGGGATAGTTCATGCAGAGGAGCTTGTACATTATTTCTTTGTGTAGTGTGTGAATTGTTTGGACAGTTCTTGGATAGTAGTATGTGAATTGTTTCCTTATACACTCCCTTATTGCTTTGTTTCACATTTGAATTAATTATTTTCTACTCTTTTTCTTTTAGGAGCATTCTAGTCATCATTCATGGGCTTAACGAATACAGGTAGTCTAATATGCTTTCTGTTTTTTCTAATATATCCATTTTCAAGTGATTGTTATTTGTTAAGGCATTTGTAAGATGATAAGAATTATAGTTTTTCCCCTACCTCTAACTTAGAGTTCAATTTCAGTGGAAGATATGCTGACTTTGCAAGGCAATTAACATCATGTAGCTTTGGTGTCTATGCAATGGACTGGATTGGTAACTTTTAAAGCTCATTTTTTCATTAGGTCCCTTGAGATCCTGATTTATATGCATGGGCATCAACATGATTATATAGTTTTCTTTTGTAGTATATGATTATATATTTATATGTAAGCAAATGGGGCCTATGGCACTGTCTATAAGGGCACCTATGATGGCCAAGATGTTGCAGGTTTTAATTTGCACTCTTAGTTGTCTTTTGTTGTCCACAGAATTCAAAATCTGTTATTTGTCATGTCATTGGGAATGTAAGTCGATCTTTAGCATTTATCTCTTAATATTTAGAATCTAGTTATTGAAATTTTTCTACAGGTTCTATTTTGCATTTGCAAGGACAGCTTTTAAGAGTGAAAGTCAACAAAGTTTACATATCTTTTAGTATACTTCTTGCTTCTACTTGTTTATATAAATTATATACTTATAGGACATCGTTTTGATTTTCCTTATTTTCAACAACATTCATTCTAGTGAAGATAAAAGGAAATAGATAAAAGGAATCTAATTATTTAAATCTATGTAGAACAGTAAATACTTATTTTACTGACTAACTTTATTTTCTCCGGGGAAATGGTTGCATATATTGCTAATACATTAATTTTCATCAAGGTAAGATCATAAATGGATTCTAAAATCATAACAATCAATTGATATAACTTGTGAATCAAGCTTTTCATACCCTTTATTATTATTATTTTTTATGTCATCTTCTTTTTGCAGTGGAGTTGTTATAGCTGAAGGAGTACTTGGTGATGACAATGTCTTCCATCATGGTAGTAACTACCTCTTAAATTATCTTCTTTGCTCAGTAGGCCATTGATTATACTCTCACTTTTCCATTTAGTTGCTCTTGATAAAAATGTATGTTTGTTGAGTCTAAAAGACTCGCTGCAAATTCTTGGTTCTGTTGAAGGAACATCATGGACCCACCTCTTGTTTCTCTATGTTTATGTTCAAGTGTCGAGATGCATCGTAGTTGGTGCATTATTTCCCTTGCTAAGGTATTTTGGATATGGCTTGGATTGGAAAGAAGTTAGTATTCTAATCTGGTCAGGATTGTGAGGGGTAGTTGCCTTGTCACTTTCATTATCAGTCAAGGCAAAGTATTCAATGACTAATGAAAGCTGCATTTTTTAGCCAAACACTTCATCTCCTTTATTGCTAATTTTATAAATTTCTTTATGCACATACTATCTTATTATTAGTTTAATCTTTTAATTATTAAATTTTGGGTTTGTTCAGCGTTCGAGTGGCCGATCACTTGAATTGACTCCAGAGACAAGAACACTGGTATGTTTTGGGTTTGTACATGCTTATGCCATTATTAACTATTAACCTTATCTTAGAGACACAATGAAATTACTTATTACCTACATAATATAAAGTGGGAAACCTTGTGAATTGATTTTTGTCAATTCTACTGATTAAAGTTATTATTTCTTATTATTATTTTCTTTTCTTTGTGAGTAAGATCTACAACCTACATTTTTCTTTTGTTTTCATGAGAAAAGAAAGGTAATGTGTAGCGGCATGATAATGACAAGTGGTATAGAGGTTGTAAACAGGGAAAGGAAAATTGATCATTAATGATTGCAAGACAAATTTGATATTTATTATCCTCTTAAATAACTTTTTAATAAGAAAAATAATGTAGTTTTTCCCTTTTAAAAATGGTTGGAAAACAATAAAAATCAATCCGAAATTAGTATAAGATTATTTTATTTTATATTCATTAATTATTATTGAAACAATTTATAATATTAGATGTAAAAATATTATACGAATAAAATTATAAATATTTCGTATACAAATAGAAAAAATAATTAAAAAAATATAGCTATTAAAATCGACGGTAGCGTTGTCGCTATTTATGTCGGTATCTAAATAACTAAATCGACGGCAGTTATGTCGATTTTATTGAATCAAATATCGACAGAAAATGGTGTCGATTTTATATAATAATATCGACGGCAATATTGTCGATTTTATTCAATCAAATATCGACAAAAATAGCATCGATTTTATATAATAATATCGAGGCAACGTTGTCGATTTTAGTAAGAAGATAAAATTTTCAAATTTATATTATAGACGGAAATGATGTCTTTTTTATTAAATTATTATCGACGGCTAGGCAAGCCGTCGATTTTATTCCAATTCTGAAAAATTGACAAGCTTAATAGCGACCACTTCTACCGTCTATTTTGCCCTCGATTTTTAATATTATCGACGGCTTAACCGTCAATTTTGCCGTCGATTTTAACAATATTTCTTGTAGTGATAGTTTGTATTTCATCTAGTAGTAGATAAATAATATAATAATATATGATGAGGATAATAATGATATTAAAGTATCATTACTAAAATCTTATTTTAGTAATTGTTTCGGGGAAAAAAATATAAAGACAAAAGGTCTCGAGACAAATTTGGTTTTGTTTCCTCTATATATATATATATATATATATATATATATATATATATATATATATATATATATATATTGTTTTATCCATGTTTAAATGTGTTACGACTGAATAATGTTTTTCTTGCCTCTTGGTGATCTCTTCCTTTCTTCATGTGTGGTTGATATCTTGTATTTAATTAGTTCCTAATTAGATTGTGATTTGTTAATGAAGGATGGATTATGCAATCTCTTTTCCAAATATTCTGTTGAAGATATGTTCAGATATGTTATTGTTCTTAATATCACCTTCTTTCCTCCAGGATGATGACAATTCAAGCATTGATGCCACAACTAAAACTCCAGTAATCTCTCTATCTCTTTGATGACTTCTTTTTTAATGCGCATTCATCAAAATTTTTTATTTGTTTCATCTTAATTATTTTTAATTTTGATTAGTTTTTTATTTCCTATTTTCTCTGGTTTCCCTTCTGCAATATACTCAAACACTAGAAACAGGAAGGGATACCTCCATGTATGTTCAAGTCTGTGATTGCTGCCAGTCATCCTGAATTTTCATCTATGCTGCAACAGGTATTTTTATTCCCTTAACATGAATCAATAGTATAAAAAGTATGTTATTATGTTGCTGGAGATGTCCATAGTTATTTATGAACTTGCATTAAAATCTTCCTCTCATCTAACTTTTATAATTTTTATTGATTTAAATTATTGCTTCTTGTTGTAGACACAGTCAAAGATGGTATGGTTTATTTTCTAAGTGTCCTCTTACTACAATAAATTGAATGCAGAATTTAGTAAACCAGAGCTAGGACTATTCAGTTCAATTTTCGACAATATTTTACTTTGCGATGACCCACATTATGCAAAGCAAATTGTGAATGAATATATGACTAATAATAAAGAGGTGAGCACTTGCTTTCAGTGTTCGTATCTTTTATTTGGTTTATTGGAACCATGATTATTTGCATTCTTATTTTGTGTTGGTTGAATTTTGCTAACATTCACTAGCAAAGTGTTAGTAAAGAATAAACAGAGCAAAGAAAGTTCGAGCATACTTGGCACAGTTTAAAAGAAATGGAGGATTCATAAGAAGAAATAGAGCTGCACTTTTAGATTGTGCTGAGGTTTTTGATGATGCATTTGATGAGCTTCATAGATCACTTGGTGTGATATTATGTTATTTTTTTTACTTTCAAGGTATTAGCCAAGCTAGTTACCTTGTTTTATGTATGAGATGTATGTGACACTGTTAGAAATTGGAGCCAATCTAAGTGAAGATATTTAGAATTAAAAAATTATGTTATATTTTATACTTTATTTGTATTGAAGTTATTATTTTTTTTTCAATACAAAAAAATTCTATATTATATTTAATACTTTATTTATGAATTATGTAATATTTTGTTTATAGGTTATGATTTCTTGTTATTGTGAAATTTTAAACAAAAAATTATTTGTTTAATACGGTAAAAACGACGGTTAAAACTACATTTTTAAACGATAAAAAATGTCACTTTTACCCAGTAAAAACGGTGGCTTGTAATTGCCATTCTAAACAACATGAAATGCCATTTTAACAATGTAAAATCGACAGTTTCAAATGCTATTTTAACCAAAAAAATACCACTATTAGGGTAAAAACAGCGGTTCAAAATGCCGTTTTAACCATCTAAAAATGCCGTTTAATCCGGTAAAAACAGCGGTTTCAAATGCCATTTTAACCAACCAAAAATACCGCTCTGCCAAGGTAAAAATGGCGGTTCACAAATGCCATTTTAACCAACAAAAAATGCCATTTTACTCTGGAAATAATGGCAGTTTGAACCGCCGTTTTAACCAACCAAAAAATACCATTTTATTTGGAAATAACGGCGATTTGAACCGCCGTTTTAACCCAACTCAAAAACCGCCATTTTAACCAGGTAATTGTGGCGGTTTTTCGAAAACCGCCGTAATAACCTAATGGCGCTTCAAATTATGGCGATTTTTCTTGGGCGCCATTCAAGGTAATAATGGCAGTTCAAACCGCCGTAATAACCTTGAAAAACCGCCATAATTACCAAAATTTTTTTGTAGTGTAGTAATTATTATTATAAATATTTTACAACTTAAAAGTATTAAAAATAATTAATATTTGTTTTAATCAATTTGGATTGCTTGAATGATCATCTTATTTTTCCAGTTAAGCAAGGAATTCAAATCTCTGTGTGTATAAACAATCCATTAGTTAGCGACAGGCCCTTAATAAATAGAGCATCAATATGTGGTGGATTAGTCCTCCTCGACTTGCCGAGTTAGGAATCCGTAGAAAAAAAATTATATTTTGTCTTTAAAATAGATTAATTTTTCAATAATAGCATACTTATGGAGTTTTGTCTTTGTTGAAATTTACTTGGGACAATTTTATTCGTTGGTATCATATTCATTTTTGAAGTGAAAACAATATGATCAACATTGTTACTCGTTAAAACTTCACATTTTATGAAATGATTTTAAAATTTTCAAATTCATAAACTTATATCATTACAAAAGTTATTAGATCGATTAATATTTCTTGGTAACATGGTGTATCAAAATACCATCGTTGAGTATTAGTTAGTGTGAAGAGAAACCAATAATAACTTTTGTTATTCAATATATAATTTATTCTATTGAAAAATAAATTAATATTTTCTAAACTTGTAAATACATTTTCTTTTAATTTCTTACACCATTATTTACTTTTAAAAAAAATAGTAAATGACCATACTATCCTACAATATATATGATGTACAAAATAATTTCTTATCTTGAAATTAATTCTGATTAATGAGATAAAATTTAAAATATTTTTTTATTTTCTTACTCAAATTTAAATTTAAATTTAGAATTGATTAACAATTCATCCTTTTTTAATTTCAATAAAAAAATAAATTAGTTAGATGCAAAATATTTAGCATTTAATAATTTCAATCATTTAAATTTTAATTACCAAAAATTGGGTTAAAAATTAATTATAAACTTAATAATCGATAATATATATTATATTAGTACGTAAATAATAATATTCAATGTATTGATTATTTATTTTTTTGACAGAATTAATGTATAATTTATTGAGAATTGATTTATTATCCAATATTTTTTTATAAATTTTGTAATATATGAAAATAGTGATCTTATTTTTTTATTATTATTTAAGAAATTCTTCATAATTTTTTAATTATGTAATTAACTTTTACTATCGCTTTTATACTAAAAAATATCAATTTATGCTATTTACATATCTTTCACTACTAATAAATAAATAAGTATTTGCACTATTATACTTATTGTCTTAGATGATGACTTAAGTTACTTATTTTGTATGTTAAATTTATTAAATATTAAGATAAAAAAATTATTCAATAAATTATATAAATAGTCATTATAGAAAAGAAAAAAAATTATATATCATATATAATAATCCTTGATATATATATAGTGTCATATATATATTAAGATTATCTATTTAAATTATGTGAGTGATTATTGTTATTTTTATTTTTTTGTTACATTAGAAAATAATATTTAAAGCTAAAAAAGAGATAATTAATTTTTTTAATTTAAATTAAAAAAATGTCTTGTAAATATATCCAACTTTAATAGTATAGTATTTGCTATAACAATGACTCAAAATATTAATCCAAGATATATTTGGGTCTAGTAAGACCTCAATGCAAGTAAGATCAACTAAAATTCATTGTTAGGATCCCAAATCTAACTTAGGTTCATTACCTTAAAGGCCCAATGTCGATAAAGTCCACGCGTCCCCTCTTAAATCGACTCAGATTGGATCTCCATTGCTAGTTAGATATAGTAATGAGTACTTAGGGGAGCGTGAGAAGCCCCCTTCCCATCCCTCATTCATATTTAAAAAAAATGCCCCCGTTCTTTCTTCGTCATTGCAAGTTTCTGTTTAATTATCCCTTAGGAAACGCAGATCTCCTCGGGTATCTATGAATATTCTTTGAAAATTTTTGAAAAAAATTAACACAAAAAGACATAATATAATAATCATAAAATAATCAATTTAATATAATTCAACACAATTTATAACATATGTGTTATGAAAAATAACATTTTAAAAGGAAAAAATATAAAAACATATTCCAACATAATAACATAACATAATATTTTGGGACGATACTGAGCGACGTAGTGATGGACTTGAGAGACAGAGAAAGTGAGTTAAAGAGAGAGTATCGAGGCTGAGAATGAGTCTGGAAGAAAAAGGAAAAATTTGAATTGGAAGCAGAAATTAGGGTTACTAAATTCAAGAAATAGATTTATGTATACATAAATTAGGATAAATTAATAATTTTATATTTGTGTATATTTAATAGGTTCCATGGGGCGGGTACTTATGTTCGTATCCTCATTAGGGGTGGCATACGGGAAAACCCGCCCTGCCTCGCCAAAAGTCCGCCATCTAGTGGGCTGGTCCCCCCTGCCCCGCCTAGTAAGGCGACCTTGAATTTCTCCCCTATTCCACCTAATGGTAGGCTGGAGGGTTAGCGGGATCTCCTTTTTTTTTATAAACCATTAAATATTAAACAATATATATAATTTCACAATAATTTTAATAATTTTATAATTTTTAAATTTACACACATTAAAGTCTTTATAATTATAAATATGTAATAAACTTAATTATTAAATATGTAATAAACATAATTATAAACCAAATTTTTTGAAACAAAATAATAAAACTAACATTGTTCAAACCAAAACAAATATTGTCCAAAATATATAATTAAACATCTTCAAGTTTATAATCAATCAAACATAAAACATAATCCAAAATATAACTTAGAACATGTTCAATTATCATCTTCATCCTCTTGTAGATCAATAACATCATAGAAATTTGTAAAAAAATGGCCCTAATAAAATAAAAGCTTGGCCAGTGGGGAAGCCTGTCCCACCCTATCCCCGCCCTGCCGAAGTCCATAGATTAAGCGGTGTGGGATAGGCGGGCTTTTTAAGTTTGGCGGTCTCAAAATTCTAGCCCAACCTGCCTTTTTTGGCGGGTTATGCGGGCCAGCCCGACGGGTTTTGGCCTGTTTGCCACCCCTAGTCCCATCCTTTTTCGCGTGGCAGGTTGTGAGGATTTCACGAGTCCTCATCTAGCCCCAAAACGTGAGTGATCCCTGCAAAGATCCATTTTGGCTATTTTTGTGATAATTAGAGTTTATGTTATATCATTTTTATAAAGTCACATATATACTTGTTATAACAATATTAATAGAAGATAAATGGATAAACACTAAGCTATTGTTTGGATATAAGATGGAAAATAAGAGGAAAGAAAATAGAAAGAAAGAAAATGGAAAGAAAAGTATATTTTTTTGTGTGTGTTGTTTAGATAAAGAAAAAATAAATGGAAAGAAAATACAGAAAAAAATTTCTTTTGCTTGGATGGAAGAAAAAGTAAGAAGAGAAAAAATTATAATAGAGTAAAATTATATTAATATTTTTATATATTATATATAAATTATAATTCAAATGGTAACTCTGTAATTTTACCCATGTTTGTACTTTTGCATCAGTTTTTTTCGCAACTTCGAAGAGAAAAAATTTGCATGAGTTCCACATACATTTTTATGTTTTTTATTCAATTTCTTTATTGATCTAAACAATGAAAAATTGATTTTTTCGTCTATTTTCTTCTCCAACATTTTATTTTGCTACAAATTCTTCTAATCCAAACAATGCATAAATAAGTCACATAGTAGGTTAATTTACATTGATGAACTAAAGCCACCCTAAAATTACCTGAATCCTCTAAATCCAAAAGCGTTACCTAGTTGTCTCCATTTACATTTCTATATAAATCGAATTTAATGAATTCAAATTAGGATAATAAGTAGTAAATCGAATCTATAGGATTCAAATTACTTGACATTGTGATTCGAAAGTAAATTGAATTCAAAGAATTTGAATTATGTCATCCCCAACTAAATCGAATCAATAAATTTCAGTTTATATGGTCCATACTAAGTCGAAGTAATAAGGTTCGATTTATACTCATTTAGTAGCAATCCAGCTCATTTTAAATCGGATCTTCTTCGTTCAATTTAGTAGCATAGATAGCATCCAAGTAATTCAAATCTTATAGATTCGATTTACTACGAAAACACATAATTTAAACTCCTTAAATTTGATTATATAGATATATAAATTGAGACATGCACGTAGCCCTTTTTAATTTTGGGGATATATGTAAAATTGGTACGCAAATGGTTTATAAAGGTGATTTACCCCACATATTATATCTTGTGAAATCATAATATTTTGAGAAGTGATGTATATGCAACTTAAATGTTGATAAGTCTGAAAAATTTAAAAAAAAATATCAAAAATTACCTGTTGATCCATAAGATTTTTTTAAAAAAAATTTGTCCATAGTCTATGATTAATAACTTTAAAATTATATACATGTTATTTATTTTATATATTTTTTTATTTTATAGAGACTTATAATTTTGTTATCAGTGATGTTAGTGGTTATAGAGAGATTTTTATCTTTAAATAAATTATAGAGAAATTCAAAACAAAATTAGTTGCTATTTTTCTGACAATTCATTCAGTTTTTAGTTTAAATTAAAATTAAATTATATATTCAAGTTATATTTGTTTCTTTATCCTAATAATTGTATATAATAGATAATATATTTAACCATGTTTTGAAAGAAACTATTGACTTTTATATAATTGAAAGTTAACTATGAAAATTGAAACTAAAATGAAGTAAAATACAATAAACATATGAGGAGTAAAAGTAAAATAAATAATTAAAAATAAGGTAATAAAATAATTAAAAAAAGTAAAAAAAGACATAAAAATAATGTATGTAGTTGATAAAAATACACTGTAAAAAAATTATTATAATAAATAAATATAAAAGATGAAAGACAAAAATTAAGATATATTTTTGTTAATAAATTCAAGAAAAACATTGTGAAAAAAAATCTATCAATCAAGTTTTATGAAAATATTGTAAAAAATTTATAATGTTAATAAATAAAATAGTAACTCCTTTAAGAACTATTAATCAAAATACATAAAAGCACATTCTGATTCTTAGATATAGAAAATAATAAGAAAATAATTTAAATTAAATTTATTTATTTTATTTTTTTATTTATTATTTATTAAATAATTTAATATTTATTTAATTTTGTCAAATCAGATAATATAATTGATTAGTTATAATTAATATTGTTCACTCTAATGGTATAACTGAAACATATTGAAACTCTAAAGGTAAAATTAAAAATAAATGTAAAGGATAAAATTAAAATAAAATTGCATTTACTATCTTGTAAATTTTTTTAACAAAAATCTCATTTATACATCTTTAAAATGCATCACTTTAATACAATGATATTTTTATTAAAAATAAAAATTATGATAAATATCTCATATATTTGTTAGTAAATTATGTACAAATATTTTTTGAAGCATATCACTTTTATTGTATGAAAATAATTTAAATACCTTTAAATGTGATTATGATAATTCATTAAGTATTATATTTTTTTTGCTATTTTATATTTAATAATTTACCTCTAACTTTTAATTATAGTAAAAATATAAGATATGATGCCAAAAAAAAAAGTTAAAGCGACATAAATTTTTTACTAACAAAAAAAATATTTTTTTTTCATTTTTTATACACGTATCTATTTTTTAAAGTTATACATTTTAATTTATATAAATTAATGACAATTAAATGTACAAAAGAATACTAATTAATAAGGAAATAAAATTTAAGATAAACATGTCCTGAATAAATTGAAATAAAATAAAGACTTTTAATTATGATAATTTATTATGATCACATATATTTACTTCAAGATTTATACTTTGAAAACTCAGTATATTAATATTTTGTATTTTTATTTCTCAATTTTAGACTATCACAAACATGAGTTACTCTCCAATAATGACAATGCTTTTAAAAAAATAAACATAATTAAATGATCTTAAAATTATATAATAATTTTCAAAATAACATAAAAAATATACAATTACCTAAAATATAATATTTGTGAAGTAACTTAAAAAATATGATGATTTTTATAATTTTGTGTGGCTATCTATATATAGAAGACCAAAAGACTATGATTATCTAACAAATTTAATTTTATTTATTGCGTTCAATTTGAATGAGTAAAAAATAATCTTATTTTAGTTTAGTCTTTAATTCACATGATTTAAATTTAGCTCAATAAATATAATTTGATTTGATTTAATTATTAGTGAAAAAGATCACGAGATCCTATTTTATTCATAAATTTATTATTTTAATGATTAATTAATTAATCTAATTAGTTAATTAATACAAATAATTAGTATATTAATTTGGTTTAATAAATTAAAAAATACTAACAGAACATTAAAAGAAATAAATTAAAAAATACTACCAAATCAAATTGATATAAATTATAATAAATTATGTGATATTTAAATATCTAATCAAATCAATTAGTTGATATAGTTAATTTATCATAATAAATTGTATTTAATGAGTTAAAAGAAACAAATCGCTAAACACTCTCATAAGCATGTCATGTTAACTCCATCATTAAGTGCAGAAATCTGATTTTTATATAATAGAATAGATAATAAATAGAATATATGAGAATATGATAAGTGACATATTTTAATTATGAAATTAGTATTATATAATCGATTTTTTCTGAATCCTCATTGCTTATTCGTTGCTAATTTTTACGTAATTACTTAATAATTTCCGCCTATGAAACTATCAACTACCTAATATTATGATTTAATTAATAAAAATAATGACTTTAATATTTTTTCATAAGTCTTGTTATTATTTAAAATTAGGAAATAGCCATAAATAAATTTATTTCCTTAATGAATGTTAATTTTGTTGTCAAATTCTATATTACCTTTAAAAGTTTAGCGTAATTGAGTCTAATTTCTACATTTAATTTTGAAATGAATTTACTCAAAAAAATTAATATATAAATCGCATTATTATTATAAAATTACTTTTTTAACATAATTAGTGGTGCTTATTTGAACTATTAAATTTAGCTTCTAATGATATTAAAGTCAACCTATTTTATTATCTTGTGCCTTCAAAGAATTTACACGACTGCCAGAAAAATATAACAATTGAAAAAAAATTATTACAATGGGTGTATTCATTTTAACAAATATTTTTCTATCTAATACTATAAAAAATACATTGACCATTTTGAATTGCTACAGGTCAACTTCCATCCATAGTAATAGAATGCCTAAATTGAGATATATTCATCAAACAAACAATCAATAAAACACTCATCCGTACTTTCTCATTTTGGGTACATTTATACATAAAAGAAATTATACATAAAGAAAAAAAGAAGAAGAAAAGAAGAGTTGAAATAGTAAGAGAGATAAAAATCACGATTCTTATAATTTTGTGTGGCCATCTATATATAATAGACTAGACAATTATGATTATCTAACAAAATTAATTTGTATTTATTGTACTCAACTTGAATAAGTAAGAAATTATCTTATTTTAATTTAGTCCTTAATTCACATGATTTGAATTTAGCTCAATATATATAATATGATTTGATTTAATTTAATTATTAGTTGAAAATATTTCAATTGCCTATTTTATTCATAGATTTATTATTTTAATGAATAATAAATTAATTAAATTAATTAATTAGTACACACAATAAATTTGGTTTAATAAATTAAAAGAAATAAATTAAAAAATATTAATAGAATATTAAAATAAATAAATTAGGAAATACTACCAAATCAAATTGATATAAATTATAATAAATTAAATGATATTTAAATATCTAATCAAATTAATTAATTGATATAGTTAGTTTATCGTAATAACTTGTATTTAATGAGTTAAAAGAAATAAATCAGGAAACACTCTCAGAAGCATGCCACGTCAGCTCCATCATTAAGTGAAGAAACTCGATTTTTATATAATAGAATAGATGCTAAAAGAATAAGTCAGTATTACTTTTGATTTGGATTTAGATGAGAATAAAACCAAATATTCTATTTACTTAGGCTTTTAGAGTTTAATGAAAACCAATAGCCAAATATAAATAGTTCTCCAAGATTTTGAATTCCTATGTACCAAAATCATCTTGCAATCTTTGCTCCATCAGAGTTGCTATTTAGCCTAAAATAAAGATTCGATAGATTTTGGTTGAAGAAGATTAAAGAACTACAAGAGTCAAACTCTCAATTATGATCACGAATTCAGATACACTTCCGTTCTTATATATCTTTGTTAATGATTATCATAGATGGTCTTTTCAAAGCTTTTCATGATTGAATCATTAAAAAAGATTATTTTTTATTATTTTAATCATTATTTTGGTATTAAAATAAGATCTTTTTTTGTTTTTATTCACATTTGAATTAAAAAAAAAAAAGAATTTTCATGAGATTTCACTACAAGATTTTTGTTGATTTGTGGCAGTTTTTTTTCTATTTGTGGAGGTTTATAATCCCACTAAATGGTTTGTGGGGGTTTCTAAAACCCCCAAAATTTAAGGTGCCATGAGATCTTTTGTGGGGATTTTTAAAAACCTCCACAATCTATTCAGTGGGGGTTTTGTGTATGTTTAGAGGGGGTTTTATATTAGATTTTTGTGACAGTTTTAAATCACTGTTGTGGCAGTTTAAAACCCCCACAAATTAATTTTTTAATTTAACAAAAATTAACTATTTTGTGAGATTTTCAAACCTCCATAAATCATGTAATTATTTATTTATTTTCAATTTCAAATCATTCATTAATCTCATCTCATTTACATATTCTCAAATTAAAAATTTATTTTTTAATAAAAAAATTTAAAAACTAAATCTTTTATAACACAATTCCTCAATATAAGACTTAATTCTATATATAAAAAAATTCTTAATGTCAATAGTTCCAAACATAATTACATATGGTATTGTTCTACATAACTATTATTATTTTTCAAAAGAAACCAAAAGTGTCAAATAAATGATGTATCACAACATCAACAAACTACTAAATTAGCCATAAAACTCTTACAATGCCCTTCATTTCAGCACACTTCTTGATGGTATTACACAGAAAACATGTGTCACAGCGAGCTGAGAAGTTTACAACGGCCCATCACTCAATCCTCATAGGTGTAACTAGTTTCTGAAATATGGCATTCAATGTTAGATTAACAACTTTAACTTTTCAACAATAAGAAGAAAATAACAAGATAAAATAATACATAATACTAACTTTATTGTTGAAATTCTAGCGCCCACCCCTTGGAATGAAGCTCTCCTCATTTCCAACTACAAGCTGCAAATACAAGAGACATATAAGAACACCTTCAGAGGCCTTAAAATGAAAATGTGAATAAAAAACTAAACAGATTTAAGAAGCTGAGGGGATGAAAACACATACTTTTGGGGGCTGCAGAATACGACCTTCAACCTGAGTAAACTAATTGAGCCCTTTGTAAATTTGTCAATGCCTTGGTGTACCGCTGCAATGAGATCAAGCTGCCTTAAGCCTGCAATGAGTAGGGGAATTCAAAATCAAAATGGAACAAAATATTAAAAGGAAGTGGGGACCTGAACATAGGTATACTTAGATTTGCATGGACCATTGAAGGAAAGAGGCTTTAGCATGAAGGTCTTGCCTGCTGGTATTATAAGCTTAGATATTTCTCCCTTGCTTGAGCACACTGCTTTCCACGCCTTCTCAAACGCCTATGTATATATCTTTATTAATATTTGATTGGGATAAGAAATGTAATTCAAATAAAGTTATTAGTTACCGGTGAATCGTTGGTTTGTTCATTTCCAACTGCTCCATATTGTAACACACTGAAACTTGGTGTCATGCTCAATCCTGTTGTAGCCACACTCAGAATTACTATAACATCCAACAATAACTCCTGTATCAAATAATATGTTAGTTGAAATAAGCTAATTAAGGTTGGTTTTATCAAATGGGTTTAGAGATGGTGTTTCTCTATGGGATTGGAGTGGATCTACCTGGCATGAAGGACTAGAAGCAGCAAAGTAGTTCTCAGATTATTTAGGAAAAACCAGTGCTTTGATCCGCTTTGATATAGTAACTTTCAGGGATCATTGGATGTAGTAAACCAACATGCTTCAGAACCCAGGTTAATAATTGAGATATATATATATATATTATTAATATGTTAGTTGAAACAAGCTAATTAAGGTTGGTTACACACAATTGACATTGAAAACGACTTTGATATTTTGGGTTTTCATTAGGTTCAAGTAGTAGTTATTGTAAAGAATGTAAAATTCTCAGGCCTATTACCTACACAAATTAACTTTTGCATATACCAGATTCTCCATGATTATTAGAATAGAAGCAATTCAATTGTCACAAATTCAGTACTAAAATGTCACCAAAAAAAATTTTCAGTACTAAAATGAATGAATTACTTGCCTACTTTCTAATAATTATTATTGATTTTAGATTTTAGAGTTAGTTAAGTTCCATTGCCATCTTATTATGCTAGTTTGTTATCTCTTTGTCAAAACCAGTTATTGCTTCACAATTGCAGCTTCTTTTTGGGTGTATTAATAATTGAGATATATAAATATATTTTATTAATAAACCTTTAACAAGATTGAACAAAAGTTAGCAATTCTATTATAAATATCCTAACTTCTTACCTCTCCAACAAACTATACAAAGAAAATAGATTTAGCAACCATATTGTTTAAACAACTTACTTCTGAGTCTTGCAAGGATTATCACTGAGTCCACTGATTTTGTACTCAATATTATTAGCCTTGATTTTGAAGTTTTTTAGCACTCTTTTTGCCTGAAAGTAAACAAAAACAAAGCATCACATTCAATACACACAAACATCAGAACCTTGATATAATTAAAATAAGATAGCAATATTACCTTAGTCCAATTAATAAGATTTGGATGCTTCACATTCTGATTCTCACAAAGGAAGTCCAGTACAGGGCCAGGCTTTACAACCATAGTAGTTGACACATCAGGATGGAATTGTACCTTATGATGCAACAGAGCTTTAGGAATCACTCTAACCCAGGAAAGATAAACAAATGAAGCTCAAGAAAGTTTAGAAAAAAATTACAATAAAAATAGTATATAAGCCATTAGTCCTAATCTTCTACCATAAACCAAATCAATCTTCTTTTCAACCTTTCAATACAACAACTATGAATAAAACACATGCAAGAGTTCTTCAAAGGAAAAGGAAAAACAAGTAGATTACACAAGTATATTCATAATAATGAATTGGTAAATAACATAGTATGATAAAAATTACCAGCAATTTACCAAGCTCAAGAAAATCATCACCAAAAGCATCCCAGTTATTCAGAAAAAACCTTGTTATTCTCTTATTTTTCTTTTTAAATTAAGAATGTTATCATGCCACACAGTAGAACAAACAGCAAATGGATTCAAAATAACACCACATGCATTAAAAATGGTAAGGGAGATTCGTTTCAAATTCCAATACCTTAACTACATAAGAAACTAAAAATAAAATTTCAAAAACGACAGTTTCATGCTCTTCCTCTTACTATCTGGATATTTGATGAACCGATGATTTCAACAACATGCTCTAAGAATACGCAGCTCTTGCTTATGGACTCCATCAGCGTAACTTCCCATTCTACTCCATTTCAATTGCAAAAGCAGAGAGAAAATCTCAATTCGCAAAAAATGAACTGAATCTAATTACACAAGGAAAAAAAAGTAGCGAAAAATTCACCTGGACAAGCTATGGCCAAAACAACTCCGGGAATATCAGCACCTGTTCCAACGTCCACGAGGCTAAGCCTCTCATGTGATGGCGCGCCGCTACAGCGCGTGCGGTAGCAATCCCTAAGAGGAGGGAGGATCGCGAGCGAGTCCTCGATGTGCCTCTCCATGACTTCATCGGCGTCTTTGACTGCAGTGAGATTCATGCGCTGTAATTAAAAATGCAGAAATTAAGTGTTAATGTAGTTGAAGAGTTGAAAGAATTGGAAATTATGGATTATCTATACCTTATTCCATTGGAGAATAGCGTGAACACAGAAATGGATCATGTGTCTTTGGCGGGAGGATAGGGTTCGGAAGATGTAAAAGATTGACGGCGATTGGGCTTAATCAGAGTATGTTAGGGACTAATTATTTGTGTGAGGAATTGGGCTTAGGAATTTAAATTAACATTAATTAATGGGGGTTTAATATTTTGCCATAAATAAAATATGTTATGGAGGTTTTTTAAAACTTCCACAAAAAAAATCCCATAAATAAATAGAAATCTTGTAGTATTTGAATGACTCCATTAATATTTATATTCTTTTGAATATCAATGATTTAGTAGTATATAGACAAGATGTTTTTTAGTTCAATATACTAATAAGGATCTATGAGCTTCCATCAAAACTATAATGATTTAATCTAAATTCAATGATATGAATGCTAATTTATGAGAAGTTGGTATACGTATTCTTTTGTTTGAAATTTTTAATTTTTTTATGATTTATTGTGAATACAATTTTGTTACACAGTAAAATTAATAATTTTTATATGTGAATATATTTATGAATAATAAAGAATTAAAATATTATATGGTTATTGATGAGCAGATAATTTATACCCTTTTTGGCATTGTTTTTACATAGTTTTTAGTATATTTTTGTTACTTTTTAGTATGTTTTTGTTACTTTTTATTATATTTTTATTAGTTTTTATGAAAAAATCATATTTTTGGACTTTACTATAAGTTTGTGTGTTTTTCTATAATTTCAGATATTTTCTGGCTGAAATTGAGGGACCTGAGCAAAAATCTGATTCAGAGACTGAAAAAGGACTGCTGATGCTGTTGGATTCTGACCCTCCTGCACTTGAAGTGGATTTTCTGGAGCAACAGAAGCCCAATTGGTGCGTTCTCAATTGATTTGGAAAGTAGATATCTTGGGCTTTCCAGCAATATATAATAGTCCATAATTTTCCCGATATTTGATGGCCCAAACTGGCGTTCAAACGCCCACCTAAGACCCTTTTCTGGAGTAAAACGCCAGAACTGGCACCGGAACTAGAGTTAAACGCCCAAACTGCCTCCCAAGCTGGCGTTTAACTCCAAGAGTGGCCTATGCACATGTAAAGCTCAATGCTCAGCCCAAGCACACACCAAGTGGGCCCCGGAAGTGGATTTCTGCACTATCTGCACTTAGTTACTCATTTTCTGTAAACCTAAGTTACTAGTTTAGTATAAATAGCACTTTTTACTATTGTATTCAGAGGCTTTAACATCTTTACATCTTTTGATGATCTTAGACATTTGGAGAGGCTGGCCACACGGCCATGCCTAGACTATTTTTTCTTATGTATTTTCTACAGTGGAGTTTCTACACCCTATAGACTAAGGTATGGAGCTCTGCTCTTCTTCATGAATTAATGCAAGTACTATTATTTTTCTTTCAATTCACGCCTACTTATTCTCCAAGATATACTCTTGTACTTAATTTCGTTAAGTCAGAATGAAGGAGTGACCCGTGACAATCACCCAATCTTCGTTACTCGCTTAGCCAAGATCCGCGTGCCTGACAACCACAAAGCGGTCTACATGATGTTCAACGTAGTCATTGGACGACAGCCGGAGTATATTCTCTTGGGTCTCTAAGCCACGAATCGCATCATCTCTCCTGACAATAGAGCATCCGAACTCGTGATTAGAACCTTCGTGGTATAGGCTAGAACCAATTGGCAGCCATTCCTGAGATCCGAAAAGTCTAAACCTTGTCTGTGGTATTCCGAGTAGGATCTGGGAAGGGATGACTGTGACGAGCTTCAAACTTGCAAATGTTGGACGCAGTGACAGTATGCAAAAGGACAAGGGTCCTATTCCGATGCTAGCAGGAACCGACAGATGATTAGCCGTGCAGTAGCTGTACCTGGTATTTTTCATCTGAGACGAGAAATCTGACAGTTGATTAGCCATGCAGAGATCGTACCTAGTATTTTTCATCCGAGAGGATCATACAGCTTGCCATGGAAGGGAGCACGCATGGTTGGAAGAAGACAACATGAAAGCAGAGGTTCAGAAGCAACAAAGCATCTTCACACGCTTATCTAAAATTCCCACCAATGAATTACATAAGTACCTTTATTTTATTTTATGTTTTATTTATCTTTTAATTATCAAAACCTCATAACCAATTGAATCCGCCTGACTGAGATTTACAAGATGACCATAGCTTGCTTCAAGCCGACAATCTCCATGGGATCGACCCTTACTCACGTAAGGTATTACTTGGACGACCCAGTGCACTTGCTGGTTAGTTGTGCGGAGTTGTGAAAAGTGTGAATCACAATTTCGTGCACCAAGTTTTTGGCGCCGTTGTCGGGGATTGTTCGAGTTTGGACAACTGACGGTTCATCTTGTTGCTTAGATTAGGTAATTTTATTTTATGTTTAAGCTTTTTTCTTTTTATTTTCAAAGAAAAAAAATTGTTCTTCAGAGTTTTTAAGAACGAATTCTAGAGTTTCATGAGATATGTTGAAGCTTGACTAGCTATTAAGCCATGTCTAATCTCTTGGACTGAGGTTTTCACTTATCATGGCAGGAGCCTTTGGATTCCCATCTATTTGGCTGTTGTATGTAATGCTCTGCTAAAGCTTGGCTGGCCATTTGGCCATGTCTAATTCTTTAGACCGAAGCTTTAGACTAACATTGCATGAATCCTGGAATTCTTATTAAAAATTATGAATTTCTTTATTTTCCTTTTCCAATTTAATTTTGAAAAATACAAAAAAATTATAAAATCATAAAACCAAAAATATTTTGTGTTTCTTGTTTGAGTCTTGTGTCAAATTTTAAGTTTGGTGTCAATTGCATGTTTTAATTTTTCTTAAATTTTGAAAATATATGCATTGTGTTCTTCTATGATCTTCAAGTTGTTCCTGATGATTCTCTTTGTTTAATCTTGTGATTTTCTTGTTTTGTGTCTTTTCTTGTTTTTCATATGCATTTTCGAATTCATAGTGTCTAAACATTAAAAATTTTTAAGTTTGGTGTCTTGCATGTGTTTCTTTTCTTAAAAATTTTCAAAAACATGTTCTTGATGTTCATCATAATCTTCAAAGTGTTCTTGGTGTTTATCTTGACATTCAAAGTGTTCTTGCATGCATTATTTGTTTAGATCTTAAATTCTTATGTCTTGTGTCATTTTGTTGTTTTTTTCTTTCTTCATTAATTCAAAAAAAATAAAAAATAATATCTTTCCCTTATTTTACTCATAACTTTCAAAATTTTGGGTTGATTTAATAAAAAAATTTTAAAATTTAGTTGTTTCTTGTTAGTCAAGTCAAAATTTCAATTTAAAAACTTTATCTTTTCAAATCTTTTTCAAAAATCAAATCCTTTTCATTTTTCTTTCATGTTTTCCGAAATTTTTTTTATTAATTTTCAAAATCTTTTTCTTATTTTCGAAATTATTGCTAACAATTAATGATTTGATTCAAAATTTCAAGTTTGTTACTTTCCTTTTAAGAAAGGTTCAATCTTTAAATTCTAGAATCATATCTTTTAGTTTCTTGTTAGTCAAGTCATCAATTTTAATTTTCAAAATCAAATCTTTTTAAATTTCTTTTTCAAATCTCTTTCAAAATAAATTTCAATCATATCTTTTTCAAAACTTAATTTAAAAATCTTTTTCTAACTTCTTATCTTTTCAAAATTTATTTTCAAATTTTTTCAATTAACCACTTGACTTGTTTGTTTTAATTTTTAATTGTTTACTATTTCTTATCCTTTTCAAAACCACCTAACTACTTTTCGCTCTCTCTTATTTTCGAAAACCACTAACCACTTTTTCAAAATTCTTTTTAATTAACTAATTGTTTTAAATTCTAATTTTATTTTATTTTCCTTCTTAAATTTGAATTCTAACTAATAATTAAAATGAAAACAAAAATATTTTTCTTTTCTTTTAAATTAATATTCGAATACTCTCTCTCTCTCTCTCTCATCTCTTTCTATTTATTTATTTAATTACTAACACTTCTCTTCTTCTTAAAATTCGAACCCTCTCCCTCTCTCTGTGTTTGAATTCTCTTTATTTTCTCTTTACCTCATTCTTCTATTCTTCTCTTCTTCTACTCATATAAAGGAATCTCTATACTGTGACATAGATGATTCTTCTTCTTTTCTGTTCTCTTCTTTTTCATATGAGCAGGAATAAGGATAAGAACATTCTTGTTGAAGCTGATCCTGAACCTGAAAGGACTCTGAAGAGGAAGCTAAGAGAAGCTAAAGCGCAACACTCTGGAGAGGACCTTACAGAAATTTTCGAAAAAGAAGAAGATATAGCAGTCGAAAACAATAACAATGGTGGAGATGCAAGGAAGATGCTTGGTGACTTTACTGCACCAACTTCTGACTTCTATGGAAGAAGCATCTCAATTCCTGCAATTGGAGCAAATAACTTTGAGCTTAAGCCTCAATTAGTTTCTCTAATGCAGCAGAATTGCAAGTTTCATGGACTTCCATTGGAAGATCCTCATCAGTTCTTAGCTGAATTCTTGAAAATCTGTGACACTGTTAAGACCAATCGGGTTAATCCTGAAGTCTACAGACTTATGCTTTTCCCTTTTGCTGTAAGAGACAGAGCTAAAATATGGTTGGACTCACAACCTAAAGAAAGCCTGAACTCTTGGGAAAAGTTGGTCAATGCTTTCTTGGCCAAATTCTTTCCACCTCAAAAGTTGAGCAAGCTTAGAGTGGAAGTCCAAACCTTCAGACAGAAGGAAGGTGAATCCCTCTATGAAGCTTGCGAAAGGTGATTTAAGAAGATTTGTCGTGTCGGCATAGAATTTCACACAAAATGAATTCTCGTTGCAAGTATAGTTCTACATCGACAAACAATCCTTCCAATAAAAAAAATATTGGTTGTCACAAATAACAAACCCCAATGAATTTATAACCGAAGTATTTGAACTCCGGGTCGTCTCACAAGGAATTGCAATGAAGTGCTCAATTATTGGCTATGAAAATGCAAGGGGGGTTTGATTTGGTAATTAACAAGAAATTAAATGACAAGAAAGTAAAATAACAAGAACTAATGAATTAAAGGAAAGAACTCTTAGCTAGACATATGTAATTGAGATCACCATCCTTGTCAACAAACCATATATTGATAATTATGAGAGGCCAACCTATTAAGTCTACTTCCAAAAGCCTTAAGTACGTAATGTCTACTCCTAAGCTTGAAGTATGTCAAATAGGTTTGATCACATCAACCCATAAGTCCTAACCTACCTACTAATTAGATTAGTAGTGGGTTGGTGTCAATGAGTATCAAATTGATCACCAAGGGTTCTCAAATCACCAAATCATTGAGACCCAATGACTCAAGGTCACTCAATTCCCTTAGCCTAGGCCAAGAGTAAAGAAAGCTACCCAACACCTAGAGTGCAAGAAAAGTAAACATCACAACATGCAAGAATTAATGAAACCCATAACTAACATAAGAAAGAAATCAATAATAACAATCAAGATCAACATAAAAGAGACATGGAAATATAAAATTGCATTAAAAGAAATCAAGATCCAACAATGTTCATCAACATAAAAGAGAGTAAAATAAGAAATTAACAAGAGAAACTAAGAAGGTTAACACAATAGAATACTAAAACATAAAGAGAATTGAAATCAAAACAAGAATTGAAAGATGGATTTGAGAAAAGTAAACCTAAACTACCCTAAATTCTAAAGAGAAGGGAGAGCTTATCTCTCTAGAATTCTACCCTAAAACATGATGCTATACTACCAAAAAATTGCTCCCCCCTTGCCCAAGCTTGAATTCTGCATGAAATAGCATCAGAAATGAGTTGGGTTGGGCCCAAAGTGCTTCAGAAATCGCTGGGGGCGATTTCACTTTAGTGGGCCACGAGTAGCATCGGCGTGCACGCATACATGGTGCGTGCGCGTCCCTATAAGCGAAGCAAAATATGACAAATTTTATATCATTTCGAAGCCCCGGATGTTAGCTTTCCAACGTAACTAGAACCGCCTCATTTGGACCTCTATAGCTCAAGTTATGATCGTTTGAATGCGAAGAGGTCAGGTTTGACAGCTTTACGGTTCCTTCATTTCTTCATGAGTTCTCCCACTTTGCATGCTTTTCTCCTCACTTTTTCCATCCAATACTTGTCTTATGGACCTGAAATCACTCAACAAACATATAAAGGCATCAAATGGAATTAAAGTGAATTAAAATCACTAATTTTAGGGCCTAAAAACATGTTTTCACATTTAAGCACAAAACTAGGGAGAATTACAAAACCATGCTATTTCATTGAATAAATGTGAGAAAAGTTGATAAAATCCCCTAAATTAAGCACAAGATAAATCACAAAATTGGAGTTTATCTTAAACCAAGCATGTCCTCATGCTAAGAATAAAGAAGGACAAGAAAAGGGGTATGAACATTTATTCAATGTAAAGAAACTATATAGACCTATCTACATGCCTGCAACTAAATGCAAAATGATTCTACCTACTTGGTTAAAAGTAAATCAATCCCCAAGAACACATATGCACATGTAGGGCTAAGTAGTATGATGATTCATGAATCCTACCAATTAAAATATCAAAATAAAGCACAATTAGACTTGCAAGAAGAAAAGCTCATGAAAGCCGAGAACAAGGAATTGAGCATCGAACCCTCACCGGAAGTGTATCCGCTCAAGTTGCTCTAGTGTATAGGGTCGATTCACTCAATTCTCTTCTACTCATGCTTTCTAAGATTTGTTTTTCATCTAACAATCAACAATTATTCAATGCATGCATACATTCATCATGAGGACTTATTCATAGGTTGTAATGGGGCTAGGGTAAAGGTAGGGATGCATATGGTCAAGTGAGCTTGAAATTTGAAGCTTTGATTAACCTAAGCTCTCACTAAGCACATATAACAACCTATACAATTCTAATACAATGCCTAGCCACCCATGATTCTCATTTTTTCACATACTCATGCATTCTCTTTAATTCACATTCCATATGCATTGATTTTTATTGAACTTTACTTTGGGGTATTTTTGTCCTCTTTTTATTTCTTTTTCTCTTTTCTCTTTTTCTATTATTTTTTTCTTATATATATATATATATATATATGTTCTTTTTCTTTTTCTTTATCATTTTTTTCTTTCTAAAGTATATACAAACATATCAATGCATATTATTTTACATATAGTGCATGAATATGTACCCAATTCTCACTATTTTTAACAAAAAAAAAAATTACACTTTTACCTCAACCAGTGTCCCAAGTTTCCCATATCCAAATGATACACACCCTCACTAGCCTAAGCTAATCAAAGATCCAAATTAAGGGATATTTATTGTTTTTCACTTAGGAGTAGTGATGTGCTACAATTAAGAACAAAAGGGATTAAATAGGCTCAAAATTTGGCTAACAATGGTTGATGAAAGGTAGGCTATTTGGGTAAGTGAGCTAAATAAAATGATGGCCTGAATCATATAAATGCATGTATACATGGAATAATGGACATAAAGAATCAAACAAATCAAAGATCACAATCATAGAAATAGAACAATGCACACAAGAATGAAAAATAAGTGGTTATAAGATGTAACCACAAAATTGGGCTCAAAATTCACATGCTTGTGTTCTTAGCTCAAAAATCATGTTCCAAAATAAATTCTTCAAGCAAGTTTATCACAAAAATTTTTTTAAATTGGTAGGGTGCCCTAAAAACAGTTTCTTGGAAAAGAAATCATCACCCTAACCAAGTAGTCCTAACATAAAAAAGTGGTAAAATATGTACAAATTCTAACTAACATGCAACCTATCATGCAATGCAACAACTAACTAACAAAGACAAAAATTAAGAATTGGTGTTGAAAAAGGAAATTGTTACCCATGGAGATCGGTCGGACGACCTCCCCACACTTAGAAATTTGCACCGTCCTCGGTGCATGCAAGGAAGAACAAGGTAGATGGGTTGCTACAATTGATGAGCTCCTTCAAAAGGTTGTGCGGGTAAACTTGTTTGTTGCCCCATTTGAAGCTTCTCCATTCCTTTCCTTCTTGGTGGCCAACCTCAAAGGAGAGAAAAAGAAAGAAAATTAAGCCTACAATAAAGATAGCAAAGCAAATAGAGCATAGGCGGGGGCTAATGCCAAATAAGAGTAAGGTTCTCACTACATGTTAGCTATGCATGTAAGTGAAAGAGCAATATAGGCAAAGGGCATATCAACTAATACTTGATGCAAGAGTGAAGTCAAATGACATGAAGAGCATGTCGAGCATCAAGTTCAAACAAGATAGAGTGGGTCATGAAAGGCATGTAAACTCATATCAATGCACAAAGAATATAAGAGTCATACAAGATTAAGCATTGAATTAGAAATTTCACTACCCATCAATATCGAACAAGTCTAGAAGCACCAAGATTAACTAAGAAATTCTCAACAATTGAGTAAGAGAATTCAACACCATTATTAAAATAAGAAACTCGAAAAAGATAAAGTAAAAACAGGCTATAAAAATAAAATAAAAATGCAAGAATAAAAGTATGCGAATGCAATGGACAAAAGAAAATGGAAGATGAGAAAAAAAACTCTTTTTTTTTTACCGACGCGGACGCGTCATGCACGCTTACGCGCCGATGCACAGTTTGGCCGAAGGGACAAGCGACGCGGATGCGCACAGTACGCGTACGCGTGCTTGATGAAGTTGGCGACCGACGTGGACGCGCCAAGTACGCTTGCGCGTGGGTCGTAGGCACAAAATAGGCACAAACTGGGCATAACTCTCTGGTTTTAGTACCAGGAGGGTAGGTGGCGCTATCGACGCACGCGCGCACAGCGTGCTTGCGCGTGCTTTGCCCAATTAGAGTCAACGGCACGTACGCGCCAGGTGCGTGCATGCGCGGGTGGTTTGTGTCTCAGGCATGGTGCTAGCGCAATGTAGGCGCAACTCTCGGGTCAATGTATGGAGGGATGAAATTTTTCAATCCACGCGTACGCGTACGTGGTGCGTCCACGTGGATGGTCGAAAATGCTTGAGGCGCGCGTACGTGCCAGATGCGCGCACGCGCAGGTTGGTGCTCTATTTTTCAAAATTTTTTTCAAGTTCTTGCACCAAACCAAGCCTTCTAAACCTCCAAACAGCTACCAAAACACCATAAAACCTTATTTAACCTACTATACTACCAAATAAACTCAGCAAACAAAACAAAACATGGAATTAAACTAATTACCAATATGTACAAAAGGGAAAAATGAAAAGAATTTACCATGGTGGGGTGTCTCCCACCTAGCACTTTTGTTTATTGTCCTTAAGTTGGACTTATGGGGAGCTCCTTTTAAGTTGGCTTGTGCTTGAAGCTATCCTTGAACATCCACCAATGCTTGAATCTCCAATAAGCTTTAGTCTTCAAAGATGATAACTCCAAGCCTTGATGGAGTTCCACACAAGCCATGGGCTCCCAAATTTGATTCTCCTTGTGCGATCCGTTATCCCACACTTTGTTTTGATACCCATTTTCAAATTGATCATCATGATTCCAATTGGGTGGCATGACCTTAGAATTCTAAATTAAGCATCCAAACATTCTCCTATACCCATGCAATTTGGTTCTACACCAACCATTGCCATTCAACTTTGAGCATGCAACCATCATGAACTTAGAGTGATGTGTCCAACCACTACACAACTCTCTCTTACTCTTAACTCCACAAAGAGCTCTAAGTTGACCATCATTTTCAATCAAACCATATTCAAGTGAGAAAGCAAAGCTTAGGGATAAGAATTTTACCCACTTGAATGTTGTGTAGGATGGTGACTTAGGAAGGGGTGGTCCCAATGATCTTGCAAGCTCCATTCCCTTGTACTCTTCCTTAATTACCTCCACCTCTTTACAACTTTCCTCAACTTCAACCTCTTCCTCTTGGTGGCTCTCTTCCAATTTAATTTCTTCTTCATTGCTCACCAAGGGCATGAGAGGTTGTTCATCTTCTTCTTTGACCTCAATTTCAAGCCCAATGGGAGAGGATTCAATTGTAGATAGGAACTCCTCAATGATTGAATCCATCTCTTGATCAACCTCTTCAAAGTTTTCCACCATGATATGCCTTGGAGGTTGTACACCCTCCTCAACATCAATATCAAGCTTCTTGGAAGAGGTCTCTCTAATGCTACATCCCCATGGACTTCCAACATCTCTTATGTTTTCAACCACTCCTTCGGGCTCAATTATTTCAACTTTCCCCCCTTGTGGCAATTCTTGCTTCAACTCCTCTTCTTCACCTTGAAGCTCTAAACTAACTCCCTCACTATGCTCCTTAATTGCCTCTCTACATTCGTCAATGGGAGTGCCTTGGTTGTTTAGGCTTAGTTGGGAGGAGACCATGTTGCTAACGGCTTCCGCTATGATAGCCATCTTGGCTTCTAGCTCCTTAAACTCCTTTTCTGTCCCCTCTTATTGCCTTTACATATGAGAGTCAAGATTTCTTAGTTCTAGCGTGAGGGCTTCATCGGGGGCGGTGGTGGAAGAGAGGGTTCATTATTTGAGGGGAAGGCATTATAGTTAGAAGGTGGTTCATTTTGGTAAGGGTATGGAGGTGGTTCTTGAGAGTAATTGTGTTGGAATGGTGGTGGTTCCATGTATGGTTCATATGGTTCATAAGGTGGTTGGTATGGTGGATAAGGATTACGGTCATAATGAGGTGTTTGGTGGTAGGGGGCTTGTGAGTAAGGTAGTTCGAAGTCATGTTGAGGGGGTGGTTCATAGGCATGTGGTGGTGGTTGTTGACAATCACAATAAGGGTCACCACATCTAATAGATTGATATGCATTAGGATGAGAATTATACCCATAAGAAACCGGAGGTTGTTGTTGCCAAGAAGGGTGATCAATCCTTTGAGGCTTCTCCCACCTTTGATTGTTCCATCCTTGATGCATATTGTCATTATAGTTCCCATTCCCTACAACATAATTTGAGCCAAACTCATAGCCAAAGTGAGGATGAGAATTCATAATAGCAAAGAGAAACAAAAACTAAAAAAAATAAGCAATAAGTCCTAAGCCTAACAAAAACTAACAAATAAGCAAAAGGCAAACATATTCACAATATTCACAATAGCCAACAATATAACACCATTGCAACTCCCCGGCAACGGCGCCATTTTTTATTTGAGCATATTTGTCGTGTCGGCATAGAATTTCACACAAAATAAATTCTCGTTGCAAGTATAGTTCTACACCGACAAACAATCCTTCTAATAAAAAAAATATTGGTTGTCACAAATAACAAACCCCAATGAATTTATAACCGAAGTATTTGAACTCCGGGTCGTCTCACAAGGAATTGCAATGAAGTGCTCAATTATTGGCTATGAAAATGCAAGGAGGGGGTTTGATTTGGTAATTAACAAGAAATTAAATGACAAGAAAGTAAAATAACAAGAATTAATGAATTAAGGGAAAGAACTCTTGGCTAGAGATATGTAATTGAGATCACCATCCTTGTCAATAAACCATATATTGATAATTATGAGAGGCCAACCTATTAAGTCTACTTCCGAAAGCCTTAAGTACGTAATGTCTACTCCTAAGCTTGGAGTATGTCAAATAGGTTTGATCACATCAACCCATAAGTCCCAACCTACCTACTAATTAGATTAGTAGTGGATTGGTGTTAATGAGTATCAAATTGATCACCAAGGGTTCTCAAATCACCAAATCATTGAGACCCAATGACTCAAGATCACTCAATTCCCTTAGCCTAGGCCAAGAGTAAAGAAAGCTACCCAAAAACTAGTGTAAACATTCTATCAAATACCTAGAGTGTAAGAAAAGTAAACATCACAACATGCAAGAATTAATGAAACCCATAACTAACATAAGCAAGAAATTAATAATAACAATCAAGATCAACATAAAAGAGACATGGAAATATAAAATTGCATTAAAAGAAATCAAGATCCAACAATGTTCATCAACATAAAAGAGAGTAAAATAAGAAATTAACAAGAGAAACTAAGAAGGTTAACACAATAGAACACTAAAACATAAAGAGAATTGAAATCAAAACAAGAATTGAAAGATGGATTTGAGAAAAGTAAACCTAAACTACCCTAAATTCTAGAGAGAAGGGAGAGCTTCTCTCTCTAGAATTCTACTCTAAAACATGATGTTATACTACCAAACAATTGCTCCCCCCTTGCCCAAGCTTGAATTTTGCATGAAATAGCATCAGAAATGAGTTGGGTTGGGCCCAAAGTGCTTCAGAAATTGCTGGGGGCGATTTCACTTTAGTGGGCCACGAGCAGCATCGGCGCGCACGCGTACATGGCATGTGAGCGCCCCTATACGCGGAACAAAATATGGCAAAATTTATATCATTTCGAAGCCCCGGATGTTAGCTTTCTAACGCAACTAGAACCACCTCATTTGGTCCTCTGTAGCTCAAGTTATGGTTGTTTGAATGCGAAGAGGTCAGGTTTGACAACTTTACGGTTCCTTTATTTCTTCATGAGTTCTCCCACTTTTTATGCTTTTCTCCTCACTTCTTCCATCCAATACTTGCCTTATAGACCTGAAATCACTCAATAAACATATCAAGGTATCAAATGGAATTAAAGTGAATTAAAATCACCAATTTTAGGGCCTAAAAAGCATGTTTTCATATTTAAGCACAAAACTAGGGAGAATTACAAAACCATGCTATTTCATTGAATAAATGTGAGAAAAGTTAATAAAATCCCCCAAATTAAGCACAAGATAAACCACAAAATCGGAGTTTATGAAATGGTACAAGCAATTGATCAGAAGGTGTCCTTCTGACATGCTTTCAGAATGTAGCATCTTATGTATATTCTATGATGGTCTGTCTGAATTGTCCAAGATGTCATTGGACCACTCTACTGGTGGATCACTTCATCTGAAGAAAATGCCTGCAGAAGCCCAGGAACACATTGAGATGGTTGCAAATAACCAGTTCATGTATACTTCTAAAAGAAATCCTGGGGAATAATGGGATGACTTAGAAGAAAGGAGTTCTTGAGATTGATACTCTGAATTCAATATTGGCTCAGAATAAAATATTAACTCAGCAAGTCAACATGATTTCTCAAAATCTGACTGGAATGCAAGCTACATCCGGCAGTGCTAAAGAAGCCTCCTCTGAAGGAGAAGCTTATGACCCTGAGAATCATGCAATGGAAGAGGTGAATTACATGGGAGAATCCTATGGAATCACCTAATCCTTCATGGAGAAATCATCCAAATTTCTCATGGAAGGATCAACAGAAGCCTCAACAAGGCTTCAATAATAATAATGGTGGGAGAAATAGGTTTGGCAATAGCAAGCCTTTTCCATCATCTTTTGAGCAACGGACAGAGAATTCTAAGCAGAGCCTCTCTGACTTAGCAACCATAGTCTCTGATCTATCTAAGACCACTCTCAGTTTCATGACTGAAACAAGGTTCTCCATCAGAAATTTGGAGGCACAAGTGGGTCACCTGAGTAAAAGAGTTATTGAAATCCTTCCTAGTACTCTCCCAAGCAATACAGAAGAGAATCCAAAGAGAGAGTGCAAGGCCATCAATATAACCAAAGAGGCCGAACCTATAGAGGAAGAAGAGGCAGTGATTTCCAGTGAGGAAGACCTCAATGGATGTCCACTGACCACTAAGGAGTTCCCTAATGAGGAACCAAAGGAATCTGAGGCTCATATAGAGACCATAGAGATTCCACTGAACTTACTGTTGCCATTCATAAGCTCTGATGAGTATTCTTCCTCTGAAGAAGATGAAGATATTATTGAAGAGCAAGTTGTTCAGTATTTAGGAGCAATCATGAAGCTGAATTCGAAGTTATTTGGTAATGAGACTTGGGAGGATGAACCTCCATTGCTCATCAATGAACTGAATACTTTGGTTCAACTGAAATTACCTCAGAAGAAACCAGATCCCGGAAAGTTCATAATACCCTATACCATAGGCACCATGACCTTTGAGAAGGCTCTGTGTGACCTTGGTTCAAGTATAAACCTCATGCCACTCTCTGTAATGGAGAAACTGGGGATCTCTGAGGTACAAGCTGCAAGAATCTCACTAGAGATGGCAGACAAATCAATGAAACAGGCTTATGGACTTGTAGAGGATGTCTTAGTGAAGGTTAAAGGCTTGTACATCCTTGCTAACTTCATAATCCTAGACACTGGGAAGGATGAGGATGAATCCATTATCCTTGGAAGACCCTTCCTAGCCACAGCAAGGGCTGTGATTGATGTGGACAGAGGAGAGTTAGTCTTTCAATTGAATGAGGATTACCTTGTGTTTAAGGCTCAAGGATCTTCTTCTGTAACCATGGAGAGGAAGCATGAAAAGCTTCTCTCAATACAGAGTCAAGCAAAACCCCCACACTCAACTTCTAAGTTTGGTGTTGGGAGGCCACCATTAAGCTCTGAGTCTCTGTAAAGCTCTCTAAGAGCTCACTGTCAAGCTATTGACAATAAAGAAGCGCTTATTGGGAGGCAACCCAATGTTCTTTAATTATATTTAATTTTATAGACATTTTTTTCCAATGTTATTTTATGTTTTCTTTAGGTTGATGATCATGTGAAGTCATAAAAATAGTTGCAAAATTAAAGCAAAATAAAAAACAGCATCAAAAATAGCACACCCTGGAGGACAGGCTTACTGGCGTTTAAACGACAGTAAGGATAGCAGAATGGGCGTTTAATGCCCAGTCTGGTAGCATTCTGGGCGTTAAATGCCAGAATGGGTAGCACTCTGGGCGTTTAATGCCAGAATGGGCAGCACTCTGGGCTTTTAATGCCAGAAAGGGTGTCTGGTGTCTGGCTGGCATTAAACGCCAGAATTGGCAGACAGACTGGCGTTTAACGCCAGAAAAGGGTGTCTGGTGGGCGTTAAACGCCAGAAATGGGCATCAGCCTGGCGTTTAATGCCAGAAAAGGTAGCAAAGTTGGCGTTAAACGTTAGAAATGGCACACAGAGGGCATTTGAACGCCAGAAAGGTGTAGGGACCAGAATTCCTTGACACCTCAGGATCTGTGGACCGCGCAGGATCCCCACCTACCCTAACTCACTCTCTCTCCTCTTCACACCTCTCTATAACACTCTTTCCCAAATACCATTCCCCTATCAAATCCTACCCTCTTCCCCCTCTCTCTTACCCTATAAATACCCCTCCTCACCTTCTTCAATTTCACACATCTTACACACTACTACCCCCTTGGCCGAATCCAACACACACCTCCATCTCCTTCATTTCTTTTTCTTCTCCTCCTTTCTTTCTTCTTTTGCTCGAGGACGAACAAACATTTTAAGTTTGGTGTGGGAAAAAGCTCTGCTTTTTGTTTTTCCATAACCATTAATGGCACCTAAGGCTGGAGAAACCTCTAGAAAGAGGAAATGGAATGCAATTGATTCCACCTCCGAGTCATGGGAGATGGAGAGATTCATCTCAAAGGTCCATCAAGACCACTTCTATGAAGTTGTGGCCAAGAAAAAGGTGATCTTCGAGGTCTCCTTCATGCTCAAAAAGAGTGAATATCTGGAGATCAGACATGAGATTCAAAGAAGAGGTTGGAAAGCTCTCACCAACCCCATCCAACAAGTCAGAATCTTAATGGTTCAAGAGTTCTATGCTAATGCATGGATCACTAAGAACCATGATCAAAGTATGAACCCGAACACAAAGAATTGTCTCACAATGGTTCGGGGGAATTACTTGGATTTCAGTCCGGAAAATGTGAGGTTGGCATTTAACTTGCCAATGATGCAAGGAGATCCTCACCCTTTCACTAGAAGGGTCAACTTTGATCAAAGGTTGGACCAAGTCCTTATGGACATTTGTGTGGAAGGAGCTCAATGGAAGAGAGACTCAAGAGGCAAGCCGGTTCAACTAAGAAGGCTTGACCTCAAACCCGGGGCTAGGGGATGGTTGGAGTTCATCCAACGCTCTATCATTCCTACTAGCAACCGGTCTGAAGTTACAATAGACTGGGCTATCATGATCCATAGCATCATGATTAGAGAGGAATTAGAAGTTCATGAGATCATACCTCTAGAACTCTACAAGGTGGCGGACAAGCCCTCTACTTTGGCAAGGTTAGCCTTCCCTCATCTCATCTGTAACCTATGCAATTCAGTTGGAATTGTCATAGAGGAAGACATCCTCATTGAAGGAGACAAGCCCATCACTAAGAAAAGGATGGAGCAAACAAGAGATCCCACTTATGGACCTCAACAAGAGCATGAGGAAATTCCTCATCAAGAAATCCCTGAGATATCTCAAGGGATGCATTTTCATCTACACAACTACTGGGAGCAAATCAACACTTCTTTAGGAGAATTGAGTTCCAACATGGGACAACTAAGGATGGAGCACCAAGAGCACTCCATTATTCCTTGTTCTTATTTTTCTGTTTTTCAAATTCTATACTTTATGTTTTGTCTATGTTTGTGTCTTTATTACATGATCATTAGTGTCTAGTGTCTGTCTTAAAGCTATGAATGTCCTATGAATCATTCACCTTTCTTAAATGAAAAATATTTTTAATTGCAAAAAAACAAGAAGTACATGAATTTCGAATTTTATCTTAAAATTAGCTTAATTATTTTGATGTGGTGGCAATAATTTTTGTTTTCTGAATGAATGCTTGAACAGTGCATATTTTTAATATTGTTGTTTATGAATGTTAAAATTGTTGGCTCTTGAAAGAATAATGAAAAAGGAGAAATGTTATTTGATAATGTAAAAAATCATAATATTGATTCTTGAAGCAAGAAAAAAATCAGTGTAAAGCAAAAGCTTGCGAAAAAACAAGGAGAAAATGGCGAAAAAATAAAGAAAAAGAAAGAAAAAAAAGCAAGCAGAAAAAAGCCGATAACCCTTTAAACTAAAAAGCAAGGGTAAAAAGGATCCAAGGCTTTGAGCATTAATGGATAGGAGGGCCCAAAGGAATAAAATCCTGGCCTAAGCGGCAAAATCAAACTGTCCCTAACCATGTGCTTGTGGCGTAAAGGTGTCAAGTGAAAAGCTTGAGACTAAACAGTTAAAGTCGTGGTCCAAAGCAAAAAGAGTGTGCTTAAGAGCTCTAGACACCTCTAACTGGGGACTCTAGCAAAGCTGAGTCACAATCTGAAAAGGTTCACCCATTTATGTGTCTGTGGCATTTATGTATCCGGGGGTAATACTAGAAAACAAAATGTTTAGGGTCACGGCCAAGACTCATAAAGTAGCTGTGTTCCAGAATCAACATACTGAACTAGGAGAATCAATAACACTATCTAAATTCTGAGTTCCTATGGATGCCAATCATTCTGAACTTCAAAGAAAAATGTGAGATGCCAAAACTGTTCAGAAGCAAAAAGCTACTAGTCCCGCTCATCTAATTAAAACTAATCTTCATTGATATTCTTGAGATTTATTTTATTTTCTCTTCTTTTTATCCTATTTTATTTTTAGTTGCTTGGGGACAAGCAACAATTTAAATTTGGTGTTGTGATGAGCGGATAATTTATACCCTTTTTGGCATTATTTTTACAAAGTTTTTAGTATGTTTTAGTTATTTTTTATTATATTTTTATTAGTTTTTATGCAAAAATCACATTTTTGGACTTTACTATGAGTTTGTGTGTTTTTCTGTAATTTCAAGTATTTTCTGGCTGAAATTGAGGGACCTGAGCAAAAATTTGATTCAGAGGCTGAAAAAGGACTGCTGATGCTGTTGGATTCTGACCCTCGTGCACTCGAAGTGGAGTTTCTGAAGCTACAGAAGCCCAATTGGCACGCTCTCAATTCCGTTGGAAAGTAGATATCTTTGGCTTTCCAGCAATAGATAATAGTCCATACTTTTCTCGAGATTTGATGGGCCAAACTGGTGTTCAAACGCCCACCTAAAACCCTTTTCTAGAGTAAAACTCCAAAACTGGCACCAGAACTGGAGTTAAACGCCCAAAATGGCTCCCAAGCTGGTGTTTAACTCCAAGAGTGGCCTATGCACGTGTAAAGCTCAATGCTCAGCCCAAGCACACACCAAGTGGGCCCCGGAAGTGGATTTCTACACTATCTGCACTTAGTTACTCATTTTCTGTAAACCTAAGTTACTAGTTTAGAATAAATAGCACTTTTTGCTATTGTATTCAGAGGCTTTAACATCTTTACATCTTTTGATGATCTTAGACATTTGGAGAGGCTGGCCACACGGTCATGCCTAGACTATTTTCTCTTATGTATTTTCTACGGTGGAGTTTCTACACCCCATAGATTAAGGTGTGGAGCTCTGCTCTTCTTCATGAATTAATACAAGTACTATTGTTTTTCTTTCAATTCACACCTACTTCTTCTCCAAGATATACTCTTGTACTTAATTCAGTTAAGTCAGAATGAAGGGGTGACCCGTGACAATCACCCAATCTTCGTTACGCGCTTAGCCAAGATCCGCGTGTTACTACGTAGGCTTTTTTTTATAGAGAGAGAGTAAGGGGTTTGCTTGCTGGCTCTCAGGGCTTATAGTCAGTTCTGTTCAAAGGTATTCCCTTTCATTAGCTACGCTCAGGTTTCACCAACTTCGCGTCGGGTTCACTTCAGTGAAATCTTGTTTAAGCAAACCAATGGTTGGTTGAACCTTAGGACAGTAGCGAAAGGTCTAGCTAACCGGGTCAATTCAAACTCACTACATACTCCATTGAATTGAGAACCCGGCGTAATTGGTTTTCTCCAGCGGCTGCGGCTCTTTTTCCTATATTCTTTCAGATGGCCTAGCTGCGTCTGCCCACTACAGAACAGGCCTTACTCCCGTGAGCAGGGTCCGCTGGCTCTTAGTATGGCTTTTTACTTTTCTGATCCAGCATGATAACAACTCAAACTCAACGTCTATTCTTTCAAGAGCAAGAAAGAGGCCAGGTCATTCATTGGGGATCCGGCGTAAGCGTCGTTTGCCCGTTGCCAATAGGATTGACTGGGGTAGTAAGATTCAATTGTTTGTGAGATTCAAAAATACAAAAGGGCCGGAAATATTGGGATCAAAAGGTTGTTCTAAAGGACTAATAATCATTTTTCCTAGGATCCAAGAAAAGAAGGGGTTTTTGGTTTTCAAATTCCTAATTACTACCCGTGTAGTGTCTACTGACTGAGTTGTGAATTAGATTGGATGGGCCGATGGAGAATCAAATTAGGAGTTGTGGAAAGGACTTTTGAGACTATGTATCAAGACTCGCGATAGGATTTGAAACTCATTCAATATTTGATGGGTTTTTTTCTTATAGAAGAAAAGGTAGCTTGCTTACTTAGTGCTTGTGCTAAGGGATGACTTGGTTGCTTTTTTTTCATACTATTGTTTCGATAGATCCCGGGATCAATACAATAAAAAACCTATGAATTAGAGTGGAGCAGTTGACGTTGGATTATTTTGAATTAATTGGAAGAAGAATAGGTGTAGCGAAGAAAAAAATCGGAGCTAGAAAGAAAGGGTAGGTTGAATCTGAAAAGTACTCTGTGGGGGTAACTATGTTAATTGCGTAAAAAAAAAAAAGAAAATGTTATGTGCTCCCGGGAAATAAATTGCTACTCTATTCGATGGGCCAGGAACAATCGAAAAAAGCCAGACCTGTACGGTATCTCTTTGAATCCTGACTTAATAAGCTTAATATGGTGATACCCCCGATTGTACCAACCTACATATGTCTCTCCTCCATCAATCGTAGTTATTGTCATTTTGATTCCTTGATTTGTCCGATAAGAAAGTAGATCTGGAAAACTGTGAATACAGTTAGTGAAGCTAGACCGGGAATACCTCTTACGAGAGTTACTTGCCTCCTACCGATTGACTGCTTCTATTATCGTTATTTTACTTTTCCCTATTTGCGTACGGATTTACTTAATGAATACTTCCCTCAGGCTGGTTATTCCTTGCTTGACAAAAGAGAAGGTGATGAAATCAGAGAAGAAGCTTACTCCAATGTAAGGAGGGAAAGCAGCCTCGCTCAGCGCGAAATAGCGTATATATAGAATAGAAGTTCCACCTCTTTTTGACTCCTAGACCAAGAGTTCTCATCTCCTTACAGAGTTGATGTATTTTGGGGGAGGCATGAAAGGAGTAGGGCCACGGTTAGCCAACTTATCTGGCAGCGGAGAAAGGTAAAGACAAAACTCGGCTAAAAAAGGATTCCAACCAGGAAAAGACAGCAAGAGATTTTGTAGAAAGGGGCTCGAAAGCTGATGAGGAAAAAGAAAAGATTCGGGATAAAGAGGTGCTGTTGTGGCCTATGACTCAGATTCTGTACCTTTCCTTTAAAGTGTTCCACCAGTAAGTAGCCCTCCTATATCTTAAGGATAAACGCGGTCTCATAGGTCTTTACGAAGAGCTTTTATGAAAAAAGGCTATCCTTTCCCTTCCTTCCCCTTCTCGCCCTACTAGCAACTTAATTAGCTACTAGGGATCGAAAAAACAGAAACAGTAAGTAAGCAATGCGTACTTCTTTCCTAGTCTAGTGGATCAGCATAGCAGAGCAAAATCCTCTACCCTGACCTTACTTGTTGTACTTGATTCACCTACGAAAATAGACAACATGGGTCAGGGCTTTCTTATCTTGTTATAGGGCTTTAGCCTTCTCCTTTATATGCTTTATAAGGGCCTCTTGCCTCTAGCATAATGAAGGATAAGTCGTACTGAATCAAGAACTATAAGGCTTTCCAAGAGAGAAAGAGATTTCGAAATGTTAAAGTAAAGACGCACCTTAGCTTTTAGCTTTCACGTAGCTCCATAGGATTTATCCGCTTTAACTAAAGAATAGACGAAAGAAGAGGGGTTTCCTCTACTCTATTAGAAGAAGCAAATTGGGCTTAAAAAGCGGCATTGATTCTTGAAGAGACTGCATATCCCTCCACTTTTACTCAATTGCATCGAGCCTAGCTTTTTTGGGTCGGTCTTTCACTTCTTTGACTCAATTAGCCTTTATAAGATAAGAATCAATTCCCTTTATGACGAAGGCCTAGCGCTAAAGAGAGAAAAGAGTTTCGGCCTTGACTTCTACCCTAAAGCAATTGTAGCTGCGCTCAGGGAGATATCCTACAAGCCCAATTTCTATAAGCAAAAAGTAGTGTGGTTTTATACCCGACTCAACAGGGCCTAAAAAAGGCTATTGAGCTCGCGAGAAGGCCCATTCCTAAAGGTCCGAAGCCTCGACATGAGGAGAGGATTGTTGGATGAGATCGCTACCTGCCACCTTCCTCGGCCGGAACTTATCTACACGTCTACACATGCGAAAGCCTTCTTTGGTCTTGGGTCGAATTCTCTTTCCTCACTATGTTACCTGGGGACTCAGAGATCCTAAGTGCCAACTCTTGCTTCTTTTCTTCTTTTTTAACAATGATATTTTTTCTTTCTTCTTTGCTTATGGGAGGCTTTCCCGTTACTGGTTCTTATCGCTTTCTGTCTCCACTTACAAGGCATTTTAGCACATGTCTGGATTCTTTGTTTTCACAGCAAGCAGGGGCCGAATCCAAGTAGGCGAGGTGAATCTATGCTTTCTATGGTTTAATCAAATACCAATTGCTTGGATGCGTGTGAAAACTTCGAGATTACTTGAAAAAAAAGAATTTTAACCTCAATAAAAGGGGATGATACGATGAGAACTTAGTGTGTAATCTGTCATACCGGGCTGAAAGTCAAGTGCTGGCATCAACTTAGCGTGAGCTAGGTTGGTGTCTCTAGGTTCACACGAGGGCACTGTATCCTTCGCAAGAGGGAGCATCCTCGGCAGTTGAGTCTTACGCGTTAGGCTCTAACTCTACACGAGGACAGCTGGCACCTAGAGAGAAAGACATCAGCTAGACATTCAAAATGCATTCTGACATGGCGAGGGAGTCTGGACTAGTTTTTCGTCTGAAGAAAGATTGATATGGTTTGAAGCAATCTCCTCGGGCATGATTTGGTAGATTCAGTGAGGTGATTATTGATTTTAGTCTTCGTAGATGTGGAGTTGACCACTCTGTTTTCTATCGCCATTCTACAGCTGGTCAAAGATTTTTTTGTATGTGGATAACATTGTTTTTTAGTATGTTTTTAGTATATTTTAATTAGTTTTATTATTTTTTTATTAGTTTTTAAATAAAAATCACTCTTTTGGCTGAAATTGAGGGACCTGAGCAAAAATCTGATTCAGAGGCTGAAAAAGGACTACAGATGCTGTTGGATTCTGACCTCCCTGCACTCAAAGCGGATTTTCTAGAGCTACAGATACCCAATTGGTACGTTATCAATTGCCTTGGAAAGTAGACATTCTGGGCTTTCCAGCAATATATAATAGTCCATACTTTGTTTGAGATTTGATGGCCCAAATAGGCGTTCCAAGTCAGCTCAAGAATTCTGGTGTTTAACTCCAAAACTGGCACAAAAGCTGGAGTTAAACGCCCAAACTGGCACAAAAGCTGGCGTTTAACTCCAAGAAAAGTCTCTACACGAAAATGCTTCAATGCTCAGCCCAAGCACACACCAAGTGGGCCCGGAAGAAGATTTCTGCATTAATTACCTATTTCTGTAACCCTAGGCTACTAGTTTTCTATAAATAGGACCTTTTGCTATTGTATTTACATATCTTTTACACACTTGATATACTTTCATAGATCTTTTCACGTTGGGAGGCTGGCCTCACGGCCATGCCTAGACCTTGTTCTTATGTATTTTCAACGGTGGAGTTTCCACACACCATAGATTAAGGTGTGGAGCTCTGCTGTTCTTCATGAATTAATGCAATTACTACTGTTTTTCTATTCAATTCACGCCTACTTCTTCTCTAAGATATCACTTGTTCTTCAACTTGATGAATGTGATGATCCATGACACTCATCATCATTCTCATGTATGAACGTGTGCCTGACAACCACCTCCGTTCTACCTTCGATTGAGTGTGTATCTCTTGGGTTTCTAATATAAGATTAGAACCTTCGTGGTATAGGCTAGAATTATTGGCGGCCATTCCTGAGATCCGGAAAGTCTAAACCTTGTCTGTGGTATTCCGAGTAGGATCTGGGAAGGGATGACTGTGACGAGCTTCAAACTCGCGAGTGTGGGGCGTGTGACAGACGCAAACGGATAAATGGATCCTATTCCGACATGATCGAGAACCGACAGCTGATTAGCCGATGTTGTGACAGAGCATCAGGACCATTTTCACTGAGAGGACGGGATGTAGCCATTGACAATGGTGATGCCCAACATAAAGCTTGCCATGGAAAGGAGTATGAATGATTGGAAGAAGGCAATAGGAAAGCAGAGGTTCAAGGGGAACAAAGCATCTTCATACGCTTATCTGAAATCCACCAATGAATTACATAAGTATCTCTATCTTTATTTTATGTTTTATTCATCTTTTAATTATCAATCCTCCATCACCATTTGAATCTGCCTGACTGAGATTTACAAGATGACCATAGCTTGCTTCAAGCCGACAATCTCCGTGGGATCGACCCTTACTCACGTAAGTTTATTACTTGGACGACCCAGTGCACTTGCTGGTTAGTTGTGCGGAATTGTGACAAAGTGTGATTCACGTTCGAGAGCACCAAGTCTTTGGCGCCATTGTTGATGATCACAATTTCGTGCACCAAGTTTTTGGCGCCGTTGCCGGGGATTGTTCGAGTTTGGACAACTGACGGTTCATCTTGTTGCTTAGATTAGGTACTTTTCAGAATTTTTAAGAATGAATTCTAGAGTTTCAAGGTGATGTTCTTACCATCACAAAAGCTGATTGATTCCCATCAATTTAGCTATTGAATGTAATGTCCTGCTGAAGCTTGGCCAAACATGTCTAATCTTTTTAGACTGAAGCTTTAGACTAACATTGCATGATTCCTGGAATTCTCATTAAAAGTTTTGATTTTCTTTATTTTCTTTTCCATATAAGTTTCGAAAATCACAAAAAAATTTTAAATCATAAAACCAAAAATATTTTATGTTTCTTGTTTGAGTCTAGTATTAATTTTTAAGTTTGGTGTCAATTGCATGTTTCTGTTCTTCTTGCATTTTTCGAATTCATGCATGTTCTTCATTGATCTTTAAGTTGTTCTTGATGATTTCAGTGCTCTGATCTTCAAATTCTCTTGTTTTGTGTGTTTTGTTGTTTCTCATATGCATTTTCAATTTATTAGTGTCTTTTATATGAAAATTTTTAAGTTTGGTGTCCTGCATGCATTGTTTATTTTATCTTAGTTGAAATTTTTATTGTTTCTCATCATTAAAAATTCAAAAATATTTTCAAAATTGTGTGTTTTCAAGTCAATAATACACAGAATTGAAGATTCAGAACATTTAGCAGAAGAATCAAACAGAAAAAGCTGGGCGTTCAAAACGCCCAGTGGAGAAGGAAAATTGGCGTTTAAACGCCAGCCAGGGCAGCCAGGGCACCTAGCTGGGCGTTTAACGCCCAAAAAGGTAGAGAGTTGGGCGTTAAACGCCAGAATGGGCACCATTCTGGGCGTTTAAGGCCAGGATGACACTAGAGGGAAGATTTTGTTTTTAATTCACATTTTTTTCAAGTGTTCATATTTTTTTCAAAATCAAATCTTTTTCAAATCATATCTTTTCAATCATATCTCTTTCATAATCAATTTCTTTCCATTTTATATTTATTTTTACTATTTTCAAAAATCCTTGCTTCAATTAAAGATTTACTTCAAAAATTTTCAAGTTGTTACTTGCCTATTAAGAAAGGATCAAACTTTAAATTTTAAAATCATATCTTTTAATTTCTTGATAGTCAAGTAATCAACTTTAATTTAAAAAAATTTTTCTTTTTCTAAATTGATTTTCAATCATATCTTTTCAAACATATCTTTTCAATCACATCTTTTTCAAAATTAATTTTTTCAATCAAATCTTTTTCTAATTTCAAAATCTTTTTCAAAAATCACTTTATTTCTTTCCCAATCTTAGTTTTCGAAAATCTCAATCAAATTTTCAAATTTCTTTTTAAAATCTTTTAATTAATTTTCGAAAATTCTTCCCCTCTTCTCACATCCTTCTATTTAAGGGACTAAGACTCCTCCTCAAGGTACAATTCGAACTCCCTCCTTCTTTATATGTTCGAATTCTCCTCCATCAACCTCCTCCTTCTATTCTTCTTTTCCTCTGACACCTCAAGGAATCTCTATACTGTGACATAGAGGATTCCCTACTTTCTTGTTCTCTTCTCTTTCATATGAGCAGGAACAAAGATAAAGGCATACTTGTTCAAGCTGATCCTGAACCTGAAAGGACCTTGAAGAGAAAGCTAAGAGAAACTAAAGAAGAATTCTCTTTAGAGGGCCTAACAGAGCTCTTCAAAGAAGAAGAAACCATGGCAGCCGAAAACAACAATGCCAACAATGCAAGGAAGGTGCTTGGTGACTTTACTGCACCTACACCTGATTTCTATGGGAGAAGCATCTCTATCCTTGCCATTGGAGCAAACAACTTTGAGCTTAAGCCTCAATTAGTTTCTCTAATGCAACAGAATTGTAAGTTTCATGGACTTTCATTGGAAGATCCTCACCAGTTCTTAGCTGAGTTCTTGCAAATCTATGACACTGTCAAGACCAATGGGGTTGACCCTGAAGTCTACAGACTTATGCTCTTTCCTTTTGCTGTAAGAGACAGAGCTAGAACATGGTTGGATTTACAACCTAAGGAAAGCCTGAACTCTTGGGAAAAGCTAGTCAATGCCTTCTTGGCAAAGTTCTTCCCACCTCAAAAATTAAGTGAGCTTAGAGTGAAAGTCCAAACCTTTAGACAGAAGGATGGTGAGTCCCTCTATGAAGCTTGGGAGAGATACAAGCAATTGATCAGAAGGTGCCCTTCTGACATGCTTTCAGAATGGAGCATCATAGGAATCTTCTATGATGGTCTGTCTGAACTATCCAAGATGTCATTGGATAGCTCTGCTGGAGGATCTCTTCATCTGAAGAAGACGCCTGCAGGAGCTCAAGAACTCATTGAAATGGTTGCAAATACCAATTCATGTACACCTCTGAAAGGAATCCTGTGAATAATGGGACAACTCAGAAGAAGGGAGTTCTTGAGATTGATACTCTGAATGCCATATTGGCTCAGAATAAAATATTGATCCAATAAGTCAATATGATTTCTCAGAGTCTGTCTGAAATGCAAGCAGCAACAGGCAGTACTAAGGAAGCTTCCTATGAAGAAAAAGCTTATGATCCTGAGAACCCAGCAATGGAAGAGGTGAATTACATGGGAGAATCCTATGGAAACACCTATAATCCTTCATGGAGAAATATTCCAAATCTCTCATGGAAGGATCAACAGAGACCTCAACAAGGTTTCAACAACAACAATGGTGGAAGAAACAGGTTTAGCAATAGCAAGCCTTTTCCATCATCTTCTCAGCAACAGACAGAGAATGCTAAGCAAAGCCACTCTGACTTAACAACCATTGTCTCTGATCTAATCAAAACCACTCAAAGTTTCATGACTGAAACAAGGTCCTCCATTAGAAATTTGGAGGCACAATTGGGTCAGCTGAGTAAGAAAATTACTGAACTCCCTCCTAGCACTCTCCCAAGCAATACAGAAGAGAATCCAAAAAGAGAGTGCAAGGCCATAACCACATCTGACATGGCCGAACATGGAGAGGAGGAAGAGGCAGTGATTCCCACTGAGGAAGACCTCAATGGACGCCCACTAACCTCCATGGAGTTCCCTAATGAGGAACCATGGGAACCTTGTTGGGAGGCAAACCAATTTTTACTTTAAATTTCTATTTTCTATTGTTATTTTATGTTTTCTGTAGGTTAATGATCATGTGAAGTCACAAAAACAATTGAAAAAGCAAAAAACAAAGTGAAAACAGAATGAAAAACAGAACACCCTGGAGGAGACAGTTACTGGCGTTTAAACGCCAGTAAAGGTAGCAGAATGGGCGTTAAATGCCCAGTCTGGCACCATTTTGGGCGTTTAATGCCAGAAAAGGGCACCAGACTGGCGTTTAACACCAGGAATGGGCAAGAAGCTGGCGTTAAATGCCAGAAATGGGCAGCAGCCTGGCGTTTAACGCCGGGATTGGCATGAAAGGGCGTTTTGCACGCTACTTGGTGTAGGGATGAGATATCTTTGACACCTCAGGATCTGTGGACCCCATAGGATCCCCACCTACCCCACCACTCTCTCTCTTCTTCACCCATTCACCAATCACCTCAATACCTCTTCCCCAAAAAAACCCTCACCTATCAAATCCCACCATTCTCTTCACCACTCACATCCATCCTTCATAAAACCCCACCTACCTCACCATCCAAATTCAAACCACTTTCCCTCCCAAACCCACCCTCTATAGCCGAACCATACACCCCCCTCTCACCTCTATATAAACCCATCTTCACTCCTTCATTTTCATACAACCTAAACACCAATTCTCCCCCTTGGCTGAAACACAAAGCCCACTCCATCTCCTCTATTTCTTCTTCTTCTACTCTCTTCTTTCTTCTTTTGCTCGAGGACGAGCAACCTTCTAAGTTTGGTGTGGTAAAAGCTAAAGCTTTTTGTAACCATTTATGGCACCAAAGGACGGAAAAACCTCTAGAAAGAGGAAAGGGAAGGCAAAAGCTTCCACCTCTGAGTCATGGGAGATGGAGAGATTCCTCTCAAAGGTGCATCAAGACCACTTCTATGAAGTTGTGGCCAAGAAAAAAGTGATTCCCGAGGTCCCTTTCAAACTCAAAAAGAATGAGTATCCGGAGATCAGACATGAGATCCGAAGAAGAGGTTGGGAAGTTCTCACCAACCCCATTCAACAAGTTGGAATCTTAATGGTTCAAAAGTTCTATGCCAATGCATGGATCACCAAGAACCATGATCAAAGTGTGAACCCGGACCCCAAGAATTGGCTTACAATGGTTCGGGGGAATTACTTAGATTTTAGTCCGAAAAATGTAAGGTTGGCATTCAACTTGCCTATGATGCAAGGAGATGCACACCCATACACAAGAAGGGTCAACTTTGATCAAAGGTTGGACCAAGTCCTCATGGACATATGTGAAGAGGGCGCTCAATGGAAGAGAGATTCAAGAGGGAAGCTGGTTCAACTAAGAAGGCATGACCTCAAGCCTGTGGCTAGGGGATGGTTGGAGTTCATCCAACGCTCAATCATTCCCACTAGCAACCGGTCCGAAGCTACTATAGACCGGGCTATCATGATACATAGCATCATGATTGGAGAAGAAGTAGAAGTTCATGGGGTTATATCCCAAGAACTCTACAAGGTGGCAGACAAGTCCTTCACTATGGCAAGGTTAGCCTTCCCTCATCTCATTTGTCACCTCTGCAATTTGGCTGGAATTGACATAGAGGAAGACATCCTCATTGATGAGGACAAGCCCATCACTAAGAAAAGGATGGAGCAAACAAGAGATCCCACTCATGGACAAGAGCATGAGGAATTTCCTCATCATGAAATCCCTGAGATGCCTCAAGGGATGCATTTTCCTCCACAAAACTATTGGGAACAAATCAACACCTCCCTAGGAGAATTAAGTTCCAACATGGGACAACTAAGGGTGGAGCACCAAGAGCATTCCATCCTCCTCCATGAAATTAGAGAAGATCAAAGAACCATGAGAGAGGAGCAACAAAGGCAAGGAAGAGACATTGAGGAGCTCAAGCACTCCATAAGATCTTCAAGAGGAAGAACAAGCCGCCATCACTAAGGTGGACCCGTTCTTTAATTTCCTTGTTCTTTATTTTCTGTTTTTCAAAAATTATGCTCTATGTTTATTTATGTTTGTGTCTTTATTACATGATCATTAGTGTCTAAGTGTCTATGCCTTAAAGCTATGAAAATAAATCCATCACCTTTCTTAAATGAAAAATGTTTTTAATTGAAAAAGAAAAAGAAGTACATGAATTTTGAATTTTAAAACAGTTTAATTATTTTGATGTGGTGGCAATGCTATTGTTTTTCTGAATCAATGCTTGAACAGTGCATATTTTTTTGAATTTGATTGTTTATGAATGTTAAAATTGTTGGCTCTTGAAAGAATGAAAGGAAAAGGAGAAATGTTATCTGATGATCTGAAAAATCATAAAATTGATTCTTGAAGCAAGAAAAAGCAGTGAAAAGCTTGCAAAAAAAAAAAAAGAAAAGGAAAAGCAAGCAGAAAAAGCCAATACCCCTTTAAACCAAAAGGCAAGGGTGATAAAAAGGATCTAAGGCTTTGAGCATCAGTGGATAGGAGGGCCCACAGGAATAAAATCCTGGCCTAAGCGGCTAAACCAAGCTGTCCCTAACCATGTGCTTGTGGCGTGAAGGTGTCAAGTGAAAACTTGAGACTGAGCAGTTAAAGTCGAGGTCCAAAGCAAAAAAGAAGAGTGTGCTTAAGAACCCTGGACACCTCTAATTGGGGACTCTAGCAAAGCTGAGTCACAATCTGAAAAGGTTCACCCAATTATGTGTCTGTGGCATTTATGTATCCTATGGTAATACTGGAAAACAAAGTGCTTAGGGCCACGACCAAGACTCATAAAGTAGCTGTGTTCAAGAATCAACATACTTAACTAGGAGAGTCAGTAACACTATCTGGATTTTGAGTTCCTATAGATGCTAATCGTTCTGAACTTCAAGGGATAAAGTGAGATGCCAAAACTGTTCAGAAGCAAAAAGCTAAAAGCCCCGCTCATCTAATTAATACTGATCTTCATAGATGCTTTTGGAATTCATTGTATATTCTCTTCTTTTTTATCCTATTTGATTTTCAGTTGCTTGGGGACAAGCAAAAATTTAAGTTTGGTGTTGTGATGAGCGGATAATTTATACGCTTTTTGGCATTGTTTTTAGTATGTTTTTAGTATATTTTAATTAGTTTTTATTATGTTTTTATTAGTTTTTAAATAAAAATTACTCTTCTGGACTTTACTATGAGTTTGTATGTTTTTATGTGATTTCAGGTATTTTCTGGCTGAAATTGAGGGACCTGAGCAAAAATCTGATTCAGAGGCTGAAAAAGGACTGCAGATGCTGTTGGATTCTGACCTCCCTGCACTCAAAGTGGATTTTCTGGAGCTATAGAAGCCCAATTGGCGCGCTCTCAATTGCGTTGGAAAGTAGACATTCTGGGCTTTCTAGCAACATATAATAGTCCATACTTTACCCGAGATTTGATGGTCCAAACAGGCGTTCCAAGTCAGCTCAAGAATTCTGGCGTTTAACTCCAAAACTGGCACAAAAGCTGGAGTTAAACGCCCAAACTGGCACAAAAGCTGGTGTTTAACTCCAAGAAAAGTCTCTACACGAAAATGCTTCAATGCTCAGCCCAAGCACACACCAAGTGGGCCCGGAAGAAGATTTTTGCATTAATTACCTATTTCTGTAACCCTAGGCTACTAGTTTTCTATAAATAGGACCTTTTGCTATTGTATTTACATATCTTTTACACACTTGATATACTTTCATAGATCTTTTCACGTTGGGAGGCTTGCCTCACGGCCATGCCTAGACCTTGTTCTTATGTATTTTCAACGGTGGAGTTTCTACACACCATAGATTAAGGTGTGGAGCTCTGCTGTTCTTCATGAATTAATGCAATTACTACTGTTTTTCTATTCAATTCACGCCTACTTCTTCTCTAAGATATCACTTGTTCTTCAACTTGATGAATGTGATGATCCGTGACACTCATCATCATTCTCACCTATGAACGTGTGCCTGACAACCACCTCCGTTCTACCTTCGATTGAGTGTGTATCTCTTGGGTTTCTAATCTAAGATTGGAACCTTCGTGGTATAGGCTAGAATTATTGGCGGCCATTCCTGAGATCCGGAAAGTCTAAACCTTGTCTGTGGTATTCTGAGTAGGATCTGGGAAGGGATGACTGTGACGAGCTTCAAACTCGCGATTGTGGGGCGTGTGACAGACGCAAAAGGATCAATGGATCCTATTCCGACATGATCGAGAACCGACAGCTGATTAGCCGATGTTGTGACAGAGCATCAGGACCATTTTCACTGAGAGGACGGGATGTAACCATTGACAACGGTAATGCCCAACATAAAGCTTGCCATGGAAAGGAGTATGAATGATTGGAAGAAGGCAATAGGAAAGCAGAGGTTCAAGGGGAACAAAGCATCTTCATACGCTTATCTGAAATCCACCAATGAATTACATAAGTATATCTATCTTTATTTTATGTTTTATTCATCTTTTAATTATCAATCCTCCATCACCATTTGAATCTGCCTGACTGAGATTTACAAGATGACCATAGCTTGCTTCAAGCCGACAATCTCCGTGGGATCGACCCTTACTCACGTAAGTTTATTACTTGGACGACCCAGTGCACTTGCTGGTTAGTTGTGCGGAATTGTGACAAAGTGTGATTCACGTTCGAGAGCACCAAGTCTTTGGCGCCATTGTTGATGATCACAATTTCGTGCACCACCCTTCCTCCCAAAAGTCCCCTTTCAAAGGTTTCCTGGATCTCTCTTTATAATCTATACTATATTACAAATTTAAATGAAAATCAAATTACAATCAAATGCACTTTCTAACTAACTATCACTAGTGATCTTTCTTGTTCCCTTTGGATCCCGAGTCTTGTGAGTCATTGTCTTGATGGTTGTGGTCTTGATTAGTTGGGCTTGATAAGCATTAGATGTGGTTAAGGACTTGGCATTTTAGGTGCTCATTCAAATTCAAATTGAAGCTCAAAATCTTGCTCCAAATGAAGTCTTGGAAGTTTTCTTTATTGGTGGAGTTGGAGACGCCAATGTGTGGCGTTGGACACGCCATTTCAAGCCTTGGATTTCCTTGAAGCTCGAAGCCTAGGATGCCACATTGTTGCACCAATTTGGCCTTCATGAAATAGTGTTTAAGATGCCAATTGGGTGGTGTTGGAGACGCCAAAATAGAGCAAAAGTTTGAGTCTCTGGAAGTGCAATGGATTGGCATTGGAGACGCCCGAGAGGATGGTGTCTAAGGTGCCAAAATGAAGACAAACATGAAGCTCCTAGAGTGTTCTTGTATTGGCATATAAAACGCCAACAATTTGGCATCCAAAATGCCAATTTCAAGTCCCTGGGAGGAACTCATTTTCGAAGGCATATGGGGCACCACTTTTGGCTATGGCGCGCTTCCATATTTGGGCGTCAAAAAATGCTCGTTGTTTGTGGCCCAAACAGAACGTCCATGATGAGCAAATAATTTATACCCTTTTTGGCATTGTTTTTACATAGTTTTTAGTATGTTTTAATTACTTTTTATTATATTTTTATTAGTTTTATTAAAAAAATTACATTTCTGGACTTTACTATGAGTTTCTGGCCTTTTCCTTGCCCGTCTCTTAGTACTGAGGCTTGTCAAAAGTTAGTGGAACCAGTGACGTCTGAAGAGATTAAAAGAGCTGTGATGACCATGAGTTCATTTAAAGCCCCAGGGCCAGATGGATTTCAAGCAATTTTCTACAAAGAGTTCTGGGACTCTCTTAGCAATGATGTGTGTAGACTGGTCAAGCGAGCCTTTGAGGGTGAGCCACTGAATGCGGCTATTTTCGATACTCTCATTGTTCTAATTCCTAAAGTGGAAGTTCCCTCTTCCTTACGGGAGTTTCGGCCTATTAGCTTATGTAATGTAGTTTATAAAATTGTCACAAAGGTTCTAGTTAACAGGTTCAGACCTTTCCTGTCGGAGATCATTGGTCCTTTGCAAGGAGGGTTCATTCCAGGAAGAGGAACCACAGAGAATATTATCATTGCTCAAGAGATTATGCACTTCATGAGGAACACCAAGTCTCGAAAAGGGACCATGGCATTCAAGATTGATTTGGAAAAAGCTTATGACAGGGTAGACTGGCGTTTTCTGGAAGCTACTTTGGTCCGGTTTGGGTTTCCAAAGGCTACCATTAATCTTATATTGAATTGTGTGACTTCCTCTTCGTTGGCAGTTTTGTGGAATGGGAACAGGCTCCAAAATTTCAATCCGAAGAGAGGGTTGAGGCAAGGAGATCCTATGCCTCCTTATCTATTTGTACTCTGTATGGAAATGCTTGCCTGCTTTATCTCTCATAGAGTTTCCCAAGGTTTGTGGAACCCAGTTGCGGTTTCTAGGAATGGACCACGACTCTCTCATTTGATGTTTGCAGATGATCTTTTGCTTTTCTGTAAGGCATCAAAAGCTCAAGTAATAGAGGTCATGCATTGTTTGGACTTGTTTTCTAGAGCGTCAGGTTTAAAGGTAAATCTTCATAAGTCAAAGGCCCAGTGTTCCAAGAGGGTGTCGGAGAGGAGAAAAGAGGTTCTCTCAGGGGTCTCTAACATCCGGTTCTGCAATGATTTGGGTAAATACCTGGGAATTAACATCGGTCATGCCAGAGCTTCCAGGAAGACGGCTCAGGAGATTATTGAAAAAATTTCGAGAAAGCTCTCCAGTTGGAAAGGACGCCTACTGAATAAGGCAGGGATGCTCTGTCTTGTTAAATCGGTTATGGCCTCTATCCCAGTTTATGAAATGCAAATTTCTCTTCTCCCGAAGTATGCATGTAATAAAATTGATTCCTTGATGAGACAATTTTTGTGGAAAGGCTAAGCGACTGGAAAAGGGCTGCCTCTGGTCAGGTGGGAGGTCGCCATAACTCCTAAAAAGGCAGGAGGATTGGGTATTAGGGATACTTCCTGTGCTAACATAGCGCTTCTGGGAAAGTTGGTATGGGATTGTCTAAATAATAGTGAGAAGTTATGGGTGCAGGTTCTGAAGCATAAATATCTCAGGAATCAATCTGGTATGAACAGAAACAGTAGAAATTCTTCATCGGCTATCTGGAAGAACATTGTTAATGCCTATGAGCATCTCAAGGAAGGGCTTCATTGGAATATTGGAGATGTCCACAAATCAGTTTGGTATGATGAGTGGACTCCTTTTGGTAAGCTTTGCAACCTTGTTCCTTATGTACATATTTCTGAATCAGATTTCATGGTGGCTGACTTGTGGAAAGGGGTGTCTTGGGAGGTTGATAGTCTTACCACGCCTATTCCGCATGAGATTAAGCAGTTTATTTGTGGTCTGAGATATCCTAGTTTGACTGAGTCGGAGCCACAGTGGGAGTGGTGGCCTGCAGCAACAAAAAAGTATAGTGCAAGGGAGGGTTACAGATGGTTATTAAAGAAAACATTAAATTGGAATGCCAACAGTAATTGGAACTGGTTGTGGAACACAAACATTCCAGAGAAGTTCAAATTTACTATGTGGCTTAGCTTACATGATGCTCTACCAACTGAGACCTTTCGATTCAAGCGGCATTTAGCTTCTTCAGATATGTGTAAGAGATGTAACAAGGCGCAGGAGACTATGGAGCATTGCCTTAGAGACTGTGAACGATCAAAGGCAATCTGGTATATGTTGGATCCTAGTATCCTGGACTCGACGGCTGGTACTGCTCTTGAAGAGTGGTTTCGGAAGGCCTTGGCTAACAATGAGGCGTCCTTTGGTGCAGGGCTTTGGTGGGTATGGAGACATAGGTGCAATGACATATTCAACACTGACAACCCTTGGACAGACCATAAGGTTGTTTCCTTGGCCAGAATTACCGCCAAGGACTTACAGGTTTACAGGAGTCGAAGCAATGCCTTTAGGTCTCTTCGAAATTGCCTGTGTTGGGAACCACCAGTAGGCAATAGTTTTAAAGTTAATTGTGATGCAAGCTTGTATATGGATTCAAATTTAGCGGGATTTGGGTGTATTATTAGAGATTCTAAGGGAGATTGGATCTCGGGCTGCTCTGGAAGCATTCCCCCTTGGTCTATAATCAGATGTGAATTATTTGTTGCTTGGAGGGGGCTGGTTTTAGCTTGGGATTGCGGTTTGAGGGATATTATATGTGAAACAGATTGCCTTGACATTCTGCCCATCATGCATGAGCTTACAAGTGGGTATCCATCTGAAGTAACAGATTTGGTTCACAAGATTCAGGAGCTTTTATCTCGTCCTTGGCTTGTTCACGTTGAATGGGTGTCCCGAGAAGCAAATAGAGCTGCGGATTGGATGGCTAAATATGGTGCCAAGAGTAACTCTAATCATGTTATTTGGTGTGAGCCTGGTGTTGATCTCCAACGAATCATCCGCTCGGATTTAGAATAGTTTTTGCTTTGTTTCTTTCCTTGTTTAGTCACCAAAAAAAACTATGAGTTTGTGTGTTTTTCTGCAATTTCAAATAATTTCTGGCTGAAATTGAGGGACCTGAGCAAAAATCTGATTCAGAGGCTGAGAAAGGACTGCAGATGCTGTTGCATTCTGACCCTCCTGCACTCGAAGTGGATTTTCTGAAGCTACAGAAACCCAATTTGCGCGCTCTTAATTGCGTTGGAAAGTAGACATCTTGGGCTTTCCAGCAATATATAATAGTCCATACTTTTCTCGAGATTTGATGGCCCAAACTGGTGTTAAAATCCAGCCAAAAACTTTCTGGCGTAAAACGCCAAAACTGGCACATTTCTTGGCGTTTTACGCCCATTCTGGCACCCAGGGTGGCATTTAACTCCAACTTAAGGCATATGCACGTGAAAGCTTGAAAGCTCAGCCCAAACACTCACCAAGTGGGACCCAAAAGTGGATTTCTGCACTATCTGCACTTAGTCTCTTATTTTCTATAAACCTAAGTTACTAGTCTAGTATAAAAACTACTTTTAGAGATTCATTTTGTAACTTGGTGCACGAAATCACAATCACACTTTTGCGATTCCGCATAACTAACCAGCAAGTGCACTGGGTCGTCCAAGTAATACCTTACTTGAGTAAGGGTCGATCCCACAGAGATTGTTGGCTTGAAGCAAGCTATGGTTATCTTGTAACTCTTAGTCAGGATATCAATAATTCTGAGATTTAATTGTAAAAAGTAAAAGAACATGAAATAAATACTTGTTATGCAGTAATGGAGAACAAGTTGAGGTTTTGGAGATGCTTTGTCTTTTGAATTTCTGCTTTTCTACTGTCTTCTTCTTCATGCACGGAAGGCTCCTTCCATGGCAAGCTGTATGTTAGTGGATCACCATTGTCAATGGCTACCATCCGTCCTCTCAGTGAAAATGGTCCAAATGCACTGTCACCGCACGGCTAATCATCTGTCGGTTCTCACTCATGCTGGAATAGGATCCATTGATCCTTTTGCGTCTGTCACTACGCCCAGCACTTGCGAGTTTGAAGCTTGTCATAGTCATCCTATCCTAAATCCTACTCAGAATACCACAGACAAGGTTTAGATGTTTTGGATCTCAAGAATGCTGCCAATTGATTCTAGCTTATACCACGAAGACTCTAATTTGAACTAGGAGGCTAAGAGATAATCACTCAGTGTAAGGTAGAACGGAGGTGGTTGTCAGGCACACGTTCATAGGTTGAGAATGATGATGAATGTCACAGATCATCACATTCATCAAGTTGAAGTATGAGTGAATATCTTAGAATAGAAGCAAGCGTGATTGAATGGAAAACAGTAGTAATTGCATTAATTCATCAAAACACAGCAGAGCTCCTCACCCCCATAATAAACTAGTGACCTAGGGTTACAGAAAATGAGTAAGCTAGAATAGTTAGTGTAAAAATCCACTTCCGGGGTCCACTTGGTGTGTGCTTGAGCTGAGCATTGAAGCTTTCACGTGTAGAGACCTTTCTTGGAGTTAAACGCCAGCTTTTGTGCTAGTTTGGGCGTTTAACTCCAGATTTCATGCCAGTTCTGGCGTTTTGACGCCAGAATTTCTATGCTGACTTCGAACGCCGGTTTGGGCCATCAAATCTCGAGCAAAGTATGAACTATTAATATTGCTGGAAAGCCCAGGATATCTACTTTTCAACGCAATTGAGAGCGCGCCGATTGGGCTTTTGTAGCTCCAGAAAATCCACTTCGAGTGTAGGGAGGTCAGAATCCAACAGCATCTGCAGTCCTTTTTCAGCCTCTGAACCAGATTTTTGCTCAGGTCCCTCAATTTCAGCCAGAAAATACCTGAAATCGCAGAAAAACACACAAACTCATAGTAAAGTCCAGAAATGTGATTTTTATTTAAAAGCTAATAAAAATATAATAAAAACTAATTAAAACATACTAAAAACTACCTAAAAACAATGCCAGAAAGCGTATAAATTATCCGCTCATCACAACACCAAACTTAAATTGTTACTTGTCCCCAAGCAACTAAAAACAAAGTAGGATAAAAATAAGAGAATATCCAATAAATTTCGAAAACATCTATGAAGATCAGTCTTAATTAGATGAGCGGGACGCTTAGCTTTTTGCTTCTGAACAGTTTTGGCATCTCACTTTATCCTTTGAAGTTCAGAATGATTGGCATCTATAGGAACTCAGAATTCAGATAGTGTTATTGATTCTCCTAGTTCAGTATTGTTGATTCTTGAAGACAGTTACTTTATGAGTCTTGGCCGTGACCCTAAGAATTTTGTTTTCCAGTATTACCACCAGATACATAAATGCCACAGACACATAACTAGGTGAACCTTTTCAGATTGTGACTCAGCTTTGCTAGAGTCCCCAATTAAAGGTGTCCAGAGCTCTTAAGCACACTCTTTTTGCTTTGGATCACGACTTTAACCGCTCAGTCTCAAGCTTTTCACTTGACACCTTCACGCCACAAGCACATGGTTAGGGACAGCTTGGTTTAGCTGCTTAGGCCAGGATTTTATTCCTGTGGACCCTCCTATCCACTGATGCTCAAAGCCTTGGATCCTTTTTATTTTACCCTTGCCTTTTGGTTTAAAGGGCTATTGGCTTTTTCTGTTTGCTTTTTTTTCGCTCTCTTGTTTCTTTCTTTTTTTTTCCCGCAAGCTTTTCACTGCTTTTTCTTGCTTCAAGAATCATTTTTATGATTTTTCAGATTATCAATAACATTTCTCCTTTTCCATCATTCTTTCAAGAGCCAAAAATTTTAACATTCATAAACAACAAATTAAAAAATATGCACTGTTCAAGCATTCATTCAGAAAACAAAAAGTATTGCCGCCACATTAAAATAATTAAACTGTTTTAAAATTCAAAATTCATGTACTTCTTTTTCTTTTGCAATTAAAAACATTTTTCATTTAAGAAAGATGATGGATTCATAGGACATTCATAGCTTTAAGGCATAGACGCTAAGATACTAATGATCATGTAGTGAAGACAGAAACATAGATAGAACATCAAGCATAGAAATCAAAAAATAGGAAAATAAGAACAAGGAAATTAAAGAACGGGTCCACCTTAGTGATGACGGCTAGTTCTCCTTCTTGAAGATCCTATGGAGTGCTTGAGCTCCTCAATGTCTCTTCCTTGCCTTTGTTGCTCCTCTCTAATTTCATGGAGGATAATGGGTTGCTTTTGTTGAGGTCCATGAGTGGGCTCTCTTGTTTGCTCCATCCTTTTCTTAGTGATGGGCTTTTGAGATGAATCTCTCCATCTCCCATGACTCGGAGGTGGAAGCTTTTGCCTTCCCTTTCCTCTTTCTAGAGGTTTCTCCGGCCTTAGGTGCCATAAATGGTTATGGAAACACAAAAAAAGCAATGCTTTTTTTCCACACCAAACTTAGAAGGTTTGCTCTTCTTCGAGCAAAAGAAGAAAGAAGGGAGGAGAAGAAGAAGAAAATGGAGAGAGATGGAGATGTGTGAGTAGTTAAGAGGTGATGGGGAAGAGTATTTGGGGAAGGTGTGAAGAAGAGAGAGAGAGGTGAGGTAGGTGGGGATCCTGTGGGGTCCACAGATCCTGAGGTGTCAAGGATTTCTCATCCCTGCACCATATTGGCGTGTAAACGCCCCTTGCTTGCCAATCCTGGAGTTAAACGCCAGGTTGCTGCCCATTTCTGGCATTTAACGCTAGCTTTTCTCCTCTTTCTGGCGTTAAACGCCAGCTCTATGCCCCTTTCGGGCGTTAAACACCCAGAATGGTGCCAGACTGGGCGTTTAATGCCCATTTTGCTACCCTTACTGGCGTTTAAATGCCAGTAAGCTTCTCCTCCAAGGTGTGCTGTTTTTAATACTATTTTTCATTCTGTTTTTGCTTTTTCAGTTATTTTTGTGACTTCACATGATTATCAACCTACAGAAAACATAAAATAAAAAATAAATAGATATAATAAAATTGGGTTGCCTCCCAACAAGTGCTTCTTTATTGTCTTTAGCTGGACCTTGACTGAGTTTTATTCTAGTCTCAGTTTTGAGCATTCTTGATCAAAATTGCTTTCAAGATAGTGTTTGATTCTCTGTCCATTAACAATGAACTTTTTGTCAGAATCAATATCCTGAAGCTCAACATATCCATATGGTGACACACTTGTAATCACATATGGTCCTCTCCACCGGGATTTTAATTTCCCGGGGAATAATCTAAGTCTAGAATTAAACAGCAGAACCTTCTGTCCTGGCTCAAAAAATCTAGATGACAGTTTCTTGTCATGCCACTTTTTTGCTTTTTCATTATAAATTTTTGCATTTTCAAAAGCATTGAGTCTGAATTCCTCTAGCTCATTCAGCTGGAGCAATCTTTTCTCTCCAGCTAACTTAGCATCCAGGTTTAGGAATCTGGTTGCCCAGTAGGCCTTATGTTCCAGTTCCACCGGCAGATGACAGGCCTTGCCACACATAAGCTGGTATGGAGAGGTTCCTATAGGAGTCTTGAATGCTGTTCTGTATGCCCACAGAGCATCATCTAAGCTTTTTGCCCAATCCTTTCTACGGGCAATTACAGTCCATTCCAGGATTCTTTTTAGTTCTCTATTAGAGACTTCATCCTGCCCATTTGTCTGTGGGTGATATGGAGTTGCTACTTTGTGGCTAATTCCATATCGGACCATAGCAGAGTATAGCTGTTTATTGTAGAAATGAGTGCCCCCGTCACTAATTAGTACTCTGAGGACGCCAAATCTGCTGAAGATATGTTTTTGGAGGAATTTCAGTACGGTTTTAGTATCATTAGTGGGTGTGGCAATTGCTTCTACCCATTTAGATATATAGTCTACTACCACCAGAATGTAAGTGTTTGAGTATGATGGTGGGAAGGGACCCATGAAGTCAATACCCCATACATCAAACAAATCAATCTCTAAGATCCCTTGTTGAGGCATAGCATAACCATGAGGCAAGTTGCCGGCTCTTTGGCAACTGTCACAGTTACGCACAAACTCTCGGGCATCTCTGTAGAGAGTAGGCCAGTAGAAGTCACATTGGAGGACCTTAATGGCTACTCGCTCACCTCCGAAATGTCCTCTATACTGTGATCCATGGCAATGCCATAGGATCTTTTGTGCCTCCTCTCTAGGTATGCATCTGCGGATCATTCCGTCTGCACATCTCTTAAAGAGATATGGTTCATCCCATAAGTAGTACTTTGCATCAGAAATTAGTTTTTTCGTCTGCACCCTGCTGTACTCTTTGGGTATGAACCTCACAACTTTATAATTCGCAATGTCTGCAAACCATGGTGCTTCCTGAATGGCAAAGAGTTGCTCATCCGGAAAGGTTTTAGAGATCTCAGTAGGAGGGAGGGATGCCCCTGCTACTGGTTCTATCTGGGACAGGTGATCAGCTACCTGGTTCTCTGTCCCTTTTCTGTCTCTTATTTCTATATCAAACTCTTGTAGGAGCAACACCCATCTTATGAGCCTGGGTTTTGAATCCTGCTTTGTGAGTGGGTATTTAAGAGCAGCATGGTCAGTATACACAATCACTTTTGAACCTACTAAATAGGATCTAAACTTGTCAATGGCATAAACCACTGCAAGGAACTCTTTTTCTGTGGTTGTGTAATTCTTCTGTGCATCATTTAAAACACGGCTAGCATAGTAAATGACGTGCAGAAGCTTGTTATACCTCTGTCCCAACACTGCACCAATGGCATGATCACTGGCATCACACATTAGTTCGAATGGTAATGTCCAGTCTGGTGCAGAGATGACTGGTGCTATGACCAGCTTAGCTTTCAGGGTTTCAAACTCCTGCAGACACTCTGTGTCAAAGACACATGGTGTATCAGTAGCTAGCAGAATGCTTAGAGGTTTTGCAATTTTTGAAAAATCCTTTATAAACCTCCTATAGAATCCTGCATGCCCTAGAAAGCTTCTAATTGCTTTAACATTAGCAGGTGGTGGTAATTTTTCAATTACCTCCACTTTAGCTTGATCCACCTCTATTCCCTTATTTGAAATTTTATACCCAAGGACAATTCCTTCAGTCACCATAAAGTGACATTTTTCCCAGTTTAAAACTAGGTTGGACTCTTGGCATCTTTTCAGAACAAGTGCTAAATGGTCAAGGCAGGAGCTGAATGAGTCTCCAAATACTGAAAAGTCATCCATGAAGACTTCCAAAAATTTCTCTACCATATCAGAGAAGATAGAGAGCATGCACCTCTGAAAGATTGAAGGTGCATTGCACAGACCAAAAAGGCATCCTTCTGTAGGCAAATACTCCCCGAAGGACATGTGAATGCTATTTTCTCTTGGTCTTGAGGATCTACTGCAATTTGGTTGTAACCTGAATAGCCATCCAAAAAGCAGTAATAATCATGACCTGCTAGTCTCTCTAGCATCTGGTCTATGAATGATAAAGGAAAATGATCCTTTCTGGTGGCTGTATTGAGCCTTCTGTAGTCAATACACATACGCCACCCTGTAACTATTCTTATAGGAACTAGTTCATTCTTTTCATTGTGAACCACTGTCATGCCTCCCTTTTTGGGTACAACTTGGACAGGGCTTACCTAGGGGCTATCAAAAATAGGATAAATAATCCCAGCCTCTAGTAACTTAGTGACCTCTTTCTGCACCACCTCCTTCATGGCTGGATTTAGCCGCCTCTGTGGTTGAACCACTGGCTTAGCATCATCCTCCAATAGGATCTTGTGCATGCAACTTGCTGGGCTAATGCCCTTAAGATAACTTATGGACCACCCAAGAGCTGTCTTGTGTGTCCTTAGCACTTGAATTAGTGCTTTCTCTTCCTGTGGATTTAAAGCAGAGCTTATGATCACTGGAAAAGTGTCACCTTCTCCCAGAAATGCATATTTCAGGGATGGTGGTAGTGGTTTGAGCTCAGGTTTAGGAGGCTTATCCTCTTCCTGAGGAATTTTCAGAGGTTCTTTTATTTCCTCTGATTTCTCCAGATCAGGCTGAACATCTTTAAAGATGTCCTCTAGCTCTGATTCAAGACTTTCAGTCATATTGATCTCTTCCACCAAGGAGTCAATAATATCAGCGCTCATGCAGTCATTTGATGTGTCTCGATGCTGCATAGCTTTGACAGCATTTAACTTGAACTCATCCTCATTGACTCTCAGGGTCACTTCCCCTTTTTGGACATCAATGAGGGTTCGTCCAGTTGCTAGGAAGGGTCTTCCTAGAATGAGAGTTGCACTCTTATGCTCCTCTATTTCCAACACTAAAACGTCAGTGGGAAAGGAAAATGGCCCAACCTTGACAATCATGTCCTCAATTATGCCTGATGGGTATTTAATGGAGCCATCAGCAAGTTGAAGACATATCCAGGTTGGTTTGACTTCTTCAGTCAAGCCATGCTTTCTGACAGTGGATGTAGGTATTAGGATGATACTTGCTCCAAGGTCACATAGAGATGTCTTGGTACAAGCACCCTCTAATGTGCATGGTATCATAAAGCTTCCTGGATCTTTAAGCTTCTCTGGTAAGCTTTTTAGAATGACTGCACTGCATTCTTCAGTGAGAAAAAATTTTTCAGTTTCTCTCCAATCCTTCTTATGACTTAAGATCTCTTTCATGAACTTAGCATAAGAGGGTATTTGCTCAAGTGCCTCTGCAAACGGGATCTTTATCTCAAGAGTCCTGAGATAGTCTGCAAAGCAGGCAAATTGTTTATCCTGTTCCGCTTGGCAGAGTTTCTGAGGATAAGGCATCTTGGCTTTATATTCTTCAACCTTAGTTGCTGCAGGTTTATTCCCTACAGAGGTGGTTGGAGAAGCCTTCTTAGAGGGCTTATGATCAACACTTGCAGGTGTCTGATCCCTCATTGGCATTTGAACGCCAGGATAGGGTGCTGGATGGGCGTTTAACGCCAGCTTCCCACCCTTTTCTGGCATTTGAATGCCAGAAATGGGCAGGGAATGGGCATTTAACGCCAATTTTTCTCCCTTTTCTGGCGTTTGAATGCAGAAGTGGGCATCCACTGGGCGTTTAACGCCAATCTTTCACCCTTTTCTGGCGTTTGAACGCCAGAATTATTCCTCTCTGGGCTCTTGCTGTCCTCAGAGGGATTTTGGGCAGTGGTTTGGTCATCCTCTGTCAGTTGTTTCTTTCTTGGCTTTCTGCTACTTTGAGCTGATTTATTCAATGTCTTCTCGCTCCTTAATTGGACAGCTTGGCATTCTTCTGTTATCTATTTAGATAGCTGCTGTCTTGTCTGATTCAATTGTGCTTCCATATTCTTGTTAGCATTTTTAGTGTCTTGGAGCATCTCTTTAAATTCTACTAATTGTTTTGTCATAAGGAGTAATTGCTGATTTAGTTCAACAATCTGTTCTTGAGGATTAGGATTAGTAGTTACTATCCTAGCCTCTTCTTTTATAAAGGACTCACTGCTTGAGTACATATGTTGATTTCTAGCAACTGTATCTATGAGTTCTTGAGCTTCTTCAATCGTCTTTCTCATGTATATAGATCCACCAGCTGAGTAGTCTAGAGACATTTGAGCTCTTTCTATAAGCCTGTAGTAGAAGATGTCTAACTGTACCCACTCTAAAAACATTTTAGAGGGGCATTTCCTTAGCATCCCTCTGTACCTCTCCCAGGCATTATAAAGGGATTCATGATCCTCTTGTTTAAAGTCTTGGATGTCCAGCCTTAGCTGTGTCATCCTTTTTGGAGGGTAAAATTGATTCAGGAATTTGTCGGATAACTGTCTCCATGTTTTTATGCTTGCTGTGGGTTGGTTATTTAACCACCTCTTAGCTTGATCTTTTATAGTAAATGGAAATAGTAATAATCTGTAGACATCCTGATCCACTTCTTTATCACGTACTGTGTCAGCAATTTGTAAAAACCGTGCTAGAAACTCAGTAGGTTCTTCCTGTGGAAGACTGGAATACTAGCAATTTTGCTGCACCATGATAATGAGCTGAGGAGTTAGCTCAAAACTGCTTGCTTTGATGGGAGGTATACAGATGCTACTCCCATATGCAGCTGTAATGGGGTTAGCATATGACCCCAGAGTCCTTCTGGACTGTGCATTTCCACTTATGTCCATGATGGAGAAAAGGGAATTGATATGAATTGCAATTAAATTATATTTTTAAGTTTTTTTTATTTAATTAAAAGTAACCTAATAAAATAAAACAAAATAAATGGAAGATAAAATAAAAATTTCAAAAATTAGAAGAAAATGAAATAAAAGCAAATTGAAAACTAAATTAATTAATTTAATTAAAAAGATTTTGGAAAAAGAATGCTTAGTTAATTTCGAAATTTGAAAGAGAAAAGTAGTTAGGTGATTTTTTTGAAAAAGATTTTGAAATTAGCAATCAAAAAAATATGATTGAAAATTATTCTGAAAAAGATATGATTGAGAAGATATGATTGCAATTTATAAAAAAAGATATGATTGAAAAGATATGATTGAAGAAATTAAAAAGATTTGATTTTTGAAAAAGATTTGAAAAGATCAATTTTTGAAATTAGAATTTTGACTTGACTGAAAAAAAAGATATGATTTTGAAAATCTTTGACTAATTTAATGCAAAATTTCAAAATTTATGAGTAAAATAAGGAAAAGATATTTTTTTTTATTTTTGAATTTTAATGAGGAAAGAGGAAAACAACAAAATGACACTAAACTTAGAAATTTTAGATCAAAACAAAGAGAACAAAGAAGAAAACTTTGAATGTCAAGATGAACACCAAGAACACTTTGAAGATCAAGATGAACACCAAGAACAAATTTTTGAAAAATTTTTAAGTAAATAAAAGCACAAAAACACACCAAACTTAAAATTTTTTGAAAATCAAACACAAATTTTCGAAAATTTAAAGGAAAACACAAAGAAGACACGAAACTTAGAATTTTTTTTAAAGATCAAGAAAGAACTAGGAACATGCAAATTCGAAAAATTAAAAGAAAATAAAAGCATGCAATTGACACCAAACTTAAAATATGAAAATAAACTCAAATAAAAGACTGTAAACCAACAAAAATAAATTATTCCTAATCTAAGCAACAAGATAAACCGTCAGTTGTCCAAACTCGAACAATCCTCGGCAACGGCGCCAAAAACTTGGTGCACGAAATCACAATCACACTTTTGCAATTCCGCACAACTAACCAGCAAGTGCACTGGGTCGTCCAAGTAATACCTTACGTGAGTAAGGGTCGATCCCACGGAGATTGTCTGCTTGAAGCAAGCTATGGTTATCTTGTAACTCTTAGTTAGGATATCAATAATTCTGAGATTTAATTGTAAAAAGTAAAAGAACATGAAATAAATACTTGTTATGCAGTAATGGAGAACAGGTTGAGGTTTTAGAGATGCTTTGTCTTCTGAATTTCTGCTTTCCTACTGTCTTCTTCTTCATGCACGCAAGGCTCCTTCCATGGCAAGATGTATGTTGGTGGATCACCGTTTTCAATGGCTACCATCCGTCCTCTCAGTGAAAATGGTCCAAATGTGCTGTCACCGCAAGGCTATTCATCTGTCGGTTCTCACTCATGCTGGAATAGGATCCATTGATCCTTTTGCGTCTGTCACTACGCCCAGCACTTGCGAGTTTGAAGCTCGTCACAGTCATCCTATCCTAGATCCTACTCAGAATACCACAGACAAGGTTTAGACGTTCCGGATCTCAAGAATGCTGCCAATTGATTCTAGCTTATACCACGAAGACTCTGATCTGAACTAGGAGGCTAAGAGATAATCACTCAGTCTAAGGTAGAACGGAGGTGGTTGTCAGGCACGCGTTCATAGGTTGAGAATGATGATGAGTGTCACAGATCATCACATTCATCAAGTTGAAGTACGATTGAATATCTCAGAATAGAAGCAAGCGTGATTGAATGGAAAACAGTAGTAATTGCATTAATTCATCAAAACACAGCAGAGCTCCTCACCCCCAACCATGGGGTTTAGAGACTCATGCCGTAGAAGATACAATATAAAACGTGTAGAGTGTCATGAGGTACAAGATGAATCACTAAAAGTAGTTTTTATAATAAACTAGTGACCTAGGGTTACAAAAAATGATAAGCTAGAATAGTTAGTGTAAAAATCTACTTCCGGGGCCCACTTGGTGTGTGCTTGGGCTGAGCATTGAAGATTTCACGTGTAGAGACCTTTCTTGGAGTTAAACGCCAGCTTTTGTGCCAGTTTGGGCGTTTAACTCCAGCTTTCATCCCAGTTCTGGCGTTTTGACGCCAGAATTTCTATGCTAACTTGGAACGCCAGTTTGTACCATCAAATCTCAGGCAAAGTATAGACTATTATATATTGCTGAAAAGTCCAGGATGTCTACTTTCCAACGCAATTGAGAGCACCCCAATTGGGCTTCTGTAGCTCCAGAAAATCTACTTCGAGTGCAGGGAGGTCAGAATCTAACAGTATCTGCAGTCCTTTTTCATCCTCTGAATAAGATTTTTGCTCAGGTCCCTCAATTTCAGCCAGAAAATACATGAAATCACAGAAAAACACACAAACTCATAGTAAAGTCTAGAAATGTGATTTTTATTTAATAACTAATAAAAATATAATAAAAAATAATTAAAACATACTAAAAACTACCTAAAAACAATGCCAAAAAACGTATAAATTATCCGCTCATCATAACTCATGACATTTTTTACATTCCATATTGTATCTTTGATGGAATGAGTCTCTAAACCCCATAGGTGGGGGTGAGGAGCTCTGCTGTGTTTCAATGGATTAATGCAATTACTACTGTTTTCTATTCAATCACACTTGATTCTATTCTAAGATACTCACTTGTACTTCAATCTGGAGAAGATGATGATCCGTGACACTCATCATTATTCTCAATTCTATGAACGCGTGCCTAACAACCACTCCCATTCTATCTGAGCTCAACGTAGTCATTGGGCGACAGCTTGAGTGCGTATCTCTTGGGTCTCTGAATCACAGACCGAGTCCGTGAGATCAGAACCTTCGTGGTAAAGGCTAGAACCAATTGGCAGCATTCCTGGGATCCGGAAAGTCTAAACCTTGTCTGTGGTATTCCGAGTAGGATCTGGGAAGGGATGACTGTGACGAGCTTCAAACCTGCGAATGTTGGGCGCAGTGACAGTGTGCAGAAGGACAAGGGTCCTATTCCGACGCTAGTGAGAACTGACAGATGATTAGCCGTGCGGTAGCTGTACCTGGTATTTTTCATCTGAGACGAGAAATCCGACAGTTGATTAGCCGTGCAGAGACCGTGCCTGGTATTTTTCATCCGAGAGGATCATACAGCTTGCCATTGAAGGAAGCCATGCGTGTTTGGAGAAGAAGGCGGTAGCAAAGCAGAGATTCAGACGACAGAGCATCTTCGGAACCTCAACCTGTTCCTCATTACTGAATCACAAGTACCTTTTAATTCATGTTATTTACTTTTCATAACAAAATCATTTTTATCATTAATCTCCTGACTAAGATTTACAAGATAACCATAGCTTGCTTCAAGCCGGCAATCTCTGTGGGATCGACCCTTACTCACGTAAGGTATTACTTGGACAACCCAGTACACTTGCTGGTTAGTTGTGTAGAGTTGCAAAGGTGTGATTGCAATTTTGTGCCCCAAGTTTTTGGCGCCGTTGCCGGGAATTGTTCGAGTTTGGACAACTGACGGTTCATCTTGTTGCTTAGATTAGGAAGAATTTACCTTTTTGGTTGGTTTAGAGTCACTAAATTTGAGTCTTTTATTTTCTTTTCAAAAATCTTTCAAAAATTTTTATTTTTCTTTATTAATCTGTGATTTGTCTTTGAGTCTTTTATTATTGTTCTTGTTAAAATTTTTAAAATCCTTGTTTTATTTTTCTAAATTTCTTTACAAAATTTTTAATAAATAAATAAAAACTAATAACCTCATAATTTAGTCTTCTGTCTGAGTTTAATTTCATGTTTTAAGTTTAGTGTCAATTGCATGCATTTTTTTTCTTTCAAATTTTCGAATTACATGTTCTTAGTTCTTTCTTGATCTTCAAGTTGTTCTTATTTATTTTCCTTGTTTGATCTTTAGTTTTTCTTGTTTTGTGTCTTTCCTTGTTTTTCTTGTGCATTTCCGAATTATTAGTGTCCAAAATATAAAAATTTTTTAAGTTTGGTATTCTTTGTGTTTTTATTTTCTTAAAGATTTCCAAAATTTATTTTTAGTGTTCATCTTGATCTTCAAAGTGTTCTTGGTGTTCATCTTGACATTCAAAGTTTTCTTGTTTGTTTTCTTTGTTTTGATCTAAAAATTTTAAGTTTGGTGTCATTTTATTATTTTTCTCTTTTCTCATTAAATTAAAAAAAATATCTTTTCTCTTTATTTTAGTTGAATTTTCGAAATTTACATAAAAAAAATTTCAGATTTTTATTTTAAAATTTCTATCTTATCTTATCTTAGTTTTAAAATTTCAAAATTCAAATCTTTTTCAAAAAATCATATCTTTTTCAAAATTCTATCTTATCTTATTTGAAATTCAAATTTCAAATTTCAATTAAATTCCAAAATTCAAATTCAAATTTCAAAATTTAAATTTAAAATTTTGAAAATCAAACCTTTTCAAAATTTAAAACTTTTTTCAAATCCTTATCTAATATTGTTGACTTTTTCAAAATTCAAAATTCAAATTTGAAATTTGAAATTTGAAATTTCAAATTTCAAATTTCAAAATTTAAAATTTAATTTTCAAATTTAAAATTTAAATTTCAAATTTAAAATTCAAATTTCAAAACTTTTTAATTTAAAAACCTATCTTCTCTTAAATTCTTTATCTTCTTACCTAACTTATCTTATCTTTTCTAATCTCAAATCCTAAAATCAAATCTTTTTCAAATCTTTTCTCTTATTTATTTCCTTACAAGTATCTTTAATTTTAAGACATATCTTTTTCAAAACTTCCTAACCACTTTCTCTCTCTTCATTTTTTGAAAATTCTCAACCAAAAATTTTCAAATCTTTTTAATTAATTAATTAATTTAGTTTTCTAATTTCATTTATTTCTTTTTCTTTTTATTTATTTTCAAAATTTGCATCATTTTATTTATTTACTTTATTTTTAATCTCGTTAAATTAAAAAAAAAGGGGGAATAAAATTTCTATTTACAATCCACATCATCTCCCTTTCTCCATCATGGATCTAAGTGGAAATAAACAGTCCAGAAGGACTCTGGGGTCATATGCTAACCCCATCAGAGCTAGAGGACATTTTTAAGGATGTTCAGCCTGATATGGAGGAACCAGAGAAAACAGAAGAACCTCTGAAGACTCCTCAGGAAGAGGAGAAACCTCCTAAACCCGAGCTCAAACCACTACCACCATCCCTGAAATATGTATTTCTGGGAGAAGATGACACTTTTTCCCTGATCATAAGCTCTGCTTTAGAGCCACAGGAAGAGAAAGCACTAATTCAGGTGCTAAGGACACACAAGACAACTCTTGGGTGGTCCATAAGTGATCTTAAGGGTATTAGCCCAGCCAGATGCATGCATAAGATCATATTGGAGGATGATGCTAAACCAGTGGTTCAACCACAGAGGCGGTTGAATCCAACCATGATGGAGGTGGTGCAGAAAGAGGTCACTAAGTTACTAGAGGCTGGGATTATTTATCCTATTTCTGATAGCCCTTGGGTGAGCCCTGTCCACGTTGTCCCCAAGAAGGGAGGCATCACAGTGGTTCATAATGAAAAAAATAAACTGGTTCCAACAAGAATAGTTACAGGGTGGCGTATGTGTATTGACTACAGAAGGCTTAATACAGCCACCAGAAAGGATCATTTTCCTTTACCATTCATAGACCAGATGCTAGAGAGACTAGCAGGTCATGAATACTACTACTTTTTGGATGGCTATTCAGGTTACAACCAAATTGCAGTAGATTCTCAGGACCAAGAGAAAACAACATTCACATGTCCTTCTGGAGTATTTGCCTACAGAAGGATGCCATTTGGTCTGTGTAATGCACCTGTAACCTTTCAGAGGTGCATGCTCTCTATCTTCTCTGATATGGTAGAGAAATTTCTAGAAGTTTTCATGGATAACTTCTCAGTATTTGGAGACTCATTCAGCTCCTGTCTTGACCATCTAGCACTTGTTCTGAAAAGGTGCCAAGAGACTAACCTGATTTTAAACAGGGAGAAATGTCACTTTATGGTGACTGAAGGAATTGTCCTTGGGCACAAAATTTTGAACAAGGGAATAGAGGTGGATCAAGTTAAGGTAGAGGTAATTGAAAAATTACCGCCACCTGCCAATGTTAAGGCAATCAGAAGCTTTCTGGGGCATGCAGGATTTTATAGGAGGTTTATAAAGGATTTTTCAAAAATTGCAAAACCTCTTAGCAATCTGCTAGTTGCTGACACGCTATTTATCTTTGACATAGAGTGTCTGCAGGCGTTTGAGACTCTGAAAGCTAAGCTGGTCACAGCACCAGTCATTTCTGCACCAGACTGGTCATTACCATTCGAACTAATGTGTGATGCCAGTGATCATGCCATTGGTGCAATATTGGGACAGAGGCATAACAAGCTTCTGCACGTCATTTACTATGCTAGCCGTGTTTTGAATGATGCACAGAAGAATTACATAACCATAAAGAAGGAGTTACTTGCAGTGGTTTATGCCATTGACAAGTTCAAATCTTATTTAGTGTGATCAAAAGTGATTGTGTACACTGACCATGCTGTTCTAAAATATCTCCTCACAAAGCAGGATTCAAAACCCAGACTCATAAGATGGGTGTTGCTTCTGTAAGAGTTTGATATAGAAATAAGAGACAGAAAAGGGACAGAAAACCAAGTAGCTGATCACCTGTCCTGGATAGAACCAGTAGCAGGAGCGTCCCTCCCTCCTACTGAGATCTTTGAAACCTTTCCAGATGAGCAACTCTTTTCTATTCAGGGAGTACCGTGGTTTGCAGATATTGCAAACTATAAAGCTGTGAGATTCATACCCAAAGAGTACAGTAAGCAGCAAACAAAAAAATTGGTTTCTGATGCAAAGTACTACTTGTGGGATGAACCATATCTCTTTAAGAGGTGTGCAGACGGAGTAATCCACAGATGTGTGCCTAGAGAAGAGGCACAAAAGAACCTATGGCATTTCCATGGATCACAATATGGAGGACATTTCGGAGGTGAGCGAACAGCCACAAAAGTTCTCCAATGCGGCTTTTACTGGCCTACTCTCTATAGAGACTCCCGAGAGTTTGTACGTAACTGTGACAGTTGCCAGAGAGCTGGTAATCTGCCTCACGGTTACGCCATGCCTCAGCAAGGGATCTTAGAGATTGAGTTGTTTGATGTATGGGGTATTGAATTCATGGGGCCTTTCCCACCATCATACTCAAACACTTATATTCTGGTGGCAGTAGACTAAGTATCCAAATGGATAGAGGCAATTGCAACACCCACTAATGATACTAAGACAGTGATAAAGTTCCTCCAGAAGCATATCTTCAGCAGGTTCGGTGTCCCTAGGATACTGATCAGTGATGGAGGCACTCATTTTTGCAATAAACAACTTGACTCTGCTCTGGTCCGATATGGAATTAACCATAAAGTGGCAACTCCATATCATCCACAAACAAATGGGTAGGCTGAAGTCTCAAATAGAAAACTAAAATGAATCCTGGAATGGACTGTAAGTACCCGTAGAAAGGATTGGGCAAGAAGTCTGGATGATGCTCTGTGGGCATACAGAACCGCATTCAAGACTCCTATAGGGACCTCTCCATACCATCTTATGTATGGAAAAGCCTGTCATCTTTCAGTGGAACTGGAACACAAAGCCTACTGGGCAACCAGGTTTCTAAACCTTGATGCTAAGGTAGCTGGAGAGAAAAGATTACTCTAGTTGAATGAGCTGGAGGAGTTTAGACGCAATGCTTTCGAAAATGCTAAAATTTTCAAGGAGAAAGCAAAAAGGTGGCATGACAAAAAGCTATCATCTAGAGCCTTTGAGCCAGGATAGAAGGTTCTGCTATTTAACTCTAGGCTCAGATTGTTCCCTGGGAAACTGAAATCCCGGTGGAAGGGACCATATGTGATTACAAGTGTGTCACCAATTGGTTATGTAGAGCTTCAGGATATTGACTCTGACAAAAAATTCATTGTTAATGGACAAAGAGTCAAACATTATCTTGAAGGTAATGTTGAGCAAGAGTGCTCAAAACTGAGGCTAAATTAAAAGCTCAATAAAAGTCCAGCTAAAGACAGTAAAGAATAACTTATTGGGAGGCAACCCAATCTTATTTATCTATGTTAATTACTTTTTCATTTCATTTTCCATTGTTATTTTATGTTTTGTTTAGGTTGATGATCATGTGGAGTCATAAAAACAGCTGCAGAATTAAAGCAAAATCAAAAACAGCATAAAAAACAGCACACCCTGAAGGATAGGCTTACTGGCGTTTATACGCCAGTAAGGATAGCAGAATGGGCGTTTAACACCCGTGCTGGCAGCATTCTAGGCGTTAAATGCCAGAATGGGCAGCATTCTGGGCATTTAACGCCAGAAAATTGCAGCATTTTGGGCGTTGATGAGCGGATATTTTATACGCTTTTTGGGGTTAATTTCATATAGTTTTGAGTATGTTTTAGTTAGTTTTTAGTCTATTTTCATTAGTTTTTAGGAAAAATTCATATTTCTGGACTTTACTATGAGTTGTGTGTTTTTCTGTAATTTCAGGTATTTTTCTGGCTGAAATTGAAGGAGCTGAGCAAAAATCTGATTCAGGCTGAAAAAGGACTGCTGATGCTGTTGGATTCTGATCTCCCTGCACTCAAAGTGGATTTTCTGGAGCTACAGAACTCGAAATGGCTTGCTTCCAATTGAGTTGGAAAGTAGACATCCAGGGCTTTCCAAAAATATATAATAGTTTATACTTTGCACAAGGCTAGACGACGTAAACTGGCGTTCAACGCCAGTTCTCTGCCCAATTCTGGCGTCCAGCGCCAGAAAAGGATCAAAAGCTGGAGTTGAACGCCCAAACTGGCACAAAAACTGGCGTTCAACTCCACAAATGGCCTCTACACGTGGATTGCTTAATTCTCAGCCCCAGCACACACCAAGTGGGCCCCAGAAGTGGATCTCTGCATCATCCATCATAGTTTACTCATTCGTTGTAAACCTAGGCTACTAGTTTAGTATTTAAACAACTTTTAGAAACTTATTTTGCATCTCATGACATTTTAGATCTGAACTTTGTATTCTTTGACGGCATGAGTCTCTAAACTCCATTGTTGGCGGTGAGGATCTCTGCTGTGTCTCGATGAATTAATGCAAGTATTTCTGTTTTCTATTCAAACACGCTTGTTCCTATCTAAGATGTTCATTCGCGCTTAACTGTGATGAAGGTGATGATCTGTGACACTCATCACCATTCTCAACCCATGAACGTGTGCCTGACAACCACCTCCGTTCTATATCAGATTGAATGAGTATCTCTTAGATCTCTTAATCAGAATCTTCGTGGTATAAGCTAGAATTGATGGCGGCATTCATGAGAATCCAGAAAGTCTAAACCTTGTCTGTGGTATTCCGAGTAGGATTCAAGGATTGAATGACTGTGACGAGCTTCAAACTCCTGAAGGCTGGGCGTTAGTGACAAACGCAAAGGAATCAAGGGATTCTATTCCAACCGGATCGAGAACCAACCGGTGATTAGCCGTGCTGTGACAGAGCGCGTGAGCGTAGTTTTCACTGGAAGGATGGAAGGTAGCCATTGACAATGGTGATCCACCAACACACAGCTTGCCATAGGAGGACGTGCGTGCGTGAACAAGAAGACAGAGGAAAGCAGAGATTCAGAAGACAAAGCATCTCCAAAACTCCAACATATTCTCCATTACTGCATAACAAGTAACCTTTAATCCATGCTCTCTTGTTTATTTGCAATTCAACTGATAAACATAATTGACTTCCTGACTAAGATTTACAAGATAACTATAGATTGCTTCAAACCAACAATCTCCGTGGGATTCGACCCTTACTCACGTGAGGTATTACTTGGACGACCCAGTGCACTTGCTGGTCAGTGGTACGAGTTGTGAAAAGTGTGATTCACAATTCGTGCACCAAGTTTTTGGCGCCGTTGCCGGGGATTGTTCGTGTTTGGACAACTAACGGTTTATTTTGTTGCTTAGATTAGGAAAAATTTCTCTTTTTGTTTAGAGTCTCGTATTATTGTCGTGTTAAAAATTTTAGAATCCTTATTTTCTTATTAAACCTTTTTCAAAAATAATTTTTCTATTAAATCCTGTGCTAAACTTTAAGTTTGGTGTTTTCTTGTTGATTTTTCTTAAAATTGTCGAAAATTTATTTTGGTTTTCTAAAAATTTTAAGTTTGGTGTTCTTCCTTCATGTTCTTGTGTTCTTGTGAGTCTTCAAAGTGTTCTTGAGTTTTTCTTGTGTCTTGATCTTAAAATTTTTAAGTTTGGTGTTCCTTGGTGTTTTCCCTCTAAAATTTTCGAAAATAAGGAGCATTAGATCTAAAAATTTTAAATCTTGTGCTATCTTATTGTTTTTCTCTTTCCTCTTAAAAATCAAAAATATCTTTTCTCTCTATTTTAAAAACAAATTTTCAAAATATATTTCTAAGATTCAGATTTTTATTTCAAAATTTAAAACTTTTTTTTCAAAATCATCATATCCTTTTCAAAACTTCCTAACCACTTTCTCTCTCCTCAGTTTTTCGAAAATCTTCACTCAATTTTTATTTATTTTATTTTAATTTATTTTCATTTTCGAAATAAATATATAATAAATAAATAAAAATATTTTTTCTATTTTACATCATCTCCCTTTCTCCATCATGGACCTAAGCGGAAATGAACAGTCCAGGAGGACTCTGGGGTCATATTCTAACCCCTCTACTGCTTCATATGGGAGTAGTATCTGCATACCCTCCATTGGAGTCAGTAGCTTTGAGTTGAATCCTCAGCTCATTATCATGGTGCAGCAAAGTTGCCAGTATTCCGGTCTTCCACAGGAAGAACCTACAGAGTTTCTGGCACAACTTTTACAAATTGCTGACACAGTACATGATAAAGAAATAGACCAGGATGTCTACAGACTATTACTGTTTCCATTTGCTATAAAAGATCAAGCTAAGAGGTGGTTGAATAACCAACCTAAGGCCAGCATAAGGACATGGAAACAGCTGACAGAAAAATTCCTGAATCAATATTTCCCTCCAAGAAGGATGACACAGCTAAGGCTGGACATCCAAGGCTTTAAACAAGGAGATAATGAATCTCTTTATGATGCATGGGAGAGATACAGAGAGATGCTACGAAAATGCCCCTCTAAAATGTTTTCAGAGTGGGTTCAGTTAGACATCTTCTACTATGGGCTTGCAGAAGGAGCCCAGATGTCTCTAGATTACTCAGCTGGTGGATCTATCCACATGAGAAAGACAATTGAAGAGGCTCAAGAGCTCATTGATACAGTTGCCAGGAATCAGCATTTGTACCTAAGCAGCAACCCTTCCATGAATGAAGAGGTTAAAACAGTAACTGCTGAACTCAGTCCTGTAAAATAAGCTGCTGAATTCAATCAGCAATTGGATTTTTCTAACAAAGCAGCTAGACGAATTTAAAGACAGGTTACAAGAGACAAGGATGGCTAATATACATATGGACGAACAGTTTAAGCAAACAAAGCAGTAGCTGTCAAGGCAAATAGCAGAAGAATGCCAAGCAGTTCAACTAAGAAGTGGGAAAACATTAAATACCCCACCTCAAGGCAGCAAAAAGCTAAGAAATGAGCAAACCACCCAAAATTCACCTGAGGACAGTAAGAGCCCAGGGAAAAATAATTCTGGCGATAAAATGCCAGAAAATTAGTGGAAGGCTGGCGCTGAACGCCCAGATCATGGCTAAAACTGGCGTTCAACGCCAGAAACAAAGCAGGACTGGCGTTCAACGCCAGAAATGGGCAAGGTTCTGGCGTTGAACGCCCAAAATGGGCAGGATCTGGCGCTGAACGCCCAAAATGGGCACAATTCTGGCGTTTAAACGCCAGGAACAGACAAGGAGTTGGCTTCTCACGTCACTCCAGCTTCGAACTCTGGCACTTAATTGCCAGTGAGGGATCAGACACACACAAGTGCTGATGACAGCCCCTCTAAAAAGGCTTCTTCAACCACTTCTGTAGGCAATAAACCTGCAGCAACTAAGGTTGACGAATATAAAGCCAAGATACCTTATCCTCAAAAACTCCGGAAAGAGGAGCAGGATAAGCAATTTGCTCGCTTTGCAGATTATCTCAGGACTCTTGAAATAAAGATTCCATTTACAGAAGCACTTGAGCAAATACCTTCTTATGCCAAGTTCATGAAAGAGATCTTGAGTCATAAAAAGGATTGGAGAGAAACAGAAAGAGTTCTCCTCACTGAAGAATGCAGTGCAGTCATTCTGAAGAGCTTTCCTGAAAAGCTTAAAGACCCTGGGAGTTTTCTGATACCATGCATATTAGAAGGTAATTGCACCAAGACAGCTTTATGCGATCTTGGGGCAAGCATCAACTTAATACCTGCATCCACTATCAGGAAGCTTGGCTTAACTGAAGAAGTTAAACCAACCCGGATATGTCTCGAACTTGCTGATGGTTCCACTAAATACCCATCAGGCGTGATTGAGGACATGATTGTCAGAGTTGGGCCATTCGCCTTTCCCACTGACTTTGTTGTGCTGGAAATGGAGGAGCACAAGAGTGCTACTCTCATTCTAGGAAGACCCTTCCTAGCAACTGGACGATCCCTCATTGACGTCCAACAGGGGGAAATAACCCTGAGAGTCAATGATGATGAGTTCAAGTTGAACGCTGTCAAAGCCATGCAGCATCCAGACACATCAACAGACTGCATGAAAGTTGATCTTATTGACTCTTTGGTAGAAGAGATCAACATGGCTGAGAGTCTCGAATCAGAGTTGGAAGACATCTTTAAAGATGTTCAGCCTGATTTGGAGGATTCAGAGGACATGAAAGAGCCTCTGAACTTTCTTCTGAAAGAGGAAAAACCTCCTAAACCCGAGCTCAAGCCATTACCGCCATCCTTGAAATATGCGTTTCTGGGAGAAGGTGACACTTTTCCAGTGATCATAAGCTCTGCTTTAAATTCACAGGAAGAGGAGGCACTTATTCAAGTGCTAAGGACACACAAGACAGCTCTTGGGTGGTCCATAAGTGACCTTAAGGGCATAAGCCCAGCTAGATGCATGCACAAAATCTTATTGGAGGATAATGCCAAACCAGTGGTGCAACCACAGAGGCGGCTAAATCCAGCCATGAAAGAAGTGGTGCAGAAAGAGGTCACCAAA